>NC_059471.1:183413993-184013993 GCF_018139145.2 Gymnogyps californianus
AGCTGGGAGTAAAAAAAAAAAAAAAGGTGAATAAAACAGGCTGTCAGTGTTCATCTTATGTACACTTCTTTGTTCTTATCTTCAGGGCCCAGGATATCCTGAATGCCAAAACATGGCAGCTGCCAGGGAAAGGAACATTTTACTTTGTCAAGCCTATTTCTTGGACACTTCAAATGAAAGCTAGAACCACTGGATTGTGTGAGAAGCAGCTGAAGACCATTCAGCTGCAGAACTGGTTAGAAATTTTCCAGGAAACAACCTCTTGCCTGAAAACATTGATATTAAGTTCTGCAAAGTTTAGACAGAAGTAGGTCCCAGGCCCACCAGCAAACTCTGAAGCTCTTGACTCACACACGGTGAAGAACACCCAAGTTCAAAACATTACGTGTCTTAATGCAGGCAAGTGCCAAAATATGGAAGACTAGATTCATTCGTGTCCTAATGGAAATGCCATCATTCGTTTTCCTCTGCTGACGTAATGTTTTTTTGTGTAGCTAACTATTCACAGCATCAGGGACAAATCAGTTTTAGAGTCCAACATTATCTGTGGAGGGAAGAAAAAGCAGCTCTGACACAATATTGAAATCGTGTTGAGTTTGGGTTAAGAAGATTTCTGTGTAAATGATAGCCAATTTAATGTGGCAAGACAATTGGGACCTTCTAGAAAGAGAATGTAATTATTTCTGTAAGAATACCCTAAAATTAAGTTTTTAGCTATCGTATAACATACTCTGTGGCAAATTAATTTTAATAACATATTTGTGTAGTAACCTGTTAGTGTATGAGCCAAGAGATCATTTTAAATTTACTGTCACATTATTTACATAATACTTTTAGTTCTGTTTTTCTCCATAAGCTGATAATCACAGTGTTGCATAGGAGTAAATGTACAAGAAAAACATTATTTCAGATGTTTCCATTTGATTTTTTTAAAATGTTACATTTGGATTTTTTTTACATTATTAAACCAATTCTTTAGCACCAGAATAAATGATACTTGAAGATTAAATTGCTAAAACCCACGGCAATTTGTTGAACAGTAACTTAGACCTTACTGTCAGTTCTTTGAATTTTCCATGTAAAACCAACTTAATGCCTGTTAAAGGAAAATAGAGCATTATGCATCAGAGGGAAATGGCCTCTGGGAAAATATTATTCATATTTTCAACATGTGTCCTACTATTACTCGGCCCATTAAAGGTGAAGAAAATATATCTCATCTTTCCATTTTCCTGTCATACCATTCAGAAATGACGCATGCAGTATTCTATTTTGTCTCAGAAAGGTCATTTTATTTTAAAGTTGTTTTTTCTTAGGCATTTGAAAATATTTTTGAGCAACAAATCACTTCAGAGGAAAAGTTTAAAAAAAAATAAAAATAAAAAGAATATTCCTTCCATAAATCACAAAATTCTGTTGAAATTTTAGCTTGCATTCCAGTTGTCAGGTTCCTGAAGTACTGGAAAATGCAATAGCTTGGGTGAGGAACTGTATAAGCTAAAATTAAAATTACAGCTCATAAAGGACAGAAATAAAATGGAGCTGCAGAAGGGATACAAAAGCTCAGGGGATATTCTTTCAGTCTTTCTGTAGGACCTAATCTAACCTCTAAGGGACACATAGAGGTTTACACATTCACATTTAGTTTGTATGTGCAACGTTGGCTGGCTCTGAAATGGGATTCCCTTCCAACGAAAAGCCAAGATGTTTTACTGTCAAGTGAATGCATTTAAGTGGAATAGATTTCTAGAAAAGTTCCACTTTGTGAGAAAGAAAATTGCTAATTTTCTATTCCAGGCTAGCTCCTTAAAAACTTAGATATCAGCAACACATCAAAGTGACAGGGTCCTGCCAGCCTGAGTGACCAAGAGGCAGAGATTTAGGCACTAAGGCTCCCAACTGCTGCTCCCCTCCCACTCCCACAGGCAAGGGGACACTGAGCCTACTCCTCGATCCCCCTACGCTCCTCCAGAGACTGGGCTGCTCAGCTGCTCCTCCACCTCTGCCCTTTGTATCTTCTACTTGTCTTTTATTTATTCTGCAAAGCTAACAGCTGAAAGTGAAAAAAATAATTTTGCAGATAGTCTGCAATTCTCAATCAGAAAATCATTGTGTGTTTGTGAGAGGAAAAAAAGATGGAGTCCTTTGAGAGGCATCTATTAAATAACCAGTTTCTTTCACAATTCTTTGATAAAGATAGAGGATGATTTTCAGTAGATGTTCTTCTGGATTGGTAAAATCAGAAATTACAAACAAAAGTTAATACTATACTTAGAGAAATTCAGGGGAAAGAGGTATAGAAAGTCTATTAGGGAAAATAAAGACTCTGGAGAAAAAATGCAAGGCTAGCCAATAAGAGAGGGGTTTTTTACATACACTGTGGAAAAAAAGGAATTTTTACAAAGGTAGTTGCCAGAAGCCTTGTAAGAATAAGCCCAAAGAGAGATAAGAAGACAGTAACACAAGTGGTGTGGCCAGCACAATATTCCCTGAACATGACAGCACATTCAGCTAGGCTTGGTTCGTGGGCACAGAGGGGAATCTCCCACATGAGATCTGCTCTGCAAGAAGACAGAAAATACAAAAGGAAAGAACTACCAGTCTGATAGCTGGCTCCTGTCATTGAAATGTCCCATTACATAATTCGTTTGGATTCGTTTCTGGATAAAGATAGTTAATTTGATATGAAAAGAAAATGTGAGAGCATATATATTTCTGAACTGTATTAGAAAAGAAAGATGATATATTCCTACTGTGTGGGATAATGAAGTACTTCCCTATCTTTCTGTCACCATCGGGAAAGTAAGGTGATATCTGCTCTGGATATCTCAAGTTCAGGTAGCTTGTACTTGAGGCCCAAAGAGTTGTCTGAAGAAATAGCTAACTCACTGTTAATTTTTAATTACCTTAAAGCACTTGGCAGTTCCAAAGACTGGAAATCCACTGAAGTTATAACAACATTAATAAAGGCCAGTAGGGTGATTCAGAGTTACCACAGGCTATATCTTCTTTTACATCAATCCACGGAAAGATGATAGGAAAATTGACAGGATTTTTTTATTTTGTATAGCATTGCTCAACAAGTATTTTATTAATGCTCATGAGCAGGATTTTAAAGAGCAGAGATACCATCAAAGAAAATTGCTTTCATTCTTTGATGAGATTACAAATTTTTCAATAAAGGTGACTAATAAAGGTAGTCTAGAAGTGACGTAAGATTTTGCACGGTTTTTGAACTACTGTGGCATTCTGGTTAAAAGAGTACGCTATACAGTTGCAATAAGGCATAAATGAATTAACAACTGGCAGAGAGAGAAAAGGTCAGTGGTAAATCAGCATTATATGAGGGCTTCCTTGTAGGTTCTTCAGGGACTGACTATGTAATTAGTTGAATTCAACATCTGCATTAATGACATTGAGACAAATATGAAATCACAGACAATAAAGTACACAAGTAAGAAGGAATGCTTAGATGATAAATGAAGAAGAGAAAATGACAACCGTATTATATGATCTGGTTACATTTTTATGGTCAACAGGGTCATTCTTACAAAATATACTTTAAAAAATTAATGCAAAATAATAAGGAAAAAAATTAATATATGCCTACCTGGCTCTAGGTTAGGATTCTGTTTTAGTCAGCAAAATGTGCCAAAATGATTCTCTAGGATATATGTGTATATAGGGAAGCACAATATCTCTGCAACACAACAGTACTTAGATCAACATTAAGACGCTGTATGCATTCCGTACTATATTGATATTTATTAAAACCATACATAAAAATACATGCATGTATGCATGTGTATCTAAATATATGATTATTAAATAGATTATGATTTAGGTGTCATGCATAATTAATTAGCAAAAAGAAACTATCCAATGCTAAAGGAATCTCTAATTTGGTGGACTGATGTATACGAAAAACTGTTGTGTAGAAATTGAATCAAGACATATTTAAATGAGAAGTAAAGCATGATTTCTTAACTGGAAGAACAATTTTTCTACTGAATCAAAATACCAAGACAAGTACTATCTTTACATGTCTTCAGATCAAGAGCAAATGCCTTTAGAAAAGATTTACTTTAGTTAAGTGGGAGTTAATGGAGTTTGATACAGGTGAAGTGCAATTGTCTGATATACAGGAGGTCAGACGAGATGATCTAATGGCCTTTGCAGTAACTCAAATGGAAAAAATAAACCCAAACCCAAAACCATATGACTTAGAGGTGATCTTGATCAAGCCCACAATATATTTTAAAAAAAAATCTTAAAGTGCAGCATACAGTTAACTATATCATAACCACACATTGAGAGTGGAGTCAATGTTCTCATAGACTATACTAATAAAAAAGCAAGGCACAGCCCTAAGCAATGACATGATATATTGCTTAATTACTAGCACACCTGCTGTCATGCTTTAGCTTTTTAGTATTGTTATAGCCTATTTAAAACAGTGCCAGGCACAGTTCAAGAGACATTGTGTGACCAGCACTGTTCCCAATGGGGGAGTATGACTGCAGCCACAATCTTTCCATAGAAAAGTGTTTAGGTGGGTCAAAGTGAGCCGTGCACTGTCGCTTGGCCTCAGGACCAAAGAGCCTCAGGTTTTTTTAGTACTATAGCCTAACCTTGCTTTTAATTTTATCTGAGCCTCAGAGTTGAATGGGAAAAGGTCCCAAAGGTCCCATTAATTGCAGGCTCCAATGTCCATCACTGAGGTAATGTCTCTTCCAGATGATCACATCAAGCATTTTACATCTTTTAGGTAACTGACAAAGTTTAGTCAAATTAGACAAATCAGAGCTGCTACTCTGGCCTTTCAGAGCTGCTCTCAGGAAAGACAGTAAATGATGAGCACTGCTAATCTCCCAGAAGCTATTTTTATAGATCAACATATCTTGATTTTACTTACCTGCTTTGTATGCATTTACCTGTATTTTCTTATATCATCCTGAATCCTGGATGAGGAAAAACTCAGACTACAGAAATGCCCTACAGAAATTTGTCCTCGGGCTCTGCCAGGGAGCAACCCTGGAGGTCATTTCCATAGAAATATTGTTAAAGTGTCAGGGAGGAGTTTACAGAACAAACCCGAAATTCTTCATCTCCCTCCTCACTTTTATCCAATAATCCTGAGTTTAGATTAGAGATGGATTTGAAGCTCTTGTCTGCCTGGGTGTAATCTCAGCCCAAATCGCCCCCCTCCTCTGTCACCGTGACCTAACCATCAGTGGGATGAATTCTTGGTCCCATCTGTTGGAGCTGTACACCTGCATGTATGGTATATATCCTGCACATTAACTTGTCCAGGAGTGCACGAAGCTTGGTAGTGTCTTGCAGGGTAAAGCTGGGCAGGGGAAAGACTTGGCAAAAATCTACAGGGCAATATTTCCTGAGAGGAGATGTGTGTACCGTAGATCTCACTCACTCCCACCTGGGTGCACTCACCATTGGGTAAAAAAGTGAAAACTGTTTTCTACATCATTTCACATTTAGTTACAGTTTTCTGGGTTTTTATACAGCTTTTTTCAGTTTAGTTGAACTGGTTTGCATAACAAAAGAGAACATAAAATTAATTTCTACTTCATAATGGTTAGCTGCCAATCCAGAATGATAATGAACAAATCAAAAACATGTTACTCAGACATTTTAGTATGAGTTCATTTTCCCTATATCTGTGAAGTAAATTGAGTAGAGGAGATAATAAAAATTTAAACAATCTTAGAAATTCAAATAACATTTTGGAATAGGATGAAATGTTTAAAAATTAAGTTTTAAAGATGGAGTTGTGGGACGATGTAATACCTTATCAAGCACATGTTAAAAATAAAGCACTTGAATATCTGTTGAAAAAAATAATTCTTGGTTAAGAACCAGTAGCAGATGGAAACATTTATTCACTCAAGACATTACACATTCATTCATGGAGGCACAGATGCTGCTCAGTCTGATGGGTTGTACATTAGCCCTAAATTAATTAAAATAGATTTAAACATTACTTTTTTCTCCTGTTTAAAAATGTGTTGTCGAGTTTAAAATCATGAGCCTAGTTCAGTGACTGCAAAAGGTGACTGAAAAACATTGCCACTCTGCGCTATGCTTCTTTTTGGATAGCGGAGACAAACCCTTATGTAAAGTATTAGTCAAATAGCATTTCTCATACAAGTAAAAATTGCAATAATATTGTACCATTTGTCTAAGTTATACATTAATAAAGATGAAATTTATTTAAAAATTAAATTGTCACCTTCTTCGTTTATATGCTTTAATCACCACTTTTTACTGATGGAGAGCTATGCACAGTTTTCTACTGAAATTCACCATTTTTCAAAGATATTAATGCAATGTCACAATGTTTAGCTTTTATGCACAGAAGAACATTTAAATCAAAACAGGAATGGATGTCTATTGATCTTTGTAATACAGGAGAATTTTACTAAAAATACAAGATGTCAGTTTCTCACTTTCATTTAAAAAAAAGAAAGTAAAACCTTAACTTTTTTTTAGTGTATGGAGGAAAGAAAGGAGCAGGACTGGGAAACCTCAGAGATTTGAAAATATAA
Organism: Gymnogyps californianus; assembly: GCF_018139145.2. Taxonomy (NCBI): domain Eukaryota; kingdom Metazoa; phylum Chordata; class Aves; order Accipitriformes; family Cathartidae; genus Gymnogyps; species Gymnogyps californianus. Next base: position 183,420,560 of record NC_059471.1, read on the forward strand.
GAATATAATCTGTTTATACAGGGGAATCACGTTTATTTTAGTCACAGGAGATGGTTTATTATTTTTGAAAGCATTAATTTGCATATGGTATCCAAGATATGAATAATTAAAGTTGGATGAAATTTCTCCTTTAAATTGAGTTTAATTTGTAATCTTCATTAAAAGTAATTTGGAGTCTTAAAATAAAAATTCTGAATATTCCTGTTTACTTACACTTAATTCTTGTAAAATTTCTATAAATAGATTGAAAAAAATCAGATTTCTCATACACTACCTGCTCATTCAACTTAACATTTTTACTTTGCTAGGATTTCTAGATCCAATCATTTATTTTCCTTAAGTAGTCAGAGAAGCACCAGCTACTAATAAAAACTACTTAGACTCTTAATTTCCTGTAACATTGGGAAAATCGTGCTGAAAATCAGCCACATTTTCCTTTCCTGTTTAAAGCGTTTGCCATGGAGGGAAGAGATCAAACTGACACAAAGTAGAGAAAAGTGAAGTAGAAGATCTGTGACCATAGATCAACGAAAAAGAAAGGTATTTTAACTTGTTCATGCTGAGCAGCAAAGGGGGTGGCAGTCATCAACTGCCCTTAAGCAGTTGTGAAGATACCTAAGGCTGCCAGCTAATCACTGGTTCTTTTCCATTATGAGTGAGGGAAGGAGAGCTCTGCTTCTCTTCTTTGGCCAAGAACCTGTGGTCCCAGTTAATCAATGTCTAGGCCTACATCAACAACACCTCAACACAAAGCAAACCACTGAACAAAAATTAATTTACATATGACCCAAGTTTCATACTCTCCCAACTATTTAACCTCAGAATATGTTATTAGTATATCTAATAATAATTTCCAGACTAACAAGGGGCATCAATAAAGAGCAGTGATTGTCCTTATGAAGATACTTTGATTGCTTCTTTGTTTTCTTCAAGTGAAACAAGAGCTCTGAGTATCACATATTCTGCTGGCACAATCTCAGTAAACTGAAACCCATTATAGAATCGTGAGTCATTATGTTTAACTTCATGCTGAAAATAGATGGAGCATTTTGAATTGTATGTATAGAACAATTTTCCTCATACATATCAGGAATATAGGAAATCTATAGAATTCATTATTTCAGACAATTTTTTTTATTATATAGATCCATATTTTTTCTTGTCAAGATAAAGTATATACTGCCTTTGGAATATCAGACAGTGAAAAGGAGAAGAAAGCCTTTAAAGATAAACAGATCATTAAAATAAAACCAAACAGACATCCCTGTGGTCGTATCTCTAAACTATGCAATTACGCCATTAGCTTGTTATGATGGTTATTTCTTGGAAGACTGTAACACAGATACTGTGGATATAATATTACAGGATCTAGAGACATTTAGTAATATGTTTTTTAATCAATACATCTAAGAAAAGAAACCAAGGCAAAGAGAATAATGTTTTAGGTATTACCATCAAGGAGGGCTAATGTATTCACCATACAGGAAAATGCAGTGTGCTTTCACTGTATGGGGGACACTTTCTCCCTGGGAGAAAAGACAGATTTAGTCACCCTATAACTGGACAGTTGCATTTTGTCTCACTTGGCTTAATAGATGAAGGCAAGAAAAGTTATGCCTTCACAGCACTCAAGAAATGAAGAACAATTTGACGATACTGTAGAGGCACCCACGTCTGTTCACATAAGCTAGTTCTGACACTTGAAGCACAAGAAAATTTGGTAAATAGATATCCAAGCTCGTTCCACACAAGGTAGCTTGCATCCAGAAGCAACACAGCCACGTGCACACAGCCTAGTGTAACCTACAAGCACAGCTCTCAGCTGCTCACCGCTGCTCACAGCTGCTCGCTTTACACATCGGTGTAATGTGCCATTGAACTTAGCAGTGAGCGTCAGTGTTTGTGGAGGATTCTGCTCAGTGAGCATCTGTGACTGGTGTCAACACAAGCTTTATTTCCAGAAAGATATTATCAAATGGGCAACCTGGCTTGCAGAGGAAGGCTTGACTTTTGGGGAGAGTTGAATGAAAACTATGATAGAATACTACTTTCTCTATGAATATGACAGAGTATGGAGTAAAATTAGGTTAAAAATTAGAACAATATTTCTGACCATCAGAGCAGTGGGAATCAGAAACCGTCTCTCAGAGATGGGTAACAGTAATTAGCAGCTTCCCTCTTCTGTCTTTTCTGGACTGCAAGGAAGAGCCTCCTCTGATGGAGGCTACTTCCCAGAGACTCTGGCATTTACTATTGTTAAGACAGAATGAGTGGCAAATGGGAAAAAGAATTAATCTGATTTTTTTTTTTCTTCTATATGAAACTAGTTACAAATAGGATGTACTTATTTCTGTCATTTCTTTTCCGGGTAGGTGTAATCTTCCAGAACCTGTCTGCCAAAAAAGAAGAAGAAGAAAACTCCCCAGCCAGGTTCCAGATTCAGCTGGGTGGCAGTGTGGGACAGTGGGTGCAACAAGAGTTGGTAAGTAAACTTCTTCGGCCAAATCACAGAGATTCAGCGAGGACATGACCTGTAATGCAGACATTGTTCCAGTGTTATAGAATCACTTCAGTCCTCCTCTACACAAACACCCCTCAAAACTTCCCAGCCATTTGTGTTTCACACTGAAAACAGAAAACAGCTAGACTCTGTAACAAAACCACACCAACCTTATAACCTTTAAAATACATGTGCAAAATGCCTATAGAATCTTAGGTGCATTGCGTCTTCTATCAGGGACAGCATGAAGCATCCAAAGCAGCTAACAGTTTAAGAAAATTCTTGGCATAGAAAACACAACCTGAAATGAGCAACAGAATACTTTAGCTGCAATATTTTCACACTTTTGTTCTTTGTAGTATTATTTCTAAAAGCATTTAGAAAAATACCTACACTTGGATTGAGCTGGCCATCAGACTAACACCCTACCAGGTCTGTATGAACCCAAACTTCCCTGACTGCATGGACATGTAACATTGTTTTATTTTCACTAACTACTTCAGTCCATCGTGCTGTGAAAATAACAAACAGAATAAAATAGATTTAGTACCAAAATGGAAAAAGCCCAAGAAAATCACAGGAGCAAGCTTCGTAGTAAAAATCCATTCTAGTAAATTCTGGACTGTCTATTGATATCAAATCATGAGACAATGTTAGCCACAAATTACTGTTTTGAGATATATATCAAACTACTCCAAATTACTGTACTTTAACAGCAGTTCAGTAGGAACAGAAAAGATACAGCTTGGACAGGTTTCAGAGATTATCTTCTCTGAGCTGGTAGGTCCCAAACTTGATTTTATAAAAGGAGAAGCTATGTCATGCAGTAAAAATGGAGAGTGATTTTGGACTGCAGGCATAATATCCGTAGCTGGAGAAGGAGAAGGAAACAGAAGCTCTCTCAGAAAACAGTTAGGCCATTGGGATTTAGGTACTTTAGTCCTAATGATCATTCTGTTGAGCATATATGTGAATAAAGATAAGTTTAAGATTGTGCTTCAACGCATTCCTGGGTAAGCACCATTTTACTTCACACAGACTCACTGCTACTGTCGTATAAATTTTAGACTGCTGTTATGAAGGGCTGTACTTGTCATAAGCACTCCACTCATTAGTGAGTGTGTGCAGGATTGGGATCTTCCAAAGCTATATAAATATTTACAGAAGAAAGTCTTTATCTTAAAAAAAGTGTAGATGATTGATTTTACATACAGAATAGACTGATTTTAATCACATCTGGATATATTTGCAAAATCAGGAATTAAAAATACATCTGCTTAGAATCACTTTTTTGAATTTCTTGGCAGTAATTCACTGTTAAAATATTTTCTTTACATGGAATTTACTAATGTTACTCTTTACAGCTTACCGTTTCACTGACAGTTTTTTCCAGACAGGCTTCCTGCTAGCAGAGGAGAAGGGCTAGGTAGATGCTAACTGTAGAACATTCATTGACTATTTTATTGTGACTGTATTCAGCAAATGACAGGATTAATGCAGAAAGTTTGACTCACCTTCATTTTAGAGAAGTCTAAGTAACTCATAACTAATTATTAATAACTCACAATTTTGAGTTTCTTACACATGTCCACACTATCATATAAAATATCCCTCTAAAATTCTTTTTTTTTTTTCCTTCAATTTTATTCAGAGACAAGAAAAGCAATTTCCCATTTGTTTCCACTTTGTGACTTGAGAAGTGATTTCCACTATGCTGTTCTTTTTGGTTGCCTGTGATATGCTTTTCCAGGTTCAAGTCGTTTTGAAGAAACATTGACTTAATCATTAAAAATCATTATGTTATGATAAAGATTTATCTCGGAAACCTGATTTTTAAAGATATGTCAGTGTCTTTGGATGACAATAAATGTCTTTTGCTAGATTCAGACTGAAGATTGAAGTATTGCAAATGTACAAATAATATAAGTAATTCTTGGACTGTAGAACCCATATTTCTGTCTTTTCCCATCGGATATTTGAACTATTAGATGATAAGCAAGATAGGACTCTTCTTTCTTCAGTTTTTTGTAAGCAGGCATGTTCTGAGCATGCACACTTACTATATACTTGCATTTCATAACTGAGGTGTTCACTCATGTACCTTTTAGATACTTTAATTTATAAAATTGATGTATAAATATATATTTATAAATATAGATTTTATACATAAAAATCATGATGTAGACAGTATGATCTATACCCAACTATGAGATTCTGGGTTTATCCCATGTTATTTATGCTAAGACACATAATGTTGCAAGTTAATGATTTCTGTCTTCAATGAGAGACAACAATTCAGATGTTTAGGTCCCTTCCTCACCATCTGGAGAACATTCTGCTTCCTGGGATCATCTCTGAGTGTCATTACAACTGTTTTAGAGCTTAGGACACTCTCCCATTCCCTTCCTATAGCAAATGAGGGATTTTGTCCTTCAGTTCTGACTTCACTTGGGGCAATCAATAGGCACAGGACTCTGTGCCATGCAAGGGTTTGCAGAACGGATGTCTCAGCAAGCTCACTGGGCTGTCTGACTTCAACAACTTCGGTTTCCCAATGGGATCCAAGTTTTTCCTGTGTGCTTTCTGCAGATGCCTCTTACCTTTAGTGAAAAGTGGGAAGATAACAAACTTACTCTCTTAACTGAGCAACCTCAGTTAGGAGTCTAAACAAGGTAGGATATATTCGTGTCTAAGCATTGTTAGAATTTGGATGGTGGCTCAGCAATGGCATTTACAGATTTCAACACTGGAAATGCATCCAGGAACTGAAGGCACATCTAACATTGGGCAGTATATAAAGTTCCTCATTTTTATTCATTTGTTTTTGTCTGGAAGAGTTATTGTTTCTGTCTGCTCATGCCCTAATCCTTCTTTGTGTCTATCTCCAGATAGACTGCGGTTTTAAAAGTGTTTGTACTGCTGCACTTCTAACTCTTTCGTAAGAGTTGGCTAGGAGGAGTGTCAGTGTATCAATATTGCCAAACCAGTGTTCAAAAGTCATGAGTCAGACCATCAAATCTTGAGAAATCTTTAAAACTGTGCAATGAAACCCAGTAGTTTTCATTTATTTTACTTGCTTCTAGGGTCATAGGAAGTCTGTACAACTTTTGCGAATTCTGTAAAGTTACATGACTGCAGAAGCTGGGGCTTTAAGGAAACTATTCCCAGGCTTGGATACCACAGTGAGACACAGCAACACTGATACCTCTGCAGTTTCTGTACAGTTACTTTAATCACATATTCTACTTCATCTGATGAGAGAGCAGATTAAACACCTTTGAATTTAAAAGCAAGGATCAGAAATTGTGCCTATGCACAAATCAAGTCAGCTTTTGCTGCGCATAAGACAAATGCTTATACTACAAGAAACAAGTGATAATATATCATGCTGGCTATCCAGTCTGAAGGAAGTCTTAATAAAAAGGTCAGAGTATATAAAAAGATCATAGTAATACAAATCAAAGAAGGCAAGGAAAGACCTTGCAAGACCTTTTTTCATAGAAGGTGAGGAAAAGGGATAGATAAGTAAAAGCACACTGAAAAGCGCTGTATTTCAACCAAATTTTTAACCTCAGGGCAGTTACTTCATACTTTTCTATAAAGAGCTAGAACAGAGATGGATATACATAAATAATGAAAATAATAATTATTTGGAAGTGAGATATTTTCCATCTGTTGAAGACCTTACCATCCCTTTCACCAAAACAGCAGGAGGCTTCATACTACATGGAATGCCTTGACAATTCTGACATCTGCAAATCTGATTACAGTTTATACACAAATGTAATGAACTTGGACTTGCAGAACTGGTATCATACATGCAAAAATCATAGGAGAACTGTCTTAGAGATTGAAAAATTGAATTATATTGACAACATATTGATATAATGCACTACAGCTCTACTAATACTCATGAAAGTCTACAATTATAAAAGTATAAGACTTTCTGTTACTATATATGCACAAAAATGTTTTCATGATTTAACTTAAAAATCTCCTAAAAGACATATGAAACACACTGTCAGAATACTTGCTTTCTTCCTGAATAAATGAAAAGGAAAGTTACTAACATTTAATTTGCTATAAATACCTATAATTACATTCATGAACACTTCCAAGGCAAATATTTGGCTTTGTAGATTTAACTCATAGATTAGCTGCAATGCAGACTCTACAAAACTTGTGCAGCTTCTTGATCAGGCTGTTTATGCAGGTAGGTGCAGACAAATCAAACCCTCTGACCACATTTTATAACATGCACAGATGTAGGACAGCACATGACCACACTAAGACAATTAATGAACATAACTTTGTAGTCAGTTTAAAAGAACCAGTTTTCTTTACTCTATGGCTCTGGAGCAGTTACTCACAAGAGCACACAAATGATAATATAGCTCATTTTCAAGCAAAATTCACCCTAAAACAAGGCTCTGGATTAGATGTCTTAAATGTTTCTAGGTCTTTGCAGCATCGACTCTCATTATAAAATTAAGGTAACATTCATTCTAATTTTTTATCATGTTGGATATATTTGATATACTGGTCAAACCATCTCTCAGTATGAATTTAGATTTGCAAATTTTGAATAAAACTGTTCCCCCAGTGGTGAAAAAAATGGCCTAGTACAGACTAATCAGTAGTTTAGTCTGTAGCTTTTTATTTCTTAATGTAAGTGTGATCCTATCCTGAAAAATCCCTGTGCTAATGGCATTGTGGGTTCCACATCATTATCACTCAATAATTTCTGTATCAAATGGGCTTAGTTTACAAATAAAATGGGTGGAGTTTGTTTTATTTGTTTGTTTGTTTGTTTGTTTGTTTGTTTGTTTGTTTGTTTGTTTTTCCTGACTGCTTTCTCTGCATTCCTTAGAATCAAGCTAGATGTTCTAGGGTGTTTTTTTTCATGTCACTTATCATTGCTAGTTATAAATGTTCTGCAAAGCAAATGAGCTCCCAGCTACATCTGTGCAACACTAAATTCCAAATTAAGCTCTCTATGGATGGCACCATCACCCTATTTCCCTCAACTGAATTGCACAGGTGTATCCAGCTGAAAGCTATTAAACAGGTCTGTTGATATACAAGATGGAACAAAATTTGCAGTTTAGTATTTCCTAGCTGTGTTGGCTCTACAGGGGAGAAAGCTTATTTATATTACTGGCACAGGCAGCTATTACAGAATGCATGGAGAAAGGAGATTTGCTGAATAAAATGGTGCTGTTTGGGAGGAGGAAGGGTTCATGCTAGAGCTACGCTTTATGGTCCTTTGTACTAATATTCTGTAATCACAATAGTCTTTCTTCCAACATAGTAGAACAGGGTCAGATGTCAACAAGAAAAATTGTTACAAATGAGAACTTTATAACCTTGGAGAGAGGTAATAAAATGTTTGTGACTTTCTCATCAGCTGCATCTACAGAAAATAAATATATTAAGTCAGTTATAGACGACCTTGTTTTGGAGTGATCTCTACAGTCATTATACTCCAATTCTTATTTCAAAAGATAGTTCAAAATCTTTTTTCATAAGACTTCTAAGATTTTGCCGCTGTGATTTATTTGATCCTTCAAATTTCTGTATTTTTGCTGTTGCTTAGTGTGTTTCCTTGCAGAGAGGGAATTCCTATTGTAGCTTATAGTATGGTCACCAACTTTTGCCACTTGGGAAACTCTTGAGAATGTTTAGTACACTCAGAGTAGCAAAAAAATAACTTTTATCTAGAAAAAGGAAAAAACAATAAAACTTGAAAATATTTTGCTTTAAAATCAGTATGACCTTCCAATAAAGGTTTAGGGTGGCTCTTTTTCTTCCTGAATCAGTCTGCTCCTTTCCAGCTAAAAAACTCACCCTGTACTCTTCTCTTTAAATTGAAAATTTATCGGAGTCAGCCTAAAGTAAAGGAGCTTCTGAGAGCATGAGTTCCTCTCCCATTCCCCCCGCCCTCCCAATAAGGTCAAATATGGAAACAGCAACCTGTATCAAAATGTTTCTGTCTCAGAAAGACTCTGTCCATTATGAAGTTTTCTAGCCTTCTCTTGAATATTTGGAAATGTACATTACACAGCTGTAATTATGCCTAGAAAAATGTGAGCAGAAGAACTGAGTGTTATTTGAAATACCTACATGAAAATATACTGGTCCAAAAATCTCACCTCAGCACCTAACTGCATATGTTCCTATAGTGCTTAGATGATTATATGTGTAAAACTTAATTAAAGTTCACTATTGGCATTGACATTTTCAGACTGATATAAAGTAATTTTTAATAAAACCACTATACTCAAGACCAATGTTTATATAAAATTTTCAAATATCCTTCTACAAAGAAAAATTATTGCTTTGAGATCCTTTCCACAGAACAAAATGTCTGATAATAAGCAAGTATTTACAAAACAAACTATCCTAAACTTAGCACAAAAGCAATCCAAGGAATCTCTGAATCATCTCTGTTGATCCCAAGTACATAAAATGTAATGAGCTAACCTGGCTTTATTTCACTCCCTGTTTGCTGGCTAATTGGTCTGTAACGGAAACATGCATCTGTAGCCCTTTGCTTCATTGTCTTGAGACTTTCCATTACTTCATCTAATTTCTGAAAGATTTTCTTTATTAAGATCAAAGCAGAGAGCAGCCAACAACTGCCTGGAAAGGAGTCCCATCCCTCACTGCAGCATATAGCTACTGTTGCTTTGTACATGTTCAAGATCTCTCTGTGTGAAAAGGGGCAAAAGACAATAGCTGTGGTTGCTAAAGTCTTTCAGGACTGCCATTGTTCTAGGGTATTCAAAAATAAAAGAGGTGGTTTGCATACTTGCTTATAATCTCTTCTGTTGCCTTGTCAAAACAGCAGCTTTTTTTTTCTTCGGCTTCTTGAGGACCGCTACAAACTAGAGTTAATCTAGTCTTATCTTAGGTTTTACCATATTGACCCACATTCTAATTGTTTTCCTGCAAAGTTGTCATACAACCGTCTTTTTCCACCCACAAAAACTGCATGCGTTCTGAAAGGACTTCACAGCTAAATGTGTGAGATCTGATCCTGAGGTGCATAGATGAAACCCAGGGATCTCTCACCCAGAAAATCCTGCAGCTGACCAGTCCACATCAATGCTGGTGTCAGTTAATGGCTGCTCCTGTGCAGCTTTAGGAGCACCCGTATCTGTTATGGCACGACTGGGGAGTGGAGTTTATCTGGGTACATCTATGCTGCACCTGAGGCATGACTCCAACCTAGACAACAAAACCCTGAGTATGTCTAATACCTTAATCGAAGGCCCAATTAATCTCTCTTCTGTGCAAGCCTGATGGATCAGGTAGAGTCAAGCATACATGTGCCCTATCCAGTAGCTGGTACCATGGTTTCTGCACTTCCTTCGCGTAGTATAATTACTTAGTTTTTGAGCTTTACCCAGTGACAAGAGTAGAAACTACGTGGGTTATGGCTGTGCTTAAACTGCTTTCTGGATGACATCATTATACATGGTCACTTGTATGCATCTTTATTTCTCCCTTCTCTTCTCTGCTTCTTTTGCTGTTATTCACCACCCACCTTATCCACTTACATATACGCACAGGTCACTATTTTTATTATGAACTTGTAATGTACAGGTTATTATTTCATGAGTTTCCCAACCCTTATCTTAGACTTTTATGTTGTTAAATGTGAGACTAACAATGCATTTACTGCATTAAAGTTAATAATCCATTGACTTACCAGATATGACACATCTGAAGTTGAGCAAATTCTCTGTCTCATTAAGCAGTGCAGGGAATACTATAATCATCCCACATTTGTCTTTCCTCTTGAAATTATACAATTAAAGAACCCACGCTTATTCAGTGAATTAATATTCTAAAAAATTTATCTAAGCTCAGTTATCTTTTACAGGTGTCTGCATTAAAGGCTAGGAAGCAGTTTCTCGGTGAAGTAGCATGTTAATGATGTTGGTCTCAATACACCCTGCAGGAGAATCATTTTTTTTTTAACTTGTTTGAGAATTATAACTTAGAAAACATCTCTTCACTGTCTTCTTCCTGATTCTTTAAATGACAAGTAAAATGAACACTACAGTCCCACTAGCAGTCCTTTCTTTGTGTATGTCTCTGTGTGTGAGTGAGTGAGTGTAAGGAGATAGCCTGAAACATTAAATTCCGTTAATTTATATTTATTACTATATTTTATGGTTGCTTGAACATTTTATATTGAAACTCTTTCAATGGAAAATTGGGCTTTTGACCAAATAATTTTTTTTTTCTTTGCAAAAACTGTGTGCATTCCATAGAAAACTGCTTTTGTTTTATTTCATTTTCCTTAAAGACCAGAGGCCTGAAAACTAAATATTTTGATTTGGCTATGTTCCTGTAAAGACACATAAAAGCCCAACTGAGGTTCTTTTTGTCTCTGCTAGGGGCTGGACTCCCAGTCAAAACACTAGCATAATATATCACAGCCAGAAGTCACCAGGAGGGGAGACTGTGGTACTTCATGAGACGACATTGACCAAATGCAGATCTAGATTAACGAAAGTATATTTCTTACTCCCAGTGGTAAGTCCCATGGACCATGAACAATACTTATGGTTTTAAACCAATCAGATTTTGTACCAAAAAGAAAAAAAGGACAAGTTAATATAAGCCAACAAGTGAAATGATTTATAAACTACTCTGAAAATATGTATGTCTAGAGAATAGACAATTAAACCTATACTTAAAACCATATGTTTGCTCTAAACACCATTAATAATGACCAGTAAAATCTCGGCCATCTTGAGGCCTCCAAAGTTAAGTTCCATAGTGGCAAGCAGCTATGAGAGGTGTTTGTCTTCTACTGTGTGTACACCTGCACAGATGCTGACTTGGGTGAAATAATCCATTCAGTTCTGGGTGTTAAACTTCATTGATAAAATGCACGATGCAAAGACGACTAACAGATACAGGCAAAATACAGACAAAAGGGAAACATATTTGTTTCATTGTTCAATTTTTGTTGATCTGCTCATAAAAACGCGTATCATAGAGGACACCGCGTAAGTTAGAATGCAATTGAAAATAGCAGTCTGTATGATAAAGTGCATCTACTGTGCATGAATCTTCTCTTATAAATGGCCAATGTTTTATGGTCAAAATATGAACACAAATGCAATGTGTGCAGCAGTGCAAAAGTCACTGTGCCAAGCCACATTTGTTACATGAAATGTGACAAATCTTTCACAAGTATGTAACTTATTCTATATTCTATAGCTCCTCACAAAGAATAAGTCTCAATGAAGTCAATACAGGTTTTAACTGAGGAATTAAAGAAAAAGATTTGGCTATTAGGAGTATCTTAATAGTCTTTCTTTTGGCTGGAAGTTATGTGGGTAAAAGTAATAAAATTAAAGCATCACTTCTACGTGTTCCTAGAAGATTCCGTTATGCTCCTCTCCTGGCTGAAATCAATACCAACACATGCTCTCTCCTCTCCTGTGCAACAGAAATGTAACCATCATCTTCTGATTATGCAGCTGGGAGGTGCAGGACTGGATCTGTTCAATGACGGCTGGTCAAAAATTTTCTTGTAAAGTGGTTTCCACCAGCAAGAATTGATTCATTAAAATGTTGGTTTTTTCCCCTAGAACACACAAAATTCTGTAAAATGTTTATGGGAAGAATTTTTGGATGCAGGGTGAGAAACTTCAGAGGATGACCCTGAATACTCAATAGTCCAATGGCTAAAACATTTTTGTTAGATGTTGTTAATTTTGACTAAAGTCCCTGAACTTTCTGTTAGCTTATGTGACAAAAGCTGCCCCCCATACACAAGGCAGTGCAGAGGAGCATGGCAGCTGGGGGAACCCCAATATCCCCCTGCACCGCTCCTCCTGGGGCTTCACAGGAGCCACCACCCTGTGCAAATCTCATCCCCTCAACCCCAAAGGCACGATGGCAGGGGGGACCCCACTGCCCTGGTCAGAGGTAGGAGACCCCACTCCAGCCCCTGGGCTGTCCCAGGGCAGCCCCAGCCCCATGTGCTCGGAGGACACCCAGTGCCAGGAGTCAGCGAGGAGGCTCTCTGGGTCACCCCACAGACCAGGGTCACTGCCCAGGGTGTAGGCTTCCCTGTGGGGCGGAGGGAAGAGCATTTGCACAGGACTTACTGTGGGATGTTTAGGGGAGGCAATGAAGGTGGGGAAAGGGATGGATTGAAGTGATTTGGGAGGAACGAGTGTGGGAAAACAGAGGCAGAAGGGGAGAAAAGGAGCCGGTTTTGTGTGCCAGGTGTAGGTCGGGAGGCCTGTCTGGCCATGCCTGCACCTGACCAGTGCAGTCTGTCCCAGCTTCTCACTAAACTCCATGTCTAGCAATTTTCCTGGGTGCGGGGCTCTCTGGGTTGTGTGCATGTGTGTATGGGGGTGGACCAGGGGTAGGAATCCCATGTGCCCATGGTGCCAGCACGGGGCATGACCAGGATACGCTGTCAGTACCTGACCTTGGCCAGCATCAAGCTGGACCAGCTGGCCAGGGTCATGCACTGACCTGGGGACCAGGGGGTGTTGCTGGGAGTGGGGAACCTGGAGGCATGGTCTACTGGGAGAGGGGGAGTGGGGGGCCTGGCCAACTGCTGGAGAGACCTTGGGGTCTGGGGTCTGCCGAGAGACTCATTTGTGTGTGTGTGTGTATGTGCATGTTTGTGTGCGTACGGTACACACTCAGCCTCACTGCTAGCCAGACCATCATAGAGCTGCAGCAGCCTTGCCCCTGCTGGGCTTCCAGATTTGGCAGCTTGTCACAATTTCTGTTTCTGTCAAGCAACTTTATCCCAGTAAGTGCTCCAGTCACAGGGCTGCTAACTCTTCCTTGGAACAAAAATCTGTACATTTCCCACATTGCAAGCTAATAAGCCTTTTTGCTCAAATGAGTATTTAGACCCTAAGGCTCAAACATTTACCACTTAATTGTGATATTTTCTTTGCCTTGTTGTCTCTACATAGAGCCTACTTTTGGCACACTGCTGGTTCTTGAGACCTGGTAATTTTGTTGTAATTCTCGAAATATTAGACAGCCTTGATTCATTTTAATGGCTCCTACTTTAAGATAGATATATTTAAGTAATGTAAGTTATTCTTCCCTTATTCAGTGGAAAAGAACAAAATTTCATTTTACATATTCTCCTTCAATGCAAACCTTTAATGCAATCCTTCAATGCAAACCTTTAATGCAAACCTTCAATGCAAACCTTCAATGCCCTGAAATCTACTTGCATTCAATCAAGATACAACAGCTTATAAAAGCCCGGATTCATCCCAGCTACAGTTAATTGCTTATCTGGTGTTGGAGCCTTGTTGCTATAGCAACTACTGCCTATATGGAAATGGTTTTCAACTTGTGATCCATGGACCCCTGTATCCATGGTCAGCTATTGAAAGGTCTGACAACTAAGAAAAACAAGTTTATTGTCTGCAGGTTTAAATAATATGAACCTCAGTCCACATCTGTATTAGAAGAGCCATGATAAGTCCAAAAACTGGCGGGGGAGGATCAAGAAAATGTTTCACAATCAACAGCGGAGTGTAGTTAAAAAAGGCAACTCAGCCCACCATCTGAATCACTGTCTGGAGGCATCTATCACTTTCCATCAACGATTAAGGGAACTTTGGGCGAGTAGGCTTCTGATGCAGGTATCTGAACTTAGCATCTGAAGTTAGGTAGGCTGAATAATGATCTACACTTCTATGCCGACTTTGTGGTCCTCCCTAGATAACTCAGAATAAACCACAGTTTCTTAAAAATACTCTCCACAACTAAAAAAGGGCTCTTTCCTTAAATTTTTGTTATACTTGGCAAGCATAAACAAGAGACATGTATGATATATCTGAAATATCCAAATATCTTGATTCTCATACTTGCATCACAGGCAAGAGAAAAAAAAAGCTCATTTCAACTTTATTTTCCAAAATCAGTTTGCTTTGGGGGAAAAAGATACGTTCATAAGCCATTAGTGTACATGTATCTCATTCATTCATTCTTTCCAGCAGTGGTCAGTAGCCTGGATTGTGATGCAACCCAAGAGTAAGGAATGGTAGCTAACACCAATATATTATGGTAGGCGTTATTTCCAGCATTGAGGACAATTTTTATGATCTTTATGTGTCATTTTATGACATATTTACTACCTGAAATACTTAACAACTTGACTGTAATAATATTATCTTTTAAATAGTTTTAATTTGTTTGATGTAAACAATACTTTGAGGCTCATTATAATGCCACAAATGAAGAACAACACACTCTCTTAATGACTCTTAAAAAAAGGATGTCTGTAGCAGGTTATTTAAAACTGTATCTTTCTTTTAAATAATTACCCAGACAAATATGCTGAGTAGTAAACAAAAAACCTCTGACAATCCTAAAATGAAATCCAATTACAGAAAATAGCAAATGAAAATAAGCTTCTTGAAACTTAAACTCCTGCATTTTAGAAGTTATCATTTCCAGCAACTGTGAGTCTCATAGGGATAGGTGTTTCAGCAAAGTCATTTTTACGCTACAAGGGTTGGTAAAGCTGTTATGAGTTGTCTTCTATAAACCTAGTGCATGGGTCAAGTGGCTCATGCCTTTTGCATGCATTCATTTCCAGCATCCCCACCTGGCAATTTTATGTGAGTGAACATAAAATTCGTTTGAGGTGTTTGGACTTGGGATCTCAAAATCATTAGTCCCTTTTGAAAACCTTGGCCCTGGATTTTTCATTAATGAATCAGCCTTTGGATATAAATGCATAAATACATTCTACTCAAAGAAAAGCCAGATCTGTGTCTTACAGATGTATGACTAGTCACAGCAACAAGTTTGGAAGAAATTGCATTCTTCATTGCAATGTGTATGACATCTGTCTCTACATTCTTTTTCTTTGATGTGCTTCTTTTCACATTCTCTGCTGAACAGAATATTTTCGTAGTCTTTTTTTTTCTTCTTGGAAAAGTTTACAGTCCCTTTCAAGATGACAGCTGAAGCCACTTTTTCCTTCTTAGATGCAACAGGAAAACTCTCATCACCCTGTTTTTGTATAGGCTGCTACCTTTTTTATAAAAAGAAAGAAGAAAATGTAATTTAAGATTTTTGTGAAATGAAGCTAGACATGTTGCTAGCTGAGTCTTCTTACCCACTTTTGTAATACTTTATATCTGGTGTTACCACTTGATTTCCTAATTCTTGTATTTCTGCATATCCCCTTGAATGTGTGCAGGTACAAACCTTCTTCAGATAATCCTTCACTATGACAAGAACTAAGAAGAACTTTCACAGCAGGTAAATTAATCCAGCTGCTATTTCTGTTTTTGCTAGGCCTGTCTAAGTCTGGATTTGACTTTGCCACATCATGTGACACAAGCTAGTACGGCTGGAGTATGAGTATGATTCAGTCCTGGTCAAGACTGTGAGTGAGCTAATACAATGTAGGCCGTACATCTGAAGTGCAGGTATAGCAATGTCTAGAGCCGCAAATAGAAAAGAGCTTTGTTTCTTCAGAGTACCATTTTTTTGGAGCTGTCAAAAAGACATGATTTTCTCTTTCTAAATAGCTTTTTGCAAAACATGAATAAACACAAAGATTCCTTGTAGCCTTGGCTTTCAGACAGTGACCAAATTATTTTAGAAATAAAGGGCAACAGTGCATTGTGTTTCAGCATAATGAAATGTATGGTGCTGCTAGGAAGCAACTTAGAAGTGGTATAATTACAACCTTAACACTTTTCTTTCCCAATTTCACCTTCTTCTGATTGCTAAAAGGCTCCCTAAAAATTGGTTCAGGTTAGAAAAAACAGAAAAGCTCTGAGTAGCCATAAAACTGGAAAAATCTCCACTTTTTTTCCATGTGAAGAATTATTCACAGATCTGGCTAAACTAGAAGCAGGTCTTTTTTAACTAGAGCTTAAAACATCTCTGAGAATCTCATCTGATGCAGAAAAAAGCTGAAGGACTGCAAAGACCTCTTGAAATTCGGACACCAAAAGGTACGTGAATGAATATGAGAGAATAAATATTTTATCATTTTCTTCTTGTAGTCCTTTTTTCTGCTTGACAAGCCTGTGTGATATGCAATAAGTAAATTTAGCACAGTTTTACCACGAGAGGGCAGGAATGCTTATCAAACAGGTTTGCCACTTGTTGTTTCACCACTTGGTCAGGAGGGTGACCCAATGTGCTTTCCCTCTGTTGGTATTATGTGTGTAAGCATGTACCCCGAGCACTTAACAACATGACAAAATGCTTTGACCCAACAGGCTGACCTGTCATTAGTACGGCAGATTAATCCCCCCTGGATGGTCATGGGGCTCAGGGGCACGACTGAACTGCAGCTGTGTAAGGCTAAGAGCAAAATCAGAACTCCTCACTCCAGGCGGGCAAAGGGAAACAGCCGTGCCAATGCATCAGGCTTGCCAAGGGAGGCTGGCGGGTAGGTAGAGGTCAATCAGTGCCTGCTTTTCTTCCTTATGGTGTGTAACACGAGCAAAAAGGAGACCTTTAGAGAGCTTTTTTTATTCAATATTAGCAGCACTGCCTTATTCATGAACAATATTTAAGCTTTTCTGTAAGTGAGACTAATTTTGATCAGACCATAACAGTAGCCAGATCTGAACAGTAGAAGACTGTACTGGACAGAATACTGTGTAGAAAAGTTCCAGACTATTATTAAAGTGAAACAGATTTGTGTGGAAAGTCCTGGTTAACTCATAAACAATTTATAAACTGAAGCATTTAGCAGAGCTTGATTAAAGGTTTAAATTCTTGTTACTGTTTGCCAACAAAATATAGTGTTTCACTGTTCCCAAAACCATGTTTTGGAAAAAAAAAAATCTACTGTGGGGCCACTCAGAGTTGTAAGATTTTCATCAGCTAAAATTAAACTCAGTAACATACATGGAAATATCCTTTTTTTTGCTTGTTCTGCTGTCATGTTAAGTAGTTTCTTTTTTTAAATGACAAAATTTTTCACCGTGAAACAAATAGTTGTGGAGTTGTGATAGTGACTGGATAAACTATATTCAATGGGAACAAAGAGAAAAAAAATGAAAAAGTAACCTTATTCTAGTCATAACAATAACCTTACTCTAGTCATAAGAAAAAAGATTTATACAAGTTATTTTCCATTAGCTATGCCAATTAAATTACACTTTTACCATGCCCTCCTCCAGAATACCAGTGTTCAACAAAAATATCAGTTGTTCAAATCTAAAGATTCTTTGCTACTTCTATCATTGGGATAAAAAGGGCTTTTCCCCAGCCATAAGGCAGAAAAGGGCATTGCCTTCCTATTGTGTGGCTTGGCTGTCTCCTGTAAGAAGCTCTTGACTTATACTTAGAGGGTTACATACCCTCTAGGAGATCTATATTCTCAGTGTCATTTTACAAATCCCTGTTTCCCAGAGGTTTTCAAGAGCTGTGCTGCAACAGCATGCTACCAGGGTGACTAGGTAGAAAAGTAGGAAACCCTACAAGATCTCCTCATTCAATGATTCCGGATTTATTTCTTTGGGCTTTTAAATAGCCCTAACAGTGTGTGGCTCTTTTCAAAGTGCTAGCAACATACAAGGGCGATTCAGCCCAGACTGAGCAACAGACAGCCACCTGGATTTTTGCTGAAAAAGGAAGGGCCATAACTGGACAGCATGCACTAACATGGAAATAGGCAAATGGCATAAGGGTAAAAAGCCCCTGTTTTGTGCGTATTATCAGGATGCACCGCGAAATCAATACAAGTCAGGACTTCTGCAGAAGCTATGCAATCCCTGTGCAGATGGATCATCCTATAACTTTTTCCAGTGAGATTTTGAAGCTGTGAAGAAGGAAAGGCTGTGCTGTAAGATTTCCAGCATTCATCTGCAGGAGAATATTACCCACAAACTTCCAAAGGAATGATGCACAAGGTGTCTTGCCCAGGGCCTCATAGAGTTACAGGTGTGGAAAATCTGTGTCATGCTTTGATCAAAGACCAGAAGGAATGACTCATCACCTTTCCTTTCTATTGTATTTTCCGTAGCATGTGAATATAACAGGTGTAGTGCCCAGGTCTGGGTGAATCTTGTGGTTTTGCTCTTATGGTTTTAGTTTCTACTAAGGTTATACAGCAAAGAAATGGCAGAAGAAAATTTGGATTATTGTTCTTTGCTTTCCCTTTGTTTCATTTCAGGAGGTACACTGCAAAAGCAAGTGAAAATAGAGATCATTTTTGTTCTGGCATTTCCTTTCCTGTTAACTTTTGAACAATGACAACATTTTGGACACGTTTATGGCCTTGTGTTTGAACCTTTATTCACATAATGAATCTACTCACAGCTACATCCCTTCTGGTTATAGAAATTACTCCTTGATTTGTCGCTCAGTGTCTTTCCCATTAAGTGCTGTTCTAGGGAGATCAAATAGGATTTCACAGGATGAAAACTCTCCAGCAGACAATCAGCAGGCAATACCTTATACAGGGAGCAGAGCTACAAAAAGCTCTCGTCAGGCAGGGCTACATATGGTTAATGTTATTAAAATTCTTACTTGCTATCAGACCAACGGAAACACCAGGTGTTTTAGAGAACTTTTTGTGAGAGCAGCACCCATTCAGAATTACTGCTCACAAGAACCTCACCCCTACCCTTTTGCTAATCTCATAGTCTGCAAATACATGATGTGAGATTAAGAAATTTAATATTCTCTATGCAGAGTGCTGCTCCTTGAAAAGAAATTAGACTTCTTCCTAAAATTATAGCAATTCTACTGTAACATGAAGGTATCTGAAGAAATGTCTAAGTGTCTAGAAATAGTTCAGATGTTGCAGGCTTTTTATCTCACCTGAATAGGGCTGGCCTAATACAGTCTATGGGGATATTTATAAAGTGGTAGATTTAGGAAGGCTTTTAAATTCATAGGTGCAGAGATGTACATTAACCATCTCCCAGTCTCCTATAAAAGCAAAACCTGTGCAAGCACTTGTGTTAGGAAGCTGTAGCTGATGATCAGTTTAAAATAATCTGAGTTGAAACTTCATTGAAGAAGATGCTATTTAATCCTGCCCTCTGCCGTACATATCCACACCCTCATTTGTCTTGGTGCTGGTGGGGTCATGCAGTGAGTAAAATCAAAGAACTGACCCAGCTGAAAGTTTACTGAACAAGCAGGGGGGGGAAAAAAGCTACATCAATTGCCTAATCTGGATTACTGTGCTGCTGTACAGGTGCTCACGGGGGCCCAGAGCAGGGAAGGGAGCGCCCAGTCCAGAACTGCCAGCACGATGGCACTCCTCTTTCCGCAGTGCACCAGGCTTAGATTCATTTACAGTATTTATTAGCCTACAGCCTGAGAAACCTGTCAAGTTTTTTTTTACTTGAATGTGTGTGAATGTTTTTAGTTTTGAAAGAACCACATTGTTCTAAAATTTGGAATTTATTATTTTATACAGAAATGTATCTTCCTAAAGTATTAGCTCCTCACATCCAATCTCAGTTAGAAGTTTCAGATCAAAATGTATAAAGCAATACAGTAACATCTTGTATTATCTCACTGTTTTTCCAATAATTCACTTGCTTTTCTGAATCAATGTTGAGCTGATGTTTTCAGAGAGCTATGATCCACCATGATTTTCAGATCTTGCTCTTAAATAATTCAACTTTATGCTTCTTTATTGTGTAGTTAGGAATAATTTTCCTTTCTGCATTACAGTGTACTTGTCTACTGTTTTATCAGAATTATGAGATCTTTTAATGACTTTGCAGTCATAGGTTTTTAAGAGCATTTGATAACGCACCTTGCAATAAGCATTTGTGAAAATACAGGTACAAAGTGGATGTTCTCTATTTGCCTAGTATTTTTTAAGCAAGAGATTTGTAAGGTCTCGTTTTCTTTTACAGAAACTGTTAATTTTTCCTTGTTATATCCTATACACTTTTGTGTCTGTAACTTCAATTTTATTATATTTTTTTATTAGTTAGTTTGCATGGATTTTATTAATTGCAGTTCTCAGCATCCCTTTTTAAGAGTCAGACTTTCATCTTCTCTTGCTCTTTGGGCACTGACACCAAGGCATGTTACACACTCATGGCAATCTCTGATGAGAATAGGAGCTGGTACAAGATGGATGGTGGGAGTGCACAGCCAGAAGTGAGATAAAGAAGCAGAAGTGTGGTAGGAGTAGACTCTTCCACTTCGGAAGCTACAAGCTCTCAGACTGGGTCACTCTGTCTCATGAACTGCACTGTGAGGCTCCTCTGCTCTGTAGAAATCATCCCTCTGACAACGCACAGCAAATGCAAGTAATTCTAGATATTCTGCATTGGCCTTCCTGTCCTTGATCATTTAATGGGCTTCTGGCAGTTTTCCTCATTCTGATGCATTTGAAAATGCTTTTATTGTAGCTCTTCTTCATTTAGCAATCTGCTCCTCAAATCTATTTCTGTTTTGCCCTATTATAATTTTAAATTTAAGTTGCTTGTATGGTAAGTTATTTATACTACTCCCTTGAAAGGCTATCTTTTTATTTCTAAAAGCTTTTTTTCCTCAGCTGCTTAACGATATTGGCTATTTTTCAGTGATCCTTTTAGAATATTTTTGTGTATAGCAACTAAACTAATATTTCTAATAACTGGAGACTTGAACCAATCTCCTCCTTGCTTGCATTTTAATCAGTGGAATATTTGCGTGGAAAGAGGGAGCATCACATCACTAGGGAACAAAAACTAAAAGTCATAAAATCAGCAGATAGTTTGATACAAAAAATGGTTAATTAATCCAATTTCACTATTAATTTTTTGTTTGTTTGTTTATTTGTGCCTTCCTAGCAAGTCACAACATCTTTAACACATTCATACCTGCAAGACTCAATCTTTCTCTTTCTCTGTCTCCACTTCTCTGCTTTGGAACAAACTACAGAAAATCTGTCTAAAAGCCACAAAGTCACTTGAAGAATTTATAAAAGTTGTAAATAGCATTTTGAGAACATTTTGGTGTAAAAAAACTCTTCTATTATATTAAAGAGAATGTGGGTACAACCTTCAAGGAAAATTTTTAGAGAAATTCAGGAGATAATATTCCAATGATATTTATTAAGATCTGAGTAGTGACTTCTCTAGGTATCTATTCTGAATCCCAGACCAACCAGTTTCTGAGGATGGAAACTGCATGAGTTGTTCTTTCTCCCCAGCTGTTTGGGGTTTTTTTTCTGAGGGGGGTAAAAGTCTGAGTTCTAGTTGGGACCACACACAGGGTTGTGAAGAGGTCAGAGTGAAGGAGATTGTGGTATTTCCAGGATGGAAGTGCCAGACTTTTCATAAAGACACATTAAAAATTTTTAACTCAGTTTTGCAGATTAGCAATAAAAATATTTCTATTGTTTTCATAAAAACTCAAGCTCCTCAGTGCTTTATTGGAACCTATGCTTTTGTTACATCTGAGCTTTTCACAACTTTTAACATCTTCTCAAATTTAAAAGTAGGTCCTATATTTCAGCATACGTAGTGTAAAAATGTGTGCCAAATGTTTGTAAAATGACTCATAGCAACATTAAAGAGACTACATCCAAAAATGTGATCTTGAAACCACTCTATTCAAATGATGTCTGTTCCTGAAAGTATGACCTCCATATACACCTTAGTTTTCCTACTGACGACCTCACATCCACAGAGCTATGGATTCTATAGTTTAGCCTTATTTTCCCTGCTTATATGGTAAGATGGCAAATCTAGAGGTTAGACTGTTTAACCGAGAAATGAAATAAAGGTAGTTGTGAGAAAAGTCTGAAGTAGTTTTTTCATTTTAACATGCAGTTTGGAAAAGATGAATATCCAAGCTTTTCTCAGTTTCTGTGATAATACTCAGCTTCAGACGCCATGAAATATTCAAGTGCTATTATCTCACTTAACAGATACTTGGGAGAGTAGATATTTGCAAATCCCTTTCCAAACAGGCAGTCACAGAAACACAGTTATCACAAGGCCTGGATTGAGGAAGGCGATGATGTTTTTAAGTGAGACTTAGAATTTAAGAACCTAAAACTGAGCTCTTGAAAGCTCCTGCTTAATCTTTGGAGGTGCCCAGACTCTATCAGCACCTCATTTTTCAATGCTGCGTTTCGTCAGATGCCTGAATTTAGGTCTGCAATGGCTTAAAAGTAAATCACTGTTGACATGACTGACAATGGCTTGGCTTCTGTCTCATATTTAAGTCTCATCAACAACAGCAAGCTTGGTTCCCCTGTTCATTTCCGCTGTGTACCTCAACTTGAAAGGCATTCTCTCAGCAAACTTGCATGAAAGGGGAAATATAGGAGAGAGGTTAGGCTTGTAGCTGAATGGAACAAGAAGCTTTTAATGAGAGCCTAAACCCTCTTTGGATCTGGGCCTACAGAGTTTACCATCAGCATTGCAGGATCTGTGATAAAGCAAGAAGTTGAGCCCTACTTTCTTCTCCCCAGGCAAATTCTTTAATCATAGAATTATGATTGCAGTTGCCCATAGGCTTGTCTTTCTGCCTAGTGGAAGCCTGTAGAGAGCTCAGAAGAAATATTACATCCATTACTCAGTACTGAACTGGAGGAACTGAATGAAAGAATCTGCAAAGAATAACAGAATTAACAGAGAGCTCAAAAATACAGTAGAAATGTTAATGTAGTAAGGAAAATTCAGATCAGATATTAGGAAAAACTTCATGGTAGACACGATTGGGAAGAACTGAAAGAGAGTCTGTGGAAGGCTCTATAAGATACTTCTATGTTTTTAGGAATGACAGGGATATTTTAGACCCTGAACTGAATATCTAAGTTTAGCTCTTGCACTCCTTTCTCTCCTGAGGAATGAAAAAAGGTGGTTTCTTCCTGTTGTGTGGTACTGTAAACAGTTTCGAAATTTATGGAGAAATATGAAGTTTAGGATCTATGTATTAAATTTTACCTTAATTTTCCCTCATAGATAGTGCAATCAAAACTCGGGCTACAAAGGTCAAAGCCAACACATTAATTAAATTTATGTATTGAACAAGCCTACAAGAGAAGCTCTATTTATCTGAAGACATTTAAAAACAGACAAACATCCTAAAGAGCTTTACTGAAGCCAGAAAGGTTGCAGCTAAACAAATGTGACAGCACATGGTTCCAGGATACTGCGACACCTTAACATAGACTTGAGCAATGCTCACAGTACCGTACTAAACCAACAAAAGACAGACTATAAAATCCTAATGATCAGACCTGCAGCTCCATATGCAGCCCTATACAGTAACATGAGCTATTTGGAGGGGGAAGCAAGTGATAATGTACCTTTGGCTCACAAGCTATGCAAGTCTTTGGTGTGGGAAGGAGGTTTTGCTGAGTGTTAACGAAGAGCAAAGAGGCTCAGAAGCTCAGCAATGCTGTACCTGTGCAGACGAAAGGCCTCCTGAGGAGACGCATCTGGAGAACCAATAGAGACCACAGCAGACTCCAAGGCTTCTTTAATGTCTCTCCACCACGGAGCCAAAAGATGCCCTGAGGTAAATTCAGCAGCAGGATAAGAACAAAAATTTTTTAAAAAATATTGAAGTTTGCTCCAGGGAAGCTGCTTCTAGTCATCCTGTGGCAGACTCACCTCAGCCTCTACATTTTTTGAGCAATCATCTACTCTGTTTTTGCTTTGCACCGTATACATCTAGCAAAAAGCAGCCTCATTTTAAATTGTCACAGCTGAGGTGGCCAGGAAGGCCAGATGAAGCCAGCCTGTGGCTGTGGCTGCCCAGGGATGGTTTGGTAAGAGGACAGAAACCTCTCCCTCCACCAGTGTTTCCACAGGCATCGCAGGGAAGGAGACTCTCCCTGGCCTTGCAGGGCGGGAGGGCTGGTTCCTGGTCCAGGGGCCAGGCACTGCTCTTCCCCACAGCCGCTCCCCTTCATGCCCCTCACCCTTCAAGCACTGGGTGAAACCGAGGTGGCAAAACAGGGAGAGAGAAATGCCAGGTATTCCTCGCTAACCAAGCAAAAAGCCGCAGCAAAAGCCCTCTGGTTTCCTTTGGACGCCTACTGGAATATATCAGGTATCTTCACACAGGCACCTATATACATGGATATAGGCTCACAGAATCAACCAGAAAAAAATACTTCAAAAAATCAAAATTACCTTTTTAATGATCTCTTCCTGCTCATCTAGAAACTGTAGAAAAATCACAGTCTGTGTACCCACACCTATAAAGTGTTTAAATGGCTTAGACCCAGTCTGTGTGTAAAATGTGTGCTGCTGTTGCAGTACCAGTAAATGATATGATGTTTTGTTTCCCACTGTTATGAAGCTCTAGTGATGGAGCTGTTATACTGATAAAAAGATTCTTCACCTCTCACAGCAACTTTTCTCAAGTGCCTCTGCCCTGTTCTCCCCTGGTGAACTCCAGCTTCGCTCCCTCTCCAGTGAATTTACCCGATTGCACTTAACATTTCCAGTGATGTCAATCTCAAATAGCATATTTTTCTCACAACCCCAAGCTAAGTGCTGCCCCAAATCAGTTTGGGAAATGCATCTTTATGACATTGCAGTACAAATGAAAACCAATTACATTAAAATATAACTGTGCCTTAGCTATGTGCTGTAGGCTGTTGCCTCAGCTAAGACGCGAGGCAAGCAGAGATGTGCCCATTCCTGACCGAAAGCTTTGCTGAGAGAAGCCCCAGCAGAGACATAGCTGCCCGAGCAAAACTGCATTTTAAGGGGATAGCTGCTTCACCAGGGGAATGGTGTGAATTTACAAACTCGAGCTTTGCCTGCAACATTGTATACAGACCAGAGGTGCTTTATCAGTAAACAAATTATGAATCCTCTGCTGCTGAAATATTCCTAGGGAAAGTATGAGTTAGGAGGCTTGTTTTGCTCAGTCATACTGACCTACTTAGAGGAGTACAGCTCCGTAGTTCCTGTGTGCAGGTAGTGAAAGTTCTCATGACCATGCCTATGTACGCCAAAGTCACCGAGCCATGGATCTTCAAAAGTACGTCAGAGCCTGTCTCCTTCTTTAGGTACCTCTGTTAAGGCATCAGCAACATCTTCAAAATGACCAGTCAGCTGCCACTGAAGCTGGCAGGTGCTTATTGTCTGCTGCGGGTCAGTATGCGCCGACCCAACTAAAGCATGGCAATGTTGCTTCTTGTCATATATTGCTCAGAGCCTGACACTGGATCTGATCTGCATTTCTTCCTCTCTTTTCACACACCAGTCATTTATATCTGCCCTCGCATTGCGCCCTCAAGTGTGTTGGCACAGCTGCTTGGGTGGCCATGTACTGAACTGAACCTGGAAACCGGGACAGCTGAAAATGAATCTTTCAAGCAATCTCCTTTTTTCTTTTTCTTTTTCTTTTTCTTTTTCTTTTTCTTTTTCTTTTTCTTTTTCTTTTTCTTTTTCTTTTTCTTTTTCTTCTTTTTTTCTTTTTCTTTTTTCTTTTTTTCTTTTTCTTTTTCTTTTGCTTTTGCTTTTGATTTTGCTTTTGCTTTCCCTTTTGCTTTCTCCTTTGCTTTTGCTTTCGCTTTTGCTTTCTCTTTTGCTTTTTCTTCTTCTTTTTCTGCTTTTTCTTCTTCTTTTTCTTTTTCTTTTTTTTTTCTTCCCCCCTCCCTCCCACTCTGCTTCCCTTCCTAACTTTAATTCCTTTCCTCCATTTACTTTCTTCTTTTCCTTTCCTTTGCTGGATCAGTTCATTGATAAAACATTTTTAATTTACCAAAGAAGTGGTGTTAGGCTGTGATTAGAGAGGAAATCAGGGATGCTTAAGCCAGGTCATGCAAAACCATTCCTATACTCAACAAACTGAAACCAGCCATGTTCTCTGTATATTACAATATTCATCTCCTGTGAGTTCAAACCTCAGCTCCAGATTTTAGCAGCAATAATACATTTGCCTGCAGTGATTTCTGCTATGGTCGTTGAAGGGCTGATGATTTTAAAAGCTTCACCCCAGAGTACTTTTGAAATTCCCACTCTTCAGCAGTTGTATTGGGTTTGCATGGCAAGGTTTTGGTAGCAGTGGGGCTACAGGGGTGGCTTCTGTGAGAAGCTGCTAGAAGCTTCCCCCATGTCCGATAGAGCCAATGCCAGCCAGCTCCAAGACAGACCCGCCACTGGCCAAGGCCGAGGCAACCAGCAACAGTGGTAGTGCCTCTGTGATAACTTATTTAAGAAAGGGAAAAGAAGTTACAGGGGAGTAGCAGTTGCAGCCAGAGAGAGCGGAGTGAGAAGATGTGAGAGGAACAACTCTGCAGACACCAAGGTCAGGGAAGAAGGAGGGGGAGGAGGTGCTCCAGGTGCCGGAGCAGAGATTCCCCTGCAGCCCGTGGTGAAGACCATGGTGAGGCAGGCTGTCCCCCTGCAGCTCATGGAAGTCCCCGGTGGAGCAGATATCCACCTGCAGCCCATGGAGGACCCCACGCCGGAGCAGGTGGATGCCCAAAGGAGGCTGTGACCCCATGGGAAGCCTGCGCTGGAGCAGGCTCCTGGCAGGACCTGTGGACCTGTGGAGAGAGGAGCCCACGCTGGAGCCGGTTTGCTGGCAGGGCTTGTGACCCCACGGGGGACCCACGCTGGAGCAGTCTGTTCCTGAAGGACTGCACCCCGTGGATGCGACCCACGCTGGAGCAGTTCATGAAGAACTGTAGCCCATGGGAAGGACTCACATTGGAGAAATTCATGGAGGACTGTCTCCCATGGGAGGGACCCCATGCTGGAGCAGGGGAAGAGTGTGAGGAGTCCTCCCCCTGAGGAGGAAGGAGCGGCAGAAACAACGTGTGATGAACTGACCGCAACCCCCATTCCCTGTCCCCCTGCGCCGCTGGCAGGGAGGAGGTAGAGAAAATCAGGAGTAAAGTTAAGCCTGGGAAGAAGTGAGGGGTGGGGGGAAGGTGTTTTAAGATTTGGTTTTATTTCTCATTATCATGTTCTGATTTGACTAGTAATAAATTAATTTAATTTTTCCCCAAGTCAAGTCTGTTTTGCCCGTGACGGTAATTGGTGAGTGATCTCCCTGTCCTTATCTCGACCCACGAGCCTTTTGTTTTATTTTCTCTCCCCTGTCCAGTTGAGGAGGGGGAGTGCTAGAGCAGCTTTGGTGGGCACCTGGCATCCAGCCAGGGTCAACCCACCACAGCAGTATAGAAATTGTTGAGCAAACTGAAAACTTAGATTTCATTTTTGCCAGAAAGTTTCCAAGTGGTTGTGTCCTTGTTTAGAAAATACTTCATATTATATTATAGCTGGTGACTCCATTTGTATTTCTGTGATGTACATGTACACCCCACGTTTTCATCATTTTTAATACATTTTGAGGAAATGAAATGTTGTTTATAGTTGAAAAAGTAGTTGTAGAATCTCTTCCTTACATTTTTTTCTACATCT
This sequence comes from Gymnogyps californianus, assembly GCF_018139145.2. NCBI lineage: Eukaryota > Metazoa > Chordata > Aves > Accipitriformes > Cathartidae > Gymnogyps > Gymnogyps californianus. The sequence continues at coordinate 183,448,415 of NC_059471.1, forward strand.
GTATCTATATTTCTAATATATATATATATTAGACAAAGACAAAATGTATTTTGCACTTCCAAAGCATTTAATTAATATATTTAGACAGTCCATATCTCATTGTTGTGTATCTGAACATCTGGGCTTATTCCTGAATTTGGAGATACATTTTGCACTTGTTCTTCTGTCATGTCCACTTCACTTATACAGATCCTGGAAATTCACACTCCAGAAGCTTATCAATACGCAGCTCGTCTCTGATTGTACTGCTCAGAGATGCAGAGTCCTTATGCTTTTTGTTTACACAAGAAAATACATCTAATATCAAGTATAATCACTACTGTCTGTTTGTTATTTTGCTTCTGAGTATATGTGGGCTTTCGGTGTAGACAAAGGCATGTATTGGCTTCTGTTTCTACTAGGCTAATCTAAACCTTGCTTAGGTCAAGGTTTTAAGCATTGATCAATACAATAATATTCAGCGTGCAATGTCTTCTTCAGCAGCAATTTAACTAGGGTGACTTCAGAGAATTGCTTGGAATTTGTGATATAGATGTACTCAAAGAGTTAAATATTTTGTGTTACCCTTTCATTTTGAACATCATGCCACTGCTTTAGTTTGACTGCATAAATAGCTACACTGAATAATAATTTTTAATTCAATGGAATAGTTTTTAATGTTTTCCTTTTGTAACGAAGGGAAATGCCACTGAATGACTTTGTCAGGAGAAGCTGAATTGCAATATCTTGTCTTTCTGGAAGAAATGGATCTTGTTTCTCTGATTTTAGATCAGGCTGTCACTGAAATAGCTTATGTCAGCTTTTCCTTTCTTTATTCACTTTAACTACAGAATATAGAAAAGACCTCACTGACTTCAATTTTGAGGCTTTCCACTTCTTGATATTAAGCCTTACACTTAGATTTACATGACTACGTACATCAGCACAAACCTCCCACACATCATTATTTTCTCCATCTTTGAGTAGCTGGTTGATACTCACCTAATAACAGAGCAGAACAACTGACAGCACATGGATACTGATTTTAGAAAAATGACAGGTCCGTGGCACAAAAGTTGGACTTTCATCTATGGTGTACAGCAAGTTCTTTTCAAATGAAACAAAGAACTCCAGCTGAGTGATTCTTGTCACAGTAGATAGCATTTTGGAGGAAAAAATAAGAAAGGCTTGAATTATATTTACAACTTTTCTTATTGCTGTGGTTAGAGAAGTTTACATTTATTGGTTTATGCTTTGGTAACTCACTTACTGAAGTTTTTAAAAACCAAATTTCCCTGAGAAACACATCATTTGTGAAATCTCCATCCTGCAATTACATTCTGCAGCTCAGAAGACTGAGATGTCCATGCTAACATAGTAATGTTTCTGAGTTGGGATATATGTGTTTTACAACAAAAGGAAATTTGCATTTTAGTTGCTTACAACTTTAATTTCTGCAGCTTCCTGAGACCTTATTTAAAATGTGTTACAGCTTGATCTGGTTTACTTGTGCTGGAATCCACATTAACAACGATTTTAATACATTTTGACATCTAATACATTTGAGAGGCTTTTTACCAAGACCTGTAGTAACAAGACAAGGGACAAGGGTTTTAAACTGAAAGAGGGTAGATTTAGATTCGATATAAGGAAGAAATTTTTTCTGATGAGGGTAGTGAGACACTGGAACAGGTTGCCCAGAGAAGTTGTGGATGCCCCATCCCTGGAAGTGTTCAAGGCCAGGTTGGATGGGGCTTTGAGCAACCGGATCTAGTGGAAGGTGTCCCTGCCCATGGCAGGGGGGTTGGACTAAATGATCTTTAAAGGTCCCTCCAACCCAAACCATTCCATGATTCTATGATTTTATTCCACAAGGTGGACTTTCATATAGGAAAAACGGTTAGTATAACATGTGCAGTTGCCTGGGATTTATTTTTTCATCCATATCAGTAACAGAACAATGTTATATATTAAGCAGATAACTTACAGACACATTTGCTAAAAACAGATCAACTTCACAGTTTGGTAAAATCCATTAGTCAAAGAGAATATTTTTGGTTTGTATTGCTAACTGCACTTTTTTTTCTCTCTCTCTTTAATTTGCTCTGACTTTTATTTTTGTGTTTTACTTTGAGCTTTAGATTTAAGCAGTAGTGAAAATTAAGCAGAAGTGGTTATGTTCCCCAGGTTTTGAGTTCAAATATGCCCCATAATGAAGCTTTGTATTAATATAGTCCACAATCATCAGTCTCTTGACAAATAAATTTTGGTACAGATTCACTCAGAACTTCGAGTAAGGCATATAAAGCAGTTTGCAAACCTTGTTTATATTTCAGATTTCTAATAAAAATACCAAGTAAGTTTGAAGTTTTATTTTAAAACTTTGTTTTATTTTATTGAAAGAAATATTTTGCAGAATATATAAACTCAGGGGAAACTAAATCAAGAGATTTCATAATCCTAGCAATGGGAAAAGCAGTCTCCAAAACATTTCTACTCAGAAGGATATCCTGAAGGCTTATATTGTATCTTCCTCCAGAAAAGAATAAGTTGAGTTCAGTCTGGGTTAAGACATGGACTGAAATTTTCTTCCTATTTACCCCGATGCGACTTGCCTGGTGTCAAAGATCCATAAATGAGAGCAGAGTTTGGTCTGTGTTTTGTGATACCCTTCGTGACCGGAATTTTTTTATTCAGACATGTTTACAGGACTTGGAGAAACAGCATGAAACTCCTGACCTCAACCAGAATCTGCTGTACAAATTCTAGCTTAAGTTTAAGTTAGATCTTTATTAGATTTATCAAATCATACTGTAATTCATTTTGACTCAAGAAATTGGCTAGTATTAGATCCCATATCAGTACAGCTGAGTGAAATTCTCTTTGCAAAATTATGTATTTGTCAGGGAAAAAAGAAAGGTTTTGAGGGACTAGAAATTATTCTGAATTTGTGGAAAATTGAGTGATTGTTTCAGTCAATAGGAAAATGACTAAATCTTTTCAAAGCAACAGTTTGTATTTTAAATATTTCTTCAGCACTTCAGAAACATTTTGATTTGGGGCAGCTATGATGAAAATGAAGGAACTAGATTCACAAAACTGCTGGTGGTCCTATACCACAAAGCCCAGTGGTTAGAATAATCACCTAGGAGGTGGGAGATCAACATTCAGATCCATCCGAAACAGAGGTCTGATCCAGAGCATGGATTTAAAACAATGTTTGTTATCTCTTCTCTGTGTTTCAAACAGCTGGCAAATGCGGTAGTTGATGCAGAGTAGGACAGCATCAACAGAAAGCAAATGAGCTCAGAATACCAGCTCTCAGAATACTGGTAGGGGCATTGGCTTGGGAATTTGACTTTTAAATTTCTTATTAAATGTAAAGACAGAACTCCCACATGCCCAGTAAGTATTCCAACCAGTCCTTCTGGCACAGGTTTTATTGGGGAGGGAAAAAGGAGAGGCTACCAGGATTTGCTCTTTTATCACCGCCCCACTTTCCATCTCTACGCAGCTCCTGTGCAGCTGCCAATCACACACTCCTCAGTGCTGTAGGGTGCCCCAGCTTCTTACTAGCTTCTCTACCGTTGAAGAGAACCTGAATTACCAAAAGGAACAAGAGTGTAGGTGTGTCAGGGTGTATCCCTGCTCTTCTGTTATTGATGTGAGCCTATCTGCATCATGCATCTTGGCATATGGATGTGGCACCAACACGTAATCCAGTGCAGGGGCACCACCCATGCTGTGCAGAGAGGAAGGAAAGAAGTTTCTCTTCTGCATGTCTGTTTGTTTTGGGGCTGGATGCTCCAAAGAACTTTTGGGTAGAGTGGGATTAGTCACTTCCTGTAATGCCTTAATTTATGGCTTGGCTTTTTTTTTGACTGATTTTGCAGCTACGTACTTTCACACAATCTTGTTCACTGAAAAAAATATACAAAACTACATTTTTCCTGAACAAGGGTCAGATAAAATAAAAGACAATTTCTTTGAATTTCAAGGCTTCTCCCAAGAAATACTTTGCTCCATTTTGTTTTGGCTTTTGGCTTTCCTACAGGATCAAGCTCTTTTTGCTTTTCTGACCTTCTCTTCACATTCTGGGCTCATCTGCTCTTCGTGCATGCAACTCAAACAGATGCTTCTAAGGCTTATGACCTTACGTTCAAAACTCCTCTATAAAATCTTCTCACCTTTTGACTGATCTTGTCGTTTGACCTTGGGCACTGGCACACACTGTCTCTGCAGTCCTACTTATTTATCCCGGATATTTTGATGCTCAGTGAAGATTTACTAGCTGCTACAACAATAGTGCTCCTTTCTGTGATTCTGTACTACGCCTTTCTACCTGCTGCTCTGTATCCTTTCCAATGTAATATCCTGGCTGTGCAAGATCAGGAGGCAGAGGGTAAAGTACACACTGAAGGAAGCAGGTATATTTTTGACTTGTTAGACGTGGTCCAGTGAGCAAATGAAGTCATACTAGTAACATGCAGGCTTGTAATTGATTAAGTCTGCATTGTTCATACTGCCTTCAAGAACTGGAGTAGCAGAAGGCTAATAAACTTCATTTGACAAGAAATTTCTCATATGTACAAGAAACTAGCAAGGGCTTAACTTGAATCAATAGAGAAATCTCTCAGAATAATTAATTAGTCACTTTAACACACTATTGTTTGTTGTGAGGTCAACATTTTTCCCCTTTCCCACTTTGTTATGCTCACCCTTTCCTATGTAACCCCTACTCTGTTCTGTCTAACTTTCAGATGGAACAATTGAATAAAATATGCAGCTACTGGCAGGTTTCATACTTCATTTGTCAGCTAAAGCCAAAAAGTGATTAGCCAATAGCCTTTTCAAATTAAGCTTGACTTTGAATTCTGAATTTCTGGCAAACTGTTGACTGCAGCTCCGACAAACCCTGGGTAGTGCTTTGGAAATATGGAAGTTCTGTGAGTGGAGAAGAAACATTCGTCTTTCATTGTAGCGCAGGACCACTTTCTTCCAAAACCTTCTTTCTCAATCCTATTTTAACTCTTCCGTGGACAGAATCTGCTCAGGAACCTGTGGTAAGAAATGTCCAGGTGATGCCATAGTCCTCTGTAAGTTATTTTGTTTCCAGCCTACCCTACGTGTGCCAGCTGAAAAGGAAGAAGCACCCTGCGAATTCCATTATTAAATTTACACATTGCAAGACTATGCATAGAAAAGGGTGTAGAATATATTTTCCATTTGGGCCTTAATCTATAGCCCAAATGTGATAAGCAGGTTGTCTAATACTTGTCAAGTGTTTCCTCTTCCATCGTTGTCATTAACAACTTCATATGGAGCAGGGAAAAGGACAACTCATAAAATTCTAAGGCAAACATCCAGAGTGTACTGCAGGATGGTGGCCATTTCATGTTTTATAGATGTATAGAATAAAAAATCAACATCCAATATAACATAATGCATTAATATTTGCCACTAAGATATTAACACCGAGTTCATAGTAATTTTTTCTATTTTTGGATCAAAAGCATGGATTATTGCTTATACCACCAAGGTCAACTCAAAAAGAGCAGGCTGTGTATGAGTCAGCTATAACCGATACACTTACCTTAATATTTCCTCTGCTTACCCCTGAAGATAATGTCTCAGACTGTGTACTAAGCTGTCTGTCTGGAAATGCTTCTGCTTTGGACCTCAGCATCTCGGGGAGCGGGGGGGGAAGTGCTAATGCACTGTCTTCTGGGTCTCGCTTTGACTATGCAGAATGACTGGGATCGCTTTCCCAAGAATCACAGAAACTCTCCATGAAGGAGGTGAGGGACAAGACTAGTTAGCAATACATGTGCAGCCCTGACCTGCCTGCTTGGGGCTAGCACTGATATGGCTTTTTTTATGTGATGCAGGAACAGGCACAGGGCAGGGACTAAAGCCTCTCTCCCCTTCAGAGTATCGGTGTGTAAATGTTGTCTCTGTCTGCATTAATCAGCAGGACAGTTCAAGCACGGCCGTGAAAGTGAATACTGGGCTTCTGTGCTGCCTGATACACAGATGCCTCCTGACGTGAGTGAACGCTGCCGTGCCACTTAGCACAGGTAGTGTCTAGTGCCCCATGGAGCACAGCATGCATTCTGCACAGCAGTGCTGGCACAGCGTTTTCCCTGCTGCCCGTTCTTTAATTTGCAATGGCAGGGCAAAAAGGATACTGCCCATATATAAGTACGAAGTGTAAGGAATTACACAGCCATCTTTTGCCTCATTTGTTTCTGTTGTGATTGCAACATGTAATTTAATGCATGCTTGGGTGCGTGCAATGGGTTTGGTAAAACTGAACCCTGTCAGATCTGGAACAACACCCTTTTCCCAAACTGCTCCTAGGAAAAGGGAAAGTGATACCTAAGTGACTCACATGGCAATTTAGATTCCATGAGAACCACAAAAAAAGATCTTTTAAATAGTTGACAAAATTGTACAAAATAGGCTCTAATTGTTTTTAAAATTTCTTTTTTAAATTGCCCTGCAGTATACTTTCAGCTTGAGTCCATAATTTGAAGTCATAACACTGTGGACTCATAAAGTATTGTTAAACAAAGCTTTATTCTTTACTTGGTGCATTCTCAGAGCAAAGGTATTTTACTTACACACACACACACACTCTCTCACATGCATGATGTGACATAAACAGGGCTCATCTGGGACTGGAGAGGGCAGGCCGGGAAGTGAAGCAGGACAGCTGAAATATTTTAATTCTATGAAAACATTAAATAACCTCATACTTGCACTTTTCCTTCATTGGTGTAGCATGGTGTATTATGGAAAGGAGAGGGAATATAGAGAAGGGGAGTTGTGCTTTTGTTCGGTGTTCCTATTGCCTGTGTATACAGTTTATAAATAGATCTGTTACAGGAATACTTGTAAAAAAGAAAAGTTCTAAGCCATTAACTTAGATATACAAGGGTTGTAATGTAGTACCACAAGGATCCTATGTCCTTTCCAAAGTCACGTTTGTCAGACTGTTTGATGTCTCTATTTCCTTGCACAGCATACATGCTCTCTGGGTCTCTCAGACACTAACCCTTATCACCTTGAGGATATATCTAGCCCTTCCTCAGTATCTAGGCAGAAAGGGCCTTCATTTTCAGTAGCAAGAAACAACATTCTTTCCAGGAAAGTCACTGAGTGACTTCATTCATATATCTGATTCATCTGACTCAACCTAGACAGCTACGTCTGCGTTAGTTGCTCTACGCTCTTCTACAGTCGAGGGAAGTAAACTGATATCGATTAGAAATCAGTCTAGGCTTCTGGTGTGGGCACTTCAATCCCAGACCCTTGTGTCAATTTAGCTTTAAGGATACCTAACTATATTAAGACAATCTGTCTTGACCACTCAGACCAGTTGAAGACTGCCAGCTGAAGGGTGTTACAGTAATCAAACTCCATCAGATTAAAACCAAGTTCCTTGGAGTGCTGTATTTGTACCACATTAGTATATGATCACTTAAATTGGTGCATCTTTGGTGTGTAGATTCTCCTTGAAGCTCACCATCTGTTAGGTTATAAAGCTATTTGCTTTTCAACAAAATTAGAGACTTGAGAGGCTTTATGCTATAAAAATAACTATTTTTTTTCTGTAAAATCAGGTCTTCCTAATAGTGATAAAAAACAAATAGGGGTGCATTTAGCACCAAGGGCTAACTGTTGGAAAAAAGCCATGCTTTCTGGTAGTATGCTTTTTGTATATTCTAAATGTTTTACTCTCACTCTTTATTTATACTATAATTTCTCTCAAGACAAAGAGACCAAAACATCTCTGTACAGGCCTTTCCCTGTCATATATAACCACTGGATCTTTCCTTTTATCTTTGCTGCTCCTCTTGGCTTCACTCATATATCTGATGCTTATCTTCCAAGTACTTATGATCTACCAATACAGTTCCGAATTACGAATTACCTCACCCCTTGATAGATATCTGTGTTTTGGGTGGAGGCCGTTCTTGTTTCAGTCACCTGATTCCATAAAGGAATGTAAGTATATCTTACACTTCTATAAACTGAGAGCTGACTGTTATACTCACTAATTTCAATGGATGCCCAAACCACAAGAAAACAAATATATACTTATATTTTTTCCCCATTTTTAGTAGGAAGCATGTGAATACTGTTGCCTCTACTTCTTTAACAAGCTTATTTTTATAGAAATTCTTGCGGAGATATTGCACATAGGTAACAGTTCCAGGAATTCTCCTGTGATAACTGTAAGTGTGAATTCCGGCTACACAGAGAATCCAGTTAACAGAAAATGAGTTTGGCCTGTTGGTGATGAAGGCTTGCTGCATGTTGGGCTGCATTAGCAAATTCATAGCCAGCAGTCTGAGGGAAGTGGTTACTTCTCTCTACCCAGCACTCATGATGCCACAACTGGAATATTGTGTCAAGGTTCCCCTCTCTGTACAACAGAGAGCAACAAACTGGAGAGAACCCATCACAGGGGCACCAAAATGATGAGGGGAGTGGAGTACATGTCATATGAAGAGAGGATGAGAAAGCTGGGTTTGTTCAGCTTGGAGAAAAGGCTAAAGAAGGATCCAATTTCAGTCTTCAACTACCAAAAGGGGGCTATGGAGAAGACGAAGGTGGACTTTTCTCAGAAATTCACAGCGAAAAGACAAGATACAGTGGTCACAAGCTGCAGCAGGGGAAATTCAGGCTAGCTGCAAACAAAGAATATTTGCCATGAGGGTAGCCAAGCACTGGAATGGGTGCACAGAGAAGCAGTGGAATATCCACCCTTGGAGATAACTCAAAACTCAACCAGGCAAGGCCCTGAGCAATCTTACCTTACTTTGAAGTTAGCCCTGCTTTGAGTAGAGGTCTAAACTAGATGACCTCTTTTGGTCACTTCCGGTCTGAATTACTCTATGGTTCAAAGCACCCCGATGCTTAGCAAAAACAAGGAAATCTCTAGGAAGAGAAGGAAATGTTGTTTTAAGTAGGAGGAAGCACAGCACTAATATATGCAAATAAAGAAGGAAAGAAAGTTCTTGCAATTTGACAATATTCTGTTTAACTTTGTTCCTGTCCTTCATTAAGCATGTCCAACAGATAACAGTCCATTTGCTTACCCATATCTTAACCCCTGCTGATGGAGATAAAACTCATACAGTTTTATCATTGCATAAATAAGCTTTTCACCAAAGGATAAGAACAATCCCTCTCACCAAACCAGGGTGAGAATCCGCTATGCATCCTCAAAATCTGAGCTCACCAGGTTACGAAGATCTCCCAAGAAGATGGTTTATGCAAAAATAGTTCCCTTTTCACTTACTGAGAGTGAGGACAGATCTTTTTTCCTCTCAGTCTTCTGCCAAGCAGTTTACACTTAGTATTTCATTGAACTTTTCTCTTTCTTCCTTTGATATCTGATTTGCTTTTATTTTCCATGAGGCACCTTATTTTACTTATAATTGATATATCAAAAAACATGTGAGGTTAGTGACACATTCAATTATCGTGGCTGAACTTATTATTATTTAATACAATATAAAGATCAGAGGCTCAGGAATCTTTTATTTCCTTTTAATTATCTCTGATCCTCCTGTTCCTTTATCAGTTTGAATCAGTTTTATCAATTTCATACTAGCAATGAACAAAGCAGCAGTACATCTTAGAGAAGAATGTAGTTATTAAAAAACCTGTAATGTTAATATTTTTACCTACTAAATCCCAGTGCATCCTATTGAAGCCCTATCCTAACTAGTATTTAATATAACCAACAAGGAGCTCTACAATTTGATAAATTTTAAAACCTCTAGATATTTAGATATAGTTATGGATCAGGTTAGCCTAGGATCCTGAAAATTTAATGGCTATTTTACCTCTGAAAGAGGTAAACATTTAAAAAATCTTTTTTTTTTTTTTAATTGTCTTCTTCCTTTGATTCTTTCTTGTTAAGTGTTTCCCCAAACTTTGTCAACTACACATGTTTTTACTGCCTTTTAAAGTATGAGTTACTATAAATCATTCTTTCTTAGATATATATATATCATTTTCACTCTCCAGAAATACCAAAGTAGGTGCTGCCTGGGTAGTGATGCCTACAGCAGCCTGAGAGGCGATAGGACTGTGGTGGCTGCAAACTCCTCTGCAGCCAATATCAATCAACAATAACAGGGCTGGCACCAAGCATCTCAATGAGCACATGAACAGACTTTGCAGGTTTTATCACCAAAGAACTCTGAGATTTTTCAGGGAGTGGTAGAAGTTGCACATCTTTTGGAAAGTTCATGAGATTTTAAGAAGCACTGTGAAAATTAGAGTTTTGAAACTCAGTAAGCTGCCCCAGATATAATAGAAATCCAGCTTAAGAGACTGGTATTTTGTTTGTGGATGTAGAATATTTGCTTATAGATACCTAATTGATTTTAAAATGAAATAAAACACTACATAAAACTTCATTTGATTTTTCCTTGGGGAGTTAAATTTTATATAGTTCCACTGGTGTCTCTATAGAAGGGGTAATGATGGTAGGACTTGCCGATTCAAGTGGAAGTACTCAGAGAAAGATCTGGGAAAAGAAATACAGTAAAGTCAACAGGGACCCTTCCACATGATCCTTCTCTTACTGGCCAGTCCTACCTGCAGACTGTGTGTGTCAAAAAATGGAATTTGGCTGGATACTGTTTAAATACTAAAGCAGACAGAGAGAAATATTCAGATTTCCAAAACTGCAACTTTCCTGTGCTTCCTAATTTCTAAAAAACCACCATCATCTATGCTAATTACAACTCTTTTTTTTTTTTTTCTAGATCATCCACATTTCATTATGTCTCCTACATGCTGTTACTTGGCAGCTAGATACTTAATAAGATTACAGAATATGAGAAAGCAGGGATATTTTCCTCTTGGCACTCAGGAATGAACATTTCCTAGGACACAGGTGCTTTCTTTCAAGACTTCTAAATCCTTCTCTGGGGTGACAGGTTATTTTTCATGTTACAGAATTTGTTTTTAGAAATAAATAATTGCTGTTATATACTGAGTATGTTTGTATGCATAGATATTGTTATTATCTGCAAAGTCAAGGTAAGGAGGAAGAAATATTAAACAACAAAAACACGATTAAAGTTATCAAGCACCCAGATACCCAAAGGAATACAAGTCTTTCCCTTTTCTGACTAAGAATTGATGTTAAAATACTGTTCACAGCAAATGTTTGTTATACTCTCATTAAAGTCACTCCTCCAGTCTGAGCCGTATTGCTCATGCTCAAAATTAGGACCATATTGTGGCTGCACCTGACAAACTTTTGTATATCATTGTCACTGTCATCTTACAGTACATATAGAATATGTTTGCAAATTCTCTGAGACACGAATCAGCTTTTGTTATCTTGCTGTCTTTCAGGTAAGTTAATTAACTGTGATAATCACAGATTTTTTGAGACAGCTGTTCTTACACTTACAATTCCACAGGCAGAAACTGAAATGTTTACGAGTACAATCCTAGAACCAGTAATTATGTAAATTTTATGCTTTTTAAATGACAATCCACCTGCAAGATACCCAGTCACCAGTGGAGGTAGGTTGCTTCTTAAACAACAAAAAAGTCTACATACATTTTTCTTATGTTTTAGAGATTTGTCTCCTGGTTTCAAAGGTTGCAAAACAAGATGGCATGCTGTGACACAGCATGGGAGAAAATAATGCATCAGCAGTGAGAAATAAAACAGCTTTGCAACTTTCTGTCTCTGTAAAGACAGTGAACATTCAGGAAGAATATATTGCACTGATCTTCTCCAATTGCTTCAAGACTTCCTCAAGAAAAGTTTTTTTATTATTATTATTTTCTTTGCCATTTCTTTTTGCATCCACCAGTAGAGGAGCTTCCAATATTATTGTATCAAGCATATGGCAGAACAGATTCCCTACAGCAAAACTATAGACATCAGAGATAAAAAGTCCAATATAATCAGTGATCTCTGCTGATGCAGAGATCAGACTCAATGATTTCTTCTGTGCTATTCTGCTGCATTTTATCTAGTTTAATTTTAAATTGTTATCCAAAAATGGACTCCAAATATTGGCCTTTTCTAACTAAAGTATGTTCCCTGAGAGGTCATCTTAAAGACATTTTCCTGATTTTTTTCCTCTGAACTTATTCCAAATATATAATTTCTTTATTTTAAATCTTTTAATTAGGAAATACAATTTTTGCAATGAAAATAAGAACTTTTAGCTACAACATTATATCAGTAGTGTTAAAGAGAAGAGCTCTGAAATTTCCTTTCCCAGGAATGTGTGTGTGCATTTAAACTAATTTAAATACATTTAAGTATCATTTCATTAACAGACAAGCAAAACCAGAGACATTCTAAAAACATTTCTTTATGACATTAAAATATGTTTAAATACATTTGACGGGCAAACTGGGGAAAAAAAAGTTAAAAGTCAATCCGCCGTGTTTACAATAATAAAGACTAACCTGGAAAAGTAATTAGGATTTCATTGTGCAGCAGCCATAGAGAAATGAGAGCAAAATAGTACCAAAATAACGGAGTAGCATATTTTAAAAGTACATAATAAAAAACTTTTGAAAGATCTAGTGAAATTGCTTGTAAAATTAAAACTTGTGCTTTTTGTCTAGGAGTTTGCAAAAAGAGAACATAGTAAGAATATAAAAGACTGTGGCAGGTCTCTAAGATTGGCTTCTTGAACAAGAATTTCAGAAACAATGAGAACCATCTTGTCACCTTGCCTGGTCATTGACACAAAATGCTCACTGACTTCTCTGGGAAATACTTATCCTCATAAGTACAAAATTCTACACTTTCTTCTACAGAACAGTTCCACTCTGGACCTGCTCTGGTACATACCTACAAGAAAAGGAGGGAAGGGAAGGGAAGGGAAGGGAAGGGAAGGGAAGGGAAGGGAAGGCAAGGCAAGGCAAGGCAAGGCAAGGCAAGGCAAGGCAAGGCAAGGCAAGGCAAGGCAAGGCGGAGCTCCAGCCTTTCTGGATTGGAGCAGCTCTGTCAGCCTGCAGCAGAACAGGTAACTATATGACAGCACAGCTCCAGATGACAGACCCAGGAAACACGGGTTCTTGTGAAAATTGAATATCTGCTAAAAGACATCAAGACATGAGAGAAATCACTGGAAGTCAAAGCCATGTGCAAGATGTTGGACGTGTTTGCTCTCTCTCAGTCCGTTTTCCCCTGTATTTCTGTGAAGCCAGATGGCCAAAATCTGGGTTTCTTATCTGTTGAGCTAATAATAATAATAATAACAAAATATTAAGCTATTCCTAAAATATTTCTGGGAGGTTTAGAGGTCTTTTGAGCAAAAACTCATGGCAAATGAGTGGAGTCCCTGTCATCCTCCATCCTAGCCCTAATCCTATGTGTCCACCTGCAGAAGTTTCAAGCTGGTTCAGAACATGTAATTACTGTCCATATCTTAGGTCAGAAAGTCTTTCAGTTGGTCTTCTACTCATTCCTTCATTCATAATGAATCACAATTAGAAAAACTAACACCTGTAGAGCAGTTATACTGAGCAGAATCTAAGCCACAGCTTCCCATTTCTCACTAGAAGAGGAAACCAATATATCAGTCCTGACAGATTTCTTGTATTTTTAAATGTAAATAAAACAGCTTTCTGTTAATTTTATCATTTTGTCTTCTTTCAACAGATTGTCTCATCACTTAATGGCAAAACTTCTTGAGTAATTTTAGTAGATAAATTTTCCAGTGAATCTGCTTTTGTTTTAATGTGATAATTTATATGATTAGGCTTTTTGTGAATGTTACATACGTTATTGGAAACTATCTTGCAAACCATCTGTTTAAACAAATCTCAACCCATGATTTATCAGCAATCTATTCATAGAAAGTTTTCAGTTGATTTTTCTGTTACTGGTCTCCTAAGTCATATGACATTGCTGCTCTACGTTGATTTTTTTTAATTTGTGTAACTGCATAAAGAAAATCCATTTCTTTTTGAAACAAATCTAATTTAGATCCCATTTTAAGTTTCATCAAATGTATTTTCTTCATTAAATAAATCACTACTATAGTCCTGAAATTAACTTCCTATAGACATTCATATTATCAGATTTAGCTAAGAAAGTTACAAACAATGTGGGATCATAGTATGATTAGGAAATTAAAAAAAAAATAAGAAGCCACACTTATTTCTTACTGCCATTACACATTCACTTTTAGAGAGATTTTTGTTGACGTATCTTCTTAAAGAATATCCCTATTTTGGAAAAAATCAGAATTTCTCAGTTTAAGAGAAGAAACCTGCTTATCACTCCTGAGATTTACACAGACAATTCAAATGATCTCTTTTAAAGTAACTTCATCAAGGGTTCTCCTTCCTCCATCGTAATTCTTAGAGGTGAATGCTTTTGCTTGTAGTTCACTGCAGATTTGTTGGCATTACCAGTTCCTACCGTTATTGTGCAGTTGCAATATTGCTGACTGTGACCCTTACACTTCCCACAGACAGTCAGAGAACTGGAGATGGGCAAATCAAAGTTTTATAAAATAATAAAGTCAGGCAGCATCAAATAAACAGCCTGTCTCCACAGCAGAAGGGCAGTTTATTTTAGTGGTTTTCAGAGACGAAAGTGAGTTTTAGCAACAGACTGTACTTGTAACACAAGGAGGTAGAAAGAAAGTAGCAGAAACCCGAAGATTAGCTTGCTCCAAAGATGTTTCAACGATAAAGAACCAGTGAGTGCAAATGTTATTCTGTGACACGTAAACAGAAGGTAAGGAATCACACAAACGGAAAGCAGGCATATCTCATGGCTATTTTGTCTTAGTGTGTTTTTGTTCTTTTTCCAGCCCAATAGCCAGTAAGATGTGTGTGCAAAGATTCAGTGTCTTTCACTGTCTTCTCCTCTAATAAGCCTCATTTCAGTTACACAGGAAAGAACAGGTAGAAAAATTCAAACTGCTCTTTTTAACTTGAGAGTAACTAAATTAGGTAAAATAAAAAGGTTCCAGTCTAGCCAAGTCTAAATCATATTACAGCTTTTAAATTGTCATTTTTAACAGTCTAAAACCTTTATAAACCTTCTGCGTGTGTCCAGCTGTCTTGCTAACTCTCACCCTCAATTACTGCATTATTGAGAAAGTGCTTTAGCAGCAGGATGTAGTGCTTTATACTAAATACAGGCCCTCAGTTGAGTTTACTATATGTGTGTAGTATATAGTGTGCCTATTTTGATGGCACAAGAGAATTCCTGGGAGTTTTATTCCTTGCAAGATTATCTGCTAAAAGAGAGAGAGTAATAACAATTATATAGTTGTACACAGAGGGTTATACATATGGTTATGTGCTACTCGAGTCCTCCAAGTGCAGCTGGAACATAAAAGGGCAGGAGCAGAGTTAGCAGAAATCAGTTCATACTATTATGGGTTTGGATGGTTAATACAGAGTTGAGCATACTGTAAATCTACCTCAATTTCCTGTCTGCCTAATTCAAGAATGGCCTACAAATCTCTGATTGCTATAAATATCAATGAGGGAAATCATAATTTAGAATACAAACAGGGTAAACATATCTAGAAAAAATGCAGAAATGTCAAATATAGGCCACATATATGAAACTATTTCCTGATCTTGAGGATCCTTTAGAATGTTTTTTCTGAGGAAAGCAGTAGGAAATCTTGTTGTGGAACTATTAAAATGTAAAAGGACAACTTATGGGAAAAAACGTCTAAGATGATAGATTCCTGCACTGTGAATGAGAAAAATAAATGGGTCTGAGTGGGGTTTTTTTGCCACTGATTTATTTTTTCCATCTCCACGTTCCGCAATCTCGTCTGAAGAAAAGCAACACAATTGTCAGCAACTGAGAAAATTACAGAAGTGGAAGCTACTGTGTACAGGGCCTGTTCCAGGCATAGTGTAGGACCTGTGGCACCAAGTAATTCAGCTAATCAGTAAAGGAAATCAGTCTCTCCTTGAAAAAATGTGAGATCTTTGGATTAATTCCAATGCAAAATACAAATTTTACAATTAGAAAAAAATTGCAGAAGTAATCAGTGATTGGTAGAGATGGTACCTGGAGATCATTTCCACCACTCTCACATTATTCTCAAAAAATTATCTTTTAATTCTCCTGTTCTACCTCAGTGTAGGGGTTTCTATCAAGCAGATTAGAGTGAGACTTCCTGGAATTTTTAAAGGATGTTTTAAAAAGGTGCTCAAAAGTTATGTTGTTTGTGTGTTCATTCCCATATCTTAGAGATGACAGATTTGGATTGCTCCCTTATGCCTGCTATGCCAATAAAATATAATAAATCTGGAGATAAAAACAAGGAAAGAGATTTAGGGTGTCAGAAGCTGAAGAATGTCCTTTAGTTTGAGTTATATTATTTTGCAAGAGAGATTTAAAAAAAAAAAAGTGAAAAAAATGAGTTCTTACATTTGAAAATGCCCTTTCTCTGAGGAAGGTGGATATTTAAATATTCATGAGAATGTCTTCTCTACAGCTCTGTGTTCTTGTTCAGCCTTGTCGTTGGTCAGAAAAGGTCAAAAATTTGTGGTCAAAAATTCAGCTACACATTGTCTACATCTGACATTAGTTGCTACAGCAAAGGGTGATTTTTTGTTTCTGTATGAATGCTGTTGAAAGATTCTAGGGGCAAAATTGACAAGAAAGAATACTTTTTCCCAGTGTCCTATAACTAGCTAGAGATACAGCTGATTCACCAATGAAAGCAGAATATTAAGAGTTCAGTGTTCCTCTTTAGGTTTACCCATTAGGCATTATTCAAATCATGAAGATAATTCCACAAAAGCAGAAATGACAAGGAAGGGAAGTTCCTGTTTTCTTTTGGATTTAATTATCTCTATTATCCTGTGGTGGGCTGACCCTGGCTGAACACCAGGTGCCTACCAAAGCTGCTCTATCACTCCCCCTCCTCAACTGGACAGGGGAGAGAAAATAAAACAAAAGGCTCGTGGGTCGAGATAAGGACAGGGAGATCACTCACCAATTACCGTCACGGGCAAAACAGACTTGACTTGGGGAAAAATTAAATTTATTACTAATCAAATCAGAGTAGGATAATAAGAAAATAAAAACTAAATCTTAAAACACCTTCTCCCCACCCCTCCCTTCTTCCCGGGCTCATCTTTACTCCTGATTTTCTCTACCTCCTCCCTGCCAGCGGCGCAGGGGGACAGGGAATGGGGGTTGCGGTCAGTTCATCACACGTTGTCTCTGCCGCTCCTTCCTCCTCAGGGGGAGGACTCCTCACACTCTTCCCCTGCTCCAGCGTGGGGTCCCTCCCATGGGAGACAGTCCTTCACGAACTTCTCCAATGTGAGTCCTTCCTATGGGCTACAGTTCTTCATGAACTGCTGCAGCATGGGTCGCATCCACGGGGTGCAGTCCTTCAGGAACAGACTGCTCCAGTGTGAGTGCCCCGTGGGGTCACAAGTCCTGCCAGCAAACCTGCTCCAGTGTGGGCTCCTCTCTCCACAGGTCCACAGGTCCTGCCAGGAGCCTGCTCCAGCACTGGCTTCCCATGAGGTCACAGCCTCCTTCGGGCATCCACCTGCTCCGGCGTGGGGTCCTCCATGGGCTGCAGGTGGATATCTGCTCCACCGGGGACCTCCATGAGCTGCAGGGGGACAGCCTGCCTCACCATGGTCTTCACCACGGGCTGCAGGGGAATCTCTGCTCCGGCGCCTGGAGCACCTCCTCCCCCTCCTTCTTCACTGACCTTGGTGTCTGCAGAGTTGTTCCTCTCACATCTTCTCACTCCGCTCTCTCTGGCTGCAACTGCTACTCCCCTGTAACTTCTTTTCCCTTTCTTAAATAAGTTATCACAGAGGCACTACCACTGTTGCTGGTTGCCTCGGCCTTGGCCAGTGGCGGGTCTGTCTTGGAGCTGGCTGGCATTGGCTCTATCGGACATGGGGGAAGCTTCTAGCAGCTACTCACAGAAGCCACCCCTGTAGCCCCACTGCTACCAAAACCTTGCCATGCAAACCCAATACATACCCACACAAAAAATTTGTTGTTAGGTGGGGTTTTTGACATGGTGAGGGGTCAGATCAGTAAGAAATGGCACAGCTTGCATCTACAAGAACAGCTGTTGTCAAGATAAAAGAGCAAACAATTATAAAATATCTCTCTTTATATAAATAAATATAAGAATATATAATAGACTACATAGAATGATATACATAAATTATAATAATTTAATATGTATTATATGAGTTACAGTTAAATAATATGTATTTGTACATAATTATATAAAAATATAATGCTGTAGATGCATTCAATATTATCAAATATTAAGTAACAATAATTATGTGTTCTAACTCCCTTCTTACAGACAAGACTCAAAGAAGGTGATTGTAATGTGTCTCCCTGTGGTCCATAAGGAAAGTGATACAAACAGTTGTGTACCAGAGCTTTTGGAAAAGCAACTCCCCTGCCCATCGACGCGTCAGTGAAGGAGCTGTGATAATAGCCTGCAGGAATCTTTGGGGTTCAAGCATATTATGTGTCACATCATTGCAAGCCAGAGAGCGTTGCTGGCTGGTGGTGCTGCACAAGGCCAGGCTGGCAGTGTGTCCCTTGGTTTCACAGACAAGATATCACTGGTGGAGTGTTTTGGGGAGAAAGGCACTGTTAAACACACTCAAGTTTAGGGACTGGCTCTTTCCAAGAGATCAGAGACCTCAACATTATGCAGTCACACTGAAACCATTCTGAACTCAAGTACCATAAAGATAAAAGCATGTATTTGCTAAGCTGAAATAGGTTAAAGAGCAAACAAAGCATCTAAAGACATAGGCGTCCCAAAAGGAAACAAACAAATCTGTTTCAATTAGCATTTAGATTAGGTTTAAAATTTTCTTTTACCCTCTGTGGCTTAAGGCCAGAGTAAAGCTCCTAACTGAGAATCTTGGCTGTCACAAGATCCTTACAACCTCATATGAAACCCTAGTGATTAATTTTTTTGTATACTATAGGCCTCTCTTTGAGATTTGCTCAAATTCAGGACTTTTTCCTCTTCCCCACTGAGGTGTTTCTTGGGGTACGATTTCAGGTTATGCTGAATCAGATCTAACTGGTGTCGGTGATAAAAAAGATGGGGCTTTCCTCTTTTGTCTGACCCGAGGCAATAGGTTTCTGCCTCTCGTCACATTGGACTCAGTATTGTGCAGCCCCAAGAGGGGCTGGCTCAACTAGCTGCTTTCAGCAAAATACTGTATTATTTTTTCACAGGACCTCCAAGCTCACCAGTTCATCATGCAACCGCATAATCTCTAGGTCTGACCAAAGCAGCAGGCAAAACTGTGTACCTGGAGTGGAGGCAGTATTTGATGATTACATGAAACATAACATGAAACTGCACCTTTATTCCTTAAGACGATCTGAAAGAAAATATGACCTGCTTCTACTCAGCCTACAGCTTGGAAAATGTCTGTATTGCTGGTCATAGCCCTATTAAAGCTCTAGATACCTAGATGAACTAAAGTACAAACTTAATGATTCCTAAAAAAGGCAGTATTTCTCTTTCTCTTATTCTTCAGTCATCCAGCTCTCCTGTGTTCCCAATGTGTGCTCCCAAGGCTTGCCAGAGCCAGTGCAAAGTATTCACCAGGCTGTTCTGTAAGATGGTTGAACTCACAGGCTGGCCAAGCTTAACCTGTGAAAAATGGCTTTTCTTTTGCATTACC
The DNA here is from genome assembly GCF_018139145.2 of Gymnogyps californianus. Taxonomy (NCBI): domain Eukaryota; kingdom Metazoa; phylum Chordata; class Aves; order Accipitriformes; family Cathartidae; genus Gymnogyps; species Gymnogyps californianus. The sequence goes on from NC_059471.1 coordinate 183,468,092, forward strand.
AAGTTGAGTTGCGTCAGAGAAGAGTCTTAAGAACATCAAAGGTTTCACTGGAATGAAGCAGAGAAAGAACTCACAGAGGCAGATGCTGCTTTTATTTGAAAGTTGTTGGGCATTGACTTCTCGACACTAGTTACTGCCTTCTGATGTTTGAATCACAAGTGGTGCTTTAAAACAGCATAACAGAAACATCTAAACAAACTGCCTCATGGTTTCCGAACATTTGTCATGTTGACTAAAATGGCTCTTGAAATTCAACCTCAGTTGACATATGGTTTCATCTGCCCCTGGAGCTGTATTGGGGGGGGGGGGGGGAAGGATTTTCTGTAAAAAATTAAAAATTTGCTCTCCTCTTCTCCCAGAGCTCCACACTATGTATTTTATACAATTTGTGCAAAGAATATCTCTAGAAGTGCATCTTCATGTCTGTGGCAGGTTAAATGCAGGATTCCCAGTACGACAGCAGACACTCTCTGCCTCTGGAAGGTTTTGTGCTTTGATAGCTCAAGAGGATAGAATTAATATTGCCCTTGACTGGAAATTTTATCATGGATTACCTTGATTTTATTTTGCATACATTGTAATGTCAGCTAGTTTAACTTTACTAAAGAGACTGACTGCATGAATGTCAGATGTGCAAACAAAAAGAAAGACCATATGAGTTCAATAGACTGCACTTGTCTAAATTCAGTAGTGGATCTAGGAATCTAGGAGTTGGCTACTGTATAATATAAAGTAGAGAGCACGGGGCAAGGGGATAAGCAAGTCAACTAAAGTGCATAGAAATTGCAGAACCACTCCTTTGTTCCTCTTTTAAAGAATCCTGTCTAATTTGACTTATATAAATTAAAAACATCACTGGATATCCAACAGTGTCTGTAAAACTTTGCAAGTGGTTGAAATGTTTTTGCTCACTAAACCAAGTTGCATTCTAAATGTAAAGACAAACGCCTTGCTTGGTAGAAAGCTTTAACACTTTGGCAGCTCTTTAGCTTTTCAGAGTCCTGCAAAAACATTAACACAGGAGTGTTGACTCCTGTGAAGCAGGCTAATATTATTATCCTCCTTTTATACATGGGCAACTTGTGAGACAGAGGCTGCGGCTTGCCCAGGCCCAAGACCACACAGCAAGCTGGTGGAAGAGCCAGCGCTAGGATTCAAGCATTCCTGGATCCCAGCCTAGTGCACAATCCACTAGACAGCCTGTCTGCAGCCCTTTGCTATTGCTGCGTGAAGCTACCCAGTTTTTGCCTTATGAATATCTGACTGTGAAAAATTAGGCTTTTTGCAAGTGTTTATGGGATTGCTCCAGGGCAAAGCTTCGCTATTGCTGCCGGAAAATACAGATTACTCTAGCAAAAATGTGGGGGAAGGGAGGGAAACTTTCTGGAATAAAATTATAAACCAACTGTCTTACAAACAGACGTTAAGCAAATAATATGGAATAAAAGTTCCAGTCAAAACTGTTCTTTAGTTTTACTGACTCCAGAAGAAACTGTGAGGAGGTTATTTTATTGTTGTCACCTGTAAGGACAGATTTTCACACTTCACTACAAAATAATGAAATCACATGGTGTCAACTCACACAAAAGTTCAGTTAAGGAAACAGAAGTACTAAGCAATTGTTCGCAATTGATGAAAAGCTTTGTGGCTGCCTCCGCAAAATGCAGCTGCAGCCTGAGGAACAGGGACAAACCAGACCTCCATGTGGGAGGGAAGGAACTGCACAGATGCTTTACAGCAACACTGCCATGTGACTAGAAGGCACCTATACCCACGCTGTAGGTACAGCAATAAAAAACATTTGGGCCTCTTTATCTTGCTCAGTAAATTCATATCTGTGTTTAGCAGAAATGCTACAGGCACGGAAACATTACAGAAGAAGGAAGAAATGCATTGATAGGGAAAGTTTGGTGAATGTAATTTTTGAAAGTGGAATTTGGCTACCAGAGCATGAAGGAGTGCTTCGATGAAGGAGCTGCTGGAGCTTCAGTTACAGGAGCAGGTTCTTGCTCCATACTGGTGAGCTACCCAGGACTCTCTAAGAACTATGTTAGGGCATGATTTTTGCAGCAGCTCAGGAGGCAATGCTGCTTTATGAATATTTAATATTGATTCTGCTGCCACTTTTCAGCTTTACAATACTGGTTCCCTATAATCCAGTTCTGGTTGATCCTGAGAAAATAATGCCAGGTATCATCACGAATCCTATATCTGATAAATGGCCAACTCCACGTTATGTGTTAATCCAGTTTTGAGAAACCTGCCTTTGAAATAAGAACCATTACTTGCTACAGTCCTGGTCTCACAGGCGTTTACTGCCAGGGCCAGCCCAGAAAGCAGGTATATGTGGGAAGGCTGCTTGGGTCATGGCAAGCAGATAAACAGCATCCAGGATGAAGAAAAGCACAATTCTTCATTGAGCTAGGGAGAAAAGTAGGACTCTCCATGCAGTCTGTAACTCTTTTTTGGAGCATTTCCCTGGACAGACGTATAGGGATAGCATTCCTTCCAACTCTCCTTCAAAAAGGTTTAGTAAACAGTGCTTCATTATGTTGGCATCCTACCTCCAGATGATAGAGATAGTGCTATATAGCCTGCAGTGTGATATTAAACACCTAGATCTGAATTCCTGCCTCAGTAATATGCTGTAAACTCTGCTGAACTTGCTCTTCTCTTTTCATCTGAGTCTGTCCTCCTCTTTCTCATTTCTGTTGCATGTTATTTTCTAACAGACTACATTGGCTCTTACTCTACACTGTGGTTATATCTACACAAGAAAATTACATAGAGCCGGGGCATTGGCCTGTGACTATCCCTACTGCATAAGTGTTCGCACGCTGCCTTGCACATTTTTAACCTCTGAGCACTATCCCAGTCACTTCCAGGCATGGTTCAGGGGATCACACAAGTCAGGATGCTCTCCAAAAGGCAGTAGGAGCTAGGAGAGGAGAGGGGACACATTTAACTGTAGGCATGCCAACCATGGCACTCACACTTGGGGACAGACAACAGGCTCTGGCCTGTTTTATTCTTTAATATAAGTAATATGCGTGAGTGACATTTTTCCCACATTCTTTGTCTTTTCACCAGTCTCAAAGAAGAAAAGCAGACCTCAGCAAAGGCTTTGTTTCAGTAGGGTTTTTTGTATGTTTCTCTCTGGGGTTATTTGGGATTTTTATTGTCTTGTTTTAATATAAAGCATTTACTGCTGATATGCTTTTATAAGTTAGAGGACTCAAAGATTTAGGCTTTGCAAAACAGAAGGTAATGCAGCCTGTGATGGTCCTAAGTCCCTGCAGGAGTTCATTTCAGAGCTTTGGGCCAATCCTGAGAAAGCTACAGTTCCTGCATAATTTAGCATTATGCTTTGGTAGAGAGATCTCCCTGTCCTTGAGCAATGAAGACATTGTACCTTGCTCATTGTACATTGCTCATTTTGCTTGAGCAATAAAAATGTTGTTGAAGATGATGTAACCTTCTCTACAGGTTACAAAATCCTTTGAATAACTTGTGTCTTCAAGGACATGAAGAACCTCGAGGATCAGGGCTGATATGCTGTACTCCTTAGGAATGCCTGGTCTTTTAATATCTAAAAATGTATGCTAAGGAATATTAGTCAAATCTTGCATTAACTCTGCTGATACTGAGTCAGAGAAAGATCAGGAAGCTTTCTAAAATTAGTACAAATTGATTTAAAATATCACATGTGGGGATGACGATTCCTTCAGAATTAAGGAGAGGCAGGGTGACTGGACCTGGAGGCAACCTGGAGGTTGACAGTCTAATGTAACGAGGGATTGAGGCGCTGAGCAGCCGTGTCTGTTGTGGTCATACAGATGTGGTGTTCTGAGAGCAGTAGCCAACGTCCACGGATTTGCGTGCCGTCTGGTTACCAAGAAAAAGAAATAAATGTATAAGCATTATAGACATCAGGCTCCTCCCTTTTGGTGAAGTCAGTGATTTAGATAATTTTAAAAAATTCCACATCTCTGAGCCAGCATATGCCTGTTCTCCGATGGACTGTGAATATTTGATTTTTATGCTTTTCCAATTGATATGAATAGTGGTGAGAGACAAAGAAAGGAAACTCAAATCATCCATTGTTCCTTTTCCAGCGTGGCCATGCTTCAAACAATTGGGAGCTCAGACTGTATTTATGAATCCTATTTGAAAACACTCTGCTGCAAAAAGATAGATTTCACCAAATGCCACATTCAGACAAAGGTCTCTCTGACAATTTATCTAGTAAAGGGGCAATGGCATTTGCAGGCATAAACAACACTCAGAATCTTTTAAGAAAGTAATTTTTTTAAAGCCATACATACACTGCTGACTTTTCAGAAAGGTTAGAACTTTATGAGATTCAGAATCAAAAACTGATGTGACCTACATAAAAGAATCACTCTGATTTCTTAATTAAACCAAGCTGTTACTGCACACTCGGTTAACAGCCGCCAAAGAAATTATGCAATAAATCTTCTGACTGTCCTCCAAAAATGTGGAGAGGAAGGCAGTGATGAAGAGGATGGTGGTGAGGAAGAACAAGATGGGAATGTTCCATGTTATCCTCTTTAATGTTCCCTTGCAGAGGGTCTGAGGCTTCCAGCACACAAGCCAAACAACTGAAATGATCACATCTGTAGCACTAGGTTGGGGGAAGAGCCCAAATGTTTTAACAGCTGCTTTTTTCTTTTTTTTTTTTTTTTTCCTTTACCTAGTTTGCTTCAGGATCTGATTTCTTTCTGAAGGGGTGGGCTCAGTGCCTGCCAGGAGCCCAACAGGGAATGTTTACTCTGAGACACACAGAGATGTTTCCCTTTCTTCTCAAGTGATTTTTTTTTTTTTTTTAAGGAGGGATGGTGGGAAATTCTCTCAAGAAAGGTTCTCTTAAAACAAACACACCTTACAAAAATGTGTTAATTTGAAGGTTCTTTTTCTGTCTTATGAAAAATCTATATGAAAAACAAATCAAGGAAAACCACATCACACATTACTGCTGCATAACTGTCTTCTCTGTCTACTGGACCAGCCTTTGCAAAATGCTTGTCATTTGCAGTGTCTCAGGCAAGGACTTTAACTGCACTGTGGATTTCCTGTGATTTCAGCCTTTGCTTGCTCTCCACCAGAACGGCTGTATCACTGCCAGCCTCTAGCAGAGCCAGACAAAGCTGCTCTGAGCTGTGATTTGCACCAGTACAGCTTACTCCAGTTCCATGCAGATTTCTATTATTAAAACCGGTTTACTCAATATACACCAGATGCAGCTTCACTTACGGTGAATTTACTGAATGGACAAGCTCTTCCATGCTGAAGTCTAAAATACTGAGTGTGGTTCATCAGAGATAATAAGCAATGCCAAAGACCCTGACAATGTTTCTATTCTCTTCTCCTCATCCCATAAACAGAGCTTCGCTCTTATATTTGAGAGATTTCAAGCCAGTGGATATACACCCAGCATACAGGGAGCAAATATGTTCAAGTCATTGATGATAAATGAACAGTGTGACAAGAACAATATCCTTCATTCCTTCCCCCAGCCTCTACACATGCCCACTGTTCACAGCCACATGGGAGAACAAAAATACTTTTTAAAGACAAAAATAAAATTGTCAGCTTAATGCAGTTACCCAAGACGGCATGCTAGGAGTAAAACAAACAAAAAAAACCCCAACAACAAGGAGACCTGGCTGACAGTAAGATTTATTAGTCGGGTGGTGATTCCAGCGTAATTTTGTCTTGTCGCTTTGAGACAGCAGAGCTACATGTTCATGTGTGGTCCCAGCATTCAGGGTGTGGTCAGATCTTGAGCTCTGGGAAGGGGTTTTGGAACAGTCCTGCTAATTTTGTTAAGCAGTCAGTGTTTCATCCCACAAGAAATATTATGAACTCCTGGTATTTACTGCTCTCAGTGTCTGCCAGTCCTCACTGCAGTCATCAGTACAGAACAATTATGTCTGCAATGCCCTACTTGTCAGGGATGAAGTCATATCTTTTCCTGATTTATTGAATGATAGGTCTCTGATGACAAGTTTTTTTCCCTGTCTGTCTCCAGTTGTGAGTATGGAGAGAAATCTCTTCTCTTTATTCCCTGGTGGCACTTCAAGTCTAAACTATCTTTAGAAAATGTGTTTTGGTTTAGTCATCTGCTTACAGAGACCCATTTGCTTGACTTTACTGGATGGAATTTGAGAAATGGCAATCCAAGTAAACTCGAGACTTGCTTTTTGGAGGTTACTACCAAAAGGGCAGAGGGAACAAAAGGCACACCAGTTATTTGACAACTGCACCAACTTCCTCACTTCCACATGCTCTACAAAGTGTTGGCTTTGATCTAAAAAGCTCTTAGATGTTACCAACCAGGATTTCGGAGAGGTGTCCACTCATCCTGTGAACTGAGGCAGCTCAGTATAGTAGATTCTAATCACCTGCAGTGTTAGTCGAGCCTTCACTTCCCTAGGTGCTCTGTAGCAGACCCAGTTTGTTGCTTGTAGGCCAAATCAGTGTAGCCAGACTTAAATCCACACTGCTGACATGAAGGGAAGTCTTATCCTTGTGTTACCTCTGCTGACCCATTCCTGTCCTCCTTCTTCTATCCGAATTGTGACTGGGAAACTGTGTAACTATTAAAACAACTCTCATCTGAAAACTGAGCCTAACATTTCCCAGTGTGCACATATAGGAGGAGGTGGGGCTGCTTTTTTTGGATGGTAACATTGCCCGGGGTTAGAATCATAGAATCATGTAAGTTGTAAGGGACCTCAGGAGGGCCTACAGCATCAATCCCTGAGCAGTGCCACTTGTAACTGGTTGCCACTTTGACTTTGACCTATTAGCAGCTACCCTTTGAGCCCAAAAAACAGTCAGCTTTTCATTCACTTCTTTGTAATCCACACATCTAGGCCGTATTTCCCTAATCTGGCTACAAAGGTACTACGGCAGACCTTGTCACAAACTTGGCTAATGTCAAGGTAAATGATAAGGTTAAGTCTGTCACAGAACTGCACCTTTAAGCTGTAGCTTGACAAATGCTTTAAGTTAATAGAAACTAGCACTGACACTGAAAGTTGTTGCTCCGCCTCCCACCACCACCTGGCCAGCATAAATCTGTGTGGTGAGAATCCAATCAGGGAAACTGCTGTGGCTGGCAATGAATAAAAGACTAAATTTCTACCATACCGTTTCCTGATTTGATTCCTTGTGAAGCTGCAGAAATGCTTGTGCTAGAACAAAAGATGGAAAGGCACAGAGCAGAGAAGAGAGGGGCTAAGAACTTAATGGAGGTGAAACTGCTTCTACACATGGCAGTATTAGTGCAAGCTGAATTAAAGTGTCTGTCCAGTTGTAGACTTAAGTACTGTGTTAGGCTCACAGTTTTCGGCCAGTTACTTGTTATTTGCTCTGAATAATAATGATAGCTTTGTTACACATATTTATATTTCTAAATTGTGTGCCCTAGTTTACTAATAAGGGACATCAAATGAATCAAAGGCCTAAGAATATCAAATAACCTCAGTGAGACTGTTGCAGTCAGTTATGCTCATCTTGCACCAGTAATAGTGACCAAAGAGCCAAAAACAATGCATGGGCTGAAAGCCTTTTTAGGCAATCTGCAAAGTGGCTTTTTATGTCAGAGATCAACAACCAGCTCCTTGCCAACTTTGCAGCAGCTACCAGGTCTTTTCCACCTGACAGAGGCCAGCATGAGTACTGGGTGCTTGCGATACCTTCTCAGTTGGTCAGCCAAAGCCTGCATGAGGCAAGTGCAGGTGAGCTCCCACCAGAGACTGCCTGGAGTACCCTCTGCTTGGGATATTTAGTCTCCAGTTCTCCTCCAGCCCTTTGTATGGCAGTTAAAATAGACAAGGGCCAGGCTTGACTCAGGCTATCTTCTCTTTCAAGGACAGTGAGACAGACAACACACAGCTTAATATATAGACCTTCACCTATGGGCAGCTGAGAAGAAATGGGGATGGGGAGATCTCCTCTTGACCTGTGGTAAAGGGATCCAAAAGCCTAGAAGAGCAGAGGAAATTCTACTCAATGTGGTGTTAATGGCTTCTCCCATCCTCCCTGCCTTGAACTGAGTCCCAAAATAATGAGCCCCAAAATAATGAGCTTTATGCTTCCCTTCCCAGTCTTCTCACACAGCCTGAGCTCTTAGCCAGTGAAGAGCTCTCTAAAGACAGACATCCAGAAGCTCTGGGCCTTCACCTCACTCTTAGGATTACACCCACCTCAACTCCCTCAGTTGCCCTACGTACCATACCTGCAGGCAAAGCAATGGGGCACCGTGAGGGCTGGCTGCTCCCTCAGGGCCAGGAAGCCAGGAGCTGTGGGCAACCCTGGCACCAGCCGTGTCCTCACCCATGGTTTCTGTCCGTCAGGGGCTGACCACAGCAGGCAGAGACAGGGACTGCTAATGGTGTCCATTGACAGCCCCAGGTGGGGCAAGCAATAAACCAGGGCTGGGGTCCAGCCAGGAGATCCAGCCAGGAGATGGAGACGGGGCAGTAGACAAGCGTCCCTCCAAGGGGTCTGTCCCAGAGAGCTGATGTCTACCTACCTACCACAAGTGCTGAGGCCCATCTGGGAGGCAGGGTTGGAGATGGGATCAAGAAATAGTGATTCCCCGGGTGGCTGGTCGAGGCCAGACAGGTCTGTGGGTACCCTCAGCCCCCTCCCCAACACACAGGGAGAAAGAGCCTTAAAATAAACTTCACAGGCAGGGCAGGTAAAGGACACACTGGAGTTTGGAAATAGCTCAGAGCTGTAATGAAAGCAGCATCAGTGGAAATGGAATTGTTTGAGAAGCAATTAAATATATCCCTAATGAGAATATTATATGGAAACAACATCTAATGCACGTGGTTTGATGAGGAGATCCAAGGTGATTTTATTAATTGCTCACTCGCCTTCTCAAGGAAGTGGAGCTGTTGTTAGTAAGCAGCAAGAGCCAGGCTGCTCCCTGAGGAGAGGTGAGCTGGGAGCAGCAGGGGCTGCCCACGGGGGCAGCAGGGCAGGGACCCACAGCCAGGGTTCGTCCCATCACCCCAGCCAGGAGCAGAGCTGCAGGGGGGCACTGGGGCAGCCCCAGCCATCAGGCACCTTCCTGGCGATGGGGACAGGCTGAGCTCAGCAGGGTCCAGGGCAGGGCAGGGCAGGGCTGTGGGGAGCTGGAGACCGGCACTGCTGCAGCAGGGACTGATGGCTCTGGGGGGGCTGAAGTGGGGCCCTGGGCCGTTGGCAGGGTGAGGGGAGGTGGTCAGGACCAGTCAGGCCTGTGGGTGTCCCCAGGGCCCTAAGAGCAGCTTCCCTTCCAGCAAGGTGCCCCCCACACCTGACAGACCTGGGCTCAGAAGGGCCCTGTGGCACAGTGCTCTAACTGCAGTGGGGCACCCATGGGCTACTTCAGGGGACAGAGCCAAAGCAGGGACAGCGAACTGGAAAAGGACATGGCATGAGAGACTTAGGGTCGAGTGGGGAGGTTCAGGCCATCATTGACAAACCCCAGAGGGGAGAAGGGGGTCCAGGCTCCCTTTCATAAGCCCTAGAGGCTGGGTTGGCTAGGCAGGAGAAGAACTCATTTAGGAGCCTGAGACTGGTAAAGGGTCAGCACTGTGGGGAGATCAGAGCCCAGGGAAAGACTAGTCCCTCAGGAAGGTTTGTAGGGGCAAGGCCATGCATGGCCGGAAACCAGGCTCCACGGTGCTCAGCTCAGGGCTTGGGGAGGCCCGAGGTAACTTGTTAGGAAGCAGCGAGAGCAAGGCTGGTCCCTAATGGTGGCAATCACAGAGCCACAGGGGCCACAGTACACACCAGCCAGGGCACATCCCACAGCTCCTGAGTGAGGAAACAGGACAGACCAAGGGACAGCGGCCAGGTCCAACCGGGAGTCCCGATCACAAGGCAGTATCACACTGATGAGGCACATCTGAGGTCAAGCTAAGAAGCCAATTTGTAGGTCAGTATTAGGATCAAGTCCATGACAGACAGAGCCACAGCAACAAGGCAGGACCAAAGGCAAGCCAGGAAGTCAGTCCATATGCCAAGACACAGATCAGCTGGACCCTGCAGCTTAGCACTCACCCAGCATGGCTTAAGCTAGTGGTACAAGCCTTGGGCTGAGCTTAAATAGATCTCCTGGGCTCCTGGGTGTGGGTGCAGGCTCCAGGTGAGGCTGGTCAAGGCTATTAAGGCTAACTAGTGCTCTCAGGGCCCTGACCAATGTATGCATGGAAGTGCAAGTGAAACGGAGAATCATTGGTCATCAAATTGTTACTAACTTCATCCTTTATATACTTTAGGTATTAAAGTAGTAAAATCCTGTCCATCTTGTGGTAAAATTATTGTAAATCAGCTGCAAATCATTCTAATATTTCTATATTTTTGCCAGACAGCAGTCTCCTCAATGGCTGTCATTCTCTACTAGTCTGAACAAAACAAACTGATTTTTGCTGATTTGTACATTCATATTTGGTTTTGTTCCATGACCTTATTCTCCACAGCAGCATCTCTACCTAAAGTTTGGGATCCAGAAATAAGGGTGAAATACACTCATAGGTTGAAAAAACCATAAAACCATGGGTTTATCTTAGTATAAATCAAGGTATCATTTCAAACAGATATGATATATGTGACATACACTGTCATCTACACATCAGTGTTCCATGTAACTGGTGGTTTAATTGAAATCTCTTTCCACATAACATGGACAAAACAGGAAGAAAGCAAAGCAAGAAAGTAAACATCTATATTTATCTTCCAAATGAGGGTTCCTTCAGGGCAGAGGGAGAACTTCTTTATTGTAAAGTCATATCTTTATCAACCTATGTTCAAAAAAGTTTTCTGTATAGACAGGACACAAGTATGAATTACTCCCATTTAAAGAGGAAGAATGGATTTGGATTCAGCAGACTTCAAGGTTAGAAATTTACTGTAGAGTTTATTGTAGTTCTGATGAAGAGCTCACTTTCACATCTTGAATGAAGGTAATTATATTTTACTTACCAGTCTGACTCAGCAATAAATGTGTCAGTAATAAAACTGGAATTCAATCAAAGAGCAGCAAACAGGAACAGGCGATCTCATGGCCTATGCCTCACCTACAAGACCTGAGATGGGAGACCTGGGAAGGCTTCTTTACTCTCAGGTCCAGTCAAACACACATGATTTGTGTCAGGGAAAGACCTGTATGTGCACTGTCTTTTCCTTCTGCTTTTCTGGAAAAGGAAAATTAAGTGCGTGCATGGGAAGACAATCATGGCAAACCTTAGCCTGGTCTGAAGCCTGGTTGTGGAGGTGAATCTGATACAGATTAGCATGCAGATTTAGTGCAGTGGTAGTGACTGGCCCATATTTCTGCATCTATAGTCTGCTTTCCTTCAAAAATTCCAGAAATATCTTTAATTTTTTATTATTCTTTAGAAAAAAGGAAAAAAATTCACAGAAAATAATGATTGCTTTTTGCCAGCTGTATTCTTAATAAGCCTTTCCCTTCTCAGTGATGCTGTGTGACTTCTTAAATTGAGTATTGAAAGGCAGTAGAGAACATCCTCTGTGTTATCCAGAAACCAACTGCTGTACTACCTACAATGCAAACCACTTAGCAGAGTCTCCTGACCAAATTCTCAAGTTGAGTTTTGAGGACATTCTCAAAGAATATTTTTATTCTCAAAGAAAATTAGTAAACACTTTCTTCATTAAGCAGGAGTTAGATCACATTCCAGTTCAAATGGAATAACTTCCACTGGAATGAATGGTGCAGGACTGGTGTACACCAGAGAAGGAAATTACCTTGAATGCTGTTAGCAGGACACGCTAAAGGTGTGCACCATCCTTCCCACTTAGATAAAGCTGACTCTTACAGCAAAGTACTTTGGAAATATTCTCAATTTCTTAATTTTATTTCATTGCTATCTCATTCTTCTGATGAAGAGAACCTGACATTTCAATGAAGGAACATCAGCACTAAAATATTAAGGTTATTTAATAACTTAATAATGTTGGTTCTGAATTTACCATGGGATTTACATCCTAATGTCTTTCAAAAAGATAGCAGCTTAACATACAAGGACAGAAATAAGAAAACTCTTCTCCTTTACTCTGGTACTAAAGTGCTCTTTACGAACTCCCATGGCCTAAACATGACAGTTCTATCTGAGCATCTCCCAACATTTAAACTGACGTAACACTCACAGTCTCTTACTTTTGTTTCTTTTCAGCCTGGAGAAGATTTATAATCTTTTTCTGTCTGGGAGGCGTGTGACTAAGAATGGATGAAGATGCACAAGTGAACCTCTGTGAGTAGTGTTCTGAGGAAAAGGAGAACAAAAAGATAGCACAAGATGTCACCCCATCATCTCAAAGTCAAAAGATTGGATCTTAAGAGACACACAAACTTCACATGGGGAATTTTAGCCACAGGGAAGAAAATAAAGCCTGAGTTGTAATAAATGAGCTTTTGAAAATATTGATACCAGACCATGGAGTCAAGGTATGAGCCTGAAGTGCAATAGGCAAGCCACAGCAATCTGTACTTTGAGGAAGAGAATATATTGCATTTAGAACCTTCATTTCCTTATGAGGTTATGGGATTGAATTGAATTTTTGAAAGGTAAACAAACCAAAACAAATGAGAAAGCACATTGCTGGGACTTGAGTGAAAGAAAAAATAATTTCAGATTAATACCTATTCTTTTAACTTTTCTCAATTTCTTGTTTCAGTCTTTGGCCAAAAAAATTCTCTCTGCACAACTCCTGAGAAGAATTTACTTTATGAAGGAAGAAGGAGGCAGCAGGAGCTAAGCTCTCCCTATAGACCTCCCTTTCACATCAGTGTCAAATAACAGGGGAGAGGCTGAAACAGAGCGCAGCCCAGCAGCATGCAGCCAGGAATGCGATAGCCAAAACTGCCACTGGAACAGGCAAGAAAATCTGTAATAGAATCTAGGGGATAATTTACTCACAAGGAGTTTCTTTGCAATACAGTCCTCCCCGTTGTCATTATGAGAGGCTATCCTGCACCTAGATCATTCATAGACTCTCTAAAATAGTCTTCATTCATATTTTTTATTATATACACATCTAATTACCATGAGAAACTTGCTATGTTTTTGCTCCATGGAATTTGAGTTTCAAGTTCCATAGACAAACTATGGAAAATCATTTAGATCAAGTTAGAGTCCTAGTATAAGTTATTCAGTCTTCTTTAATAGTTAGTAGAGGAATGGGCACCTCCAGGAGGCATTTCATCTCATATTTGTATATGTTAAAATGAAAGGAGTAAAATAGCTTCAGGAGGTTCTTCTCTTTCTCTCTCTTGAGTCTCTCCCTGCTAAGGAAAAGTTTAGGTGGCTAGTTTGAACTAAACATGTAACATCAGCCTCGGTGCACATCTTGTCTCCAGCAGCAGACAGCAAAAGAGCATGGGAATCAGTACACAAAGAGACTGATTCCTCCTCCTCTGCCTAGAGCGTGATCCCTTCCTGTCAGCATCTGGCAGCCAGTGGTTTTGAGACTGCTGGAGCCACAGGCAATATCTGGATCATCCTTCCCAGTAAGCTTGGAAACCTATCCTGAATGTTTGTCTAACTCCTTCTTGAACCCATGTTCATACACAGTTCATAAATGATAACCTGTGACAATGTGTTCCACCAGTTAATCATACCTTGTGTTCTTTAAACACAAGACCTCGTAACAACAAAGAATGAAGCAAAACAAAGGTTTTCTTTCATATTCACCCAAGCTGTTCCTAGATTTAAGTTTAAATAGGAATATAACTGGTTTTTAGATATTATGAGGAATTCCATTGCCTGTAGGGGCAACCTCTTCTGAATTAAGGTCTCTGTCCCAGATCCCAGTGAACAGCTGGGTGATGGTAATGTTTTCAAACACCGTGCTCTTTGCTTCAGTTCAGGTGAACCAGAGCCTATAGACTTTATGCACAAGAGGAGCTCTCCTTTATTTCTAATGGCAGAGTTATTCAAAAAGAAAAAAAAAGAAAAAAAGAAAGAAAAAAAAAGAAAGGAAAAAAAAAGAAAAAAGAAGAGAAAAAAATCCACTCACCCCAAAAAGGCAGTTTTAACACTGCTGTTGCTGTGAATTTTATCACTGCCACTGATACCAATTTGAGTGAGTGTGATACTTACCATAGTGACAACTATGAAATCCTTAGATGGACAGATATTTGTTACAATATGTTTCTAGCTTAGTGATCTTTTGGGATATTATTTAATTGTATGTGAATCTCTTTTATGGTTATTACAATTCTTTGAAATTGCTAAATGGCATTCTAATTTCATGTTAAGATGTTCACATGATGCTATGTAGATATATCATCTTTCATGTTTTTGCTACAAATATATATTCTTTGACTACTAGAACTTCAGGAACTCTTGTGATTGTGAATCTTGAAAGTTGGACTGGCTGTAAACCATTCATTTTCATAAACACCTTAACAACACAGAAGCACAGGTTCCACTAATATCAAAAAGACACGTGCTCCTAGCCCTCATAAATGCTAGGGAGGATGATAGCCAGCAGTTTAGCATAGCTCTACACAAGACTCTAATGTCTTTTCCTGTGTAATTTATAACTTCTTTGAACATAATTTTAAGGAGGAAAAAAGATAAATTAATTTTGGGAGATTAAAAAGCAAAATGTTTTATTAGATGGATGAAAAATATATTGGTAGATAATTGGTTAGGCATAAATTATACAGTCTTAATGTACTTCCTCCCTAGTTAAAAAAAAAAACCAAAAAACAAAACAGACGTGGTGTCTGCAAGCCTGATCCTACTTCTGGTCTACAGAGCTTGTTCACTTCAGCCAGTTCTGCGTGTGCACAGGAACTTCTTCTAACATGTTTGTCAATTTAAGATATACAGTGTAGTATTCATTAAATCACCGTGTTATTACTGTAACTTATCAAAGAACAAAACTACATAGTAATTCTAATTTTAAGAAAGGAAAGAACTCCACTACTGTCACACTGACAGATACATTCTTCATTCTCCCCTGTTGATAAAGAGCACATATATTCAGAACAGCTGCCACTTGTAATTAAGCTTAATAACTTCAAACCATTCAACTTGTAAGAAAATGTCTTTTTAAAATTGCTGCATCTTTAATAAAATACTGAAAACTATTAAAGTGTCACTGAGAAGTGGAAGCCTTTTTTCTTATATTCTTTTCGTTCAACCTAAGTGTGATCATCTTCTAATAAAGGAAGGTTTGTAATATTAAAAAGTTCAATCATTTTATTTATTCTTATTTACAAGTGTTACTGTGAAGAAAAGCCACACTGGTAATAGATATCTAAAATGCTGTCTTATACCAAGGAGAATCTGGTGTTGGCATTGTCTGCTATAACTGTGTACCCCAGGATCTTGAGTGCATGTGCATGCACGCACACACACACACAGAGGGGAATTTCAGTCCCACAAATATCAAAGCATGCAAAATGGCGATAGCTGGTGTACAACTAAGACCAGTCTGTCTGAAAAAAAAAAACCAAACATAGATAATCAGGACAATGTTCTTTCCGAAGATATGCATGGTATAATTTTATCTCCCCCAGATACTAACTAAAGAGCTGTGTATGCAAGTATGCAGATATGCTGTCAGTAATCAGCATTTAGGTTTCAGTTTTGATTACTTGGACAAATCTGAAGTCAGTTATAGGCTGTTTTTATAGCTTATCATACTCAGTTTGCATCAAAAAGGAAAATTTGGGGCTAAAGCTGAATAAAGCAAAATGAAATTTCTGCTCTGGTATAGCCACCTTAGTCATAAAACAAAATGAAATTTCTGCTTTGGTATAGCCACCTTAGTCATATCTGCACATACCAAAGTCTGATTTCTGCAATGTGGAAGCTGGACCTTTGAGTGTGTAACAGTTTGCAACAAAGAAAATTGTACGTTTCACAATACATTGCTGTGGAATGATACAATTTTATTATTTAAGTGTCCCTTCACAAAAACCAAAAAAATGAGATTCTGCAGTAGTAAGCTACCAAATCTGCATTCCTGAAAACAATGCCTGTGAACAGTTTAATTATTTTGTTCTTTCTTAAATCTTCTTGCCAAGAATCTTTACTGGATTAAGTATTCAACACCAAGAGATTAAAGATGTATATCCCTGTCGCTACCACTGCACATATCTCCACGTAATCACCAGGATTAGCTTTCTAAGGAAGTAGATCAAAGCTTTATTTCCTTGTAGTTATCCAATAATAAAGGCTAAGGATAAACCAAACTCTCATCACTTTTGCATCTATCCCTCCACTACTAGATTAAGACTAAATAAGAATGTGAATAAAGATAAAGTCAATGTAGAAAGCTGCAGTACTCTACAACAGCTATAATAATAGGAACACAGCAGAGTAATAAAAACGAACTGGAAAGATGGCGAGTTACATAAAATCTTTAAGGGTACACAAAGGAAGGCAATTAATAAACTGCAGACCCGTTTGAAAGTAACTGAATAAATATTCACAAGCAAATACTACCTGTGTACAGATCTGTGGAGCATGTGTCTATGAACTACAAAATCCTGTACTTCATTATGATTTGTACTTTGAAAGCAAGATTTTATAAAAACTATCTGTACCTGATAGAGAACAAAGTGCTCATTCTAAGCAACAGCACCAGGGAGCTCCATTGTTAAATGCACAATAACCACATAATAATTCAAGTTGGCACATTGCAAAAAGGCCAGTGCATATTTGATTATTTTCCTGTACAGTTCTGGACAGTCATGGGCCAATAAAAAGACCTGTATTTGTACATAAGATCATTAATTTCTGCAGCAATGTGTGAAAACAGATACTTTGTCTAAGGGACAAAAGCAAGGCATTCAGGGGAGACTGCTAAATTTTCCTCCTCCTTCTGCCTGGCTTATCTGAAAGCAAGCCCTCAGTGACTTTGTGTTAAGTTAGAAGAAAGGCAGGACTGTTACAAAAATGTGCACGGTACTTGCTTGTTTTTAAAAGTCTTAGCATAAATAAGGCAGTTACAGCTTTTACTGCCAGTTAGCTAAGGAAGTTTATGCACGCTCTGCTTTGCTTGTGGCCAGTCTTGCACTTGAAGCCTACAGGTGTTTGCTGTGCTTCTGCTGTCTTTAGTTATCCTGTGGTAAAAATATTCCTTTTTGTCAGCAAAACCACTGAAAGTCAAGGCTTCTTGTGACTTTGACAAATCACTTAGTCACTCTGATCCTCATTTTATCCACAAATACCTACCTCAGAGAAGTGTTGTGAAGCTCATTTAATGGTTACAAAGCATTCTGAGGTCTCTGAAGGACGACGCTGTAGAAAAATATTCTAGTATTTTCTTCTGCCAGAAAGGACCCATTTGAAATTCAGTATTTTTGGTAAAGTACATAAACTATAACACATTCATGTTGTGCAATTCCTGATGAAAATAATTTGTAACATACAAATTGAGGACTAGTTTTGTTATTCTATCACTTAAGTTTCTTTGCTTGTATTATCCTTTAACCTAAAAGTCTGTGAATATTACCAAAATACACAAGTCTCTGGACAAACTGTAACATTCTCGGCTTGTGAACAAATACATGCACACACACATGCACGTGCGCACACAGACACACTTCCTCCTGTGTGTATTTAAAGATTTTTTCATAAGCTATGTAATAAAACTATCAAATATTTTTATTTAATAGGAATTAATTTCTTCTTATAAAATTGTGTAAAGAAGTCTATAAAATCTGTATCAATGTATGTTTAAAATTATGTCCTACTTTAAAGAACAGGCTAAACTCCTGAATCATTTTTTCCTACATTTGCTAGCATGTTAATCTAAATTTAATTAAAAGATAGTACCGTTGAATGAGCAGAAACAACATATTGTTTCACTGGTGCTTTATTAGCACTTTGAATTTTAATATATATGTGTTTCATTGATAGACTGGGTATAAAGATTGTTATTTGTTTAATACTCTCATTCTTTCAGCACACCAAATCATTTTATTTTGTCTTTGACTCTAAAGACAGTCATTTTTAACATGCTTTTTATCCTCAATTCTGTCTTAGACACAGCTCATTTATTTAATAGACTTGTTCTTATAATTATTACTGTACTAAATGTGCGGGTTTTTCCTTCTTGTTCCTCTGCCTCAATCCAGATGCTGATGTATAGCTCTTGTATACAGAACTATACAGTAAAAGTGAACTTTCCCATTTTTCAGGCTTGCATCTGACCCTCCTTTTCACGGAAGGGGCAAGATAGACATTCCCAGCACAGCACCGCAGTGTCTCTCCAGCACTCCAGTGCCACATGTGGGGTGCAGGGGGCCTCAGGACAGGACCGTGGGGGTGTGCAGTGGCCAGGAGCATCCCTCTGTTTTCAGCTTCATGCTGTACCCTCCTCACGTGGGGTGTGCGGGGAAGCATGGGACGTCACAGGGCTCCGCTCAGGTGCAGGGTGCCCATCCGTGAGTGGTGTCTTCAGCACCAGCAAAGCTTTAACCTTCTGTGTAGGGTTTCTTTCCTGGAGCCTTTGGTTGACTTCAGCACCTGAGGTGTCCTTGGAAGATGCTCAGATGAAGAAGTAAGGCCGAGGAGGATTTCAAGTCATTCAGTGGCATACGTGTGCCAGACGTCACACATCCAGCGTTCCTCCTTTCTGTCCTTGTAGGTTTATTGTCAGGAATGATTTTCTAACACATCACCATTTGCACAATTGCACCTAGGGAAAAAAAAAAGATAATTTCTATTTCGAAAAGCATTGCTAGAATATAATATTAAAGAAAGCAATGAGAAGGTGTCATGTGTCAGATGCTTCATCTGAACTTGGGGACATGCATGCAGCGGCATACAAAACTCAGAAAGAGAATACAAAGTTACAGACCAGGCTTCCTTTTAAGCTACTGTTAGATACCTGGATGACATTTTTGAATGAACATTTATTTAACTGCCACCTACGATGCCTGGACATCTTAATTGGATGCTATATGTCAGTTTCGTTTTGGAGGTAGTAAGGTAAAAATCTCAGACTTCTCCAAACTGCATCTTTTCAAGGCTATAAAGACAAGCTATAAAAGAGGCCCAGTTAAAATGCTTCAAACTGAATATATCCAGTATATTTAATCTGTTTCTGTCCTGAAGAAAAATTGCCTTTCAGAAACACTATTATATAAGAAATTAAGTGCCTTATGCAGTGTTTATTTTTTGCTTATTTTTGTGAAGGATTAAGCTTTTGTGATTGGAATTGCTGACACTAGCTTGCATAGGTAGGGGGTTTTTTTGTAAATTAAAACATTTTTTTGTCAAGTAAGTAAAATGCTGGTACTTTATTATGTTTATGTTTACAGTTGAAAGAGTGCAATACTTCCAAAATAACTAGTGATACAAAAGTCAAATGTAATTTTTACTTTGTTTCAATTATAAAAACAATACATTTATTTCTTACCAAGTAAAAGGTCCATTAAACACCAGAGTTTGATATCTAGTCAAAATGGTATAGCTAAGTAACAACAGTAAAATGAATGTGGGGATGGCAAATTTGTTTTTCATCTTTGGTGCATTGTTCCAAGTCATGTTATGCATTGTTTTGTTTTTCCAACTTTTGCTTTTATTTGTTTGTACACAGAAATCCACAGCCTCACATTATAAAATTCTAACTATGCCTTTCCTAAATTAATAATGAAAATCGTTACCTTAATAAAATGAAAGCCACTTAATTTTTTTTTATGCCCTGACAAACTTAATAGTAGGAAGTATTTTTAGGTTCATGAGATTTTTCTGAACAGCGTGAGTGAAGGTGAATGAAAAAGATGGAGAAACAAATAACAAGTGGAAGAGCAATGTACAATCTACTATTGAGATCTTAAGCCTGACCTGCTGCCACGGACTGTGGCACAAATTTTATCTTACAATTACTCACCAAAAGTTAACAAACTTGTAACAATTAACTTTCTGGGAGCTGATTATAGAAGGTCCTTGGAGTAACAGCGGTATATGATTAGACATGTGAGTGGATTTCTTATCTTCATGAGACCACAAGACTTCATACTAAAAGAGCAGGCCAGACTTTTATGATCCACTGGGACTGCGTCATCTAGTGAGGCAAACACGAAGGATGAGCCACTGACTTCTGCAGTTAGTCAAAAGTGTTTCTTGCTGAATATTGCTATCCAGTGATGACTCCAGCACTAGCAAAACCAAGATTAGACTGTTGTAATTTATTGTATCTGTAATCAGAAACCACCATTACTGCAAAACCAGATGAAAATGAAACTAACTAACAGACTCAGAGTTAAAACACTCCAAAGAGAGTGTATCATCACAGTTCTTCCTCCTCAGTATTGTTCCCAGTCATTACAGACACAAGTTCAGATAAAGGTGATCACAGATCTCATTACATTGCTAAAGTAATCTTCACTTGTCCTCAAGAATATAATATACCTTGCTCGTTGGATTTTTATAGCCTTGAGACCCTCTTGAGAAGAGGTCCTGGTGTAGTCATACTTACCAGCAAGATCAGTTTGCACAGTGCAAACATAACGATGTGAACTTTAACATCTCTTGTGATACAAAAGAAACAGAAAACAGATGTATAAAATACCAAGAAGATTTTCATCTTCATGGAAGAAGGAATGCAGAAAGCACTGCAATGATTCTACATAGGATTTGTAAAAATTCTCATTTGGAATAAAATATGATGGGACAAATTGCTGAATTAGTTCCCCTGAGTTTCTCCTCATTCTTTTGCCAACTACTGCCCCTTGTCATTCCTAAACTACTTCATGTATTTCCAACTGACTTTTGACGCTAATGAGCATATGAAAAGAGGAGGACATGTTAGCACCATGTGATTATCTAGGTCTTTACGGACTGCAACAAGGTGCACTAAATACCACCAGCAACAAAGACCTACAGTCTGAAAACAGATCTGCTGTCTGAAATTGATCTTTTCTTTTATCACTAGTGTTCATTTCATGTGAGGTGTACAGATAATTCATTTTTAACATGTAGCACATCAGAAATTCCTATATTGCTTTCATATTGCCTGTTCTTGGCAGTAAAATGTCAGCTTATGCAATTTGGGTCTGATCTCCAAGGACTTTTGAGTATTTGCAATCTATATTGATTTCAGCTGCAGTCCTAGGTGTTCACCACTCTTCCTGCAGCTCCATCAGTGCTAGCAACAATGGGAGTTCTAATGTAGACAAGATGTTTGTCTTTTTATCACCAATGTTTACTATACAGCAATAAACCCATACGCTGAAGTAGAGCAGCTGCCAAGCGGTTTTGCATGCTGGAGCTGAAGTCACCACTAGCAAGAGTGGAGCTGCGCTCGTGTTAGTGTAACGGTGGGAAATTCTGCTAAAAGGCTCGTTGTAGACACGCTTCTCCGTACTGTACCTCTGCTCAATAGATCATTCATGAGCACCCAGCCCCCCCTCCAGAGAGCAAGTAGAGTCGGGTCATGAGCAGGAAGGGATGGAGACAAGGCCGAGTTTCTTACTTACAGCTCAGGCTCGGAGCTGGTTTATTGTTGTCATGGCTACAGGCTCCACATGCCTCCAGTCCCTGCTTTATGAAAAGAATGATGCAGTGTCTAGCCTTACAGCTGAATATATAAACCAAATTAGTCTACCATGCCTCTACCTGTTTTGTGGCTCACAATGAAAGAAGTAATATATCATGCAATCAGTCTTGTAGCAGTTATATTCTGTAAACACTAAGTCATTACACCCAGTCTTTTTAATTTGCTCTTTAGAGTCCCTTCTCAGTATAATAAACTGCAGATTTCAATAAGAAAGCTAATTCAGAAGAGTCCTCTGTGACTTCTCAGAATTTCTGTAACATAGAAGTTAAAAAGTGCATTTCAAATCCCTTTTCGCACTCCATTTTTGCGTAATCTCACTCGCTAAACAAGAAGCGGAAAGACATGATGAATGTCTTTTCCAGAGCTGCAGTGCCAGGGTATTACTAGAATCAAACTATTCCTATTATAAGTAAAGGAGAGTTATATAGTTCTGCAGGGAACTGTTAACTTTTCCTGAATAGAGTAAGAGCCTCATATGGTTAATCTCTACTATGAGATTAAGTAAACCTTTAACGGCACTGGGGTAAAGCAGTGAGGGAAGACACATCCTGTGATACTGCTGTTGTCAGTGTTGTTTAGAAGAGAGGGAAGGAAAGAAAGCTTTAAAAGTGCGGTCTCAATTGAAAGATAAATGTATAAGAGGAGGAAAATGGGTATCAGAATAAAAATGTGTAAATCTCAGCATATGATTGTGTAGCCTGCATACCAAGGATTTGGAAGAGAAGGTGGTAACAGGAAAAATAACTAGCATAAGGGGTAGGGAAGGTGTAAATTGGCTTTAATTTCCACCTCCTTACACATTCTTCTTTTTTTCCTAGCTTGTAAATTCCACCAGTTTTGATTCTCTGTAGACTCATTTAGACTATACATGTCAGTAAGTGGAGGTGTGTGGTCGCATAGTTCACCATCATTTTACACTCTATCTCTGTGTTTAGCAAAATAGGCCTTATCCTCACTTACCTCCAAAATTCCATTAAAGCACTTCAGCAGTGTGGGCTGTAAATGACGTTTATAGCCAAGGAAGTGTAAAGGGATCTCAGTGCAGATAAAGAACAGAAGAAAGCGTTATGTTTTTACAGATCTGAAGTATTTCTTAAAAAATAAATAAAGACAGCTTTATTATCTATCAGGGAAGGAACAATGTAACAAAGCATAAATTGAACATAGTCCCCCAAATTAAATTCACCCTGGCTACAGCAAATTGAATGTTTTGACTCATCAATATATCGCCAGTATTTCATGCTACACAAAGTCTCCCATGCTGATATTTTCTATTTCTTGCTGCTGTGGAGAGAATTGAAAATAAAGAAGTGTGTTCAAAATAATATACCTGTGTATTGTAGAATAGTACTGTAAGTCTCATCAAGGCTGCTACGTACTCTGCAATCTCTCACTTGAAGGGTTTTAATGACTTGGCCATTTCAGAAAACATCAAGATTGAAAAAGAAAAACAAAACCCAAAGAATGTTTTTGCTGTAATTATGCAACTTTTTCAATTCAAAAAAGAAACTTTTTTTGCATTCTGCATTTCTACCACCTAGCTCTAAAGTGATATGAAAGAAAAAATGGATTTGGCTTTCTGTTCACTTTTTGAGAAGTTTTGGTTACAAAAGTTGTTTAAAATAAAATAGTCACTCCAGGAAGCACATTTAAATAAGACGCTTTATGGCTATGTGCAGCTGCAGCATATTTGCTTCTTTAAAAGGGACGCCTACAGCACTGAAAGAAATTATAAACCCAATGGGAAAATATCTGTTATTACCATCAGTTACATTTATATGTGTGTTTGAATAGGTATGAATATTCTCTATATGGAATATAGATACTGACACCTTTTGCAGCACTAAAAAGAAATAAAATTAATTTTATTTCCATATTTATTGAGTGCACAATTTCACATTTTGCTTGGAGAGACACATTCAGTTCATATGTTCTTGACCAGTGTTTTGTGTGTCATATAGGTGGGAACTACATAGTACTTTCTGTACAGCCCCTAGAAGGCAAGAAATACTGGGTATATTTTAATTGGTGCTTTTTTTGTAATTATTTAAATGACATGAAACTTTACCAAGACACTTTTAATTATTTCAAATTGTCCAATCTTATTTACACAAAATGCATGGTATTGGGGAAATCATTTAATAAATATAGGCAAACCCAAAATGTATGGTATTGGGGAAAGTGTTTAATAAATATGGGCAAACACAACCCACTGCACAAACTCCTAACTGTAAGGGGTATGAATCCTGATATTTTGGCCTTGGAGCAGCAAGTGGTTTAGACTCCTAAACAGGTAGTGAGCTTCCTCGTAAAGTCTCTCTTCTTTTGTATATGTTTGATTATTTTTTTAAAGATGTGTTATTGTTTTTTCATGCTACAGATGAAATGATAGCAACAAATTTAGTAACACATATTTGCCGGCTAAATTTAATATAAATAGGAGACTACAAACTAAGTAACCAATGAGGGAAACAGATTGTATAAGTATTACATTTTAGGGTTGCACAGTACAAACATTTTATAATGCATATGTTGTATAGGACAACATAATGTGAAAGCAGGATGGCTATTAAGTTGCTGACAGATGTAGTCTGTGTCCTAAAGAATAAGTGAAACAAGTTCTTTGAAACTCTTTATATTACCAATACTTTCAGAGCTTTCACATGCAATGTATTATATTTTTTCTTCCTTTTACCAAAATAATTGAGGTATGACATAAATACAGAAAAGAGAGGCATTTCTAAGAGAACCTATACATATAACTCATAAAGGTTTTCCTAGTCTGTAAGTTTTAAGAGCAGTTAAGACCTTTAGATCATGTATTCCAACCTCCTGTATTCACAACCTCCCATTCACAACCCATTTCACCCACATAGCTTATACTAAGGCCAACAAATTGAGTTAAACAAAAACATTTCAACTTTTGAGAGCTGAAACAACTGTTCTCTCCCAGCAGCGAACAGGAAAGACGCAGGTTCCACCAGAGCCTGAGGCTTCTGAGTAGTGAGGAGCTCATTGAGTAAGAGATGTTCCAATGATCTGACCAAGATGAATCATAACCCATACCACAAAGGAAAGGAAAATCACAAGTAAATAAACAACCTCTCCTCCTCAACAACAAACACAAAACAATGAAACAACAATGACAAAACCCCATAGGCCAGTCTGGTCTGCAAAAAGAAAACGTATTTTTGATCTGAGACCTGACAACCAGTTTGAGCTCTGGCATATGGATGGATACCAACCCTGGCCAGCCAACTAAGATTCCTTGTACCTTCTCTGAATTTTAATCTGACCTATCTTGTACAAACTGTCCATTTACTGCAGCTTCAAACTAAGATCTGGCCAAACAAAGAAACTCAAAAATACATCTGTCACTTGTAAAGAGAAATTAAAAATTATTAATTTCCTCTTGCATATAACTGCCTGAAACTCTCCGGCATGCTCTGTTTGATCATAGTCATTGCCATGTGTTTTCTGAGGGCAATGCAAAATGTATGTTCTCTTTTGACTCATAGAAGAATGGAAAGGAGAGGAGAGTTCCCTGAAATGCAGAATTAGATGTCAAGGCCAAAAGAACCATTGTGATCACATTACTCCTCTGTCCTCCCTGATTTTCCCACTCACAGATTTTCTTCCAGGAGTTTGACTTCTTGTCCTTAAGAAAGAACTGCAATCCTGTTCTAACGATTCCAAGTGATCTTGCATCTGCTGCCTTTCTGCCATAAGCTATTTGTACATTTGACTACTGCTACAAAAGCACCTTCCTTTAACATTCAGTTTGCCTGATTTGAGCCACTCTCACTAGGCCTTTTAACATTTTTCTTCTCATTCAGTATCAAAGCTTTCCTCAGTATCTCCTGCACACAGGGGCTGTCTTCTATAAACAAAGAAGTTCGCAGAAACTGAGCTCCTTTTAACTTACATTATAAGCTTTATACTCTCAAGTTCATCTTCAGGACTGTCTGAAATTTCTAATATATCTGCATTCTTTTCAAGTATAGATGATAGCGCTGATGTGCTAATCTAGTATAGCAGTGCTATGTATAGAAGTAATATTGCTTGTCTCCTTCCACCTGGTATCTTGGTTATCTCTTAAATAACAAAGATTCACATGGATCCTTTTTGCCATAGTCTTTCATTTATAATTCATTCATACTCAGAGACATTAATTGCTCTGAACTCTCAATTCTTATGTGCTTCATTGCTTTCCAAGACAGGGTTTCTTGTCCTCTTATGCTCATCTTCATTCTTGGTTCCCAGCTATACTATCTTACATTTGGATACTGAGAAAAGCTTTTGGCTGAAGGACACCCATTTAAATTACACATAATTCTCTGTAATAGTAACTTGCTCTCCCTCCTCATTACTTCTCCTCCCGCAAACTCCTTTGCACCTACAAAGCTTGCTATGAAAAATATTATCATCTTCTTGGTAACCAAAAAATGGCCTTTACAGCAAAAGCTGATCCCTGCAAGACCTACTATTGACTTTATTCAGCAAAATGCTTTTGGATCCAGTTGGATCCAATACTCACTGAAAGAGTAGCTGTCTGCTATGGAAGAGTGTGTGTGATAAGGGGTGATAAAATGACCTAGTCCAACTAAAGCACCTACCTAAGTTACCCATAAAATCAACAGACATGTTTCTGAAAACATACAGAGGGAAATCCAGGCAAACTAATTTAGGCCTGTCCAGATAGCAATCCAGTCTGGTTAAGTGATACATTTGAATTTTCCAAGGAAAGCAGAAGGAAGAAATACGAAAAAATAGGCAGGGACCCCTGTTTGGAGTCTAGTCTTCAGAAACTGAATGCCTACTGCAAATAGCATGGTAGAGGCACTATCCAGCCACTGCGTAATGTGTGCTCAAAGCACCCCACTCATGGAAATGGGAGGCTGCAGTTCTTTTCAGACTGAATGTGGGATCTTGGACATATGTCAAGGAGACAATCAGGCCATGGGATGCTCATAGTCAGTGTGACTTTCATAGATTCATAGAATCATAGAATATCCTGAGTTGGAAGGGACCCAAGAGGATCATTGAGTCCAACTCCTGACTCCACACAGGGCAACCTGAAAGTTAAACAATGTATCTAAGAGCATCGTCCAAACGCTTCTTGAACACTGGCAGGCTTGGGGACATGACCATTTCCCTGGGGAGCTTGTTACAGTGCTTGACCACCCTTTCAGTGAACTTGGAATGAACCAAGAAGTAGCTAAGAATGTGAGAATCAGAGGGTGAGCCTCAGTCATGAAATTCAGCTCAGGTTCCTTCCCCATTTCCTTCTGTTACATGAGAATGGATAGACATAGCTACAATCTAAGTATCCACTTGGCTAGGAGTCATAGTAATCCCCCAGGGTGTGAGTTAAAAACCCAACAGCCTATGCAAAGCCTAGAGCCTATCATCTCCTGTGTGAGTGGGCTAATCTCTGCAGCATTTGCAGTACTTATTGCTAGTAATTGAATTAGGAAGTGGTGGACAGTAAATGGACTAGATTTCTGTCTGGACCTTAGTTGGATTGGATCCCTGGTACTTTAAGGGGTCTGTAAATTTAATATCTTTTAGCTCTGAAATCACATTTGACTCAAAACCAAGAGAATGATCTACACCACTTTATAAATACTCCACTCCTCCACAGACAGATCATGTTAGTGTCATGAGCATCCTACCATCTAAGCCATCCCTGCTAATTAGATTCTGCATAGCTATAACTTGCTAGCCTACACTAGCTCGCACTTACCTACATTTGGTACGACTATCACCCTAAATTTTTCAGTGCTCAGGCTCACATCCTTAGTACCTTTAAAATAATGTTGTTTCTTTTTAACTGTGTAGATAAACAAAATAGTATAGCTAAAACCTGTGAGAAAAAAATTCTATTTGATTCTCTAGAGTTTAAAATATAAGCATGAAGGTGCTTTGGTACCACAGCAAATGTGAAACTACTAAAACCGTTGTGTTATAAGAAAAATATAAAATGTTTTGAGCTATTAAATCATGCATTTTTTTCCCTGCATAAAGTGGATCAACATACAGAAGGCAAATGCAAGGTTTTGGTGATCAATACACAAAAAACTGTGTGGGGTTCACTGGCCAGAAATTTGCATTTTCTCCAGAATAATCTAGTCTTCATGTGGACTTGGTATTAGACAGCACAGAACTATATAAACAAATACTTAAGTCTTGAAATTCAGAAATAGAAAGGGAACTGTAATGAGGGAAAGGAAGGCAAAACCATGAAGTTTATTCAGGATCCCAATGCCACATTTTATCTGAATTTCACAGTAAAGATTATTATCTCAAATAATCTGAATACACAGTCATGGATCCTGAAGATCCTCACACTTTTTCATAAGTTATTTTTCAAAAATCACCATATGGATTTGCCATTTTAAGATCCTTTTTGTGGTAGTAGAGAAAATTATTGTAAAATTATGCTAAAATTTATTTCATATGCTGCCCATGCTGTTTGGTTTTGCTTATTTTAGAAATGTTTATGTATGTTTCATCTCTTCAAAAAGGGAATGTGAAGATTTGATGAGTGTGCTTTGAACCCAGCCATCTCCTGGTAGAATGAAATATGTTGCCTAGGTTTCCTGGGAATACACCACAGGAACAGATGAAGATAATGTGGTTGCATATTATGTGATAATGATTATTCTGACTGATGTATTCACCCCAAGGTATACTTGAGCATCTGTTGTTTATTTAGGCAGGACTTGTCATTCTTATTTTTAAGATATTTAAGTGGGTGAACATATTTCTCCTTAAAGACTATCAAATCGGGAAAAAACTAACAAGAGGCACAGGGGATCATGTACCAGTGATGACATGGAATGTGAATCCAGGTGGGAGATGTACTTTAGTTCTAACACTGTTCATTGCCTTAGGAACTTAGGGTCTATATTTGAGGAAGATGTTAGTTTGGCTTGTATTGACTTTACAAAGCAATGAAGCCACATTAAGAGCAAGTGTTGTGGCTGTAAAGCCTTACTCAGTACTGTACGTATTTAACAATAAGTTTGATAAATGACTAGTAAAATACCACAGAGTATGGGGTGGTATCCTGTCTGTCATATGAAGCCTTAAAATCTGATTTTGATGATTTTCTAAGATACTGTACCTTGACAAGAAATTATATGCTATATGAAGTAAATTACATGGTGAAAGTTTCTGTTCTGTGTTATACAGGAACTCAGACTAAGTGACATGATGGTCCTTTTTTATCTGAAAGTATAGGATGTCTGAATCATTTATGAGTGCAAGACTACCTACTATACTAAACATAAATACAAAAATGGTTGGTTGAAGAAGCAGTACACATGACTGTGAATGGTTTCCTCTTATTCTGTGAATGACTCCAAATGTAAACATTGTATTACACAAGCATCACATAAGCATCTAATTCTGATTTCTGAATACTAGTATCCTCAAAACTGTTCACCCACTACTGGGAAGAGATTGAGTTTTCTGTCAGTCCAGCTTCACTTCAGTCTTTTTTTGGACTTTAGCAAAGCCCTTCAAAGTAAACATTAGGAAAAATTGCAGACACACTGGCTACACTAACTATTTTTCTTATTTTATTTTCCCTGCTAGTTTTATCATTGCCAATGGACATGTACACCAAAAAAAAAAAAAAATTTAACCAGACTTAAGCATGATGTAACCAAGTCATGTAGAGTACTTACATCTTTCCCCACATATAAGTTTCATAAGTGTTGATCCAGCCTTAGGGATGAACTATACATAAAACCTCCTGAGCAGAAAGTGGCTTAGTCTGTCTTTAAGGATCTCCAGTGATGAAGAGTTCACAACATCTCCAGACAATCTACTCCTGTACCACAAGATAAAGTGTCCCATCCCATTCTAAATAGCTCTTGCTAAAATGTAAGCCCATTAACTCTCCACACCTATGCAGCTATGCAGAGAACTGTTGATTTCTTTCCCTCTTGCAGCTACATTTAAAACTTTTCAAATGTGAAAATTTCAACATTTTCATGGCTCCTTCTGCCTTTGTTTCTCAAGCTAGAAAAGTCTTATTTTATTCAAGTTTTCTATACAAGCATTTTGGGAAAGCCTCTGTTTTCTAAACCTCTGATTATTCTCATTGGTTTCTTCTCAGTTCATAAAATCTTAGAATAGTTTGGGTTGGAAGGGACCTTTAAAGGTCATCTAGTCCAACCCCTCTGCAATAAGCAGGGACATC
The DNA here is from genome assembly GCF_018139145.2 of Gymnogyps californianus. Lineage (NCBI taxonomy): Eukaryota > Metazoa > Chordata > Aves > Accipitriformes > Cathartidae > Gymnogyps > Gymnogyps californianus. The sequence continues at coordinate 183,497,877 of NC_059471.1, forward strand.
TTCAACTAGATCAGGTTGCTCAGAGCCTCATCCAACCTGACCTTGAATGTTTCCAGGGATGGGGCATCTACCACCTCTCTGGGCAACCTGTTCCAGTGTTTTACCACCCTCGTCATAAAAAATTTCTTCCTTATAGCTAGTCTGAATTTATCCTCTTTTAGTTTAAAACCATTACCCCTTGTCCTATCGCAACAGGCCCTATTAAAAAGTGCATCCCCATCTTTCTTATAAGCCTCCTTTAAGTATTGAAAGGCTGCAATAAGGTCTCCCCAGAGCCTTCTTTTCTCCAGGCTGAAGAACCCCAACTCTCTCAGCCTGTCCTCATAGGAGAGGAGTTCCAGCCCTCTGATTATTTCTGTGACCCTCCTCTGGACCCACTCCAACAGGTCCATGTCTTTCCTGTGCTGAGGGCTCCAGAGCTGGATGCAGTACTCCAGGTGGGGTCTCACCAGAGCAGAGCAGAGTGGGAGAATCACCTCCCTCGACCTGCTGGCCGTGCTTCTTTTGATGCAGCCCAGGATACGGTTGGCTTTCTGGCCTGCAGGCACACATTGCCAGCTCATGTCTAGCTTTTCATCCACCAGTACCCCCAAGTCCTTCTCCGCAGGGCTGCTCTCAACCCCTTCATCCCCCAGCCTGTATTGATACTGGGGTTGCCCCGACCCAGGTGCAGGACCTTGCACTTGGCCTTGTTGAACCTCATGAAGTTCACATGGGCCCACTTCTCGAGCTTGTCCAGGTCCCTCTGGATGGCATCCCATCCCTCAGGCGTGTCAACTGCACCACTCAGCTTGGTGTCATCTGCAAACTTGCTGACGGTGCACTCGATCCCACTGTCTATGTCGGTGATGAAGGTATTAAACAGTACTGGCCCCCTGAGGGCCACCACTTGCCACTGATCTCCATCTAGACATTGAGCTGTTGACCACTACTCTCTAGATGCAACCATCCAACCAATTCCTTATCCACCAAACAGTCCATCCATCAAACCATATCTCTCCAATTTAGAGAGAAGGATGTTGTGGGGGACCGTGTCAAAGGCCTTACAGAAGTCCAGATGGATGACATCTGTAGCTCTTCCCTTGTCCACTGACATAGTCACTCTCTTTCCTTGTCCACTGATGTAGTCACAGTTGCCTCCAGCTGATACACATTTTTGCCCAAAGACAGCACACAGAGCTGGAATAGAGCTCCCCATATTATTCATGCTGGGTTATAGTTACTTCTACTGCAATTCTTCACATGTGTTAGGGCTTTGACAAGCGATCGCACGTGACTCTATTGTCTGTGGTTTAAGGTGTTACTGTTTCTGGTTGCCAGTTCCACTCTTTTTCCAGCAGTAACACTGTTGTACCAGAATTGGCAGGTGAGGATATGTCTGTGTCAACTACTCTTCAAAGGTATATGCTGAACCAACACATTGCTTTTAAATGAGCAAAAGAGGGTCCATGCATAAAAGCTCCCCCCCATTACGAAAAATGTTTCAAAAAGATCTGTGCAACCTAAATATATAAACAAGTTTTATAAACAACTTTTTCAGAAGAATGTACATACTAAATCATACCTAAACTCCATCTAACCTGCAATGCTGTGTCCAGCAAAGGTCAGTTGGGCTCCTGTGCTCTAACAAAAATGGTCTGATTGATGTCGCTCCCCCATGAGCCTCTCTTTCATCCTACTTTGTATTTAGCTGTCTGCTATATCCATTTTCTTTCTCAGTTCTGTGGCCTTTCCCCTGATCCTTGGGAAAACTTATACTATTTTCAGATAGATGTAGCTTTTATTTCCTTTTTCTGATGTTTCAGTTAATAGAAGACACCAAGGGAAGAGTACAAGAAAAAGGGAAATATACAGTGATTTTTATCTCAAGGAGGGTATAAATCCCTTTAGAATGACAGTGGTTTGCACTTAGCATCTCTGTAACTTCGTTCACACATTAGTTGTTAAAAGTTTTCTTGACACTTGCTCACAAACATTTCACTTCCCTTACTCCTTCCATGATGCTCAAAGTAGCCCCAGGCATGGTCATTTGATTGCAGACAGCTGGTCTCTACAGCTAAGAGAGGAAGCTGAGAAAGATGTTTTCAGAACCCTTGCAAATAGTAAGCATGTATATGGAGGGCAAGAGCAATAAACTCCAAAGAGTCGAGGGTAGTGAAGACTGCTTGGGAAGCTGGAGATAATGAAGAGCTGTGAGGAGGTTTGCAGCTGGCTGGAAAGATTTCCTCGCGTACTTAGTTAAGGGAAGTACAAAAATTGCTTATGACCCCTACAGAGTAAATTTTCAGAACCCAACTGTAAGATCAGTGCTGACAGTTTATGCAGGCTGAACCATTCACAGTGAAAAGAAAGGTACTTTGAGATCACTTTGCTGCTATGGGCAATAAGAATTACATCAGAGTGAAGCCCAGCTGAGAGAGCGCCTATTTATTGTGTTGTTTCCACTATTGTTCTTATTCAGCATATTTTGTCACATTATAAACCATGCACTGATGAAAGCTGTTCAGCAGTGCCTGGCAAAATCTCAAGCATCCAGAGCACTAAACACCTGACTCCTAGTATTTGCTGACACATTGGGTTTTAATACCTTGGGGCATTTTGACTGTGTTTACGGATAGGTAGACAGGCCAAGCACTTAATGCAGGCCTGAATACACAGAAGCAAATGTTTCTTAAACAGAGAGTCTTCCTTCCTCTCCCCCTGCCTTGCCTTTTTAGGCTCAGCTTTTCACTATGAGGTTATTTTTCAAGAAAACGAAGATTGCTTAAGAGGATACAGGAAAAGTTTGTGGAAATTTTAGTTTGTTTTATTATATTTTGGAAAACACAGAGATGTCATTTGCTCAGACTTTGTAAAAACAGCAGAACTCCTTAAAATCTGAATAGTATTTTTAGAACCATTTTTTGACTGAATTTCTATCCTAAAATCTTTTTAAAATTATGCTTCAGAGTAATTAAAGGTGACTAATCCTTTACTCTTTATAGCATTAAAAGGTAAGCATAATAAGGGTATAATGATTATTGGTTAAAACAGAGCAAACTCTTCTAGAGGTCGTTACCATGATCTGTAATGTCACTGCAACAAACCACAGTTGGTGAGTTTGATTAGGTCTCTCCACATTCCTCTTTCATATGAAGGAAGTAACAGAAATCATGTCTCTGCTAGCCCAGTTTAATATACCACTTGAAAAAACAAACTACATGCAATATACAAGCAGGATAATATGACCTAAACGAATAGAATAAAATCCAGTCCAGATAAATAAAAACAGAATTGCCAAGGCTTAGCATGCCTAGGCACAGAAACTATACACTTATGCCTCTAGAGAATAGCTAAGAAATTAGTTTCAAGTTAAAATTTCAAGTTCATGCCAAGACATGGAAGTAGTAGGAAGTAGCCTAGTATTCAAAGTCAGGACTTATTCTTAATGAACAAATTTCCCCCTCTTGTCAGAGGAAACTTGGAGGTCAACATATTTATGAAACTTATAATACTTAGAATCATATACGCAAGACAAGCTCAACCTCTGTTTAGGATCAGATTAAGTGGCCATTATATGAGAAGTTTAGACCTTGGCAAGTCTCTTTGACAGCCTGGTCAATCAGAGTTTCTTGTTTCTTAGCACTGTTCAAAATCTTATCTTTAGTTAAGGTTATGCAAGAACTGAGCTCTTCTGAAAAGTTGGTCTGAAGTGTCTGAGAACTGCCTGTTAACCTTAATCATTCTGAGGATCTTAGGCACTTGCTGTTGACAGCATTCACAACTTTGCTGCACATTCAACATTTGATGAATTTCTAAAGGACCAAGAACATGGCACTGTGCACAGCCCCTCTCATGCATGCAGGCAAGGACAGAGACAGTAGGCGAAAATTGAAGTAATATATGAATATCTGAAGCTGAGCCTCATTTTTATTTATTTGTCCATGAAAGCAAAACTGACAACATTGTACAAGGGGGGGTTTTTTTGTTTGTTTGTGGCATTTTTTCCCCTCGAAGAAGGTGATTCCTGGATTCTAAAAGCTGAAAGCTAAAAGCTAAAAGCTCTGACTTACATGACCCTGACAGATAACTTCAGCCTCTGGCCCAAGCTGAAATTAGTCTAAAATCTTAATAAAGCAAAATTAGGCAGAAGTCTTGTGGCATCATTAATTAATTTCATAATTTTCAAAGTGGTTTGTGTTCATTGGGGGGAAAGAGGCAGAGGAATGTAAGAATTAACAGTAGTTTCTGTAGCCAAAATAAGTGAGGTGCTGTAGCCAACAGTCTGCACCACGCATTCCCAGGCATGTTGATCATACTTTCAGACTGGAAAAACAAGGACACTGTAATCAAAGAGGAGGAGGTTAAAAAGAAGCGTTTTAGTGAGAACAAGGGAAGATGGATGACAAGGGGAAGAAAAAGGAGAGTGAAGATCCTGGACATTTTGCAGTAAAGAGTAAAAAGGGAAAGATTCCTCCTGTATAACTCTTTTACTGTTCACTGCTTTCTCAACATCTTCAAGTATATTTGTGTTGTATCCGTTGCAACACACTTCTCCAGCTCATTTGCCACATTATTGAGGTCTCTTTCATTTGGCCTTGATCAGCCTAGCTCCCTAGTCATAAACTTTCTGACTCACTTTCACACATCAGCCTAGTTTCTATAGTGTAGGAACACCAAAGAACAAAAGTCTAAGGTGATAATCCCTCCTCTTCACACTTAACTTCTTCATGAAACAAATTCCCTCAGCTCTGAACCTTCTTATGCCTTCTGACATACACAAATGTCTATTTAAAATCATCACATATATATGACCTTCTCGACCTAAGAAATCCCACCCTAATGTCAGAAACTCCTGATCACTGGCTATTTACCACTAAGAGCCTCAGAAGATTTAACATGCTGGATGTGAAAGAGCAGGAACAGAGAACGCCACTGTTCTGCTTCTGTGCACTGGAGTGAAAGAACTTCATATTAGTGTAAGTTTCTTGCTCTGATGCCTACACATATTAACTGGAGAAAACAAAATTTTTGTGAATTTTTAGCCTGTGTTCCTTGTGGTCTCAGCAGCAAAGGAGGAAAAGAGCACAACGGGCAGTCAGATGAAATGCATCTCCAGGGATTAAGGCCTCTATAGCATCATCTCTATTCCTCTATAAAGATATAGACTGCCACACTAGCTGCACTCCATATTGATTACATCATTTGTAGCCATCGTTTGTAAGACTCATGTTTGCTCTGGACTTTCTGAGTCATCAAAATAACTATGACAAGCCTCAGCCCTGTCTTTGTGATCAACCGACCACTTGTGATGTTAATGGCTGGTTATCATGGAAGTAACAATCAAACCAGTTTCATATATGAAGCAGTTTCAGCTTTATATAATCTCTTCTATGTAATTAGATACTTGTTTTCAACCTTGGGCAAAGATTAATCTCCTTCCGATGATCTAAAGTAACTGGCATAAATAAGCCTAAGAGATCAATGAAACTTGGGGCAATTTTGTCTTTATTTTCATTTCTTTGCAGATGAATCATTTAAATTACTGATAACAGAACACTTCCACTGAATGACTTGGTTAAACAAAACTTCAAATTCAGGCTGGCTTGTCCCAGCAGGAATGGTGGAAAAATGTCTACGGTAAGGGTTCAGAAGTATTAGGGAGGATATGGAACACAAAGAGATATGTACTAGAAAAGAGTCAGAATATTTTTTTCTTACTGACAAACTCTTCAAAACTCTTTCAGGTAATCCCAGAATTTCAATAAGCTCTATTGATTTAAGGAATGATTCACACTTGGACTGGGAAATGAAGGAGCTTTTAAAGTGCAATCACCAAACCCATATGGTTTATTTCACAACATCTTTCCACTCAACTTTAAAACAAATATAACTCGAATCACAATACAATGGTGATTGATGTTTTTCATCAACGCCCAATTATCATTCCATCATGGCACAAGACTTTAAAGCAGAGTTGTCTGAGCCAAGTAAAACACAAAGTGAGCATCTGAAAATCCAGATCTGTGCTCTTACAAAATAACTTACCGAACTGCATTTATTATTTTCTAACATGTTAGGTCATGTTAGTCGTATATGGGTATACAAGATGAGGGATTTATTTTAATCTTATGCTCAGGTAGCTCATTTCATTAATTTCTGAGTAAGAATCGTATCTGCAAAGAGATCTTGGTTTTGTTTTATAACAGGGCTTGAACTGGAATTCTTAGCATTGGTGGGATCAGTTCTCAGTTTTTTTCGATTTCACTGGACTTCTCTAAATATTTGATACTGAGCATTCACAGGGCTACCTACATATGTTGCTGGGTATTTCATGGGCATTTCATGATCAAATCATTACAAATCCACTAAACTTCCCCTTTTATGTGCAGACTATGTTAAAATACATATTTTACATTTTTTTATATATAATATGTATAGATAGCTTAACATGTAACAGAGAAAGAGGTATCTCTTGCTGTTTCTCTGCACCATCTGACATGACCTGACATGATTTTAGCTGGAAATTAAGTTCCATAATTCAGAAGCAGGTTGTTTGGGGTTGGGTTTTTTCAGCATTGCACAGTAACAGCAACAAAACAATGGGAGGTTATGGGAATAGGAGGAAGTGGTTTAAACATGCAAATACTTTAAAAATGTAGGTGTTAAAAGACATACTAGTAACCTATGCAAATTGTTACAATATCATAGGTTCTACATTTCTCTTAACCAAGATAAGTATTACCTTATTTTCATATTATATATTATTCATAAACTTTACTTGGAGCGCAGTATACATTTTGTCCTCAAGGACTGTAAAATGACTAATATACAGTTTACATAATAAACACTTCATATTTTGCTAAAATGCAGTCACTTCAGGTGGGCATAAAAGCAACTATTTAGTAATGTTCAAAAATAATACATACCAATTAAGAAAAAAATAGAGAATGTTATATTCATTAAAAAAACCCTCCAGTGCATGTTAGCTAAGTGCAAAATAATAACCAAAGATGGAATTTATCTGACACGTTTTGCCTGACACAGCTACCTCAAAAGGATAGTATTTTTTATTTTCATCTGTGGAAAGGATTTTCATTTTATCCTGCAGCTCAAATTATGGTATCTCCTATACTGTACTTCTTAATTCTGAATTGGTGGTATGATTCAGTGCTATAGCTGTTTGATGGTTTACAGATTTTTGTGGGAAGAAACAAGAGAAGCATTCTAATGGGGGGGGTGTCATTTTAATGCACTTGATCTTTTGCAGCAATGAAAAATCTGAAATAAAATGTTTGCTTTTCAAAGGTGTCTTTCGATTTTCTTTAAAAAAATCTAACAAGCTCCAAAAAGTATTCAATTTTTTACTTTGAGTGATTTGGTAGTTATATTGTTTTTTCCAAAGGCAGACTTATTTGCTTCTCATTTTCATTGGAGGAGAAAGGAGAAATGTGTTTTAACACATTTTCATTTTCTAATCAAGCCTTTCTGAAAGAAATAATTTTGCCTCTTGATCCACTAGAAACTTTTATTATAAGATTGAATGAAATCATATACTCACATAAAATGTCTTCAGGTACATGCTCCGTAATCATTAGAACATATCATTACAGCATCACACCAGACATATGACACATACCTTCTGCATTTAGTTTCCTGTTCTTTTCAGATAACCACTTAGAGCAAAAAAAGCAAACACACTTTCACACAGAGGTTTACAACAACCTTCTTGACTAACTGCTTGGGTGACATTTTGATTCCAAATCCATTTTGCTTTTGATTTTTGTTTGTGTTGTATTTCCTATATTTTACCTTGGGGAAGAAAAGATTAAAGATAATGCCTGTTAAGTTTGGCTTTGTATCTTACAAAACCCAATGTGAATACAATATATTTTCCCTTAACAACCTTGAAAATTTCTTCAAGGATTCCCAAAAGCCCCTTTATACCAGTCCGGCAGTATAAAGCAGACTTAAAGTGGATGCACATAGAATATTCATTCCCTTTAAAGACAATTTGCATTGCTTACACATAGTGTAAACAAGAGCCATGTCCCAAACCGCTTGTTTCCAACAGGACTGATGTTTCTTACTTGTTATCTCTAGGAAAGGGAATTTGTTGACCTGAAAGAATCCTATAACCTAACACTCTAATTTTTATTACTCCATTTCACTTATACCATTTCACATTATCAGATGTCTGTTCACACTATAACCCTGTGGAAAATAACTTCATAACATGCAGGTAACAATCCATCGTTAGCCACCAATTAGAAATTCATGAGAGAGTGTGAAAACACTCTACATTCTGTCTGTTTGCTTACAGTGTGTGAGGCCTATCTTAAAAAGAATAGTTCAATATCAGACTGAGTTTTGTGCTGTGCTGCAGTCCTGAATGACAACAGTACCACATGCAGGTCCCCATTCTTCTGTTGCAAATACTCATTCTCCTCTTTTGACGTATCATCACCTTAAGGTATTCCAGTTGGTGGTCTCCAAACTAAAGGTTGTGGCACTTAGAAGTGGAGCTTGAGACACTAATAGAAATTCTTTTTTTTTTCTGCTCTGGTATCATGAGCCTAGTAAATCATATGTTTGCTTGCCTGTCTGTGACTGGGTTGAGATCGACACAGGAGATAGCACCTGCTGGGTGAAGCTCATAACCGTAACTAAAAGTGATATGTCTTAAAAAACCTGTGATCTGCTAATTAACAGCAAAACAGATAAAGAGTGAGCAGTGTCTAGGAACAATTACATGGTATTAAATTCCTTTCAGGAAAATTGCTTTCCCTGCAACCAAGAAAATATGCAATATGGCCTCTTCAGTCATAAGTACAGTTCTTCTCAATCTATGGTCAAGGAATCACTGGTGCTGATACTGCTTCTTTTTTTGGTCAAAAGTGATGCATTGACTAAAAATGCTGATAATTGTTTGGATCAATGTCTTATGCATGTATCACGAAACAAGGTTAATCACTCACCTCTCCTTCCATGTTGAACAGCAATGGGCATCAAGTGTTGCAGAAGAATACAGACACCACTTATGTGCCCTGTGTGTTCAGGTGGGATACAGTTCATCCAGAGCCCACCTCATTCCTAGGCAACAGTTGTGCCTGCTTCCTTTCTAGGATTACTTGGCTTGTAGGCACCTCACTTCATGTTCCTGGCCACTTGGTTTCAGCTGCCATATGTACCCAGAGCAATGCCCTTTTTGGGGAGGACAGGCACCCATCTCCTATCCAAAATTATCATTATCAAAAATAATATAAATTTCTAAATTTATCCTGCAGTCTAGGATTAGGCAATTGCTGAATTACGCCAAGAACATATATGAGTGCAAACTAATCATCTGGCAAATTTTCAGGTATGTCCTTCCTCCAGCAGGTTGAATGTTGTGGCCAGGCAGACCCTGATTTGCAACTGGTAGGTGAAAGGAAATTTGAATGGTGTCATCCATATACACAGATGCCTCCTGGTGCCACAAACACAGATCAGCCTTCATCTGCTCTTTCTAAGCTGCTGTACTGCCTGGTAGGCACATTTGAACTACGTGGAGCTTTGTGGACACTGCACTAGCAGCTGCTTGGTCTGCACCTACACAGGGTTCAGATAAAGACCTATATGAATGGTATAGGCTGTTAAAATGTGTCTTATATCTAAGTCACCGTAGTCTAAACCAGGTGCTTCATCCAATGTCAGACAGATACCTGCCTTCTCTAATTTTACATGAACTAGTAAAACAGGAGAATCTTTTGGTTGTCTTGTAGGTCTAAAGATATCTTCACTTATTATATTTTCAGGGCTAGTTTGAGTGCTAAATTTTTGGCAAATACTGATGAACACTTTGACATTTATATTGCCAGTGCTTGGGCCCATTTTTTAAGAGATGCTTACATTCAAAGATCAAGACAATGAGTATGAATAATAGCAAGATTACTATATAGAAATGTGTAAGACAGCCTAAATGCAGTCAGGATGTGTTCAGGATATGGCAAGTAACCCTAAGCAATGCAAATTTCAACACTGGATTGTGAATAGTTGCTGTATAGTATGAGAAGGAACCATAGTCTGTCTCCATGCTGCCCACTGCATACCATTGTTTATACAGTACATGATCTGAGGTGATATATTAGCATATTAACACACTTTATGTTCCAGGGCACGTTTACAAAAAAACACAACGTAAGATTGAGAACTTTCAAACTGCTCAGGTGCCAATCTTGGCCACAATTTCCTAAGATTATTCAGTTCATAATTGCACATGATAATCAACACAAAATTAAATATCCATATTGCCTAATTACATGTATATACGCTAATGGCATAATTAAGAAACCAAATTTTACAATTAGAGTGTGGCATTACTTAGTAAACAGCTTTTCAAAGCTTTGTTTCACTCATTTTAAATTACTTCCAGAAAACACAAATTCATATGCAAGGTACAGTACACTGTAAGAACACTAAAAACTGTTTAATAATGCATATTCACAGGGGGCAAAAATTAAAACTTAATAGGCATACATGACTACCTGTGTCTTGATTTTTGAAAACTTAGCAGTACAACTTTAATGTTGTGTTATTATGGTTTATGTCTGGTTGTTTGAAATAGAGCTTTGGTTTTGGCTTTTCTAAAGAAAAAAAATCCATGCTTTAGAATGGTGTAACCAGTCAGCAAATGTTTGCACATTTCATAAGTGAAGACAATATTATTTTTCATTATATTAAAAATATTTTTTGCAGGAAGTCAATGGACTGACCTGAAAATTGTCACTTCTATTTCTAAGCAGATGTGAATTCATAAGTACACAAACACCTATCTTGTATATTGTTCATTATTGTGTTCAGTGGTTCAGTGGATATTTTCAAAGATGAATGAATGATTTTGCAACAGCCTTTGTCCAATGTCTTTTTTGGTCTTGGAAATCTTGCCATTAACTTCACCAATATTTGCTTTTTATAGCAAGTATCAACAACAGTCATCTACAATAAAAAGTAGCAGTGTGCAACACAAATTTCTTTTGCTTCCAGATGCCAATAGGCGTTAAAAAGCTGTTCTCACAGGATTCTACCTTACAAAGCAACATTTGCAACACTCAAGACGTAGCCAAATTGAAACCAACCCTCAGTCTTTGTCATCAATGTCTGTTCTGTACTCTTTTTTTTCAGTATCTAAGATAATTAATAATTCCAGAAATATTTATACTATAGAAAATATTCATTTTCCAATGCCTTCTCTTGGAAGTAGCTGAATGTTTTAAAATTAAAGAAAAGAAATAATACTTTAGGGGAAAAAAGGTCTGGAAAGTGTTATCTAAAAATAATAGCTGTTTCAAACAAACTTGTGAGACTGACACAAGCACAGAACCCAACATATAGATACCACGAGTGGATAAACTGTCACTAGAAGATTAATAAGATGTGTCTTTCCTCCTGCATAGCTGTTTGGACTGATTCCCACTAGATGACTTAGCTGAACGACCACACTTATTTTAGAAAAATACCAAGTATTGATTTTAAAATATTGGTTGAAGAGGCGTCCACTGTGCATTTAGGGAACTGGTTTCAGTGACTAATTGTCCTCATTCTTAACTATTGTATCTACAGATCTAATTTGATTTTACTTGGATTTAGCTTGCATCCACTGGATTGTACCATAACATTTTGCCTGAGCTCACACAGTGTACAAGTGAATACAGGCCGAGGTAAGTATCTAGTAAGAACTGAGTCATATAAGGCCGAGTTGTGACTCCTGAGGGATCTTGCTTCAGTAGTGACTGACAAAGAACAACTTCATATTGCACATACTGTTTTAATCCATTCCTTATACCCTGTATTTATCTTTTGTCATTCAAGCTTTTTGACTGAAATGTAATACTATGTGATACCAAGTGATATATTACAGAAGTCTCAAACATTGTAACACTGATTTTGATCAAAATTATAATCTCATTAAAACAAGTGGATTAAGTTATTTTGACAAGATCACATTAAATGACCCTCTTGACACACTTTTGCTTGCTTACTGAGCATCATTCAGCATCGAGCACATTATTTATCCTGTCAGATGTCTAGCTGCTTATTTAAGAATTAAGAAAACATACCTAGAATAAAATGGGTCTTCCTTTTCTCTTTTTAAAACTATCATCAGAAACAGTAATTTTATTGCTTTTTCTGAAAATTTTCATGGTTTCTTAGACTTATTAGAAAGTAACACAAGCAGATGATAGGTATCACTTTAAAAGATCTAAGATCCAAATTGTACGTAACACTAATTTACAGATAAAAAGCTATAATAGGACCTACTTTAGGTACAGTTGGAAATTTAAAAAAATTAATAATTACCATATGGAAGAAATATATCAACTGTCTTTTTCCCCAAATGCAGAAAAGGAATATTTGTCAAACGCACACTTTTCTGCTTATCAATTGCATAGCAAATAAAACAAAAAAACTCTTCCTCTCCCTTATTGAGTAAATTTAGCCTTTATAGTCCAGATGAAAATGATACCTCAGTATATGTCAGCAATGGAAAAGTCCTATTCTTCTTCTTCTGAAGGCCTATATATATTACGTATCTTCCAACTGCTTTCAATACTAAATGTATCTAGATGAATAACCACTGACAGCAACTTTCAGTCCTGTTTTGCATCTTAAGTTTAATAGATGAACATAACCAGTGTTTTTTCTGGATTTATCATACAGAGTTCAGAAATGCTAGAGATGGAATTGCTGGTTAGCTTTTAGCAGTAACTGAAGCTTGCAGAGAAAGGCAGCTCTCCATAGGGCTGACAGACTGTTAATATTTTCCTTTAGTAACTGGTACAGGGAGAAAAAAATGCAAATTCGGAATTGTGCAGGGGAAAAAAAAAAACCAACTGTCAGTCTTCTTGTTTGGAGATGTATGATTTCTTCTTCCTTCATGTTCAGACAAGCCCTTGCTAGCTCCAGACTTACTTTAAATTCCTTGGAAATTATGTAATAATGGGTTTAGTTCCCACAATTGCAGCACAGTTTTAACTAGGTGATCAGTGCAGCAAAACTGTTAAAAAGATGGTACAAAATTTGTTGGATTTGCCCCCAAGTGACCTGGATTTCACAGCTTTATGTAATTATTATCATCAAACTGTAGCATAAATTCCCACAGTGACAAATACTTGATAGGCTTATACGTGATCTTAAACAGTGTTGTAATGGTTTGGGGTTTTCCTGAAGAAAGAATTGCCATTGGCTGGGCCTCAGCCTTCCTCTGTATCGCCAGCTGCTCAAGACACAAGTGTGAAAGGAGTTAAGATACCTTGCAAAGATTGTCATGTACGACATCAGTAAGGTAAGTAGGTTGCTTGGAAGGTCTTCTCTCTCCAACGGGCATCGTGCCCAAAATGGAATATATCTGAAGATGCTTGGTAGAACTGTCAGTCACACACACTGTGGGTGTCTGTGTATAGACATATGCATGCATGGACATAAAAAGTGTTCTGGCATATCAGCACACCCCAATTCATCATTTACCTGTTTGCTTTTTATGTTGCTGCTTGATTTGCTATTGACCTTTTGCATGCATTATTTGTTATTTTGTTATTATTGTTATACCAGAAATACACGATACTCTGAAAGGAAATTGTAGAAGGGTATATTTCAGAATGAGGGTAAGCAACACTATGTCAAAGGAAGACACTAGTTGTCAACAGCTTATATTTCCTGTTTTTAAGGAGAAGGACAATGGGTATGTTAGAAAAGAAGGAGACTTTTATTTACTGTCTAATGAATGAGGAATAAACTGCTTCTGAAAAGCAATCACAATTTAGGCATTCCGGCCATTACAGACTCTAGGTCTTTGAGACCAAAGATGGAGTGACTCCATATGGTGTGACTCATTATTCCAGATGATGGGCTCACTTGGCTCCCACGCAAGAATACAAAAAATCTCCCATTCTCCATGCTGTAAATGCTTAAGTAGCAGTGGATTATGTTTCAGAGTTTAAATTGCATCCCTGATCACATTTGAATCATCTCCTGTCAATAAAAAAAGCGATCACTGAAGTAAGCAGCCATTCTTCTGGAGTAGCCTGGCTTATGAACAAATATAAAACAGCTAAGCCCTGCCAGCTCATTGCCAGCAAAAATATGCTGTAGAAATAGATCAGGCCATCAATCCCAGCACTGGCCTCATCACAGGATAGAAAGGGAAGCTGCACTCACTGCAGTATTTCACTGAGGGACAGCCATTGAACTTTGCACCACACGAATTCTACTTTCACACGAACTCGGCTTTCTTCAAAACACTTTGATGGCAGGTTCTCTTTCTTCTGCCTCTGTCTGTCTCTTTTCAGCTGCTCATAACTATCCCTTCCTTATGGCAGGAGGTTCCTGTACATCCACTCTTTCTAGCCCTGATTTTTATCCCACTCCAGTCACGAAGAACTAGGTTAGCTTGAGCAGGTTATATAGTGACTTTTAGACAACACGGATCATTTTGACAGAGGATGTGGTGAGCACTGGGAACAGTAAACTGTGGAAAAGCATATGTGGTCCAGCCATAACCAGTGTTGTCTCTGTTGTGTGCTGGCCAAGAGTTCCCAAAATGGAATTTAACCCATGGCTTTTATAAGCAAGGACAGGCTTTTCAACCAGCTTCCTAATTATAAATACAGTGAGAAGGCAAAGAAGGGATAAAAGATATGTGTGCAGTCAAATTCCCGTTACAGCAAGGAAACCAGCACCTCACATACAGTTGGGGGGGGAGGGTTTTAAAAAAAAGAAAATAACAACAGAGATTAAAGTAGCAAAGAGTTGAGCTACAGATTCCTAACTAAAAAAAGAAGTGATACCCATGACTACAAGATGTCACTTTCCACTATTGACTGCTCCACCATTGTATTTACTTTAGTACATAACACAGGCCTTGTGAGCCATCTGAAACCTGGAATTAAATTAGTAAGAATGGTAAAATCTCTTTCATCTTTTTATCCCCTTAATTCATACCTATTTATTCAGGGTTTTTTTCAAAGCAATCCAGTTAGTAGGTGGAACAGCCCACCTTTATTTTTCCAAGGAGAATTACGTTTTTCCAAGTGATCCAAGCTCGAGGGTCTCAAGTTGTGTACACAGCTTGTGAACTTGGTTGGAATGACAGTTACGTTTTTAGGTTCAAACAAAACAAAGTTCTTCAGGGTTGTTGTTGGGGTTTCTTGGGTTTGGGGTTTTTTGGGGTTTTTTTGTTTGTTTGTTTGTTTTTTGTCATAGGTCTGATAATGCTACAGAAAACAAAACAGAACAAAACAAAACAAAACACTCTTCTTTTGTTAAAATGATTATGCAAAATTCAAAGCTTCTTGCAGAAAAACATCTCTCTCTGGACAGTTGCACACACTCATCCAAGGGCAGAACATATCCCTCTGGGAAGGTATGTGTTTTCAGTAAGACAAATTTCTTCTGGAGAGAGAAAAAAGAATAAAAGCAGCCAAATTCCTAAGTGACAACTTACTAGTGGGGAAAATTTGGTTAGAGAATATTTGCAATTCAAGATCCCTGGCCTGGCTACTGCTGTGTTGGCCTGACCTGAAAAGGAATGAAAGTCGTCTCTGAAGTGCTGCTTACATTCTGCAAAACAGAGGATTTGGGGAGAAGAACAAGCACGTTGAAAAATTCAGGACATGCAGTAAACTGGACATGCCATTACATTGAGGAAGGCATCATTACCGTGGTAAAATGCTAGAAAAAGACATATCCTCTTCCTGTCCTACCTAGTGGTTTGCATTTATGTTTTTAAGAAATAAAACCGATGTCACAATAATAGGAGATGCTCAAAGACTATAAAGGACACAACTGGAAAAACAGAAAGTGAGCTCAAACCTAAGTTCCACTAATCCTCTCACTGAACTGTCCAACTTTTACCTTAACTGCTAATGGGGAAAACTGATAACTCTAGGGTTTGGGGTTTTTTTTCATGTTTAAAGATATAAAAGGGCAAATACATAAAATATAGTCTGGAAATTAGACTATCAGTTACTCACAGGGGTTGCATTTTCATGCTTCTGTGAAGTGACCTTGCTACTGACTATTCCAGTGTAATAGCAATACTGATTATTAATAATCAGAATCAAAATACCATGCCATATATTCATTCTTTTATCTTAAACATTGACAAAATATTATTCCCTCATTTCAGGATTGTTTCATCTAATTGCCAGTTATGTTAATTAAGGCAAAGCGTGGTTATTGTCTTGTGCATGGAAACCTTTGAAATAGCTCCTACTTCCTTAAGTCTCATTCTTGGTTTTCTTAATGGAAGAGCAGTACTTTTAGTCCCAGAATTTTCAGTTATAAAACCAGCAGGTAGACTTACATATGGATTTAGTAATTGAAAAGTGTGGGGTGAGCATACATAATGGGATTTTCAGTGCTAAACCCATTTCCCATCAGCTTGCTCCAGCAAGCGGACACTAAAAATGCATATAGGGGCATCTTATAGCCAGTGGAAAGAGAGATTTCTGTGGTCTTGCTAATACTCTCCCTTGACCGTATCATGTGCTTGGGCACATCACCCAATCTTGTTAGGCTCTTACTTTTAAAAAAGGCCTGAACACATTTCAAGACCATCATCTGATGTAAATATGCTGGAAAGTCTGGGCCCAAGTTAGTTCTGTAAGTCTCTTTCAGTGGTTGTCTGCATCTTTAGACAACTGAATACTTCTCAGTCTCAGCACACTTGTTTGAAAAGTTTGTAAATGTATTCAGAAATGCATTACATAAAAGTGAATTTGGAAATCATTTGATACTGGTTAACAGGTCTTTATTTTTCTCTTTTTTTTTATTCTTAGATCTTTTGCCAGCAGACCTTTTCTACTGAAATATATAATAGCGTGAGTGTGTGGGTTCACAGCAAGCACTCCAAGGCACCTGCACCCTTGTATACACTGACACTCCCACTGCTAACCATCCTGGCACATCCAGGTACCAAATCAGCTCGTGGCTTCTGTATGTTCCAGCACATTTTCAGGTGTGAGACGCTCGATGAGTTACTGACCTGGATGTTTTATCTTTCAATTGCAGCCTTTGTTGTTCTCTTGATGAATTGCTTACTTAGTGTCTAGAAAAAATAAAGTTATCAATATCAATGATAGCGTCAATGAAGTGTGGCAAACTAAAGGATATGGCAGATTAACAATCATTGCATGTCAGAGGCTTATGATATGATGATGATGATTATTGGCATACATATTTACCTCTACAAAAAATAATATTGTAAATAATTAGAATAAAGCACAACTTTAAATTCTCTATAGCCTGCTTTATCCTTAGCAGAAAACTAAGAATAAAGTTATAGAGGAAAAAACAAGCTATTTTAATTGTTTATGTTACACAGATGCAAGGTGAAATCTAACTTAAACCTCACTGTGATATTCATAGGGAATATGTATTTTAAGTTACAATGTATTTGATTTATAATATTATAAGACTTGGATTCAACCCTGATTAAAACAAACTTTGTCTAACTAATGTCTAAAAAAGATCAAGTTGAAGAAAATTCCATGGTTTTACCAGCAAGATTATTTCTTTAATTTGGGAATTAATGCTATCTGTACCCTACCAGAAGGCTTTTAGAAGTAGACATGCAATAAAGTCTTCTTTAAATCTAAAGAAATTAGCCCCATTGATGTGATAAATACATTTTTATTTCTGCTGCTGATATGAAAAGGGAAGTTGTCTTTTTGCCAACTTCCATTTATTCAATATACAAAAGATATTAAATGATTTAAAACTCTGTTCATGTGGTTGTATAGTCACTTTCCAGTCAAATGAAACCAAAGTCTAAAGCATGTGTTAGCTCTCTCTTCTGCCACCCAGTAATTGGTCTAACCTCCCAAATGAAATTAAATTTAACTTTCTTTTGATGACTCAAGTCTGAAAGGAAATAAGCATGCCCATATTTAAAGCTCCTATTTACCTTTCTCTTTGTTTTCTTAACAGAGACAATCTGGAGCTTTGTCCTAGCAATATAGATGCTAATTTTACTATCTGGGAAAATCACAGCCTGTGACTATCAGACCACATAGAAAACTCGACTCCTACTTTCCCATTGTTGGCATCTAAGATAAATTTTTGTGAATAATTTTCTTTTTTCTCTCTTTTTCTCTGACTTCTATATAATTCATATTAGTAATGTCTTTCCTTCTTAGCACAGAGTAGAGAAAAATATATGAAGGCTGAAATGACAGTAGGAATCTGGAAAAGCTGCTGTATCTCTGCAAAGTATATATATATCAGGTGATCCCTAGTAAACATGCTAAAAGTTTTTATCAAGAAATCTGTAACCTGGAGGTTAAAAACCCAAAATACACCCTTAGAATTTACTCCAGAATGATACCTTCTTCCAAAATTGCTTAATATTAGTGAGATGTAGTCTCATGTCAGCAATGACCTTGCTGGCACACAGAACTGACGTTGCACTTTCCCTTCTGGCCGAAGTTAAGCCTGGTCATAATTTATAGGCACCTATTGCTCATTTTATCCCAAGCTCCACCTCCTCTTTTCATTACACCCTTCAGATCTGCCAGGATAAAGTGCTAATGCAATTCATTTCTAACCCAGTTTGGTCAAAACGATCCAAGTTATGTGGCATTTAATCTGTTGAAACTGATGTCTGTCTGACTGAACTGGGTTAAGGAGCAATTACACAAGCAGTTGTGGCAATGGATCTGGGCTGCAGTTCCTTAACTGGCTAACTGCTGGCTGCTGTAGTCCTGATACATCCCAATCCATCCCCGTTCCTCTGTCGTCCCTTCCCCAGGCTCCTCTGGCCCTGACAGAACTTGCTGAAACTCCTAAATCTGCAGAATATGGAGTGCAGGATCAGCCAAAGACCAGAGCTGGTAAAAGGGAGGCGACAAGAAAAAGTAGCCAAGAAGGAACATGAGGGAGAGCAGGTGAGGTTTAAGGAGGAAGCCAGGTTCTGGGAGCAGCAGAGGTTGCTGGGGACAGGGACCTCCTCAGCCCGCCTGGAGGCATCCAGGACAGCAGAGGTGACTGACTGCAGGGCACCTGTCCCTGCATTCCCTGATCTTGCTCCTGCCACATTAAGGGGCATCTTGGCAATAGTTTCAAGGAGGCCAGAACTGGACTCCAAGTGAGCAAGAAACAGGGCATACTTGGAGAAAGACATGATGAGGTAGTAGACTGTGCCAAAGAGGGATTTAGGTGCATCCAGATCTTTTAAACCCATTTTGCCAGAGATTTCAGCATGGAGTTCTGGAATAAAAGGAGGAACCTCCTGCCTGAGGTATTTTTAGCTTTGAACTCCCTCCTAAAGTTAGGGCAGGAGCAGATGTTTTCTTTTTTCCCCAGCTGGAGATTCCTGCCCCAGCCCACCTGTGACTGACTCAGTCTGTGGGGCAACTCCCTACCTCACCCCAAGGAAATTCAGCCAAGTTCATGCCAACAATCTGCACTATTTGAGCTGATCTCCTTTGTTGTGCCTGAAGCAAATTAGTGTGTGCATGTGTTAACAGCCTGAAGAAGGGTAGGGATGAGCAGCTGCTGTGAACCAGAACTGGCACCCCTGGACACAGCAGAAAGCATCTGTCCTTGATCGCAGGTCCCTGAAGCAACCCCCTTCTCACAAAACACAGCAGGAAGAATGTATTACCCCTCTCTTACTCTATAGCATAATGATTAAAGCTCTCACCTCAGACTGGGGAGACAGAGTTTTAATACTTTTCCTGCACAGGGGAACATGCATCCACATGCTTTGGATGTCCAGTTTTCAGATTACCGAGCATTTCAGAGCAAGATACTTTGTCCTTCCTTCTGCAACGAAATCTAAAGCAGGATACGGAAACCCTTACCATCTAGTGAAACTCTTGTCATATTCAGCCCGGCATATTCACCCAGGATGGGAAAGATCAAGACCCCAGGCCCTCTCCACCTCTCCAGCGAGCACTCACTGTTTAACTGAAACACAAGTCTCTTCCCACTGACTATCCCAAAACATGCCCCCAGACAGCAGCTGTTTGACACAGCTCTCTGTCAGAACGAACACCTCATCGTCCGCTTGCTGAGATAAGCACTCAAGCAGAGAAGGAAATTAACTGCAGGATAATGCTGTAACCACAAAAGTAAAAGGGGTATTATACCGTCTGGTCTCACTTTAAATGAAGAGCAGAAATTAAGATTTGATCTGAGTCTGCTGACTGGATTAGGCCCTGCCAGCCAGCCAGGCAGAACGATGTCTAATTTATATACCTCAAATATGTTTGAAACCTAAGCTAAAGATGCTCATGTGATGATGTTTTGGCAGCGCCAGGGTAGGAACAGTTGCAAACACTTAGACGTGAAAGAAATTTAAGTGATAGAAACTTCAGTACTTATAATAATCAACCTCTGCAAAGTTAAGTGACAGCCAAGTAGGCACTTTGAGGCTATGTATTTTAGACTTAGCAAACTCGAAAGGCACTCAGATACCTGAATCTATTTTGTATATCAAGGATAAAAGCCAAAAAGCAGCCTCTGGCCTAAAGCATGGTTTCGCCACCTTAGAGGACGGTGGTTGCATGACAGCTACCCTCTAGCGCACGGTTTCAGGGAGGGCAGGGGTAAGGAGAGAACTGGGAGACCTCGCTGGTGCCGTCCGCCCTGCAGCAGCACCGACTGCACAGCTCCTGTCTGCCTGGGTCCTTTCCCCCTTTCACAGCCAGCACTTGAAGTTGCAGCGACCAACACTAATCCCACCCTTCGGAGCTGCGGTTGTGTGTAAGCAGCTTGTTTACTAAACCTCCAGTCCTGGCTTACTTTCTGCTGCCAGGAGTTTGGGGCCTGCTTTCCACCAGCATTCATTAACTTTAAGTTATCATGCAGTGTGCCAAGTTTCCATCAGCCCAGCGAAAACATTCTCAATTCCAAACCCTGTTTTCCCGATGGCAGAGCTCTACGCTGTAGACTTTCTGAGCTGTCTGGGCCAGAGAAATCTGTTTATGCAGTTAAATTTTCTTAAGAAGCTGATGGGAGCATACACAATTTAATAAGGCAGAAGATTATAGTGGCCACTGGGGCTAGTGCTTTCTAAAATCAAAACAATGTGTGGGGAAACTCCCAAATTTAAACAGTCACAGAAAAAACAAGCTGTAAACTTATATAGAATTTTGGTCAGAGATGCCCAAGGCTTCTGGTCCTATAAATCAAAATCCTAATCCTAACACTGTGATCCTGAAAGTACTTTGCTTTTCACGAGAATCAGTGAACCAAACGTCTTCAGGTCTTAGTCAGAGATGAAACAGGAATCAGTGGCAATAAACGTAGCAAATAAAAATCTTGCCTGGTTGAAGGCTGGAGATTTATTTTGGCAAACTTCAATCCTTCTCAGCATATTCTGTGAGTATGCAGGTATCCAACTCCCACTACGATTAAATGAGTCCTTAATTCCTGTCCACTGAAGTAAACAGAGGTGAAGTCATCGATTCAGCTGGGTTCTCAGCTTGCCTCCCTATACAGATTGCAAGGATGTGACTGTAATGACTAACTGCATTACTAATACCTGGTTGTTTCATTTGTGAAGGAAAAACTGCTCAGTGGCTGTTCAGTGGGACAAGGTAAGTGTCCTAAATAAAGCAGAATTTCGTGATAGTTTTTACCACACAGAGGAGATCTAGAAATCTGTGTCCTGTTTTGAATTACACAGCACACTTAAACACACATCTGTGTTTTTGCAAAGGGAGCTGGAATCCCTTTATCAAATAGGAAAAGCTAACATTTGAAATGGTCTCAACAACAGAGTAATGAGAAATGATCAATGTGACAGAGATTTTTAAAAACCTTCCAAAAGGGATGTAAGGAACGGCAGACTAGGAAATCTTACGTTCATATTAGGAAAACTGGTAGAAGCTTGTAATAAAAATATCCTATCATCAATCAAAAAGTGGTAAATATTTTATAATAGGGAAGAGCGGACACTACTTTTGCACAAGGAAGTCATACCTCACAAATTTACCAGAGGTTTTGAAAGGTGCTCAAGAGCGGGCAGATGTGGGAAATCCAGGTTATATAGTGAGTGTAGATTTTGAAACAATTTTACAGCATTCATTTCCAAGAAACTAAGCTGGCATCGTAGCATGGAAGATCCCCTCAAAACTTCAGATCTGAGCAAAGTATAGAAACAGAGAGTAGAAATAACAAGCTGATTTCACAGGAAAAGGAGATCACCAGGATCTGTGCTGAGGCTTGCGTTGTTCAATATAATAATAAATGATCTAGAAAAGGCAGAAGATTGTAAGGCAATGACATTTGCTGGTAATTCAAGGTTTTAAAAATGAAAATTCATGTTACTTACTGGCTGGGTAATGAACTGTCAGGGGAAATCTAATGCTTATAAATGCAGAATCATAAACAAAACCAGTCTTAACTAGATCTATACAGCGGTGGGCTGTAAATTAAATATTACTACTACAGAAAGAGATCTTGGAGTTAGTGAGTAAGTCTGTAAAAATCTGTTCAATGCTCAGTACTGGTTACGAGGGTAAATAGAGAAAGTCTTAGAATAGAGAACAAAAGTGAAATCATTATTATGCTATTGTTATAAATCTATGATAGGTCATCATTTTGATTATTATTTGCCGTTCTGATGACATTCATGTCAAAAGAATACAGTGGCATAAGAACAGGTACAGAAGCAACAATTGTAATCAAAAGTACAGATTTCCTTGCATATCAGCAGAGGTTAAGTAGACTAGAACTTTTAAGTTTGGAAGAGAGAAGACTCAAAGGATTATGCTAGAAATCACTGGTGATAATCGTAAGTGGGAGAAGATGAACAGGACATAATTATTCAGAATTTTATACACAAAACTAAGGCGCAACAAATGAAGTTATCAGACATTAGTTTGGAAGCAAAAAGAAAGAGGTATGCATTCACTGTGTGTAACTAATTAAGTCACAGAATTCACTATGAAGCATGGTATAGAAGCCAAAATCTGAAACGGTTAAAAAGCAATAGAAAAAATTATAGGAAAACTATGCGTCCATGGCCTTAAATTACAAAGATAAAACTGGTAGTTCAGGAAATCTATGGACTGCAGAAGGCTGGGAGAAAAGGCAGAGGAAGTATCACAGTATGATACCTTTTCCCAAGGCATCCACAGCTCTCCCCGGGTGCTTCACTCTGACCCACTACTGGTTGTTCTAACATTCTGTGCTTAATTGTATCATGTCAAATCTCTGAGCTTCTGTGGGAATCCCATAAAAAATTATTTCCTCCTGACAATAAAACCTAAGTTTGAAATCACAAGAAATGCCTCAAGTTTGAACTTTTTTTCTTGAACTTCTAATTCAGGCCACATTCAGATAAATTTCTTTCCACTGAAGGCAGCTGGAATACTTGTAGTGATTCCAATGCAGATGTCATAATTTTCCCTTTAGTATTTCTATCACACATATGTCCACAATGCTTTAAATAATACTGAACGTTTTGAAGATGTGAAGCGTCGTATAACTGCAGATAACGTAACAATAATGAAAATTGTAGCTATGTCACACAAAAGATAAGGTGGGAATTGCTTTTAGTTGCATACAAATACTGAAATAGTCTTACAAGAGACAAGAGAGTCTCAATTGGGTGGTCAAATATAAGTGATCTTTGATAACAGTGTAAGAAGAAAAGACAAACTGAGCTATAGGAAATACTAGCTGTAATAAGGTCTCTTAAACCTTTTAAACACTATTCTCAGAATCTTTTGACGTTCATCAGATTTATTGGGCTGGAGAAGCCAGATGGTACTGCTGAAAGGCCGAACATGCCTGGGAAGGCTCTCCTTGGAGCCCTTTACAAGTCAGAGACAAAATTCTCATTGATTGCCGTGGGACCAAACATTAACTCATTAGGAAGGGATGGGCTTTTTGACAATTGATTTAAAGACAAGGAACTGGTATATGCAGGTGTTTATACTTCACTGCTAGTTCTGAGCAACTATTATCATAACATTTTATTACTTTGCTTTCTTATTACTAAGTGTGGGCAGAACTACAGTGTGCCTCAAATGGTACGATGCTTTCCCACAAAAAATTAGCATCACACTTTTTCTTATCTGGGAGCTTTGCCACTGGTTACTGAGCTATTACTCCCCTGAGCACATTCTGTACACTGCTCTTATTAACCAAGGAGTAACATTTAAGCTAGGTGGTTTACTAGAATTATTGCTTCAGTCTTACCACCAGATTTATCATCAGATCTGTGAAGAGGCCACTCCATATGGATGCATTCTCACGAAGTCTGTGTAGGTGAGGAGACCACAGCATTTCAATGTTAGCTTTCTGTTACAAGAAGCAGACTTGAAGAGATTATACTAAACAACCTCTGTTCTACTTCCTACCTAACCAAGGCTTAATAGCAAAGAAAAATCACACAAAATGAAACGTCCTTTCCTATCATTTGAGTGACAACTGCTTACTCGCTGGGGCAGGCTAATACCTTTCACGCTGACAGCTGTGGGGAGAAACCTCAACCCAGTCTTGTATCCAAGCCCTATGACTGACTGCCCATCGTGGGCGGAACGTTTCCTAGCACCCCACGAGCCCACCACCACTACGCAAGACTTCTTTGTGAATGCTGGAATCTCATGCCCCAACCAGTAAAGCACTGCACACAGCAACATCTGAATCAGCTGAGATCAGTAAGGGTAGTTGGTGTCTGTTCACCAAGGTATTGCTGTAAGGACTTTGTGAGTGGTGTTGAAGGAGCTGATCCTTTGAGTTCACAGAAGAAACTTTGTAAGGATTTTGGAAAAGATTTGTTATCTTGTAAAGTCATCTATGTCCCATTAGAAAAAAGATGGCTGGCTGAAAATAATAATCCCTGTGACTTCATTTATATTCTCATGATAAAGAAGATTTAGTAACAGTATACTATACTGATCAGTGGTTTTAGATTCAATAAGCTTTACTTAGGTCTTTCACATAAGAGAGAGAATTATCCTATGCAAAATTGTAAAGGCCATGTGACTCGGATGCAAGCTGCTAATATTACTGTATAGTGAATGTAGTCGCCACCTCGTAACCTCACAATATTTCTTTACAGAGATACCAATGCTTCAACTGAATGCATCACAAGGAACAAAATGCATTCCAGACTAGGTAGGAAAATACTTTATGACCCCAGAAAAGACACCTAATTCATCAAAAGTCCCTCTTGGTAGAATCTTATTAAACATAAAGCTATTTACAAAGTACTCAATCATACATATTATACAAAGACATGGTGATTTAGAAGACACTGAGGAATGTTCAGCGAAGACAATAACTCTCATTTGGCAAAAGCAATGGGGAATTCAGATTAGGATTTTTCAAATATTATTCCTGCAGACAGGCCAGACTGTGAATGCTATGTATTGTATAAGCTAGCGGATATCCAAAAGCCATATGAATTGCAGAAGGGCAAACAGAGAAAGAGTGGACTTGTATTAGGGGGCTGATCAACAGCTTCTAGCAGTTCTTACTGCAGCTGGTTAGATTGTGGTTCTTGGCAGTCTTCTCCACTCCTCTGCTGTGTGTTAAAATGGCTGTTTCTGTTCAGACCAGGTTCTCATTCTTTGTGTTTATAATCTAGTAGGTCCGACCAAGTTCAGCACAATTGCTCCTGTTCTCTCCCAGGGACTTTGACATAGTGGATTGGCCACCATGCAGCTTTCATGCTGGAGAGTATCTCTTATTTTAGGACAAAAAGACATACAGCGAAAACAAGCCATAAGATGGTCAACACTCTGCACACATCTTCAGCTTACTGTTAGGTGTGCCAATAGCTATAAACACAAATTCATGAAACTATTCTAGTCTGTCTCTTTGCCTGTCCTCTCCATTCCTCTCCAGGCTGGGGTCCTGCCTCCAGCCTGTTTCTTTAAAAAAATTCTGTGTTTATCTGGCTTTGTGAACTAGGGCAACTTTCCCAGAGGGTGGTGCTTTCCCAGACTTGTTTACCTGTCTGGGGAATTTGCATTAAACTCTCTCTCCAGTGAACTGGGAATATAATACATAGTACAGCATTGGAAAGATAACTCTTTTTTTTCTTTCCCCCTTTTTTTTTTTTAGCATTTGCTGTTGTTCTAGCATCTAAGACATCTCAGTATAATTGTTTTTGAAGTTTCCAGGCTTTCAAGGCCTCCCATCTGACACAAGTTATTACTATTTAATATAGATACTATAGAAACACTTAAAGGCTGAGGAGAATTGGATGAGAGTTCCTGTCTCACTACCCACTAGTAACTGATTTTTGGTGAGGAAGCAAGTGATGCAGCCAGTGGACTAAACCCATACATGTACAAAGACATAAAGCAGAGCAGAAATCTGAAGAAGGAACAATATGAAAAGAGATCATATTATTACAGCTAAGATACATTTGTAAATCTTGGGGACAAAACACAATATTGTTAATTTTTCCATAGATTCTCTTAGTCAGATCCAGTCTGAACAAGTTCTGTCTAAAATGTGAAATAGATGTCCAAACTTCACCACAGTCTCAGCGAGAAATACAGTCTGTCCTACTTTCCAGGACTGTCTCATGTATAGCTACATAAATTCATTAGGTGCCTCCCTTCTTAGCTTGAAAACTTCCGAGGTATTTACCTTTAGTCTCCCACACATACTCAGAAGTGGAAAAATGGATGCTTATCTCCTAACTACACCTCTCATTTAATAGGTTAGTTGGATTGGTGCTTGAACTCAGTTAAAAGTCCCTGGAGAAGACTGAAATGTTAACTGTGGCCAGGACTACAACTAACCACATCTGATGGTAGCACTGGGTGCATAATTGTTTAGTTGCTAGAATCTTCACCCAGGAAGTGAGAGAACTGAAATTTAGTCCTTAATTAGCCCAAAGGAGTAAACATGCATCTCCAGCACACCAGTGGCTAGGTACCAAGCAACAAGATAACTTGGAGAAGATCACGTCCCCTGGGGAAGTTTAGCCACTGGGCAGGCAGGAGTGCCAGGGCTAGAAGAAGCGTAGATCGGAGGTGTCCCTGCTGCAGCCCATGTGTCCACACCCTCAGTTTGGAGGGGCAGGGCTGGGCATCTAGCCCCCACTTCCAACACTGCTTTTGTTCACTAGGCAGTGACAGTTTAATATGAAACACCTACGCATTTCAAGATACAGCTGCATAATACCAGTTCTGCCCTGACCACTGTTTTAGCATCTGGCACAATCATTTTTCATCTGTTCTTGGTAATATGGAAGCAAGGAGACGAAATGGCTAAAGGCCTAAGTTTTCTCCATTGAATTCAGTGGCAGAGCTTCAATTCCAGTGAGACCAGCAACTAAACTTAAATGACGAACTCAGACCCACAATGTAAGTTAATGGCAAAAGTGAGACTAGAATAGAGGAACTGCTGGCAGGATTTACACACTGACAAACCAGTCATGCTTCTGAGATATAACTCAGCTTAACTGGGACCATTACAGCCATATTTCTAAAGTTTCTAAAAAAATACTTCCTGAATTTGGTAGAGGCCACAGGCCTGAAACATCGGCAGGAGGCTTTGCAAAGTGCCAAAGGTTCAATTAATCCTGAAACATCAATGATGTCGTCAGAATCCCATTTCTTTTGTTTTGCCTATCATGTCTGACTGCAGCCGTCTCCTCCCACTAATGTAAGGACTGTATTACGTTGGACCACTTTAGATGTCTCCTCAGACAGGGAGCAGCATAACCTTGATTTTTTTTACTGTGTCACAGGCTCCTTCTATGCTATGTAAATGGCAAAAAATTAGATGGAATCCTTTTACCTGCTTTTATATTTGTATTTTATATTTAATATAAATATGAACAATCCTACACTCGCTATTACCACTGCATTTCACAGAGAGTGTTTTTCAGACCTGGATCCAAGCACATAAAGAACTTAGGCACCTAAAGAAATATCAGGGAGGAACAGGACATGGAAATCCAAAGCTCTGGATCCCAGAACTGGCTGCAGCAGCATCCTCTATAGAAGTCAGGCGACTGATGTACTTGAGGGGGGACATTGACAAGACGAGCATCCTTGATCACAGCACAGGGGGAAAGTAGGACTATGCTACTCTAGATGAAACTGTTTTGCAGCTGGGTATCTTTGAGGGTTCTTGAAGGTCCAGGGAAGCATAAGTTTAGTTGCAGAGTCATGGGTCCTGTATGCATGCAGGACTCCATGCAACAAGCACATACCTGCAGTGGAATTGAAGCTGCAGCATTGGTGCTGGCACTGACCTGTGAACATCTCAGCCATCAGCACTGTGGCTGGGAAGTGGGGAGGCAGGGGTGGATGCACAAATCCTCATACAGACAGTTTAAATCTTGTTATTTAGTATAAAATAGAGGAGTCAAAACCCAGGATGCCTCTTTTCTGTATGAGTGACAAACCACTGGACTCTAAAGCCAGGTTTGCGTGGCTCACTGACTTGTGAAATTGCATGGTCCAGCTCCAACAGAAGGGTCGGTGAGCGCTTTGTGTGTCTTCTCGCTGCTCCCCTCATCATCCTCTGCCAGTGTGTGGCTGGGGGAGGCTCACATTTCCCTGGGAGGTGGCAGATATACATATGAATTCTTTCAGGCTGAGAAGCAAAATTAATTAAGTGCTTCCTTTGCAACTGCTATAATCCCCAGGCTGTTATGTAAAAAGGTCCCTGTCCAGTCAATAACTTTCAGAAGAAAAGTGTGAACCCTGCTCCATTACTTAAGGGAATGGTTTCAAGTTTCCACCACAGGGGGAAGGGGAGCAAGCAGATCTCAAATAGACAGAAGCACTTTTTGGCAAACATGCATTGAGCACCTCAGAGTATGTCAGCTTAATATATATACCTGACTTCTCTAATAACCCTGAGCAGGTCTCTGCACAGCCTACAGGATTTGGGGTTCCATGTGAAGTATCTGTTTCCCCAGGCCTGTACAGGAAGAACAAGAAATTAACTGAGACTTTTGGATTTCACTCTCAACTTTGGACTCAGAACAGTTAAGTGCTGTGGTGCCTCATTTCTAAATAACTACCTACTTTCTTCAACTGAGCTCTGTCCTCTTCTAGTAGATATCAAACACAGTGTTTGAAACATTGGTATTTCAGAGAATCAAGACAGAGACAAGAATATAATTACTGGCAATTAACATGATGAAGTTTGTCACATTTTCACTTTGTGAGAGAGAGGGAGGGAGAAGATAAAGCCAGATGACATGAACTGGCAGTGCCATTTTCCATGTAATGTCCTCCAACACAGAGGCCAGTTCAAGGAAGCAGGATGTGCCACAATGATTCAGTGATTTGTAAGTATAAAGTCATGCTTGGACATTGTTTGTGAACAGCATATTTTAAAAGCAGGTAGCCTTAAATAATGCTGAATAAATAGTAGTCTGCTTTTTGAATCAGGAAGCCGCAACCAGCAATTTTCTGCTCTTCCAGCTGACTCTTGAGAGCCACTAATAACAACAAAAAAACTGATAGGAGAATCATGTTTTCCAAATGACTTTGCACTATTGACTTGGAATACATCGTGTCAACAACCCTTCTTCCCATTAAAGTCAGACTGTTGTTTAATGGTGCAGTAAAACCAGATTAGGGATTTTAGTACCTTGTTCTAAAAATATCTTGGCCACAGAATTAAAAAACCCTCTAATATAGCCCAAACTCAATCCACTGCAAATTTGTTAAAAAAAAAAAAAAAAAATCCTGGGGTTCTTTTTGTGCTGTCAGGCTTTATGCAGAATCAGTTATTGTCTGTCACCCCACTCTAACTTTGTGCCAGATCAGGCAGCATCTTGCAGCACCTGCAGCTGCCAAAAAGCCAGCATAGAAGCAGAAAGTCAACATAATTTGTTTGTTGTGTGCTCTGGGTAATTCAGCATAGATGTGATCATTTGCCCATACCTAATCTGTATCCTGTTTGTACTACTGGGTCACCTGGTAAAGCAGAGACTCTGTAAGAGTTATCATGAAAGCAAAATCTTATTTGCCCAGCAAGGGAATGGAAAGGAAATACAACAGAGTGTAAACAAAACAGAAATTAATTATAAAACCTACAGGAGCTTAGGGATGCTAGAGGCATCTTTAGGAATATGTGCACTCAATGAGACTGCACTTAATATACATCTAGTGCACACACTCATAGCCACTACCTTTGGGCAGACAAGGTCCAAAGAGTCAGTCTTGCCATGTGTGGATGCCATGACTGCCTGACACAGCATGTCTGGCACGGGACCAACCACATGCTGACTCTGAGGATCTTCTCAGAATAGGAGCCCAGGCCTTTGCCCCCAGGAGTTATCACCTGGAGAGCACCAAGTGAAATACCTGCATGATCTGCCCTTCACATGTGTGTATATGTCTGGAGAGACGTACTATTTCACTAATTCCAGCCTGGAAGAACAATACCCTCTTCCTCCCTTAAAAAAGGGGGGATAAATTGAGTGGGAAAAAAAAAACCACCACATTTTCATAGTTATAAACCTTTTAATATTGACTGTGCACTGGTAGAATGAACGTGTTTTTCCTTATTCTACGTAGCAGGCTTTTTTTAAATGCTTTGGAGTCTTGGTCCATTTGTTCAGAAAATCCCTTTATTTTCTCATCAGGCTTCTCACAGTGGTAGGGCAATATCTCATCTCCTTCATCTTTTTCCTTCTCTCTTGCTACACAAACACATCCTAGGACCTTTCTTATGATTAGGGAAGCCAATGTATTTCTCCAGTGCTCTGGTGTAGTTTCTACTGTGCACGACTTGGAAAGTGCCTTAGGCTGGCACGCTACTGGATCTGTTCCCTTCTAGATGAAGCAAATCAAAGTGAGACAAACTTCAATGCCCTACTGCTGTGGCTTCTGATCACTCCTGTATTCACAGAAAAAAATAAATCCACCAAAAGTTGCTTGTGGGTAAACTGAGAAGAGAATATATATTGAAGGGCATTAGTGAAGCCAGTAAAAGTAACCCACTCAAAGAAAATAGTTAGATTTTTTTCCAGTGTGCTGTATTCATTTGAGGTTAGTGGTTAAATACAGAAGATTTATATCAGAGTTTCCACTTAATGAAAGTATTTGTGTGGATGATCTCTGTTTAGTTACTGTTAGCAGGGATTTTGCAAAATGCAATTTTCAAAAAAGCAGCAGGCTATCTTATTGAGACTATTATCAAAAGTTTATGAAATCAGGGGGTGTTGATTGTGATACAACATAAATGGCATTATTGATTTCTTATGTTTTTCTAGGCTGGAAGAGGAATGCATTACTGGAGAAACTGATACATCTGCTGTTCCAAGAGCACAAATTGAGTTTATGACCTGAATATGCTGTACATGTAGAAAATAAGCAACTATATAATCCCATCACATGGTAGATATGATAACTTACAGGAAATATGAAACTGGAGAAATCTTATGGTTCTGCTGTAATACATTTATTATGGAGTCATCAGAGGAGGCCAGACTGAACACAGGAGAGAAAGGTGAGAAGTTACGCAGACATCTCTTTTAGATTCATAGGAATTACTCGCAGATACTAATGTCTGACGTGTTCATCCCTGCCTGTCAGCTGGAGTTGCTGCCTCCACATTCCTATCAGCACCACAGTGCTTCCTCTCTTGCGCTTCCCAGGGGGCCAGGCTGTTAACTTGGACCCCTGTTTAAAGTGTTCCTGTTAAAGCCCTTCATTGCCCATACTGCCCTCAATCATATCCTTTCCTTTGTATCCTTCCCGGGTTCCTGCCTTGTCACAGCTCCTGGCTGTCACCTCTGCTTTCCGTCCTCTCTACAGAAAAAATGCCAACGGCATTTGTCTGCAATGGCAATTAATTATTTAATAGCAAGTGAAATTATGGATTTGATAAAGGTAACAATGTAAAGAAATCAAATATCTTTTGGCAGGACACCACACAATACTATGAACAATAAACTAGAATGCTGTGAAGTCAACAGGGCATACAGTAAATCAGTAAATAGATTAGAAACCAGCAGGTCTTGAAATGCAACTATAAACATGGAGTAATTGTTGAGTAAAGTCGCACAGGGACAATCTTTGACCCTAATTTTAATTTACATTTTAATTAATGAATTAAAGGAGAAAAAAAATAAAACAGATATCACCATAGCTTGCTTTTGGCACAAATGTGAGAGGAGTGGTGGGGAAAAAAAAGCAACAGCTGGTTTACTGACACTGCTTTATTTTAGTTGCTTAGGTAATGATACGACTTTTGTCATGATCAAAAGTAAAGTCATGTACTGAATCAGAAAGACTAATGACCGTTCTCCCAGGACTGGAGGAGGGGAACCAAGAGGAGGGGACTTCTACGGGATCTCAGAGTCCCTGGTGGATTAGACTTCCCAAAGTGATGGTGGTACCAAAAAGGATAATGGAGCTCATTGACATATAAACAAGGGGATAATGGTTTGAAGTGGGAAGATTTCTCTGTGGTATGCTGCAGTTGAATCAGAGCTATCTGACTTGAAGCAGGAATTAATATACAGCAAATCAGTTGCCTTTGTTATGTATGAGGTCAGATGAACAGTCCCTTCTGGTCTTAAAATATATTAATTTATGTATGGGGGAAAAAAATTACCCTCACTAAAGCTTTATCCATCCCAAGAGGATCAGTGGAGCATACAAGAAATAGTAATTAAGTGTCTAGTTATTATTTTAACAAGAAAACTGCAAACAAATCTCAACAATTTTTGAGATAATTCGAGGTTTTCCAAACTGAAAATTTCAAAATGTCAACTGTTTAAAACTCTGCATTCCCGTGTTTTCCCTTTCCCCCTCCCCTTCACCAGTAAATGAACGATGCTCGGGGGTCTCACTCCATTTCTAGTCCTCTTCCCCCCGCCCCCCTTCTCTCTCTGTTATTCTCAGAAATTCCTCAGTTTTGAAAATGTTACAGAGTAGTTCAAGGAAAACTGAAGGTCTCCGCCTGGCAGGCCCTGGCTGTTTTCCCCAAGCACCGCTCTGAGCAGCCCCGTCTCTCGCCAGCCGCCAAGACCCACACGGGGTAATGGCAGGCGGGCAGCAGCCAGACACCCCACAGCCCCAGCAACACCTTCTCCCTCCCCTCCGCACCCTCTCTGCTGGTGGCCAGGGGGAGCTTAGCTTAGGAGCAACTCCTGCAACCCACCACCACCTGCACTTTTCCCCAAGGAAGAGGGATCTGGAAGTTTTATGGGGTGATTCGAAGTGGCCAGAGCAGTTTGGAAAATCTGGGCATTTGCATTGCTCTCCTTTTCCCTGTCTTCAATGAAGTGTTACATGGCAAATGTAAATTGTCTTGAACAGAAAAAAAAATAAAAATTAGGAACCTTGCACATGTCTGTAGACTGAAATCCAGACTGCCTGACAAAAGGACCAACAATTAATTAAATGATTGTTACAAACCAGGACTTAATCATGTTCTCACGGGTTACAAAAAAATCCCAGTGTTGTCTTTAGACAGTTTGCTGATATTCAGTATGGAAAGTTTTCTTTAGAGTTGTTCCAGGGAAGAGGGTGAGGGGAATGCCGAGCCTACCATTAGAGACACTTAGGAGTAGTTTTATCAACAGCTGGATTAGGAATCTGTGACAGAAAAATCACTCCAACCCTTTCAAATTGCTATGTACTTAATAAAAGACCAAGCATTTAAAGGGAGAAAAGATATCATAGAAAGAGTTTTCTTAAACTAGTACAATCTGGCGTTGAGGAATTTGGAAGGTGTTTTATATGGATTTTTGTGGTTTTTAGCTGGGTGGCCAAAGTATACTACATTAATTTTAAGTCTGTGCTTACAGACTGCAGCAGAGTGGAGAGTAAACAATTAGGTTTGTTTGCTCTCTGAATTGTGATACTCTGGGTCTTTCATTGATTTAAAGGTATGTTGATCATATTTTACGCTTTGACAGCACCTGCCAATCCAAGATCTCAAATGTTTTACAGTAATTAATCAGTGAAACACACAGACCGTTCCTCCCTCTTTAAGCCAGATACAATAATGCTGAAAATGCAAATACTTGATACATACTAATGAAAAAATATACATAATGATGAAAAAAATCTTACAAAATAAAAATCTTTTGCTGATAGGTAAGTGTTAGGAATCCTATTTTGTACATGGAGGAATAAAACAGTAGAGAAGTTGATAGTCACGGCCAGTTAGCACCAATGCAACACATAAAAGCTACCACTCTAGCAGTAACCGCAACTGGGACCTGAATTTTGAGAGGTGCCCAGTACCCAGTAACTCCTGTGCTTCTTCAAGTAAATGTCCAAATAAAAACAACCGGAGTTGTAGTTCATATAAAAAGCTGTCTGCCAGTTCCCTTCTTTAGCTTCCAAACAAGGTTCCTCCCAGTCAGACATTACAGGATATAAAAGGCTTGTTTCTGCTGTGATGGTAATGGGAAAATGTGGTAAGCAGAGGCTGAGAGAGAGCATATGCTGCTCCAGGCAATGCTAATGAGGGGGCCACTCATTAGCACAGTAGCCTTCCCTGTCATAAATCTGCCCCTGATTTGTTAATGTTTGCTAATATGTAGTTTACTGTAATAAATTAGAATAAATTGTACTAGCTAAATTGCCTGTGAAGTTGCAGTTTCCCTTTGCAAGACTGGAGCTGCCTATTTGCTTCATTTGCTTGTTCTGTTTGGTCCTGCTCCGCTCTGTGCGGCTTCTTGCGCCGCTGGCCCCAGCTCCCACTCACAGACCCACACGCATCCAGGAGGTCTAAGCAAAACGAAATCACAGCCATTGAGTTTCACTTGGTTTCATGCTGAAATCGTGCAAAACCAGACACTTTGTTTTTAGAGAAGGTAATGAATGAAGTTACCCAAATGAAGTTTCTAAGAAGATTCCAGCCAGCCTGGGCTGAGATTTGGAGTACATGGGTCCAGATTGAGACATTAAGCCAAGACAGTACTGATCACAAGTACCTCAAGCTCTTTTACCAGTTGCTACAGTAAATTGCTGATACCCATTTGCTAGATCCATATGCTGCCATCAGCACTATTGACCATGCAGAATCTGGTTGGATGCACAGAAAAATTACACAGTTGCTCCTTAAGCTGTTCCTTTTCTTAGGATTAAGTTTGACATTGCAGACAATAGCAAAAGGAAGGGAAAACTACTTTCTGCCATTGGCTGTGAATTCCCTTACACCACTGACACTTAAGTGATGCACATGAGCTGGTTCAAGAAGCTAAACAAGAAGAAATTTATTCTTCCCCCCCCCCCCCCCCCCCCCCCCCCCCAGGTTTAACATGCTGCTGACCCAGAAAGCTGAACCAGTTCATTTAAGAGACAAACAACTCAAGCCAGCCAAAGCACCAGTGATTATGCAAGAGGAGCAGAAGGAGCATAAATTGAGGGATAACAGGACTTTCTGTAAAGCAAAATTGCACCCTTAAAAATCCTACATATTATTTAAATAGTCTGCAATCAGCAACATCCTTATTTAAATATCATTTACAGAATCCAGATGTAGTATCACAGAATCACAGAATGGTTGAGGTTGGAAGGGACCTCTGAATGTCATCTGGTCCAAACCTCCTGCTCGAGCAGGGCCACCTAGAGCCGGTTGCACAGGACCATGTCTCCAAGGATGGAGACTCCACAACCTCCCTGGGTAACTTCTGTCAGTGCTCTGTCACCCTCACAGTAAAAAAGTGTTTCCTGATGTTCAGAGGGAACCTCCTGTGTTTTAGTTTGTGCCCATCGCCTCTTGTCCTGTCACTGGGCACCACTGAAGAAAGCCTGGCTCCATCTTCTTTGTACCCTCCTTTCAGATATTTGTACACCCTTTGTGTGTACAAGAGATATTTGATGAGACCCTCCTGAGCCTTCTCTTCTCCAGGCTGAACAGCCCCAGCTCTCTCAGCCCTTACCCATGTGAGAGATGCTCATAAAATTCTGTGAGGAAAATTTTTTATATCCTTCTGTGAGGTCAAGTGATGGAAGACAGGATGCCGTGTGCATTAAAATCTATCATACTGAGGTGTCTACGGGACATCTATATGCTTAAGCTCCCTTTATAAAAATTTGAAATTGTCTATGAAATCAATAGTGTCTAAAGAGTGATTCATCCCATCCTAAAGTAACTGTCTAAAACAGGTGAGATGAACCATGCTCTAAAATTGCCTATTTCAATAAAGGAGGCATAGTGTAGTTATTTACACTGAAGGAGACTAAACTTGGACAAAATTAGTGTCTCCTGTAAGTTACATAGAACTCTAAAGTGGAATTTGTTAAAATTTATAAAATAAAAATACAACTGACGTGCTTATTCTGCACAGAAGATATGTAGGGGGTATTCTAAGGTGCTAAATTAGTGTCATGGTCCCTAAAAAGAACTTTAAAACAAATTTTCAAAAAATCTGTTCTCAACTGCAGCAATCTCATGTCTTTGACACAACAAGATTTGAAGGTTTTGGTCTTTGAAAACAGGCCTCAAAAAAAATTTGGCAAACAAATTTACTACAAATGCACTATTATTTGGTTAATGGTAAAATATTACAAATGTTGGCCTAGACCATAAAGACATTTATATCAGACTGTTTCTGAGGTCATTTATGAAGTAGGATAGAACACAGGATAATTGTCATTGCAAGGAGGATATTTACTGCATCGGATAGTGATCACCTAGCAATGTACTGCAGAAATTTAGTTTTGGTACACTACTGTATTCTTTTTTGTTTAATGAATAGTCTCTGGTTTGTCTGAAACTTTTGTAGCTTTTTGCACATGAAAGAAGTATATATAGTGGGAGAATGGAGAAATTATGGAGGAGCTTCAGAGGGACTTTGATAGGACACAGATTCAGCTTCCTTTTAATCATCTGGATATCATCTGGACAATCATCTGCTTCTTCACAAAAGAAAACAAACACTAGACATTTTTGGCATGAGATTTAAGTTGGCTGGTATTAAACAGCAGCTGTAGATCAAGTCCCTCCATAGTAACCCTCCCCCTCAATAGAGATTCTAATTTTAAATATTTAGGTTTCCATGTAGATGAGACTGTGTACTTCTGGAGACACACTCATGCATTTGTTTATAGAAAAAGGGTTGAGATGAAATTAGGTGTGTTTTATTATTTGAAGACTTGTTATACTTCGCCTGTCAGGAGAAGTTTAGCACTGTAATTAATGTTTCCATGAATTAAACACAGGAGTCTAGTACATACAGTGACAGTATTTAAGTAAAATATATGGTTGCTCTATCATCTGTTTAACAGACTTTGCCAGTTCATATTTCATGTTCATTTTGGATATTAGTGAATCTCTGGTTGTTCTTCCTTTAAAATATCATTGTTGCATTGCATGGGAAAGAAATGTAAATCTATATTACTACAAAGAACAAGAAAGTCTTTTCAATATTCTCCAAGTACTCAGAATATTTGACATGGAGTCTAGGCTCTGATATGAATCTAAGGTTGCACCTCTAAGTATGCCTTTTTGGTCCTGGAAATAGTTCCAAACATTGAAAACATTGAGCGTTGAATCGTTGCTTTACACATCCTATTTCTGTTCAAAATACTGCAAATAATATTTAACATATTTTTGCCAGTTTACAAGGATATAAGCCAATAGCCATATGGACAAATAAGCTTTATTGGAAGATCTGAATTCAGATTTTCAAAATCTTAAGGCTCTGAAAGGAAGAGAAAAAGTTATCAAGATAGGTCAGTGCCTACCCGCTCTCATTATTGTCAGTAAGGACTTTGACGTGGGAAATCTTTAAAAATCCAGGTACTTCTGTAGACATTGAAATGTGAAGTGCTAGATGTTGTGAAAATCCATCTGATAAAGTGAATGATCTTTCAATCCAGTTTCTTATGTCAGTGCACACTAATCAAAAGGACATATCCAGCTCGTTTTACTCTCACTTGGCATTCCATTAACTGCCTGCAAATTTGACATTTGGGTCTTGAAGGGTTTGTGACTTAAGTGCTTCTCCGACATTGGATCTGGAGTAACTAGAAAACTCAACTTACTAAAATTTTTCCCCAAGTGAAGAGGTCTGGAATCAGACATTATCTTTCAATATTCTGAAAGAAAACAGTGCAGTAGCTGAAACCAAAAGGAATGCAGGGGAGCCCACAAGCAGCATCCAGTACAAAATGCATACAGAGGATGTCTTAAGAGGTTCTACCCTTCAGAAGCTAACCACAATGTTATTTTCTCGATAGAAGATAAGAAGCATGGTAATGACATGCAGGGAGATACGGTCATGCTGACAGGGGGAGACGGATTTTAGGAGGGACAAGGGCAGGAGAAATATGGTAGATTACAGACTAGAAATTAAGATGGAAAACCAATACAGAATATGAGAGGAGGTTTTTTATTTTACCTTTTCAACATTTTTTTCAATGGTTTAAGTCCTTTACTCCAGTTCACAATGCAGAGAGTCCAGAAACAGTTTCAATGACAGAGCTGACCCTATCTCATCACAACTGTACTGCCTCCTGATGTGGAGAACACAGGACTAGCTTCACAGACCATTTCTTAGGGTTGTACCAAACAGAGGACATTCAGAGATGAAGATTAAGTCTATTTTATTCAGACAGGAGGAACTACTATATTTTGGAGTTTTTTAAGGTTTTCATTTTCAGAGAAAAAGACGTGAGTGACACAAGAACAATTTCAGTTACGATATATTCCATGATCCAAAGTCAGTTTCCAAAAGTATTCATGACTTCACGTTAACCAGTTTTGCCATGTATATTTATCTCTTTTTTACTATTGAAGCTATTAACTGACTAAACCCACATTAAATTAAAAAGCTATAAAAGATTAACACATCATTTATTTTGAAATGCAAGCTTAATTGAACATATGTTTTGACCCAGAGAGGAGCTTGTTTGTTTACCCGTAACCACACAATGTGCATGTGGTGAGATTGCCACATAAATGGACTGAGCAAGTGAACAGTCTAAATGATGACTTTGGTATCCAATATTTCTGACCTTTTATTGTATCAGTGAGAGCAATGTAGGCTCATCAGAGGTATACAGTCAAGTGAACTTATTCCAGGAAAAAGTAGTAATGAAAACTGGAAAATAATACAGAAATATATGAAGATTTCAGAAAAAATAATAGAAATCATTTCTTTTCATAATTTTCTCCCTAAATTCTTTTTCATTCTACATTCTAATTACTTTTCAAGGCCAGTGATTTAACCCTCCCCATTTTAATCAGGAGAAACATAAAAGCTCTATGATGAAAAAAATGAATTGGGTAGCTATTTACCTCTTCTTTGTCATTCCTACCAGTGGATCTTCTATGACAAAATAATGTGTTGCTTGAATTGCTGGCTAGTTTTCCTTAACTAGCCCACGGGGTATTTGCTATCTGCAGAACATTACTCACACTGTATGTATGTAACTTAATCTTTAACGCAACAGACTTTTCCAAACAACAGTTTATAAACACGAGCCATTCTGTTATTACTCTAAGGGCAAAGAACCAGATTTTGCTCTAAACTGTACTGGCAACTCTTTTCCTCTTTTGAAATGTGTGGAGTCATAAATTTGCAGCAGAGAACCTGAAAGTAGGGTTTTTCCCACTGCACAGCATAAATCAAGCTGTAGTATGGATATGATCCATGAGTCACACATGTTGAAGTTAGCATACATGCAGGCACAGCGTGCAGAGCTGCCACTATTATGTGTGATATACCCTGACATCATGCCACCAGTGGTGGCAACTAACAAGAAAAGCTTTGGTGATCCATGCCTGGATCATACAAGGTTTGTGGATATATACATAGACAACTATGCATCTGCTTCTCTTTCACAGAAAGAAGAGAAAGCTCAGGTCACCAATTTCTCAAGAGCCTAAACATTCAACTCTATGAAAAT
Organism: Gymnogyps californianus; assembly: GCF_018139145.2. Taxonomy (NCBI): domain Eukaryota; kingdom Metazoa; phylum Chordata; class Aves; order Accipitriformes; family Cathartidae; genus Gymnogyps; species Gymnogyps californianus. The sequence continues at coordinate 183,537,659 of NC_059471.1, forward strand.
TTATTTGAGGACTCGGAAACTAGGGACTGAGCAAACCTATGTTCAGCTGCATGCAAGGGAATGGACTTTATGAGCCAGACAATCCTTCTCCGTCATATGTTCCTTGTATGAGAATAGAGGCTAATATAAAAGTGATTTGAATAACTCTTTTAAGATGTTACATTAACTGACAAATTTAGGCTTCTACTTTCAGTGTGTAGCTTTGAATCACACCCAAGCTAGGTACTTCAAACAGTCAAAAATCAGCTCTGCAAACCCCCCAGGGTCTCTTTTTGAGTGAAAAAGAGACTTTTTGTGGTGGAAAAGTCTCTTCCACACCATAACCAAAGATTGTTGACACTAGAATAATTTGGTTTTATTCTGTTACAGTAGCAATAGTGGAAGAGTTATAATAAATGGACCTCAAATTTGTTACCATAAAATTCATTTAGACAAAAGAAAGTGGTTAAAATGTTTTTAATTGGACTACTTTAGCATACCCTCTGTTGCTATAGCAATTGCAGCAGAGCAAGAGAAAATGGGAAAATACCCCAATACTGAGAGTTTAACTACAATTGATTTGCCTGATGCTAGGTAGAATGAACACAGCAGAATACTATTACACATTGCTCATAAATTGACATGATCTAGCCACAAAGAGAGCACAAAAAGGATGCCTTTGCAATCATTTATTAAAGAAAAACCTACGTTCTACATTCACGCTACATAAGCAAGTAGTGTGGACCAGTAGATGCAAGCTGGTGCTGTACATATTTCAGAAGTGTTTATTTTGGACTACTTGTAGTCTGGTCCTGTGGACTGAATGCCCATTAAACAATTGGAGCCTCCCGAGTGCAGTCCTGGAATACACCTGCAATGTGAACTAAAGCAGGGAAAGTGGGGACAAAAGTGCACTCCTTATGATTAGTGGAGATCTAGTCAACAAAATCAATGTAGTCTAGCTCCATGAATGCTTATTTTTCCCTGTTGACTGTAGTGAGAGTTTGACACGATGAGCATATTGTAACTTTCTAAACTGAGGAAGTCAAATGCTACATTGTCCATCTCAGAAGATGAGGGTGCCGTCTAAGTGTCCAACAGCATTGCCCTGTGTGAGTTCTCCCATATCTACTAAACATAAACTACTCCTTCAACCTTTCTCTTCATTCCATTCAGAATGGCCCCTCTCCTTTTCTTCTGTCTATTTTCTGGAAACTTAGTGGCATATAACCTGCTGGCCCTCTGTCTCGGTTAAAACTGGAAGTAGGTTCAAAAATGATATGGGATGATCTGACAGACAAAAGTGCAGAAGGACTGCTCAATCCTCTAAACTACATGTCTTTAGGAAAACATAGGCTAAAGCACCAAAAACATTACCAAAATCACAGCAGAAGACTCAAAAAAGTATCTACTTTAAACAAGAAATACCCAATGCTTTATAAGCTTTGCAGTCAAATCCAGGCTGCCTCACCCAGTGTGTGAGCAATGGGACACTGCAGATTTTTTTAGCTGGAGCCACTAGCTGTTAAGAAAATATCTTTCTTTCAAACCATTCACTTCCATTTTGGTTTTAAGTTACACAGGCAAACAGAGCTAAAAGAACAAGCTGAAGCAAAGAGGCACTGAAATTCTGCAAAGGAACAAACCAGAAAAAGGCATTCCTTTGTTTTCTCGTATTTGCGCAAATGGAAATCTGAAAAGTGAAAATGCTAATAGTACTTTGAAAGTATTGAGTATCTTGCGCAATTTAAATCCTTAAAGATTACTGCAGAAAGAAAGATATTTCCACAGTTATTCTCTGCCAGTATCAGAAATTCCCCTTTATTAAACAAGTTCAAATAACAGCTCAGTGTTTCCAAACTTAAAGAAAATGTGAAGTGTTATGTTTTCCACAGAGAAAAAGAGACAATATTTTCTTTTCTGGAATAAGTAATTTTACATTAAGTGAAACAACAAAACCAGAAAAATATATAAAAATTAAAATTGCCAGTTCCATCTGAGAACTGCAGCTACCCCCAGAGAGAGCAAAGTCCTGGAAGCATATCCTGCATGGAAAATGGAATCGTTACTGCTGTATGTTACAGTGTCATATACCACAGTAAGGGTACTTCTGCCACTTTCCTCTGGAATTAGAAAATATTTTATTGCATGATTCAAAAGTTTCACTGTATTTGGTTTTCCTGAGCTTCTGTCAACAGCAGTTCATATTCTAGAAGACGATAGAGAAAGTATCTCTTATAAATACATCATTTATGTAAGAATAAAGTATTACAGATCAGTCTGGAAGTGATGATATTAACAAATACTACTGTTATCGAATGAGATGATTTCTTGATCTATCCATGAAAATAACACAAATTGTTTCAATCAAGGAGCAAACTTTCCTTCCTCAATTTCCAATTTGAAGTTATTCCTAGAGAAGAAGCAAGGATAAAGGAACGCAAGACAGAGACAGACTGACTGCAAATGTCTTGGCTAAGATGGTACAATTCCATATTGTGGAAAGCAAAACAAAGACAGAAAAAAAATGACCTATATTAAACGTATGAAAACCAGAACTCCGTTATATCTGAATGTCATATTAAGAATTTAGAAAGCAGCAATGCATCCAGTGATGACGGCACTGATAGACTTAATCCAGGATTTTTAGATCTTTAGGATTTTTAGATGATTTTCAGGAAATATCATACAGTTTCAGATCTTTCTTGAGAGAGAAAATGAAGTTTTAATGAAAAGCTTTTAAAGGGGAGATTTTTAGCATGGAGTTTTTGATCAAAACAAGCATAAAGAAGATAGCAGAGCAGCCAGTAGCTATGAGAGGTAAGCACGGCATAAGAGCTCTGGATTCAAGTTCCTGAACTGCTTATACAAATTTGAGCAGCTGCACCGTGAGAGGCTGAGAGGTGTGACTGAGTACTCAGTGATCCTGTGGTTAAGACATCCACGGGGCTGCGTAAAGAACTAGTTGTGCAAAGCATGGGTATGAATGATATTCTTCTACATTGCTGCGCTACCGGCCAGACTATTCTGTGGTGGGTCTCTTGCCTTCGGTTTTGACCAAACATGCCACCTGGTCGATACATACCAGTTTCTATATTTTCCAATAAAGCAAGTTTCACTGGAAAATTCCCAACCAGCTCTCATCAAGAATGGGCTCTTGTTTGTCAGGCCAGATGAGCCACCCCACCACCTGACAGCCTTTCCCACACTTTTTGGCAGGTAGCGCTTGGTATGAATGCCAACGGGCATCATCCCAACCCCGGAAGGTGTTCACTGTAAACAGAAGCAGGCATCAAGGGGACTCCCACGAATCGAGACAGCAGCTGGGAACATTCTCATTACTGGAGGAGAGAGGTCTGGAGAGAAGCAGCCCATGATCACAGCATCAAGCTTCAGCAGATGCCTACACAGCTGCTAAGGTAGAAATATCAGGCTGAAAGCAAACTGGGGGAAAATTACGTTCAGATTCCAGTTAGACAGTGAGGCACAGAAAGCCATGAGTGCAGTGCCCAGAAGAAAAAATAAAAACAGACTGTGGCGACGTATCTTTTCAGATACTGCAATTACCTATGAGAAATCGATGTATCCTTCAGGCAATTAATTATGCAGTGTAAAAGCGGACAGAGACACAAGAACAGAACATAAGCAAAGTGTTAGTCCCAATATACACAATCCCTACAGGCCAGCTAGAACTGCACTGCCCGGAGCAGCATTAGCACCGCATGAGAACCCAAGGTCATGTTCTCTGGAAAGGGATGAGTTAGTGGGATGCGTGGTCTCATCACCAGTAACCATCACAAAGAAAACACTGCATGCTGCAAGACTAAGCACAATTAACGTTACTGAGACACTAGCATTATGCTGCAAGGATCAGGAACAACTCACTAACAGCATTACTAATGACAGAGATACACATCAAAGCATGCCTTCTGGAGACAAGTATTCTTCCAGCTCTATAAAACAGAAAATATATGCAAAATGCAATACCTTTGTTTCTCTTTTGAGAGTGTTGAGAATGGCAGACAGTAGAAAAGTTCCTACTCCAGAGCTAGCCATGTCTCAAGGAGCAAACGCCTCAGGAAGTTAGTCCCTATTATAGACAAAGCTACAAGATGGAGTTTTGTTTAAGAAGGCAGGGATAAAGCAGTAGTTCCAGAAGAACTTGGCACAAATGCATTCATCACATGTGGAGAAAGAGATGTGTCTGAGATGAGCTGGGGAACAGCTACTTCACAAGCAGAAATGCTAAATCAGTCGCATACACAGATCTATGAAAAAATATTCATACTCCAGCAATTAACAGAACCAGGAAATCTGTAATAGATCTTTTAATTATTAAAAGTTACAGAAATTACAAGATAGCAACAGATTAGTACTCCATTTTCTAGGAAGTGGGCTGAATGCAGGGCAAAACTAAGGTCACAGGCAAAAATGTCTGTGTTGCTTATAAAGCCTGTCAACTGGTTGCTCTGATTGTGTTGAGACCACCAACACCACGCTAACCAAGAGTTTCTTATTGCTTCTTTGCACTTCCCTATCATCACTTCAACTTGTGTGCACTGATTCTCAGCTTACACACAAATTCAGGCAGAGACTCTCTTTTTGATCTTTGAAAGATGTGTAGCAAACCTGACTTGTTGAGACAACAGGCCTCCATGCCCCGCGGTAGAACACAAATCAGTCAGTGTCAATTGGGAACTTAAGCACAAATTATCATCTAATAGGTGCTTTGAAAGCAAATGAAGACAGAGTTGCAAGACATCCTAGAGTGTCACTGTAGTTATCAACCATACAACAAAGGACCTCAGAAAAGGATGCATCAAAGAACAATGTTTTTGTTTCACACTCTAGCAGAAGAATGAATGACAGAACAAAAAAGCAGTAAATCATAGGGGATGATAATGATCCAAAGATCCAAGGCCAATGTACTCAGGTCAGCAGAACTGGGTAAAGCCCTCAAGGAATGGGAGAATGCAAAAGCCCGAGCTGCACTAGAACAGAGAACATGGGAGACTGTCATGGTTTGACCTCAGCCAGCAACTAAGCACCATGCAGCCGCTCACCCCTCCCAGTGGGATGGGGAGGAGCATCGGGAAAAAAAAGTAAAACCCATGGTTTGAGATAAGAACAGTTTAATGACTAAAGTAAAATAAAATATAGTACTAAATAATAATAATAATAATAATAATAATAATAATAATTGTAATGAAAAGGAATATAACCAAAAAAGAGAAAGAAAACCCAAGAAAAGACAAGTGATGCACAATGCAGTTGCTCACCACCCGCTGACTGATGCCCGAGCAGCGATCCACCCCTCCTGGCCAACTCACCCCCTGTTTATATACTGAGCATGATGCTCTATGGTATGGAATATCCCTTTGGCTAGTTCGGGTCAGCTGCCCTGGCTCTGCTCCCTCCCAGCTTCTTGTACACCTGCTTGCTGACAGAGCATGGGAAACTGAAAAATCCTTAATTTAGGATAAGCACTACTTAGCAACAACTAAAACATCAGCATGTTATCCACATTATTCTCACACTAAATCCAAAACAAAACACAGCACTGTACCAGCTACTAAGAAGAAAATTAGCCGAAACCAGGACAGAGACATGTGGCAGATTGCCCTGCAGTAGGCAAGGCAAGCAATGAAGAGTTATCAGTGATCAGTCTTCTCATATGTAGTTAGGCCAAGGCCAGGATCTGAACTTAACAAGAATCACAACGATCAGTGACACCCAATGCTTCTAATTTTTCTGCAAGACTTGCAAACAACATCAGATAATACCAAACATCATCAGGAGCATGCTGGAGGCTACATTAAATACAACCCAAACAAGCACATAGAAAGATGAGTAAAACCATGACGGTATGAAGGGAAAGGATGGCTTCCTAGAACATCTGCACACTGCTAATGTCTGGCCCCAGCAAGTCAAGAAAGACTTTCACAGAAACACACAATAGTTACTAAAGGGAGTTGTATGTACAGCTCAAATGGAGAGATACAGCCTGGAACTGTTCATTAGTTGCTTCTTAAGCTGTGGAGAGAGGTTCCCCTACAGCAAAGCTGTTAAAGAAGTATATGCTGAGCTCGTACTAACTCAGTGGAGATAAGTTATAAACAGTATGCAATGAGGACTGTTTATATTTTCTCTGAAAAAGGATCGGTATTAAGATGTGCATTCTCCAAAAAAAGCATCTTGGAAATACCTCCAATTCAGACCTCATACTCTGCGTTAGTGCTAAAAGAGGATTTTCTCTGGGTCTGTCCATGAAATTCTCAATACAGTTCTGATGGTCATGTTGGAGGCAGCTAGCACTTTTCCTTCTTCATCCAGAGGTGAAAACAAATAGTGTGAGAGCATCTCTTATTAAAACAGAGTAAATTATTTATATATGTGTTAGGATTTACATTACATTGAAGCAGATTTACAGCAATCAAATGAGGAAATCAATGAAGGGGGTGCTGACAGATACAGGGAAACGGTTAAGAAAGTCATCACAAGTTATTCAAACGTTGGCTGCAGATGTTTGTCTACAAGTAACTATATTCTTTAAGAATCTCTGAATCCTTGCTTGGTGAATTCACTGCTTGCAAAATAAGTAACTGTTCTTACCATGCTGCTCCAGGCAGTATGCAGTGTGCACTAGGGAACTCCAGCAATCAAAACCTAGGCAGGATTTTGATAACAGTAGGCTTGGGATTAGGAATTTACTTTAGGATTAGGATTTTACTTTTCTGTACATAAGATTTTGATCAACTTGTAACATCTATTTTGCCTGAGGCTAAGACAGTCTTTTCAGTTTATGTAAGGGAGAGAACTGAGACCTATTGGATCTGTCTACAGATATCTGTAGTCTCTCCATGACCTTATGTCTCTTCACTCTGTGGAAGCTCCTGCCTTTGGATAACACAAAGTTTTAGAGACAGAAAGCAGAAGGAGAGGGAGCCCATCTGCTCGCCACAGGAGCTTCCCCTGCTGACCCCACATATTTCCACTTGGAAACCCAAGGAAGAGTTAATGCCTGCTTCAAAGCCTGAGGCACAGATAACTTCGCTTCCACTCTACCTGGCTGCAACCCAGAGCTGCTGGGGTCTTAGCATGTGGCAGCCAGCTTGTGTGGCCATGCTGCAGGGGCTACACTGGGCACAGTGAAGAGCAGGCTCTAAGCTGGACCCTAGCTTTCCTCATTCCTGTGAATCAAAGAATCACAAAACGCCTACCTACGTCCACAAACAAAGCACAACCTTCTATTGTTATTGAAATTTGACAAAATTATTCCAGAAATGAATTTACACCTCCACAGGCTACGTGATTCCCAGAGAGCGCCATCAGTCACTGCACCGACATACCTGATTTATTATACACAGGTATGAGGTAATTACTACATATTTATTACTTATTATTTTATTATGTGTTTATTTTGGAGAGGCAACAGACTATCTGTAATTAGGTTTGCATCCATTACAAAGCCCTTTTTTAAGCTGTTTTATACCTTTGACTTGCCTTGGCTTGAAAATTACCACATTTATTCTGCAGGCAATGGGGAATGGGTCTTGTTTAGTTTGAAAAAAAATATGTCCTAGCGCTTCAGTTACTGAATTTCAACTCAGAAACAGCAAAGGAAGTTACTTTTCTTGCTTTTTTCATTAAGAAGGCAAAAAATATGTTTGATGGAGGAATTAAATCTATTTTGTTCAGCTTTGACAAGTTTCCAATGAAATCACTGGCTCTAAAGCACATGGGCCTTAGTCCTGCCATGAGTTCCATCCTTTCAGAAGTCTGAGCATTCACAAAACCTGTGTGAAGCAAATGGGCATCTGCCTGTTCACAATTCATTCTCCAGACTCAGGGGTTTATGGTCTGTTTTCCATTTGTTTCCCAGGCATCATCCTCTGTCTGATCAATAGGATATTTGGTCATGAAACATGGAAATAAACTAGTTTGAACTGAAGCACTGCAAGTTCCTTATTGGTACCCATTGTTGCATTTGAATTGGTGTTTTTTTGTAGAAAAGATTCTATTACCAAGAGTTTGTGTGCTCTTTTCTCATTATTTAAATGTAAAACCTTGTTCCCCTAAACAAGGTCCTCCCCTTTTAGTGGTAGAATGGTGGAAAGTACAACATTTTATTAATACATTCTTTGGCAATTTCCCACCAGCACAACCAGAGAAAGGACTGTTTTTCATAATAATGTTTTCCCTCAATAACTCTTACTAGAGGTTCCCTTTAAACCTACTAATGTCAAGCCCTTGCAGTCCTCAAGTGGAATTGGTTTTATCATGCCTCCCTTCAGCACGTATATGCAGTTGGTTTTATTCCATTTTGCTCTATTCCTTAAGGAAAAAAAAAGTTTTTTACAAGTTTACAGTTTTTAAAAATCCTAACAGTGACAATCATCCCATTGACTTCAAAATTTTTCTGGGTCTGATTTCCTCATTCTCTTTCCTTCCAATATTTTGTAGTCATCCTAAATTGAATCCTAAAATTGAAATAGCATCTAAAGAGAAGCGTTAAAAGATCTTTTTTTTCTTTCCTTCTTAGGCAATAAACATCTTGAGACTTCACAACAGGTCTCTCATTTGTTTAGTTAAAACACATCTTTATTGCCTCTTTCAGCTAACTCGAAAAGGTGCGAACATTTCGCCATACTAAAAGCTTTTCAGTGTGCCGAGCTCCGAGGAATAAACAGACTTGAAGCTGCCAGTGATGGTCTGAAAAAGTAATTACCAAGGGGCTTTCTAGAAGGATTAGTGTCCTTTAATATGCTGATTAATCAGCTTTTGAATAGTGAAGAACCTCGAGTAAGTCTTTCCAAGTAAAGGGAATGTCTTTACTTGCTGGTATATGATAGTAGTATTTGAAAAAACAAAAGTGATTACTACCTGAAGTGTGTTTAATTGTACAAATATAATTATTTTCAGAAAGGAAAAAGTGCTTAGTAACACATTTATTGTCTACCTATACTGTCTGGCTGAACACTTTATTCGGAGGGGGGTTTCTTATTCTCCCAGGAGCAGGGAACAAAACATCCCATGGCCTTCAATGAGAGCGCAGCCGGGAGCCTATCGCCCCCGACGACAGCGACACGGATCGCGAGAGCCGCTTTGTAGTTGCGCTCGGATCCTCATAACCCCAGCCGCTCCATAATGCCCCTAAACGACAAGTTATTGAGGGCATTCAGCATCTCAAATTGCCTCGCACTTTGCGAAAGTAAGTGCTAACAGGCCTGCTCTTTCGAGCTCTAATTAGTACTATGCATTGGAAATGGCTCCGGAAAGCTTCTTACCATCTCTCAGTCGAAGGCAACCTCAAAAAAGCAAATAAATAGCAGATAAATACCTTTTTAAAAGCCCAGTTATAATTATTATTCGATGTAACATAGGAATACTCTGCCTCTTTCTTACAAGTAAACATAATGATTTGCAAAGGCTTCTTAACTTTTAAGTGGCTTGTCACACTCACATCTTTATATGAAGCTAATGAAAGGAAAATGTCAAATGTCCGGTTGGGTGAAAGAGGATTGAGTCTTTTGTCTGTGCTGCGTGGTAAGCTCAGAAGTGTATTTCCCTGATCTTTCACTTGTACATGTACTTTTGTGTTAATTTTCTTGCCTTCTAAGTGTTCTCCTTTATTGCAATCTAAATTTCAGAGTACAATTCACTATGTATATTGATTTAACTTTTTGTACGATTAATCTCCTTCAGAAAACAACGCTCTCATGTCTTTGTGTGACTTTAGATATGGGAGTAGTCTGCTGTGAGTCTCACTCACACTCCTAAAATTAAGCATGTGTATAACTGTTTGCAGAACAGAGGCCTAAATTATTTCTTGTCTCTATTTCTAATATCTCCAGGTTGCATTTATTATTTGCTGTCCTCTGTTGTGTTTATAGTCTTTACCAATTATAAATATACACAAAACGTTTTTTGCCCATTCTTTGAGACCACAAATGAAAACAAGGTATACAAGCCTTGACATCCTACAGCACATTTTTCTCCAGTGCCTCTTCAGACTCTTTGTTGGTCTTTCCTGAAGTTCCCAGCTGAAAATCTGATCTGTGACAGATCAATTTACAAAAAACAAATAAATCAGATTTCGTGATGCAGTGTAGAGTGCTCTACTTTATTTCCCAGAATTGACCAAATATGTTCCCAGAGTAATTCACCAAATCCATGGCAGCTGTAGGACTGTGTTTAAGGTCACTGTTAGACACTATGAGATAGCACTATACTATTAACTATGGGACAGAACAGCATCTTTCTGATGGGGAGAAATACCCAGCCTTTTCTTTCATGGGGAGAAATGCCAGCCTTTTTAAAGCCATGTAATAAAACACCCATTAGCTTCAGCGTTCACTTGATGTTTATTTACTGTATGTGTGGCAATAACACATATTCCAAGTTTAGCATCAAAAAACCTCAAAATTGCAGTTGTATAACAATTTGGTGAGTTTGAAAGAGTGAAGCAAAGGTTCCTCATCTGGGAACTTCTAATGCCTCAGCAGAGAGGATGTTTCTATCAGCACTGCAAGTCCCAGAAATCTGTGGGGCACAGCAGGATTTGCAGGTTTTCCTGCCAGGCTGTTGAGCCTGAGGCTGCCATAGATAGTTTCAGTTGAAGGCTGCACACTATTTGTGCTTGGAACCTACTGCACTCCTCCTGACAAGAATGCATGCAGTACAGGAAGTTAAATATCATGTGTGCAGAAAGTTAAAGTACATATAAAATATATTTGTGTGTATATGTATATATAGATGTGTGTATATATGGATTTACATGTACAATATAAAAATGGGGGTCCAGGCATTAACTGCACATAATTCAAATCAAGAAACCAGGATAAAAAATGTGCATTAAAGAACTGTAGCACAGATGCAAACTTTGTGGCTTTAGACAAGCTTCTACAGCACTAGAAATGGAAGAAGAACTTAAAGTACAAGCACTGATGCATGCTGTCTGTTTTGCTTTCAACTATTTTTCAATTTTTGAGCCCCTATACATTTTTTACTGGCAATATGAATGCCTGTCAGGCTTATGAAAATGAGCTTGTTTTTCTTGTACTGCAGGTTCCATGATCATTAATACCAGACCTGCACATTACTGGAGCAAATGGAAGTGCAAGTTGGAGCCAGATCAGGTGTGAATACGCAATTGGATTCTACCAAAGTGGACAGTATGATGTTTAATGCTGTCTTTAGGATCTTATACTAGCTTTGTTTGAGCTACAGATAGATCCGTTCTGATCCAGCATAAAGTTAAACCAGTGGAGGGAGACAACATTTGAGCCAGCAGAGTTTCAAGGACAAAGATACCTATGGAAAAAATATTGAATGCATTTGAAGAGGCAGAGTGAGGTTTTCTAAGTTCAAGGGATTGTGATGTTTCTAATCTCAGACTCAGTGCCCAAAAAACTGGATTTACCACCACATTAAATGAGATTCTTCAAGCCACAATTTATTTCATACGTTGTTTTCAGTGGTAATAACAGCTTAAGGTGCACCCAGGACCCCTAATGCCTTGCCACTTGTTCCCTGGTTCATATTATGGCACCTGGCATCATTTGCGAGGCCAAATGACAAACCAAACGAATTAACAGAGCCAGGTTAAAAATAACTCCGACAAAAAATCATGATCCGGCTTCCTGTAAGGCACCACAAGTAGCTGTGCTCACACCATGGAAAGGGTTGTAGGGGCAGGTCTGAGCAGGCAGCACGCTGGATGGGAAAATCTGAAGCCACCGCTGCTTGAGAAAACGGTATGAGGAAACATTCACAGGGATACTCTGTTTGCACTGCACTCCCTCATCCCCCCCACTTGAAAAGTTGTACATGGCTATGGAAAGGTCCTCAGGCCACAGGCTGAAGGCTATTCAGGCACATCTGATTTGCTGAAGGAGTAGAGACAGCTTTGGGCCACTCACGCTTACAGAACGCTTGCAGCTATAATGACTTTCCCATCAACTGTAGTCAGGTCTGCTTCACCAGAAGTCTGCATGCTCAGATCCTAGTTCATGAAGGGGTCCCGGTCAGGAAGGGTTCTCACCATCCACCCCACCGGGCTTTCCGTTCTGTGTCCAAACCTTCTTCTTAAATACATGCTTCAGTGCTCTTCTGAATCAGGGCTCTTTACAACAGCCTGTTGCAGCTCTGGAGATCAGTGTATGCCACTAAATAACAATGACAACAACAAAGGGTTTTTTGCATTTGCAAAGTAGTCAGTAGTAGCTCCTTTGGTAGAATTATTCATTTGTGTGAGCTGATCTAACATATTTTATAATAAAATATATACTTAATTTAAAAATGTCTGTTTAAGAAAAGAAATTAGAGAATGAAGTATTTGGAAAGCATTAGAGTAAGAGATTTAAAATGCAAAAGAAGTCAGGCAGCTATACTTAAAAATTAAAAAAAATCCTACCACTTCATACTTAACTGTTGCCATTTTTTAGACAACGACATACATTCAAAAGCCGTGTAAGAGATTATGGTTTTAGTTTTAACTCTGAATGCCTTCTTCTTGTTGATTTTATTTTAACATACTTTATGGTTTATTTTTTATGACACGCAGCCATATATATGTGTAAAAAGCACTTTTATTTATAATTTAAGAGATTAATTTATATACAAACTGAAATATACACAAGGCTAAGTTTCTTGGCTACATCTCTTTTGATACTATTTTTAAATTGTATTATTTTACTAATAAGATGCAAGTCCAAGGGTTTAACATTGCCCCGGGAGAATTACAGTCTCGGAGGAACACATTGCTCACAGCTGCGGTGAAATATCCATCACTGAAAATTTCAGCACTTTTAATTCCATCTCAGTGACATCAGTGGGATAACTGAAATATTACTCACATGTGGTACTTGGTGAGTGTGTATATGATTTTATCAAAATTCTAGGAAAGTAATTTTGTGTTTATCATTAGCAATTTTTTTCCTAACAAAAAATCAGAATGAAAAATATTAGTGTGGATAATGTGGTATATTAGTGGTGGATTTTTTTTTCACCAGCAAACCTCTTCCTGTTTACTTTAGTTTCTAGCTTCCCCCCCCAAAATTGGGAAATTCATACTGTAGAAGTAACTTAGCCAACCTTATGGAGACTCTTCTGATTATAAATCACTCGAAGGATAACTCAATTATTGAGTGTCTGCAATTCGGTGAAAGCCATGGTTTCTTAATCACTGCTGCCAGACTTGTGCCCAGCCTGATCATGCATGTGGTGGTACTGCTTTGATTTTGACACTGGACATGTGGGCCAAGGCACCTAATAACTCACATTGTGGCACTGTGTCTTCTTACCCACCTAGGATGTGGCAGGATGCTGACAACGTTGTTGGTGTCTCTCTATAAGGTTGCTTTTTCTACTGCTAAGGTCAGTACAGTCCAAAGAGAACTGTACACTGAGCTATTTGCCTTGTAGCAACGCTAAAGCATTGCACCCTTTTATCCTATTTATTTCCTCTCCGTAAGCTGCAACAGCACTAGAGAACACAACTGCAAGGAGAGTCCCTGAACCAGAAGTTTCTTGTTTGGAGATGACAGCACTCAACCAGAAAAGTATTTCAAGATTCAACACGTGCAACTCTCTGCACTGCTAAATATTTCCTTTGATAGATCGGAGAGTGTAGAGAGGCCAGTGAAAGGGAGCAATGACTGAGAGGAGATGACTAGGCTGCAAACCTGGGAGGGAAAACAACAAAGGAAAAACTTCACAACAGACAACATTCACGGAAATGTGCGCTGATGGTTCTCTTAGCTTACCCTAGCAGAAAACCCACTTGAGAAAGTCACTGAGGGCCAAGAGAAGAAGTGCCATGGCCATTAGGAAATGGACAAACCTCAGCTTCCTAGTATTAGCTGGCAGCTAACAGGGTTATTTGGAGGGCGACTTCTGCATTTCAGAGGCTTCCCGAACCGTGTTGCCTGAATGCGAGAAATGCAAAAGAGGCCACAGAAAGTTTTGCTTTTGTAAGATTCCCAAAAGGTGTCAGAGCCATGAACAGGATTCATACCAGTATCCCTTGCAGCTTCTCCCAATACCGTATCAACAAGATCAATACAAAGAGCGTGTTGCCGACCATCATTCACCAATCTGGCCAGCTGGTGCACAGTGCTGGTGTTTGCTGTAACTCCTGCTGGGCTATAGCTGCCGCCCAGCCCATCCAGATCAGCAGGCTGTGTTTGCTGCCGTCTGATCCAGCCTGTTCTTTGATGCCCCAGCTCAGAAAGTCAGACTTTATTGGCAAACATGGCTATTGCAAGTAACCACTTGAGCAGCTGTGGAAGTGGTGCAATGTGTGTTTGGCCAACTTCTTACCGGGACAGTGCTTGCTTATTTTGTTTTATATAATAATAGGGAAAGCAACAGGCAGCAGAGAGCAGAAAGGGGGGAGCAAGTCTGGACGACACTACAGTCTGCTATGACTCACTGGTTTCCCAATGATGGCAATCAGATAGCTTTGTGCAAAATCTCAAGTGCTGTTGCTGCGCTGCGACACCGGGTATTCATTTTGTGAGAGCTGTAAACTGTGTCCGTCCTCCTGAGCCTGTTACCAGCTTTCTGTAGCCCTCCCCTCTCCACTCCATTCCTTTCCACTTCTCTCCTTTTATATCTGACTCCCAAATGGGATATAGTACTTCATCTCAGCCCTCACCAGAACATTATTTCTTTCCCTCACGTAGAAAACTCTGATATACCCCAAAATGCCTTCTTTGATGTTTCATTGTTGACACATACTTAGTTTCTGATGCACTACTAGATCCTTTTCCACAGCGTCCTCATTTTGTATTCGTACATGATACTTCACTTAAGCATAGCACCTCCCCTTTGTTTTACTAAATCTTGTAAGATTTAATCTGTTAATAAGTCCTTAATACAACTTGTTACATCAGCAGACAACAAAGCAAACTACTACAGGTGTATAATAAAATTAAAAACAACAACAATTCGTATTTGTGAGAAATTTTGCTTATTACTGTTACGACGACATTTAAGGTATCTATAATAGAAAAGTTTGAGAAATATGGTTATGTATTAGCTTATTTAGCTATTTAATGTGCATGTTTGAAGGCACAGAGTGGGAATCATCTAAAAATCCAGGGTCTAGTCTAAACTAGTCATAAGGCTCTTTCTAGTCAATGGAGAAGGAGAAAATCCTCCAGAGGCTGATTCATTCCAAATGCCTTGATTGCTTATTTTAGAAAGGTAGTAATCACTCTCTGGATGTGTCTTTCTCCACTGACTACAGAAGAAGCCAAGACAACTGCTTTAGAATGGATACCAAACTTCCAAATAGCTAAAATTACACAAGATGAGTCCCAGCTGCAGCTTGTTCCCCGCCCCCCCCCGCCCCGGAACAGACAATCAGACCTAAATTCTTCAAAGATTTAGGCCCGAACTCCCATTGATTTCTCACTGTGAGATTCTTTCAGCCCTTGACTTCAATGAGAGTTACACACCTAAACGGGGTGAGTGCTTAACATCGGGGGCTGCAAAACACTGACAAAAATCTTACCAAACCTGCCCGTGACGATTTAAGCAGATTCAGCCTTCAAGCACCCACGCCTCTCCTCTGGCAGAAATTCCCGTCCCTGTTGCAGAAGGGAACGTGTGTTCGCGGTTCAGGTGCAGTAACCCCCCAAACCAGGGAAGGGGAGGAGGGAAGAGCTGAAGACATTACCGTCTGGGAGAGCCACCGCTAGATTCGATAGAGCATCTCTTTTAGACTCCCTTTTTGGCCACTTCTTGGATCCTTCTTACCACAAAACGTTTACTTATTTTAAAAGATTATTTTAAAAACCCCAACAAACTAAAACAACGAGTAGAACAGACCTGGCAAGTGTTTTATTACAGTAGCAGCATCCTGAAATTACATCTACTTATTTTTATTCAAATTGACAACATTTCAACTTGAGTGTTCCTTAATGACATAAAACTAACTCTTCTTTTTTTCCTCTTTGAAGTTACATCATTGTAGATGCTGATTGTTTAATTGTCCTTCCAATCATGCACTTAACTTCCCACTTAGTCCCATGCAGGACATGACTTGAAGACATTAACAATCGTCACTAATGTGGATTGCCTTAGGACGTTTAAGTTTATTTGTAATGGAGGCAAACACTCACTGTTTGGATGAATTCTATAAAAGCTGAACATTTTCCGCCCTAGGCAAAGTTTTCAGAAAGAGTTCATATGGTTTTTCTGGTTGTAATCAGTGCATTCAAATTATGCATAATTTGGTTTTCATGGTTTCAGTGTTGGATCACATAAAGTCAAGTATAATTACTACCAAAAATAAATTTCTGTATGCACCTTGGGATATTCACCGTGGACTTATGACACACTAGTAGGAGATGCACAATTACTAGGAAATTATTTAAGAACATTTTATTGTTTTCCTCAAATGCAAGTGAAATTGTAATGGTTAATCACAGGAATGGAAATAAATGCTCACGAAGTCTCAGTGCTATTATAAACTAAAAGTAATATCAGTTGCTATACCCAATGGGCAGAAGAAAAGGAGGGTGGGAAACCTTTGCATTTAGAGTCATTTCCATGAAAAATATTCCATGATATTAGATGAGATTCTTGTTTACACACAAAGTGAAGAAGTGAAAAGGGACTTCTGCATCCAATATGGAGTTTTCGTGGGACTCTCTAGTAACTTCCAGACAGGTGCCTGAGGCAAAACCTTCTATTGCCTATTGCAAGCTATTCATGCATGCTATTTCATGTATGCAAGCAGCCTCCACAAAAAGCATGTCCTGCTCCACTTTTGTTTTTTAAGCAGGATGGGTCTCACTGGTTCATCTCTCTCTCCAGCTGTGGCTTTAGAAAAAGTTTTGTTAGCCCTAAGATTTTTTTTTTTTTTAACAGATTAAATTGCGGAACCTGCAATAGGGAGTGATGATCTTGAGAGGATGAACTCTGCATTTCCTTCTCCCAGATAGTCCTAAACGTCTTCTTTGACTGGAAATAAAATGGAACTGGGAAAGTTTAGGAATAAATAGACAGGACATTAATTCTGCCAATACTCCTACAGGGCCATTTACTGATAGGAAAGTGGATAGATGGGCCACTGATTTCTATCTCAATCAGAACTGAGACGTGTCAGAGCATAAGCAATGTTGTTCTGCTTTGCTTCTGCTTTTTGCTGCTGAACACTACCTACATCACTGTTTTTACCCATGAAAAATAGAAAATCCATAACGAATACTAGACACAGATTTGGATTACCTGGTGATCCAGGAGTACATGGGGAGACTCTTCATTCCCAGGGTGGCCTTAATGGACATAATAATTTAGTAGATGTAACTGTTCACTCCTTTTGACCTTCTGACATAAATCCTGCAGGTTTAACTATACGTAAGTACATACAACTACATGTAATTGTCTCTTGTAGTGGCTTGAGACTCCTTTGAAAACTGACTAAAAAACCTGAATTTAGGTTAATCAAACTGTTAAAGTTACTAATGTTATAAAAGATGTTCTAATTTTAACTCAGAACAGAAAATTGATAGTATCTTAATTTGGTTTTGCTTAACTTAGCAATAGGTAAATTACTTTTAATAATCTGCTAAAACCAGCCTGATTTAAGGTTGACCTTTTCTGGAGGTAGGTTACTTGAAAGCAGTGCCTGATTTCAATGCGTTAATGATATGTAAAAAAAATCATACTTAGACAGCTTCTGGGTGTGTCTGTTGCCTGAAGTGAATGCATATTTTAACGTATGTTTGGACTTGAATCTGTAAACCCGTGTTTATCTAATTTAAAATAATCAGGGACTGAAAAAGACACCATTAGAGTCAACCCATAACACCCCAATGAAGGGTCTACAGTTCACTATGCAACCTCCTTTCCTCCACTCCCAACTCACCCAGACTGCTATGCTCGGTAGTCTCGTGGAGGAAACTAATCTCATTAGCCAAAGAGAGAGCTTGAGGGTCTAGTTTTACAAGAATTTTTCTCTGTGCTTCCCCCTCCTCAACATCATCCCCCCAGGCCGACCCATATTCAGGCTGCCATGGAAAGGGCCTGTCTTTGCGTAACCACCATGAATAAGTCCTCTTCCTTGTGCAGCTACATGGAAAACTGGACGAGGGAATTATTCCAACTTAGAACTAAAGCGGCGGGGGTGTTATTGTTTTTGATGGGGTTTCAGTCAAATCAGTCCCTTAATCCTGTTGAATATGCATTTACACTAATGCTGATGCCAAACAAGGGTCGGCAGAAATCCCTTGCTACATGTGGAGATAACAGGGTAGAGGAACGTGAGACCTCTCATTTTGATATAAGCTTACTTAGGGCAGATATAGTCCAGCCAAACCTGTGGAGGAGACATTTGTATTTGCTTATGTACAGTCACGGAGCACTCTCAACCTAAAACTAATGATGAAGAGACCCCTGGGTTTGGGGGCTGCCAGCGCTTGCAGCGTTCTTATCAGGTGCAGAATAGGTCCCTGAGACTTCTGAAGAGAGCAAATCTCCCTGTGGAAAGAAAGACTGTCTGTCATGGGCTCTGAAGTACCGCATATAAGCATCTTAGAATTCATAATATAATCAGTTTTAAAATGTTTTATTGAGTATTTTGAGAAAAAAGCTGCAAAGACAAATGGATTAATTTTCTGAATTGATTTACCTTGCTTAATTTAAAACAGCTTCATATATTATTACACTAAATATGCATTAGGTTTTTCTAAGGGCACAGTATTCCATGACTGCATGAGTGGTTTTCAAAATTACAAAACCAGAAGTTCTTGCCCTTTTCAACATTTTCATCTCCTTTTTTTCTACTTTCTTTTCTCAGATTCTCTCTTGTTCCGTAGTTTACATATGCACTGCGTATATTATTGACTGCTATGATAAAGTAAGTTCAAAATGCTTTGTTTCTATTTTTTCTTTCCCTTGGATGTTAAAACTGACCGCTTAATGACTCTGTCGCCACTTACTAGTGAATCACTGCCCTTGCCAACACTCAAGATAAGACAAGCTCACTTTTCCCAAATAAGAGGCCCTTTGCTGTGCACTCTGGGAACTGTAGTACAAGGCTTAGTTACTTCAAATCCATTTTAATTTTAGTATGGTGCTCAATAATTCTCTGGAGCAACATAAACATGAAGGTCTTCCTCTTGAATTTTTGATTACTTTGCAAAAGTAGCAAGTATGGCATATTTTATCTAAGTATGAACACAACATGTTCAAGTGACTGTATCTTAGTATAATGGTGTGAAACAACTGGACAGCTATAACAAATGCTGGCACTTTTGAAACAGAAGGAAGCTTTCCCACTGACTTCAATGGGAACACGTACAGGCTAATGATGGATAGCTTTGAAAATCTGAATTTGGCACTGTCCTACTGGCTGTTTCAAACAGCTCAGTGTTTCACAGGCTTTGTTGATCTAATGTCACCCTAGCGTTTTTGAAGGGAAGAAGGCAGCTGCAAAGAAACTGAACAACTATGACACGCCAATGCTGCCAAGACAGTTTTCATTTACAACAAACGAGTAACTTGTAAATAGATACTAATTAATTTTTTTCTTGTATTTTGTTTCTTTGCTTGCTTGCCTTTATGTGTAGAAAAAATGTGTGTTCCTGCAGTGTTTGTTTGTTTTCCCACAGTAATTTCCTTAAGGAGCACCAGTGGTCAATGGAGCACAAGCTGACAAAACACTGCACAGCTCTGCACACCCTATGCACCTGAAACAGTCATGTTGACAGCGGCATGTCAATGTTTGTACTCAGGATTTGCCTGCTTGGCTTGCAAATTCATCATTCCTGACTAAAATGTAGTTTTGTTTCTTTAATTTAACCTGTGTCCTGCGATACACATGAGAACAATAAAAACAGGGACAAAGTTTCAGCCTTACAAATCTTGGTATCGAAGCTGTCAGGCTTTTGAGGCTCCAGGTTCCCAGTGTCTAAGATGTCTACAATCTTTCAAGTGAAACGTATAAAGGTGGGAGAGAAAGCACAGTATCCGTGAGCAGTTTGACGTCTGCTGCTGCCGAGTAGGTGTGTGAAGTCTACAGTAACTGAATCCATTGCAGGGTCCAGGCTTACATATGGAACTTGAACAATAGGTATTTACTTAAATTACATAGATTACCTCAGAGATGTGGAATCTGTGCGCCCTGCCCACTTCCCTGAACCTCTGGAGCTGGGATCCTGTGGGGAACATAATGGGCTTAATTACGGTGTCTGGACTAGCCGCGCAGGACCCGGAAGGCAGGAGTTAACCTCACCTCACCTTTTACATGCCAGTGACCCCAGGCTTGGCTGGGAACCTGTTGGGGCCTCCGGAGCAGCCTCCGCATTGCCCCGACTCACGCTAACCGGCGCGACAGCGAAGGGAAATCCCGCACGGGCAGGGCCTCGGCGCCCTCGCCTTCGCGCCTCGGCCGGCGACGCCCAGGGCACCCAGGGCCCGCTGCCCGCTCCCGCCCGCCTCCGGGAAAGGCAGCACGGGCACACACGTGCGCCCGCCGTGCTGCGAGGCCGGCCGACGGCTGCCCCCCGGGGCGGGCAGCGGGCCCCGGGTGCCGCCGCCGCCGCCGCGGCCTGGCAGCAGCGGGGCGCGAAGCCAGCCCAACCCGCGCCCCCGCCCGCCACCCTACACCCCCGTCCCGGCCCCGCGGCCCTCAGGCCGGCCGCCCCCGGCCGCGGCGTGGCGGGCGGGGGTTGCGGCTGTCACATGGCAGGGGGAGGGGGCTGCGGCGGGGCGGGCCGCGCTCGGGGCTCCCCCGGCCGCGCGGAGGCGGGCTGAGGCGGCGGAAAGTTTGCGGAGTGGCTGGCGGCCGGCGGCCCCCCCGCCCCGTCCCGCTTTCTCCCTTTACTTTTTTTGTACACCCCCCCCCCCCCCAGCACCTTCCCCCCTTGGCGGCGGCTCCGGGGCATGAGCGGGAGCCGCCACCCGCGCTGAGAGGCGGGAGGTCGCGCTGCGCCCGGCTCTGTCAGTGAGGGAGCGCCAGGGACGGGAGTCCGGGCAGCGGCTCCGAGCCCGCCATGCCCCGCCGGCCCCGCGCGGCGCCCGCCGCCCTCCTGGCGCTGGTGCTGGTGCTGCTGCTGGGGGGCCGCGCCGCCGCCGCCGCCGCCCTCTGCCCCGCGCCCTGCCGGTGCGCCGGGCACCTCGTCGCCTGCAGCCGCCTGGAGCTGAGCCGGCTGCCCGAGCAGCTGCCGCGGGGGGCGGTGCAGCTGTGAGTATCGGGGCGGCGGGCACCGCGGAGGGCTGGGGGTGCCGGCCCGCGCCTGCCCGCCATCTTCTGCCCCTGGGGCCCGAAGTGCCGGCGGGGGCCGCGGTCCCGTCCGCGGGCGGGTTTTGGGGAGGGGAAGCGCGGGTTTCGTGGCGGTAGCGAAGCGGGAGGTGCCGGCAGCGAGGTGCGCGGGGCGGGAGGGGGCAGCGCCTGGGGCCGGCGGCCGAGCTGTCAGCGAGCGCGGCGGGGGCGGCGGCGGCCGCAGCGGGACAGCGTCCCTCGGGCGGGCTGCGGCCCCGGGAGGTGGTGGCGATAAGCGCCCGGGCTGAAACCGGGCCCGGGAGCGCTGCCCAGTGATTCGAGAGGGGGAGGAAAAAAGTTCTGATGACTTTTTTGGAAAACGTGCAATAATCATCAGGTTAATACTGATTTGTGTGTCGGGAAAACTGGTCTCGGTTTTATTTGTGGAGTTCTTCGTCTTCATCCCCCGATAGTTTTGGCTTTAATGATTTTACTAACACTGGAGCTTGCCCCGCTCGGTCTGGTGGCACGGATTCACTGAATCCGCAGTAATGCCTACTGAAATGCCATCTGCAGAAAATTTACTTTCAGTGACGAAATTTTACAGACAAAGCATAAATTACGGGAGCTTTCTAAAAGCCTGAACATAGCTGAGGGACTTTTTACATTTGGTTTTAATCTCTTGTCACTCGAAGATCTTCTATATTAGTCGTATTAATTTTCTATTACATTTCCAAAGCAGATTGAGATAAGGACTTTAAAGTAAACAGGAAGACTTTCAATTAGTTGTGGCTAATTCTGTGCAATTGCCTCGTCTGGAGGTCATGCTGCTTTACTCATGAAATGTGGATGGCTGTATTGACACCATATGGAACTGAGCATAGGAATGGCTCTGAGAGTTGAATATTTCCAGGAGTGGTATAGGAAAGTGTGAGGGGAAAAAACCTTTTTTTCTTCTGGCTTATGTGATTGAAGCATACCAATCAAATACCGGATCTGCTTTACATTCAACAACTGGTTTTGCTTCCTATTAAATTTCATCCCTCCTGTTCTTTTGAACTATTTCAGTACGCTAACATAAGTTTTCTGACAAAACCTAAGGCTTTTTTGATACTAAGCTAAGCTTCATAGCTTAGTTTCTTAGCTTAGCTTACTTCAGCACTGTTAAGTTAAAATTCAGGTGTGACAGCATGTTAAACAAAAAAACAAGGGGAAAAATCACAGAACTTTCATTTTTAGAGTTGCTTTAAAAAGCATTTTGCATTAGCAGTAATCCAAATTTGTCTTTTCCACTTATGTTGTTGAGAGACAATAAAACACATTGCAGGGCTTTTTTTGTTAGCACAGGGGAGGTTTTTCTAATTAGAATTCCCTTGGTAGTGTAAATTGTCCTTATGTAAGTTCACATTCCTTTAAAAGTGTGAGAAAATAAGTTCCACTTGTATAAATAAGCTTTGGTCTGTTGTAAGAAACCCTGCTGTGATTACTCATTGGACAGCTGTGTCGCTGCTCTTAAACTCACAGGAGTACATCTTTGTAGGTGTCACCAAACCATGTGGCCTGGCCGCTTTTGTGTAAATATTTCTTTTGTTTGTGTCAAATGCCTTAGAAGTACCCTGCTCTTTCTTCCTTCCCCTCTTCTTAATAAAAGAACAAGGAAAAGTGCGGTGTTGTCTGTTACCTCCAGCTACCCCAGTACTTGGAGCTGGGATTGTGCAATCTGTAAGATTATAATGCGTTTCAGTTTTACATACGCAAAAAAGGTTTGACTAGCCTGGATTATTGTTGCAACAAACTGTGCGCTTACAAATTGTAAAAGACTGTTTATGAATTTTATTGGTATATGTTTACTGTGTTTTCCATGGAAGTCCATAGCGAGTATAGCCAAAGGCTAGTAGTTTAATTGCAGACTTTCCAATCCTCTTTAGAAAACAACAACTATTACACCATGTTCTCAACATATGCAGGCGAGATCTCCCAAGCAGCAGAGTGGAAGCTCTTGTGCCTGAGAAGGTCTAGGCCCGCGTTAGGCTTTACACCTTCCTCTGCCCATCTGTCTGCTCGCCCAGATGGAGAGCAGATTCGATGAAGTTGGTTTTTTGAAGCTCCGTTTCACTCTTTCATGCCTTATGTGTTCAAATCCCCTGGTGAAATAAAATGAGAGTGTCTAATGTGGAAAGGCTGCGTGACCTCAGGGTGGACAAGGAGGGAAATAAAAAAAAAAATGAGCCTGAGTGCTGAGTTATGTGCACTTCTTTTTGGTGGCAAGTGTGAGGCTACTGCTTTGTACAGAAGTGGCTTCACAAAATGGGGTGTAAACAGGCTGTAATTGCCAGCGTTACTGTGATTTTAGCGAAAAATACCATCTTCTGTAACCCTGCCTTCATGGAAGATAACAGTCTGCTGAAAACTGATAAACATTTGTAATGGCTTTGTGTACAAATAGTTTTTAAGTTAGATTTCCATTTACTTCCAGGATGTGTCCCCCAAGATTGCAAGAATGTGGCTTTGTTAGAGCTGGTGTAGCAGAGCTGGAGGCGGAGGGAGGGAGGGAGGAAGAGTGTTGAGCATTGGCCGGTGTCCTCCGTGTGTGCAAGCTCCCGGTGGCACTGCCGTACCCCTCGCCAGGTTCACCGAGGAATGCTAAAACTGTCGGTGGGGCAGGAGGGAAAGTCTGAAAGATGGTTTTCACTTGTGTTTGTATTACATCTTTAGTATTTACATTTTATAAATCCTCTAGTTCTCTACCAGAATTGCCAGAAAAAAGGGCCGTATGGTTTTCACAGCTGTTTTTCAATATTTTCCAGACTAAAACTTGAACATAGCAAGCTGATTTATGAGTCACTTTGGATCAGTGTCTTAAAACAGCTACAGCCTGGCTTTTTGTTTTTCAGCTCTCCTGATTTCTGCTGAATTAGCAGCTCTATAGGCCCCAGTGGGACTGATTAAGAAGCTGTTGCTGGATTTGCATTTTAAAATTTGACTTGGGGCTCAGGTTTCTGAGTTCTCTAAGGAAGAAAATGATAATTGTGACTAAGTGTTGTAAATTAAGTTAGAGTCTAAAAGTTGTATTTATAAAATGTGTGGAGAAACACTCGCCCTCTCCCTTTATGCATTAGGCCTTCCTTTCGATTTTTTATCACACAAACATTGATGTTCAGAGTTACGTTTCAGCTTTCCAACGCAGAGACTTGTGAGTTACGAAAGATGGTCATACAAACGTAATGGAATACAGAAAATGGTTTCTTTCATAAAACAGGTTCTTAAAGGGCCTCAAAAACTATGCCATGCTTTTTCAAGTGGAGGCAATTCTACTTAAATGCTCAATCAGTTTTATTGGAAATCTGAGGTGAAGAACAGGTATATATACTTTTTATTGTTATAAAGAATTTCTTAATATAAATCTGGTTTCTGAAGTTTCTGAGTGCATTCACTGTTATATCTTTCATGGCTTTTGAAATTCTAGTAGCAAAAGTAATCACAGAGGAGATTTTCTCCCCACTTGTAATGTGGTTTTAGCAGACAAGGAAAATTCAGAAATGGAAAATGCATAGTAATAATCTTAGTGTTTTAACATTGTCAGTTCCATTTTTGTGAAGGAAAAATACCGATTCATTTTCAAACCTTTTCTTCATACTTGTTTTAAGATACATTGAGAAATGCATTGGACTGAAATGTACTTGTAGCTTTGCGACAGGGATGATAGATTTTTATATTTAAAAAATGCCTCAGATCCAGTGCTTATAAGTTTCAGAAACTTCTATAGGCTTAAGCTTCACTTAGAATATTAGTAAAAGACAAGTATTTTAACTTTTGGTTTACTTCCAACCACTCTGATTTAACTTAAAAATGTGACTTGCAAGGCTTTTTTCTCTGAAGTTTCTCATGCCAGTAGTACTGAAATAATATTTAATAAAATATTTATAATTCATGTTTTATCCAATAATTGGTAGACAAGCATGTATACAGCTGTGCGAAGCAGGCAATTCAGTATTGTCTGGTGCGTTTTTTTGTTTGTTTGTTTGCTTTGGGTTTTTTTGCAACTTGTGTTTGACAACCTGCTGTAAGTAAACCAGGAATGAAGAATTTGTATATATGTATGTATTTTTTAAAGTCGGTGCAATGTGGAAAATCTGAGGGTATCTTTAGTGTTAAAAAACAAACACAAAAGAAATAGTTTGAAACCTAGTGTAAGTTGTTACGCTCACGGTTGCCTTGATAGACTCCAGATGGATGTGAGCTTGAGCTATGAGTGAAAGTGTCTGGCTCCAGTGTGGTGATCATGCACAGCAGTGGTTGTAATTGCAGGATTTTTATAGTTTAAGGACTCTGCCAGATTTTTTTTTTTTTTTTTAACATGTTATAACTCCAGCAGAACAAATCTACTCACGTCTGTTACTGTCTGGTAGGTCCTTTAGGCAAACATGTTTTAAATAAACCTTTTGCAGGATTGTTAGATGAAATGAAGAAATGCAGGTTTTTAGCACTAATGTTGAAAGCTCTTTGTTGAAATAATTACTGATTCCTAAGTCTTGTCTGAAGCATGAAGAACAGTAACATATTAGGCACTAACAGCCATAACTTCACTGAATTTTGGCTGTTTATTTGCATAGTTCTTATAATCCCTACAGACTAAAGCCAAATATCAAATTAAGTTTAAGGGTAAAAATTCTCTACTCTGTCTGCTTTAAAGGACCGAGTTAGATTCCTGTCTAGATCTTTGTAACAGCATATTTTTTCAGTATTTACATTTAAGAATGCAGTATGAGAATTTCAAATCTATGAAGCTAATGTCTTCAGATGTTAAACAAAAGGATTTTTCTCCAGTCTATGGCCAGATGAATGTTTGCACTAGATTTTTAAGCAGTGAAAGATGCAGTCCTCTAACTCAAGTGTGGTTAACCTCATTTACAGGAGAACTCAAAATCATAATGATGAAACTAACATTTGTGGGTTTTTGAAAATGTTAACGCTGTATGGGTTTTCCATCTGTAAGAGGAAAATCTGTAGGGGTTTAGACACCTGGAAGAAGGCACAGATATATATTAGGTGCTTGAGTCCAGTTCTGAGTCTCAGAAAACATCCCCTCTGTGGCCACCTGAAGGTGGTGGAGGGTGTTCCCCTTCTCTAGGTGGCTGCCCCCCCAGCCCTCAACCCCTCTTTTTTGTGCTGGAAAATGCCTTTCGCACCTGCGGGTCTGCCCTGTGCATGCTCCTGGGCAGCCCTGGCTTGGGAAGCGTAGTGCGCCTGTCTCCTCCCTGCCCATGGCCATGAGCCAGGCACCAGTGCCACAGCTCTGCAGCCCGCTGGGCCTGATCCAGTTGACAGGTTCAGAGTGCACCTCATAACTGAGTACTGGTGGTACCCCTCGTAACGCCCGTACGTGCCTGGGATTATTTTTAATGTTTGATTTTTATTATTACTTTTTTTTTAACTGCTGACTCCAGGGGAGGACAAAAGGGAAGATGGAATTGTCCTGGCAACATTGAACAAGTACTGCATAAAGCACCAAACAGTTGGGGGAGTCTAAAACATGGTTTTACCATCTCCATCTGCTGTTGAAGAAACCTAGGTGCCTGGCTGGGTTGCAGCATTACACCTGTGTCCCAGGATACGCAATGGTGGGTGCAGAGACACCGGAGTTCTCCGGATCTGCAGTTGTTCAGGGCTTAGTCGCAGAGCAGAAGACCTAGCACAGACCCTGAACCTGGCTTGATTTAAGCCAATTCTGGCCTGTGTGCAGCAAGGATATGCTGAGCATCAGGTTTCTTCACTTCTGGAACTGTAGATGGAGAGTAGACATGTCCATGGCAGTCAGGCCTGTGTTTGGCATGCTCAGTATAGGTGACTGTACTGAGTCATATTATCCAGAAAAAGTAAGGAATCCCGGAGTTTCCTCATAGATGCAACTTGAAATACACTTCATGCCTGCATGGCTTGATGAGGACCCCAGGCATGTTGGAAGACTGTTCAGTGCTTAATTAGCATGGGGAAAAGTGTCACGAAGTGTGAGAAATTTCTTTGCCTTTACCTGATGCTACAGCAGCTCACTGCTGAAGCGTGCTTATGCAATTCTTTATGTGTCTACATTGCAAACTCTCACTGGAGTGAGTTTAAGAACTCCTTAAAAATAGTGCAGGTTTTGTTTGCTGGCTTGGATAAACTCAGTGTTATAACATCCACAGAGCGCTTCTCAGATGGCTGAGTTGGTGCAGGTGAGGTAGTGACAGGCTGTAGTATGGGTGCAGGAATGTGCATGTTGTGGTGGATGAGTGACTAAGAAGGGGTAGGTCTTCAACAAGGCTAGCCATGGTTACAAGACCAGTTGTGAATCTGTACCACTTGTGCAAATCTCTATAGATGTGCGAGTTTGAGTTTCTGTAATTAGCTTCTCTGCCTTCTGTTGTATGGTCATTCTTTTATTTCTCTGATGTTTCCAGTACTTCTGAGGCTACAGCAGAAGTTTCTTAGGACTCTATTTTATGGTGTTATCAAATGTTCAAGAGGACATATGGTAAAGATGCATGGTGTCTGTAGGGAAAAGAAGTTCTTGACAGTGGTCAAGAAAATGTGTTGCATTCTTAGTACCCTGGCTTGTTTTGTAGCAAACACTGCAAAGACGCTAACAAGATTTCTTATGAACTGCATCAATGTATACTTGGGTTCTTCGGTACAGAGTCGCACAAGCTAAGTGCTCGAGCTACTTCTTCAAGTGCGATTAAGTGTGCTATTAATGTGACTAGTACACAGACATCTTAAAACTCAGAATAGAATTAGGCCTTCCTAAGTCTGTTTTCTTCTGATGTTGCTTGTTTAAGATCCCCATTAAATTTGGTTATTTAGGAATGGAGTCCTGAATTGTGTGAAAGCATGAAAATAGAATTGAGATTTATGGACAGTCGTCATTGTATACTTATGATCTGTGCATTGCTTTAGAGAAGTGAGTGAGAAGAGTAAATGATACAAATATGATTGACTCAAGGAATGAGACTGCAATGAGTATTGGTTTATGAATTTTCCTTGTAACCAAGAGGTTGCTTTAGCCAGATTTTTTGTTGTGAAGGGAAGGGGGAGAGAGGTTGTTGGTGGTGTATATGAGTCAAAATCTTAAGATGTTTTTCATGGGTCTTACACACATCCCAATGAACAGTTCTAAATTGTTCAGAAGTATAGGAAATTCTTTGACACTGCTGGCAGCAATCAAGGTATTTACACTTATTTGTATACTCAAATGAGTTATTCTAATTTTACTAATATAAAAAATACTTTTTATGTACTTGGAAACAAATGGTAACATAATTTGGATTGAAATTGTATTGCTTTACCTGATATTTTATAGCAAAACTGACAGGCTGTTTATTTTTGTAACCTCATAGGGACTTAAGTCACAATAAATTATCTTCAATCAAGACCAATCTCTTGGATCACCTTCACAGTCTCCAGGAAGTGTAAGTTAATTTATCTTAATTAAAAAAAAACAAAACCACCACACTCCAAAAAAACCCTCAAAAAAACCCCAACCAAAAAACCCAACCAGTGTTTGTGTATGCTAATTGTATAGCTGTTTCTCTAGGGATAATTGGTTGAACAACAAAGATGTTTGCTGTTCTGATATTTTACATTAAGCGAAACTGGAATTATTGTTGAATTTTGGAGTGACACTGTTCAGCAATTTAGCAAGTCTGATGTACATACTTCTGATTAATATCAAAGCTGACTCTCCCTTTTCTAATATCAATAGGAAGTTGAACAACAATGAACTGGAGATCATTCCGGATCTGGGACCAGTCTCTGCAAATATAACTCTTCTGTCTTTGTAAGTAGATCTTACTCTTGTCCTTAGTTAGTGGAACTAACTCTACAGGGTTTGTGGAAATATGTGCATTACAGAGATTAAAGTGAAATAATTGGAAATAGAGCAGCTTGTGGTTAGGAAGTTGATTATGTCATATTATTTAGCAGGTTGTTTAAAATGTGTATAATTGAGCTTAATCCTTGTAGTTTTTATGCTTCCCTCAGATTCAAAGACTGCATTAGAATTAATTTATGTTGTGGTAGTGCCCAGAAGCCTCAGCCCTGTTGTGCTAGGCACTGTACAAACATTAGTAAACGTTATACAAACTTGTACAATGCAGACTTTAAAACAAGAGTTATAGTCTATCATTATGCATCTTGGCTGAAATCCCACTTGCGTTAAATCATGGCAGAATTCCATTAATTTCAGTGGGCAACATGGGGAAATCCCCTCGAGACGCAGCTTCAGGACAAGTATCTAGGTTAGAAGACGTTTTGCCAATATCTTTAAAATGTCTTTTTGAGCCCGTTTTAATGTGTGGCATAATTATTTCATGGCTGCAGTTGGTACATATAATTGTGACACATGATTATGTCTATGTTCATTGTTTTGTTTGAAAGAAATTAGTAGGTTACTTGATGTGGCGTCTGTAATACGAGTGTAAAGTTGTAAAAGACTTATAGGGCCCATAACCCAAACAGTTGATTGTAAAGGAAATTCTATTTCTGAGGTTTTCACTTGGAATCAGTTTGATTTTTTCCGGTGATCTAATTTTTCTAAAACGTTGAAGGAACTGTTAACAAAAATAGTTACTATCATACTATTAATGGGAAAAAAGAAAAGACACGTTTTTCATGTGTGGAATTTGTGTTTTATCAATGGGAATCTAAAGTGTCTAAAGCTAGTAATTTGTAGCTCTCTGGCCAAATCCTGCCCTTGAATACAAATCGCAAGTTACCTTTCGTGAAGAAGCCTGAAGGGTTAAAACAATACAGTAAACTTTGGGAAGCTGTTCAGTTAATTAAATTGATCACTATTCAATTGCTTACATCTGGTGATTTATAGGGGTTTGTTTTTCCTCTAGGCCCAGGTCAGCTAAGTCAGCTGGTGCAGCCGCTATGTCTGGACTGCTCTGTTTGAATAAGAACTAAGTGACATTTGATACTGGTGTGGTTTCTTACAGATCAGAATTAGAAAAGAATGAAAGAAAAAGCTGACGGTGTCTGACAAATAACTGTTGAATTTAAGCATATCTTCTGTTTTGCATTAGTGTTGACGTTATTTTTACACTGGCATAGCATTCTGTAGTTTAAGCATCTAATTGATCTAAAGAATTTTTTTTTTTAAACCACCTTGCTAAGGTTCTTTTTACCACAAGATTGGAAATATTAACATAATGAAGTGGTTTATATCCTCCTGCCTTACTTCTGATGAATACAAAGTTGAGAATTTGTTTTAGCATCTCCTCTAGTCCCTCTCACAGAAGCTTAACTAGTTCAGATGCACCTAAAATCATCCTTCTGCAGCTGTGCAAAGATTTTTGTATTCCTTTGAGAGAATAAATGAAAATCAGTTACTGCTGGATTGGTTGTTCCATATCCTTAGGTCACTTGCTTGGTTCATTTACTCAGGTGGTCTAGCAAGGAAAAACCTTTGTTACATCTGTGCTCTGCACTATGTATACTGACACTTAAAAGGAAAAAAAAAATTTTTCTAAAAGCTGTTACCATCCTACCAATGTAGTTAAAGTTGGTCTGGTTGGGTGCTAGCTTGTTCTCGTTCTAATTTCCATTACTTTCTGTGTGGTGTTGGGAGATTACTGAGTATAAGTGTGCTCAAGCTGAGATGTAATATCTATTCTATGACCACAGCAGAGATTCCTTGAGATTAATATGGTAGAAATAATTCATTAAGTAATTTAAAGGTTTTATGTTAATTTATGAATGTCAGTGTACAATAGTTAAGACAGTTGTTTGTTCCATATCAAAACAGAAGTACATGGAACATAAAATTAGAGAGTGGTATTGCATTGTTCAAAAAATAAAGCATCTTGTTTCTTTTGCAAAGGTTTCTCTTTAAAACATAGAATAGAATCATAGAATCGTTTAGGTTGGGAAAGACCTTTAAGACCATCGAGTCCAACCGTAAAAGTAACACTGCCAAGTCCACCACTAAACCATGTCCCTAAGCACCACATCTACACGTCTTTTAAATACCTCCAGGGATGGTGACTCAACCACTTCCTAGGGCAGCCTGTTCCAGTGCTTGACAACCCTTTCGGTGAAGAAATTTTTCCTAATATCCAATCTAAACCTCCCCTGCCGCAACTTGAGGCCATTTGCTTTTGTCCTGTCGCTTGTTACTTGGGAGAAGAGACTGACACCCACCTCGTTACAACCTCCTTTCAGGTAGTTGTAGAGAGCGATAAGGTCTCTCCTGAGCCTCCTTTTCTTACAGGTTGGAAGTTATTTATGTAAAGATGTTAAATCCCATTTTACAGAAGAGAATATAAATAAAGAGGAATAAACATACAGCAGTTGTCTGGGATAAAAATATATGTAATATAGTGGTATCATAGACAAATATTCAATCTGATGATAATTTTTTTTAGAAGTGAAAAAATACGTTCACTTTTTTTTCTGTGTTGGATGTTATTTGGAGGGGTTGAATCAAGCTGAGTTAATATATCTAAGTCATGCGAAGAGAACACATATGGAACAATTAGAATATAATTTTTAGAACCACTCTTCAAAGAATAACTGTACTCGAAACATCTGATGACTTTCTTCAGGACTTTAAACTTTTATATGAAAGGAGCTTGTGGAGCCTTTCCAAAACAAACCACTGTTTCCTTGTTGAGTCTTTGTTCTGACTTTCAAATAATAGCAAAAAAGAGGGTGCTAGTCTTCTGAAACTTGGTTTGATTACTTTTCTTATGAGATACATATACGTTGGTACATTACTGTCTGTTGAACAGTCTGTTGTTTTTTCCAAGGAGTCTTCAAGGAATGCTGTGGAAGTGGTGCCCTTCTTTCTTGCAAAAATCTTCATTGTTGAAGAAACTCTCTTGCAAGAATTTTTTTTCACCTCTTAGTACTTGTCACTCAGCTGTGAAGCCTTAGAATTTTACCTGTTCTGCAAGAATTTTCTTGCCCTGCAAAGGAAATGACACTACTGGTATGTCTACAGTGAGTAATAGTGCAGGTATCTCCATACAGGACTGTATATCTGAATTCTTTGAGCAGTATAAACAAGCATGGGTGGATTATCATGTTAGCGTAGTTTCTATTTCTGGAGCTGCCTCATTTCTAGCTATCTAATTGATATTTATCTAGCTTAGATATTTACATACTGTTGAATTATGCAGGGTAAACATACCCAGAGCAGTAGATGGTCTCTGTCTGTAACATGAAACAACGATGCCAGCGTTTTGTTTTATGGATGCCAGTTGAGAGTTGAACACCATGGGAGAGAAATGTATCAGGCAGGCACACACCCCCCACCACTCTGGGAAGACCTTATGTCTGTGTGAAGGAGTATACAAGCACATGCAGGCACACTCTCATTACGTGGCTGGAGGTGCATCTATGATTTTATTCATGTGATGAGTATGTATCTTGTCACATGGCATAGGAGAGCTTCTGAGCTTCCTGGGAGTCTGGAAACTGCTGTGAACTAAATGGGTGGTACTTTGGGCTAAATCTAGTCAGGAGGCCTTAGGTTGTGAAGCTGTGGTGGCTTTCCTGACACTAACAGATATAATACGTTCCGGACAGAGCAAAGAGTAGGATTGATCTTCCCTACCCTAAATTCTTGAAAAGCTTGACATCATAAGTATGAGTTACTAAGTGTAGATCCTCTTCAGGAGGAGTAGAGAAGAAGCAGCTCTCTCTGAAGTGATTTGTCTTCCTTAAGATAGTTCAGATGACTTTCCTACTGAAGCCCATCTTGATATCTTAAACTAACTTTTAGATGTCTAAAGTTAGGTTCTTTTTGAAACGTCTAGCCAATATACTTGGGCATGCCTGTCTTACAGTGATGTTACTTGCAAAGGTCTGATTGCATCTTTCAGCATGTTTGACCATTTAAGTCAATTATTTGAAATGGAAATTGCAGGGTGTTCTTTTTGCTCAGCCACCCAGCCCTTTTCTCTGTCTTCTGTGAGAGTGAAGAGCAGTTTATCAAGGCAGAAGGAGAGAAGTTCAGCCATTTGCCAGAGATTGCCAGCTCTCCAGTCAGCTCAGTAGCTCTATCCAGGAGGCCAGGTCCCCCCAAGTGCTGGACGACATAAGCTTTTGGGGAGAATACTGGATTTAACAACTGATTACCACAAATATATAGTTTACAGATGCCATGCATCGAAATGTAGGTGTATTTATCTATCCCTAGAAGTAAAATATGTTAGATGTTTCTTAATTTGCATTCCTGAAATGCTTGTAAAAACAGTTAAATTAATGTAGAATTGCTTTAAATGGTTGTGGTAGAAAATTCAGCAGTTCTGGGAGAATAAACAAGTTACTTTTCATTGTTTCTGGATAAGGTGGATCGCTTTTGTGTCACGTAGAGAAATGGGCACTAATGCCCTTGTTCCAGGAGAATAAGCAAAGGTTCCGAATTTGGTTCCCATTCTAATGGCATTCCTTATCCAAGATGTACCAGTCCTGTCCTGTTTATCCTGAAAATCTAGAATCTGTGATGTAGATATATGAGACGAAAACTAGTATTGCCTTTTCGGTCTGTCATTGCTGTAAAGTTTTGTACCTAGGTTGAATCCAGAAATAGACTGAAACCAAGTAATATAAGTACAATAGCCTTGTATAGAAGTCCTGCATGGTGTTTAACTACCAACTACCATTTCCATAGGGGTTTTACTTTAAAACTCTTCAGAAAATGTTAACTACTTCTAATGTGATTAGAGCTTTGTAAGGAAGAAAGACTGATTTGCAAATGCTGCAACATTATTTAAGGTTTTGTTTAAGGATATACAGTTTAAATAAGAAACTCATGCTACTTTACTTGCAGAATTTTTAAAAATACATAATTGTAGACACCATCCAACATCATCAATGCACTGTATCCTTGAGTACGGTGGAAAACGGAAAGCAGCAGTGACTTTAAAGAGACAGAATAGCTTTGAGTATTAAAGTATCCTGCCTCCCCAACTAAATTTTACTGTTCTTATCAAAATTTATATGTAGAACTAGAATTAATATTAAAAAAACATGTTTCTTGTTACCCACATCGAGGATACGTTATATAGTAATCATCTTGCCTATGTAGGGACTAGAAGAGCTGTACATGCCGAAGTCTCTAGTGCATATAGTGAAATTCTAACGTTAGGCTAGCTTTAAATGATGGAGTGTTTTAAATAAACTTGTGATTTTACATTTTATTGAATAGAAATTATTTTATTTAAAAGCACTAGTACATACGGTGCAGGTGATTTAGAAGGAAATATCCTTGTAGGTTATGTTGTAAAGACTGATCTTGTTAGTCTAGAACACAAACATATATTTGGTCTTACTAAAGCCAGAGCGGAAAATACAAAGTTCATGGTGCGGAAGTAAAAGGAGCATAGATGATTCACAATTCAGTAATGTTTTTCAAGTTTTACATTCATACGTGGTTTGTATTAGGTTCCCACTTCACTTTTTTCAGAATATGAAATCTTCTTTTCATAAGAGACATATAGAATATGCAACATGGTACAGGTTTTCCTTTACTGTGCTGAGGGGACCCTCCAACCCCATCTGTACAGGAAGCCTTTAAGGCAGTTAAAACAAGGAATCGCATGGCCATTCACTTTTGAGTTTTGAGATGATGAAAAATGTTGCCAGTATTGAGGAGGTTTCTTGAAATGTGCCCACTTGTTTGTTAGGTGCTGGACTGAATCCACAAGTCATTTTCTGAAGGCTTTCTACAGCCTTCAGTTTGTAACGTCTTTCTGTTGGTATATGCTGAGTTTAAATGCATCGTCTTTGAAGATACGTGTCTTGTGTCCTGGATGTTTAAAAAGGTAAATGAACAAAAAGTGTTAACAAAAAAGATTGGTCAGGAGATAAAAACAGGACAGAAGGACTGTAAAGTAGCCAGTCTTAGGTGACTGCAGGGGTCACAAGTTTTCATAGTAAGCAAAATTATTTCAACTTTAAATGTAGCTTTCTGATCAGACACTATAAAATGACTCTTACTTGGTTATGATTACTGGATTGTTAATCTAGGGCCTTTGGTGTTCAGTGAACACTTCTGAAAAGCAAACCTAAAAGCTAGAAGTGAACTGCTGTACTGAAAAAGTACAAAGTCATTCTCTTCAAAGGAAAAAAAAATAGCAAAATTACCTAAGCCATTAACAATGATTTGTTTTAAAAAAAATGATTATTTTGATCACTGAAAACAAACAAAAACCCAGGGAATGCCTAAAAAGTTTTTTCAGGTCCACACAGTAGTCTGTGCTCTGAATGGGAGGTTTTACTTGTTGCTCATCTAACCCATACAACTGCAGCAGGGAATTTATTGGAGAAGAAGATCTGCAAGTTTTACTGTATCCTAGGCTTCATAAACAATTTTAAAATTTCAGAGCTTATCAGAAGAGCCCAGGTTTAGCTTTGTGTCTTCTTATATCAGCTCCTTCCTGCTACCTTGCTTGGTTGCTCATTAATCCTGATTTCAGTCATCAGTAGAATTTCTTCAGTGCACAGCATGCTTTGCTCCAATCTGAATAAAATCCTGTTGATGAAAGACCTGGTTACAACATGGTTGTTTCTTGAGATTGGTAAAGCATTGTGCTATCAGGTAGTGGAGACAGAGCTAACTCCGATGTGATACAAACCTTTAGTATGTGGAGCTTATGATACTGCAGTGTCAGTATCTTTACTTATAGGGCTTTCAGGGTGAATGGGATGGTTCATGCTACCTAACTTATAATATGCAATCTGAAAAAGGGTTTTTCTGTATAGCTCTTAAAACTAAGTAAACTATTAAGTTGAAGTGGCTTATCATAGATCTTTGCTAAACAAGATGCTGAGCTTGTGACTAAAGATTTGTAAATTCATCTGTATTTTAGGCACATTCGTGCTTGCTTCCATTCTCCTTACTGGGAAGAACAAAATAGTCTTACCTCCTTCATTTGGAGGGGAATAATAGAGCATATACTGGTCACTAGTTTTCATTCTTGGTTAAAAAAATTATCTTTGTTGCCAAGAAGATACTCTTCCAAAATTTGAGCATGCACTGTCACATTCTGGCTTTATTAACCAATGTACAGCTAAATGCCTATCTAACTTCATGCACAAATGTAGTTACTGAAGAAGAGTGGTGATTAATCCCTTATACTATTTAGAAGGGGTTTTATTTTAGTATTGTGTGTCCATTTCTGTTTAAAATGTGGAAAACTATATGTAAATATGTTTTGTGATAATGCGCATCCCAGATCATGCTTCAGATAGTCATATTGAGAAGTAAAATTCAACTAAATGAAGCAAACATGCAAAATAGATGATACATTTTTCCCAGCTGGCAATGTGGAAATAAGAGTGATAGTTTGCACTGTGTGGCAGTATCTTAATGAGGAAGACTCCTGCAAAGGGCCTTCTGTAAAGATAGAAGTTTTCTTCATAATCCTTGTTTGCAAGATAATTTGGAATAGGGGTAGGTATGAGAAATCTGCCTCTTTGTCATCTCACAGTAGACTGGGAGTGGAAGCTGTATGTAAAATCCAGGAGAACGCTGTCTCAGTTAGCATTTAGAAAGCTACAGTCACAAGAAAGAAGTTTAGATGCAACTTCTGAAAATGAAAGCTTGCGTTCAGTAGGAGTGGATGCCTTTCCCTTCTATGCTTGCCAGAGAAAGTGCTATTGTGTGTTTATAAAGTTAGCATACTAAACTGAAGTCTGGTTCCCAATATTAAGAAAATGTTGGTCAAATATTTTACATCCTTGTCATCTCTTCAGCTACCACTTTATTATGGGAAGGATTAAGATTTGGATGCTGCCTGGAAGAGTTTGTTTTGAAGAAGGATTGAAAGAAAGGATAGAGCAATGCCAGACTGGGCTTCAGGCATAAGGCTA
Source organism: Gymnogyps californianus (assembly GCF_018139145.2). Taxonomy (NCBI): domain Eukaryota; kingdom Metazoa; phylum Chordata; class Aves; order Accipitriformes; family Cathartidae; genus Gymnogyps; species Gymnogyps californianus. The sequence goes on from NC_059471.1 coordinate 183,574,716, forward strand.
CTTGGAGAAAGTCCCAAAAGTGAGAGTGGTGGTAAACCATGTGTGACTTGGGCTGAAGTTGCAAGCAAAAAAGCTAGAGCGAAGAAACTTACTGGAATTAGTTCTTGCAGTCTTTGACATTTGGTGTGGAGTCTAAGAGGAAATAAATGAAAGAATTTGAAAAGGAACCTGTCTTAGTCAGACTTGCAGACATGGAAACTAGATTTTTATGGCAGCAATTTAGGCTGAATGATGGGAAAGGGAAGAAGTATGTAGAAACCCAGAGTTTGTTGTAGCAAAAATATAAAGTAGTGAGGGCCTAGATGAATGCTTTTGCAATGAGAATGGAAAAGAATGCAAATTTTATGAGCTATTTGCAGTGGAAAAAACTGGCATGATTTTCTGATCAATGGTGTTAAAGAAAAAGATGAATTAAAAAGAATAATGATGGATCAGAAAAATAGAGAACACTGTTCCTGTGTGCCAAAATAGAAGAATGGTAGGAAATTTTACCAAGGAGGAGGTGCCAAGTTGAAGGGCAGACAGTATGGAGAATGAGGGAAGTCAGAATGAAGTTAAGAGGTCAGGCTTATTGGGGTTGTATTGGGTTATATCTTAGAGAAGTGGTAGGTGGTTATTGCAATAGAGCAGTGAAATGTAATGACTCAGTGGCTTGAGTGAAACAGAAGTGGATAGGAGAACATCCCTCAACTTGTGTGGTGTGAAGCGCCTAGAGTTTGGTCTGTGCACTCCAAAAGGGGTGGTTGGCTCTAACAGTAAAGGATAGATGTTTTTGCTTAACGAGCCCATACATCAGATTAGAAAGATGATTTATAATACTGGAGGGCACTGTGCTGGGTTTAGTCTAGGTCATACTTATAATTGTCCAAGATTTTAGCATTAACTAACAGTCACAGAGCGCACCAAGTCCTGCAATGGGTTAGTATTCCTGTTGTCAGCTCATGCTGAAATAGCTATGCCTGCATTGCTTTTGTTTACCGTCGTTAAAATAAAGTGATTAACTTATACAGTCACTTGGCTATCACATGCCAAGTAACTTGTGATTATTTTGGAAAGGCCAGAAAGTGGAATGGGAATCGGACTTCAGGGTATCGAGAAGAGAATTTGGAAGGAAAGTTTGATTAATTATGTATTGGTACTATGACTGGAGTCAGGAGAGAATTGCTATGGAAGTATCATGTGTTTGGAGGTTTGGATTTGCCTCTGTCTTCTTTTTGATGATGAAAACATCTCTGATCCCAGAGCTGTTCCATTCTGCATCTTTCTCTTCCCCTTTTCCCAGTTTGTTTGGTATGGGAATCAATAAACCTTTGGTCTCAAGTTTTGGACAGGGTGTCAGTAGCCTACAGAGTTCTGAGTTTTCATTTTCTGCTTTATGCCTGTATACCCCAAAAAGCACAAAAAATAAGAACAGAGACTTGTGACATCTGGCTTGGAACAGCAATGACAGGCATGGATCACGGAATGAAGGAGACCTTCAAAAGAAAGAACAACTGCTTGCCACAAGGAACGTGAGAAGCCTGTGTGTGAAGGAGGCATCAGACTTGTAGACCTACCAGTAGGACTGGAAGTGAGCCAGAATCCTGGCTCTATTTCTGGCATCTTCATCTTGGAGAAAAACAGTTTCACTTGAAATATTTCTGTATCTAAGAGTTGCAAAGATTCAAGAAACTGGATGTTCTTAATTCAGTGCGGTTGGGTGTCTAATGGTAAGAGCATGTAGTCCCATTCATATCAGGAGATTTTTTTTGTAAGGGTAGTGTTCAGCTTGAAACCATAATTACGATATTTTAAATGATGTAATTGTTCATTACAGTCTGGCTACTTTTGGTAGTCAAATGAGTAAGCTGAAGAAAAAAAAAAAAGTCTTTTTTCTGTCTGTCTTCTTGTAGGAGTTACTGAGACTCTTTCTTCTGATATGTGCTCCTTAAAGTTGTCCAGCCTTATCCTAAAAGCCGCAGAGCATGTGTCTTTCAGTACTTTCTGAGGAAGTTTATTACAGTCTTGATCTTTCATCTTGACTATCAATTATTTTTTTTCTTTTTGCTTAAATTTTCTTCCACTCAGTGTCTTGACATCATTGTTTCTTACAAGAGCTCCAAAACTCCAAAGGAGTTTGGGAGGGCAGGAGCGGGAGTGCAAGAAATAATAGATGATATGCCAGAAGTCATATGATGTCAGTGAGTGAGTGGAGGGAAGAACAGGTGAAGCAACCACAAAGATTTGAGGAAATGTGAAAAAGGAGGCTGTGAGCTGTAGTGGCACATAATGGAGACCACCCGGTACGTGCTCAGATGTGGACAGTCATGTCTGCTTTGCCTGTGCTCTGATACGGCTGCTGCCAAGCCAGCTCTAATCTGCAAGCCATGTAAACACAAGACGGTCAAACTAAACATCTATGAATGCCAGTGTCTTGGCTTCAGCACTGCTCAGACAGATCTATCTGGCCCTAGCAGAGTGCTTTTTTCTCTTTACATATCCTCTTAGTCTCTAGCAGGAGACTCTACTATGATTTCATTTGCGTGTTCGTGAGGCAAATTCAATATATCCTGCCTCTCAGGGCTTAGTTGAGGGACAGGAGATACCATGTTAGTCCAGAATCACACAGATGTTAAAACCAGTTATTTTACATCTAACAGCTTTGGAGAACAGCCTGCACAGACACAGCTCTCCAAAATGGTCTTTCTAGACAACTTGTTTTTTACCAGGTTGCTCCGTGTCCAGGCTCCTACACATGCTCTTTGTCAGGATCATGGTGTAAGATAAGACTAAGAGATTCTCAAAACGCAGCAGATCAAGATCTACCTGGAAGAAAGAGTTACGCTGGAGAAGGAAGTGCAAGAGTATTTTTTTTGTGCTGAGATTCTGAATAGAAACGGACTTCAGGTCTTAATCTGTTTCTGAGTTGGGGTTTCCATGTTATAGGATCGGAGTAATGAAGCTTGCATAGGTAATTCTCTTAGGTAGAAAATATTGCATATTGACAATCTTTATCAAGAGATACTTAATCATACTATCTCAGATCTTTAAAAATTGGGGTTTTTTTCAGCACATAAGAATTATTATGTCTAAATGGTGTTAACTAGATCCTTAACAAAATGGATATGGAAGTTGCTGTCCTGCTTTATATTTCCCCAGAGGCAAGGAAAGTACAAGTCAATATGTCAGATATGTTGTAGCTGTTGTTTATATAGAATGAATCTTGAGATCATGATTGATAGGGCCGTTATAGATGTTTTGGCCTAGTGGTGTGGTTAAAGTCATGAATGCTGAGAGGGAAAGCGAAGGTTTCTCATACCCATAATGAAAAGCTGATATTCTGTCTTAAGCTAGTATTCACACAGGCTTATATAAAAATAAATAAATCAGTCTGCATGCACTCTTGGGTGGGTGGGGGTTTTTTTTGCTGCAAGTCAGGGTGTAGGCACTCAAATTGCAAAAGACATGTTCAAATTCGTGCAGGTAATTTTGGTGGTTTTATCTGTGTTCCTTGGTGCTCCTGCTTCTTTAGTTGTAACAGGAGAAGTCGTAAGGAAGCTGCAGCGCGTTGCTGTTCGTTGCACATGAAGAAATTGTGATCAAATTGCTGCAGGTCCGCTTCTGTGAGAACTTGATGCGCTGGTTCTCTGTTGCAGGGGATCTCTGTTGCTCTGATCTCCCCTTGAGGGTCTGTGAAATGAAACTAGTGCGGTGTGTGCAGCTCCTTTTGTTGGAGCACAGTAATAACAGCACTTTGCTGGAAAGTTATTTTTTTGGGGTGTGTGGTTCCCCCCCCCCCCCCCCCGTAAACAAACTTGTATGTCGTTGTGCCAACACAGAAGATATTGTTTGGTCCTGCCTTGACAATTAGGTAGGCTTGCATTTTCAAACATGTCCTTCTTGACTAATTTTGATGGTGATTTGGCAGTTATGAGGAAGCCAATACATTGTTTTTATTTGATTTACTTAAGTGATGATTGTGAAGAAAAAACGTTAGAATTGAAGTTTCTTATTTTAACTAAAGTTGGGCCTTAAAGTAGAACTATTTGGATATGTTCAGCGCTGGATAATCTCCTTCCAGGTGTGAATTATGGCACTTAAATATTTTTGAAGAGAAAAGTGGACTAGGATGTTGGAGCAATAAGGAGTGAACCATTCAGATATCTTGCATTTGAGTAGCTTCTACAAATATGAGTAAGCAGGAAGGTGCAGTGAGCGCTGGTTTGATTTTCATTGTGAGATGGACTAGGACTTCGATGTGTAGCTCTGTTTCAGTGAACAAAAGAGGTTGCTTTCTCCCCACAATATGACCTTACCGTCTCCAAAAAAGAAAAATGTTCCCTGACACAAACAAGCTGGGTTTTTTTGTTTGTTTGTTTTTGTTGTAACCTGGTCTGTGTCAGGTAATTTGCCAGTTAGTTTAAGTGCTAATCTGAAGGCTGTATAAGAGTTTTATTCGGTTCCATTAGGTCCAACTAAACTTTGTAATACAGGGGCTATTATCCTGCCAGTTGTGAGGAATTTCTGTTTTATGGAGCAATGCTGACACAAAGACAGCACTGTGCAAGCCGTCTCTATAACTGAACACTTTCATGCTGCAATTTAGGAGGCGTGCAGTTCAGGAAATTGCTGGCTTCTGCTGAAGCACACTTTTACTGCAAGGAAAATTTTATTCGTCACTCAAGTAATTGGCAGTTTTAATACCTTGTTAGTAATTACCTTATAAACAAACTAATGCATAAAGGCAAGGCTCTATGACCTGTTATCTAACTCACAGTCTTATTTGGCCAGTGGAACTGACACATGGTGGTGGTGTTTGTTGTTGTTTTTTATTAAAGTAATTTGTTTCCATTTATTATAAATACTTTCAGCTAAGAGTTAAAAAAATGCAGTGTACCTCTACCAGACAGCCTGAGGAATGAAACATGATACAAGCACAGCATTGGAGGGGCTGCAAGATCACTTACCCGTTCCCACATGTGGTCAGAAGGCCCATTAATCTAACTTCTGGTTCAGTTTTTGAGTTAGGACTTTTTTGTCTTGAGCAGTAATCCCCCCATATGCCTTGAATATGTGAGGGTTGTCCATGCTATCCTAAATGTGTGGCATACTATTTGATCCAGAGCAAGTATTTCCAATAAAGGCAAACACCTTCCAGAATCAACATTCTTGTTGATAGCTTTACTGAAATTGCCTTTGCCTGCAATCCCTAGGAGCTGGGGAAAGCTCCTGAATTTTCGTCATTTGTCATACTAGGTACAGAATGTACCACAGCCAGAACTGACTTGAACTTCCCAAGGTAACAAGGATCATTTCGGGTTACATTCATTTAATTGGTCATGATCTGTTTTCCCCTATGTACCATTAGCCCCAAATGAATAACCCTATTAATGTTGCTGATGTGCGTGTATGATTCTGTACATTATGCAACTGGGATGGAAAAACTGGTAGGTTGCGGGATATGAACATGAAATATGATTGCTGGAAAAAGTACATTTCATTGGAAGTGAAAGAAGGGGTGTTCCTTATAGTAGACTAGGATACCCATGTCTTTAAACAGTTGCAGAGTTTTTGTTGTGGAATTGGGTGTGATGCTTAGCTGAAGTTTGACCAGACATGAAGTCCAGAACCTCTGTAATGAGCTGTAATAAGCAGAAATTTTATTCTTTGCTAACTCACTAGAAAAATCTATAGGATGAAATACTAGGTCTAATTGCAAAATTATGGAATGTCTTTCTGAAGGGGGTGCAGTCATCCATGTTTTCTAATCTAGCTCTGTTTTTCTGGAAATTCAGTCTGATTTTCATGCTGTAGGAGTTTTCAAAAAACCGAAACACTATGTCTAGCTACTATGATGTTAATTTGGTTAAAATAGAAAACAACTCTAATCTCATTTCATTACGATACTGTGACATACTGTTCAATGGAAATACCAGATATTTCTACTGTTCGGAAATAAGTGATCACAGAGTTTTACATGTTGTTTTAAAAGCCATGAATTGCAGTGTCGTGGTTTAACCCCAGCCAGCAACTAAGCACCACGCAGCTGTTTCCCTCTCACCCTCCCAGTGGGGTGAGGAGGAGGAAAGGAAAGAAAAAAAAAGTAAAACTCGTGGGTTGAGATAAGAACAGCTTAATAACTAAAGTAAAATATAATACTAACAATAGTAATAATGAAATATAATAATAAAAGTAATGAAAAGGAATACAATAAAAAAAGGAAGGGGGGGGGGGGGAACCTGTGATGCACAATGCAATTGCTCACCACCCGCTGACCGATGCCCAGTTAGTTCCCGAGCCACGATCCGTGCCTCCTGGCCAACTCTCCCCTGTTTATATACGGGGCATGATGCTCTATGGTATGGAATATCCCTTTGGCTAGTTCAGGTCAGCTGCCCCGGCTCTGCTCCCTCCCAGCTTCTTGCACACCTGCTTGCTGGCAGAGCATGGGAAACTGAAAAGTCCTTGGCTGAAGATAAGCGCTACTTAGCAACAACTAAAACATCAGAGTGTTATCAACATCATTCTCACACTAAATCCAAAACACAGCACTGTACCAGCTACTAAAAAGAAAGCTAACTGTCCCAGCTGAAACCAGGACATGCAGTAATTGGATTATAATGCAATTTTTTTCATCTTGTTTGCTGGGAATATGTTTTAAGAAATGTTGAACACATTTATTTAGAGCATTCCGATGTGTGATTTGGGGTGGCTAGAAATGAACGTTATGTCTAGAGAACATACTTCATTGGTTTTGTTTAAATAGGAATTATTTTCAAGTGGGGGAATTAAGAACTAACTTTCGTCAGAGTCATGTGTCGTTAACAAGTGTTTACTCTGGAAATGATAGTCTTTTGACTACTGTCGTTAAATTTCAGGACCAGTAACAAGATTGCCAACATCTTATCTGAACATCTGAAGCCGTTTCAGAGTCTAGAAACTTTGGACTTGAGCAACAACAACATATCAGAGCTGAAAATATCATCATTTCCATCATTACAGCTCAAGTATCTGTAAGTAAAACTTAGTATTACATTTTTTTCTTTCAGGTTACTTTCAAAAAAACTTGTTGAAAAACTTAGATTGGCAGCTGTTTGTTAAGGTACTAACTCCTTTTTCAATTAGACATGCATTAAATACTTGTTCCTACTTTCACCTGTTGAGTTTAACATAAGTTGCTAACTTGAATACATGAGTTGTTGCAATGAGATGTTTTAGTTCATAAAAAGTGAAGGTCATTATCTTGAGATGAAACAAATAGATGTGTCTCTTGAGAGAAATAATTATGTAACAAAATGAACTTAAGTTCCCCATGGTTGGGCTAGTCTTGAGTTACATGGAGTTTGGTGGACTTTTTTGAATTTACCTTAATCCTTATTCAGTAATACTGCAATGCCAGTGCTATACTGAGTGAGAATAAGGCAATGGGGTTGCAACATGCTATCTTCTGCCAATAATACACTCCTGCAGAGTAGAGCAAAATGTTGGTGGTGAAATACTATTTGACCATAGACTGAGCTGTCAAGAGCTCTAATTAATATGATAAATGAAATTCCATTTATCAAGGAGTAGGCAGTGCAAGAGCTTTGTGTTTCACTACTTGGTATTAAGAACTTATTAAATAACTGTAAATTTAACCTTCTAGACATTGTTTCAACAGGTACATTAACAGTAACCGAATAACCTCCATGGAGCCTGGTACCTTTGACAATTTGTCTACCACACTTCAAGTATTGAAACTGAACAGGAACAAAATTTCAGCAATCCCTCAAAAGATGTTTAAACTCTCCCATCTGCAGCACCTGTAAGTGCAACCTACAATTGCCTAATTGTTTTCAGGTTTTCCAAAGCACTGGCAGTGCTTGAACTTTAGCCTTTAATTTAACCAGAGGCAGTGAGACAGACACAGAAAACATATTACTACAACCCTTACTAACTGCAGCTTTGTCCTGAACAAAACTAGTCTTACATATTGGTGAGATATGAATAGTCTTTGTGTTTAAAATTGTGTTTGCCTATTAAAAGCAAAAAAAAAAAAAAAAAAAAGACTGGAGAAGGGGTAAAAGCAGTATTCCTGTAAGAAAGCATTGGAAAAATACTAAGTGAAGTAAACTTACATAGTTCACTACAGCAGTCTCTTATTTATTTTGTGCTTTCATGGTGAAATGAAGGGAATTAATTTGCTTTCAGAAAGTAGGACAATGAGCAATATGTTTGAGTAAATAAACTTCCATCAGCTTCACTGATATAATGCTGTCTATAAATGTTTTACCAAATAAATAATAAAGTTATTTAATGTGGAAGAGGCTGGGGAAATATCCCCCCCCCTTTTTTTTTTAAACTTAGAAGAGTGCAGGAAGTTGACAAGAGGATGGGCTAGGACTGCACTTTGTCAAATCCTGAATAATTATTTTCCATATTAGCTAGTCAAGAGTTAAGTGATGAAATCTCTTAGGTTAACCTTGAAACTAAAAGCACCTAAGAACAGTGAAGTGTTAGGATGGTTGACACATGTGAAGTGTTAGGATGCTTGACACATCTGGAAACAGTGACTGTGTCTTTTCTGTATACAAATGCAGGAAGAGTTTGACTCAAGCCTCAGTAGAAGAGTGTGAGAACAGTCCTGCAAAGCTCAGGAGTTGTTAACGATCTTAGTAAACTTTGTCTTCATATTCAACTGAAATTTTGGAAGTTGGTGATATTCTTGCCTAAAAAAGTTCTGCTCGTCCACAATTTAATTGGTAGGCTGACCTGGTTATGTTAGGTCGCTAATCTGCAATGAAGGCCAAAAATTTGTGTTATCACCTGAAAGAAGTATTCAGAGGAGGAGTGGGGAAGAACTGAAGGCTGTTCTTACTGACTGTTCTTCACTGGTTATGCACATTTAAACACAGGAGGAGGACTAGAATTCTCTATCAGGTATCTGTTATGAGGTAGGGTTCGTATCAGGCTGCCAGAGAGGAAAGCTGAAGTCTTACAAGACTGAGACTCTGAAAAATAATTGTGGTATAACTATGGAGAGAGAATTATTTAGGCCTTTACTTCCCATGGGGAAGTAAAGGCCTAAATAATTCTCCTTGCCTCCCATGGGGAAGTAAGTTTTAGAAGGAGAGGATTCTTCTTGGTTTGGTAGGATGCAGGTTGATGTATCTAAGACCTTCTTGAAGGGGCAGATAGTCACTCATTGTTGTATGAGGGCCTTTTCTTAGTGTTGTCTAATCCTGTCTCTTTATACTATGTATCAGTTGTTGCTAATAAATAAACTGTTAATTTAGCAAATAAAACCGGTTAACGTTGTTCTTTGTGCCTGTGTGAGGCTAGACTTCCCTTTTCATGTAGCTCAGAAAGTCAGAAAGCTGCTTGGGTTTGGTGCATGGTTTGGAGTTAAAAAGGGCCAAAGCCAAGAAAGTGTTGTGGAGAGCAGGAAAATAGAAGCTATTGAGTACTACTGTCACTGCAGCTTGCCCTCCAGCTAGTTATGCCTTATAACTCCGTTCCAGGATACACATAGATCCCAGCTTCTGACCTACAAGGGGGGTGTGTAGTGGCAGAAGGGTGAGTGCCAAGACCGCTTGAGAAAGAGGGAAGGAACTATTCGTAACTGGTTTTGGAGAATGAGGGAGGCATGTGTAATGAATGCTTGGCTCCAGATCAAGAAAGAGAGGGATCACCCAGGATATTTAATTTTGCCTAGTTATCACAACTAAAAATTTTAACTTTTTCTTTCTGACTGATCATCGATTGCAATTACAAGCTAACCTTAGTGGCTCTACTGCTGGATAAACAGCAGGAACTTGCTTTGACTTTTGAATTTGCGAACAGGATTAAGCATGACATTCTAGGTCTACAGGGATTCTTTAAATCTGAAAATCAAGGAACTACCGAGTACTTGTCCTCAGTATCAGAAAGGCAGAACAGTATTAGCATGGTTAAACATAACTTACTACAGTAAAATGTTTGATTCTTATTCCATCTTGTCTCTGTTGTTTTATGTGCAAGAAAAGCTTTTAAATAAGTTTTGTTTCCAGAGAGGGAAGAAAGGTTGTTGGCATGCAGGTAAACTTACTCTGCTGTAACTGTAGATTTTATTGATGCAGGGAGCTGAATCGCAACAAAATTAAAAAAATAGATGGGCTTACTTTCCAAGGACTTCCAGCTTTGAAATCATTAAAACTGCAGAGAAATGGGGTTACTAGGCTCATGGATGGCGCTTTCTGGGGATTGACCAACATGGAAGTCTTGTAAGTATCAACTTTTTGCTGAAAGATTCTGCTGATAACATCTTAAATAGATTTGCACAAAATGAATAGAATTGCGGGATAAAATTTAAAGGTGTTTTTGAATTAAATTGTTCTAGTGTGGTTTGAAAAGCAGCAAGCAGTCATTTGTGAATATGTAGGACAGCACATTCTGAATGCATGCATACAACTCTCTAGCCAGTATCATGAAGTCAGATGTGGACCCGTGGCAAAGCATACACACTGCTGAGTTTCTGAACCTTATGTCTTTTATCTGTATGTGTTTGTGTGTGTTTGTAGGCAGCTGGACCATAACAATTTAACAGAGGTAACCAAAGGCTGGCTTTATGGCTTGCTGATGCTGCAGCAACTTCATCTCAGCCAAAATGCCATCAGCAGGATCAGTCCTGATGCCTGGGAATTTTGCCAAAAACTCAGTGAGCTGTGAGTAGCTTTTATTCTATTCCAGTTTTGAAAGCCGGGTACATGCCAAAGCATGAGCTTCTTACCACTGATCTGTGAATTTTTCATAACAAAGTTTCCAAGGTGACAACAACTTTTTTGTATGTGAGACAAAAATATTTTGTTGAAAGAAGTTGAAGCCAACCATGACTGCTTCATTTCACTGTGGCAGTTGTACTAAAGCTGTAACACAGTCATTTTCAAATGAAAGAAATTCATTCTGCAGTCATTTGTGAATTGTTGGAAATGATACACGAGCTGCGTGGTCAAAAATGGTGTAATAGGTTTTGTGATAGTTGTAAGGGAAAAAACTTTGTCCCTCCCTGAAAATTCACCTGGGTTGAACTGAGTAATAAGCACTGCAGCATAAACATTAAAATACATTTCTTCCTTGAATTTGCAGAGATTTGACGTTCAATCACTTAGCAAGGTTAGATGATTCAAGCTTCGTTGGTTTAAGCGTGCTGGTTGGACTGTACATTGGAAACAACAAAGTAAATTACATTGCTGATTGTGCCTTCCGGGGACTTTCCAGTCTACAGACTTTGTAAGTTGACAAACTCAATTTTTAAGGTCAAAAACCCTCAGTGTTTATAGATTTTTATTTTTTTTTCTTATGAAATATACAAGAACCTTTTGTTAACTTTCAGAGATCAGCGTATGTTTTTCTTACACTAGGATTTTTTTTTCAGAATAGTTGGGAGAGGGAGGACTTCCTCTTTCATTAAGACTGTGCCCAGTGGATGGTGGTAATTACGATACAAACTTTCAGTAGCATTATTATGGGAAAGGCATGTCTCCATTCGAAGGCAGCAAGCAGCACTGCTACCCACAGCTTTAGGGGTCTGGATCATAGTTGTGTCTTAGCTGAATCAACATTTTCCCTCATGGTAGAAATAAGACAAAACTCAAAACTGTGTATTACTATGGATGCTGATGCTTGTCATGACTGGGCAATTGCTTTAAGCATTTGAGCATTTTTTGAAATAGCGTTTCTTAAAGGAAGAGGAAGAAAGAAGTAAATTAATCTAAATGTATTCCACTTCACTAAAATCTTCCAGTTGCATGCCATTGACACATCTGTTAGCCAGATGAATGAAATGGTTGCCTTTCCCTCTAGGCTTTGAAGAGGGTGCTAACACTTTAATTTGAGGGGTTTGCTCACATACTCACACTTTGGGCATCTAGCAAAGATGCAATTCAGAGGAGTGTATGCTATGTTTTTTAAGTATACAGAGAGATGTAGATCATAAAGAGAGGAAGTCAGAGACTTGAGAGGTGTCTATGAATTAAATTAAATGTTTGACTTTTCGTCCTAGATTTTTTTTTTTTTCCTTCTCTAGCTCTACCCTGTTGATTCTTTGCTGACACACTGTTTTTTCACAAATCTCTAATCTCTTTATGCTTCACAGGTAATTAAGCTAGTGTTGTGGATGTTGTAGGATATAAAAATGATTCACTTATCAATAAATCTCTGTGTGTTCTGCATGTGTTAATATTATGAACTTACAAAGGCATGAGTGTATTTTGTTTCGAAGGGGCAACAGTTGATCCCTTCCCTTCCTGTGACGCTCCTTCTCTTATGATAGTCCTGTATCTGAATACCCTTGTTAGGGGAATGTGGGTTTGTTTTCTAATGATTCTTGAGATTTAGGTTTGTGATCTTTTTAATTATCAGTGGAAAAAGTACTAATAGTCGTCTTCAAAGTCTCTCACTAAAAATTGAAATAGCTAATCAGGAAAAGCTCTTAAAAAACCAAACAAACAAATGAAAAAAACCCCAAACAAACAAAAAACAACCTACTAGAAAGTTATTTTAGAAATTGTTTTAAATAATACATGCTCTGGAAGAAGTACGTACCTTGTTCTTTTTAATAGCTCTTGTGGTTTGATTTCCCCTCCCCCCTTAAACAGGGATCTGAAAAACAATGAAATATCATGGACTATTGAAGATATGAATGGTGCCTTCTCTGGCCTAGATAAACTTAGGAAGCTGTGAGTATTGCTACAATATTTGTATCTCATCATTCCTTAAAAAAATTAGCTTAGATTATGTGTGTTTCAAGGGACAAGCCCAACACCTAATGATGTTGTATTTTCCATAGCTGAGGTGATTTTTTTTTTTCCTCCTCCCTTACCATTTTGTTCTCTATAAAATGTTCCTTTTCTATAAAAGAAATTCCAGATTTTTCAAGTCAAACTAATCTGAAATATTTAAAATATTACTACTATTTATGGAAACATTTCTCAAAGAATGAGGGTTTCCCATAACTGGAAGTGAAAAGTGCATTATGTGACAAAGGCATAGTGACAGGGATAGTCTTTGATAAAGTAGTGCAGCATCCAATAGAAGTGGCTTCATTGCATTGAAATTTTCAAATGCACATCTATGAAATAAAAAGATGCTTATGTGTATACATTTAGAATAATCCATATCACTGAACTGTACACATTAAACATCTTCTAAAATCATTGTAAAATCTAGATGTTTACTCAAGGGGAATAAATGAGTATCTTGTAGAGGTGAGATATTTTGCTGCATTGGAGAAGGCTGAATGGTGAATAGTTACAGTTTAGGAATAAATGCCAAAACCACAATTGTTCACCTCAAAAAATGCTTCCATTTTATTGCATCTTTTTTGCATAATGTACTTATATTTTTCAGGATACTCCAAGGAAACAGGATTAGATCCATTACAAAGAAAGCATTTTCTGGTTTGGATGCACTTGAACACCTGTAAGTAGTAGAAATTCACATTTAACCCAACATTGAAAAAATGAGTTTTGATACTAATTGAAATAAAAGTAGGACTAACAAGCTTTACTTATGACTTTGAATGAAATACACTTATCCTGGTTGCTACTGTGATCTTGAGAAGGTTCTCTTATTTTGGAGTTATGCTGAACATGAATTTTGGAATTAATGCAGAAAGTGTTATATATTAAGTATGCTATAAAACTCCTTAATCCTGTCTCTCTAGTTTTTGAGCTAGGGGATCCTTTGTATATCACTAAAGTAGCAAACTATTCCTTGAGTCTTAAATACAGTCAGTTTAATAAATTACTCTTTCCTACTTTAATGTTGTTTTTCTTTTTTTTCCCTAGAGATCTAAGTAACAATGCAATTATGTCAGTTCAAGGAAATGCATTTTCACAAATGAAGAAACTCAAAGAACTGTAAGTGTCTATCTAAAGACATCACCTCTATTAAATATATATATCCATATAAGTATATAAATAAAAGCCTTGTAAGCTGTTTGGCTGATGCAGTGATAAACTCCCACTATAATCTCTCTGAAGCCACATAAAAAGGGTATGCCAGTGTTTTGTTTTGTTTGTTTTTTATGTGATGACTGTATTTAAGTGAGATAGTGTAGGATAGGAGGCGTTCATTTTCTGCTGCATTTGGTATCTGGAGTCCTTATTTTAAATTGGCTGATCTCTAATAGGTATTAGATAAGGGAGACTTTGATGTCATGTGCTATAAGATCAGCAGTGCTATCACTGAGCTAAAGCTTACTGGACCAGTGAAATGCAGTGCTGTAATTCTCTTGTAAAGACCTGGTTGTCAGTGCTTGTAATTGGGTCCTTCTATCCTGTAGTAGCAAAGGGGCAGATCTTCAGAGAAGTCACGAAGCAGTCACTAGGAAGAAGGTATTCTTCTAGTGAGTTTTGGGGGGGGGTGTTTGTCCTCCTACCCTCTTTTTCTGTTGATCAATGCAGAAAAATGCTGTCACTGTTCCCTGTGTTTTGAGCACAGCTAATTCTTCCTCTTGCATATATCTTATGTCTCCTCTATTCATATCAATCTTCTCTAGTCAGATGTGTTGTCCTGAGCTGCTCTGTGGATAATCTGTCAACAAACTAAAGAATAACAAAAAGATGCTGCTGTCATTATGAGTAGAAACTGCCTGAAGCTTTTCTGGAGCTTTTCATTTGTGTTCTCCAGACTCCTATCAAGTATCACCCTAGCAGCTGGCTCTCTACTTCATCTTATGGTATTACTCCATGTTGGGTGCCATAGAGAAAGTAATGAGGAGCCTTGCGTATTTCATAGAATCATAGAACAGCCCAGGTTGGAAGGGACCTCAAAAGGTCAGCTGGTCCAACCTTTCATGGAAAAGGGAGCCTACATGAGATTATCTAGCACCCTGTCCAGTTGTCTCTTGAAAACCTCCAGTGCTGGGGACTCTACCACATCCCTGGGGAGGTTGTTCCAGTGTATGATTGTTCACACTGTAAAATATTTCTTTCTTGTATCTAGACAATATTTGGTTCATTCGGAGTTCAGTTTGATGTGACCCATATCCTGGTGGAGCTGCAGCTGCTCTAGAAAGCGGCAGCCATGCTTCTACCCATAGCCAGGGTTTTTCTGCCTTTCCTCTTCCTTGAGTTGGGTCTGGTTGTATTGCTTGATTAGTTTGCTGAACTCACTCAGCCAGCTGCAGGGCAATTGCTAGATTTGGCACAAGAGAAGCGGTGGGAGCACAGTGCTGACAGTTAGGATTGATACAGATGATTTGAAGAGTGATCAAATGAGATGAAATGACAGACTAACACTGCTTCAGGAGGTGTAAGATGCTACAAGATACAAGACTCTGAACACTTCAATGAAATAACTGTTCAAGATTTGTTGGGGTTTTTTTTCTGTACTTTTCTTGAAAAACCTGGTAGACATCCATTATGTCTGAGGAAGATGTAGACAGATGGTAGAAAGTACTTCCCCAGAAGTAAGATTATTTAGTATAAATTCCCATCTAGTAATTTTATTCCGAGGCCCCTAGAGAGTAAATTTGAAAATAATATGACAGATGCCCACTGCATCAGGGTAGCAAAAAATGCTGTGGTTTCTCTGCCCGCTAAGAATAACAAGAATGCCCCTAGAACTTCAGTGAAAGATGACCTGTTTCATCTCAATGTGAACTGGTGAGCTGGCATCCCTAGGTTTTACCATGCAGTGTTAGTGTGGAAAAAAAGCACAGAGACGCTCCTCCTTTTCTTCAAGAAAAAAATCAAGAATTGGTATGTCTTCATTTATCTTTAAAGCTGTTTCTCTCCCTGGATCCGTAAATTATTTTTGCTTTTCCTTCAAGAACAGGTAAAATTTGAAGAGAGGAATTTTATTACTGACTGTGTTATTTAATATGTTTTTTTAAGGGTGATTCTTAGTTTTCAGCCAAAACTGAGAACTCTTCCTACTTCAACTCCTGATTCTAAATGCTTCACAGAATATCCGTTTGCTTTCTTATTTTTTTTCCCTCTGTGAATGTAGCTATTCGCATAGGTTAGGTAAGCTGATAACCAGTTCTGCACTTGTTATTTCAACACTTGACTATTCTTGGTCTCCCCACTCCCCTTTTTAAATATATTCCCCAAGATAAATTGTGACTGAAATGGAAATGAGGAAATGAAATTGTCTCAGAATTTTTTGATGTTAGCTTCCAGAGTGCCTCCCTTCTGGACTGTTCTCCTACGTGCCCATTCTGTGTGTCCTACTGCTGACTGTAGTTTTGTACCCAAGACATTACAAACATGCCTGACTGCCTGGACTCATATCTGTAGCAGAAGCTGGGAGCTCAGGATAACACGTCTGCTTTGTAGAATGTAGGAGTCATGACAATGGTGTTACCACATCTGAGCTAAATAATATTGCTGTCTTTCTCTTGTGATATATGTATTTAGCCTAAAAAATTAGTTTTGTTACTGATGTGTGCTCATATAGAACTGTGTTATAAACAGAAAAAACAAGCAAACAGGCTTTGAATGTAATTGCTTTTTCTTAGGCACTTAAACACGTCGAGTCTCTTGTGTGACTGCCAGTTAAAATGGCTACCACAGTGGATGGCAGAGAACAACTTTCAGAGCTTTGTAAATGCCAGTTGTGCCCATCCTCAGCTGCTAAAAGGGAGAAGTATTTTTGCTGTAAGCCTGGATGGGTTTGTCTGTGGTGAGTATAGCCTCTATTCCTCATTCCCTAGAACAAATTTTGCTGAATGCATTGATTTTTGTTGTGGTTTCTTTGATATGTTTTTATTTCTCTAATAAAATTGGAGAGGATTTAATATTTGTTAACACTTCCTTCTCTGTTCCCAAACTGTGATGTAGATGCTTAAAGCTTGTGGCTTTGTACAAGATGGGGAGTGACAGTTTTTTGACTTTTATTTCATGTACAGCTTGCTTACATAGTACATAGCATACCGTGCAAGAGAAAGCTCAATAGTTTGTGGTGGTAAATGTATATATCTTTAGATTTAAAAGATGGATATTGTTTAGATAACTGTCATTTTTAAGTGAGACATATTTTGGCAAATTTAAGATGCAATTTTTGGTTTTGATCATTTGTAAATTATTTTCATACTTTTATCAGTCTTGAGGTTATTCCAGAGCTGAGAAAATTTGAAGGTAAAATAGCCATACTGGCTTCAGCTCTGACTTTTTTTATATGTGCTGCTTGTCTACTTTTAAAATTATTTGGACCATGTAAATTATTGCCTCTATGTAAACTGTAGTTTAAAACATGCAATTACCACAGTTATGCTACTGATATTTTGTATTTCAGTACGCCAGATAGTAAATGCTAGTAAAATATTTTTACTTTAAGACTTGAGGATTTGAGGTGATAGCATCTACCTTAAAAACGACATTTCTCTCTGTGTATTTAGTAACATTCATTATCACCTATATGTTTTGTTCTCTATATAAAGCAAAGTGAAGCTAAGCATTCAGAGTAAAGATGTATGTTTGAGTACTCTGATACATTAAGTGGGAACTTTGAAAATATCAGGAAATTAAAAGCTAACTGGATTTCATGTATTTTTGTTGTATACATTTTATTTTTCTTACTAAAGAAAATTCAAACTTTATATTCTTTGGAGACAAAACAGTAACCGTATTTGTCTTCTCAATAACTTCCCTCTCATAGCAAATATGACTGCTTAATTTTTACTGTTGCCACTCACTGTTTTTTTCAGTGGGAAAGCAGGCACAGAATATAAAATAGTGTACAAAAATGTTGTTTCTCCCTTCCTATTAGCAGTCAAATGTTTAATATATTAAATGTTAAATAATGAGTACATGGTGCATAATCTAGCTACTGCTGAAAAGGAGAAGCTGACATAGTGCAGGAAATTACAGATTACTTGATAGCTAATGGAGTATACATGAAGTATACATCCTTATTTATGAGAAGCTCATTCTGGCAAGAAATTGAATTGGGGGATTTAAATATATATCTCTTATTTGTTAAACCACGGGGGATTGTGATCTTTCTTTTAGCTGCTGAATGCCATTTTTAATGAAATAATTTCAAACCCTTTATTAGCAAAAAGGGATGTACTAAGAGTAAGTTGTTACATTTAATACATAAAGTAATTGTCATGGAGAAGTAACTAGAATCTCTTAATACAATCAATGAGTGTTTCACTGTTTATTAAATCTTCAAAGTGTGCCATCACTAGACGTTTGGGTGTACACACCTTGGCTTATAAGTTTACAATGGCCACTTCTGCTTTTATAGAATTTTCAAGAGGAGTGTGTTAAGTCCTGTCTGAAATTAAAATAAATAATCTATTACATATAATTTATATGAGCGTATAAATCCTCCAAGTCGTGCGAAGTTACATTTTTGAAAACAACTTGGAGATAGGAGGAGTCATCCTAAATTTGTTAAAGGAAAGCATGTGTTAGGCAAGGGTTCCATATCTGTGAAACTAAAAAAACCAGAAAATCTGTGTAGTTGGTGCTTCCTAAGATCATGTCTTTCAAGCTGAAACAAATCATGAGACATTTCTGTACTAAAGATAACTGTGGAAGAAAAATACAATAGATGCTTTTTTGACCTGTATTAATTACTTCAAGTTAACATAGCGATGCTAAGAGTACCATTTAGGTGATAAATAGCTTGTTTTTTGTTACATAGTAGTCAAGTGGCTTCTATATATAGTAGTCAAGTGGCTTCTACAAAATGAGAAATATATTTCTCAGAGAGAGTGTATGCATCTGTGTGTATATGTGTTTGTGTATCTGTGTATATATGTGTGTGTGTTTCTATGATACATGTATTCAAATATACTCTCAAATTATTCTGTTCTGACAAAACACATTGCCAGTCTTATCCTAGAGTGTTCTTCTGTATTCTGTAGTGTCTGCTTAGAGTGACCTTTTTATCCCCCCTTCCTGCCAAATAATTAAGATTTTAAAATATTTTATTATTCCAGTGGTAGTACAACTAAACCAGAATGAAGTACGTTCTCCTGTCCTTTCACAAGGCTAATTTAAGTATTTACAATGTTTTACTTACTTTCACTGAGTTTTCAGAGGGGTAACTATCAACTCAATTTGCAAATGGTATAGTTTGTCATGGAGGACTTACGACATGGGTATGAAGCATGAAAACCAAATGGCCTGGGAGATTCTTAAGGCCCATGCTTAGGGTCGCAGATCAGGGGATCCATGTTGCCCTGTCACTGGAGCACAGCTCCAGACTTGCAAGTGTTCTGCAGGCAGCTCAATTTCAGGCTA
This sequence comes from Gymnogyps californianus, assembly GCF_018139145.2. Classification (NCBI taxonomy): domain Eukaryota; kingdom Metazoa; phylum Chordata; class Aves; order Accipitriformes; family Cathartidae; genus Gymnogyps; species Gymnogyps californianus. The sequence continues at coordinate 183,593,915 of NC_059471.1, forward strand.
TCTGCACGTCTCATTTTCTTTTGTAACACGCAGCGTGGACGTTCTTCAAGGAAATAACTCTTTGACCCTGGTATGTTGTTCCCAAACAAATGAGATGTAAGGAGGTAAAGCAGCTAGGTAAAACCTGACTCTCTGCAGTGCAAGCAGGGTCTGCAGTAAAGGAGTATTTGGGGCCCAGGGCTCTTCCTGCAGTCCCTGTGAAGTTTGGGCCTGTGTTTTTGTCAGGAGGTAGGAGGCATCTTGAAAGCTAGGAATACGCTAAGGCTTTTGCTTTTGGGAGACCAAGCATTTAATTGCCCACTCCTTTTGTACATGCAATCTACACGGAATTGACAGAATAAATACTTCAGAAGGCAACTAATTCTGTAAACTCACGAAATGGCACTTTGAAGGTAGCTTTCCAATAGTAAAGGGACCTTCAAAAACTAATCTCTTTAAATTCTTGTGTGCTGCCCTACTTAAGGGATCTTCAGCACTGCTGTGTTTGTAAGGTGGACCAAACAGCCACAAATCACTGGAACGGTGACTTTTGTACATGATTGTTTTTGTGGGTTTGGGGAAAACCCTCCACTTTAACTTGCAGTTTCTGATGGCAGAACTATGCTTTCAATAAAGAAAAACTCATAGCAGCCTGAGGTGTTGTAAAGATGAAGGGTAGGCTTCATGACTGACATTCAGAATAGTTCTTACAGATGTCAGGGGGTAGTTCTCGCCTCTTTAGTGCTGCTGTTGAACAGACTGTACACACAGTCTGCTTTTTAAATGTGCTTCCTCTTCAATAAGAGATGACTTGGCACAATAAACTCATAAATATGGCATCTTTAAATGCCCTAAGGCTAACAAAATTTAAAATGAAAGCAATGTGTATCCATTTTATAAATACTTATCTGACTCTTCTCTCAAACCTATAAAACAAGGCTTACAAACTCTTTCTAAAGAGAGTCCTCAGGCCTCACTTTTTTTTTTTTCTCTTCCTCTGTGTTACTTTTTCTTTTTCTCCCTTCTCCCTTCTGTGCAGATGATTTTCCTAAACCACAGATCACCGTCCAGCCAGAAACCCAGTCAGCAATCAAGGGCTCCAATTTGAGTTTTGTATGTTCGGCAGCCAGCAGCAGTGATTCCCCAATGACTTTTGCATGGAAGAAAGACAATGAACTACTGCAAGATGCTGAAATGGAGAATTATGCACACCTCCGGGCACAGGGCGGTGAAGTGATGGAGTATACTACTATCCTTCGACTGCGCAATGTTGAATTCAGTAATGAAGGGAAATACCAGTGTGTTATTTCAAATCATTTTGGTTCATCCTACTCTGTCAAAGCTAAACTTACAGTAAACAGTAAGTATGTTACTTTTTTCTTGTGGACTTAAAGTAGAATGATTTTAATCAAGATATGTAAACGTAGTTTTTTCCATTCTCATCAGCTGTGTCTTTTAGAAGATCCCTTAATAAGCTGAGATTATTTCTTAAAATATATCTACTTCCAAGATCACCATTCAGTTTTACATCTGGCCCCATTGTGCTGAACCATAGTATAGGAAAAAACAAATAACAGACCCAATTCATAGTAAATCTGACAAAATCTATGTAACAAGATAGAAAAACATTAATCTTTTCTTCTCAGGAGGTAAGTGTATACTCTGTTTCAAGGTACTATGGAAAGGTCATGTAGGAGGCTATTAGCAGAAATGAAATTTTGATCTAGATGGTCTCACATACTTCACAGCTCCCTCCCTTTCTCTTTGCTGGCTACTGATAAATTTAGGTTGTATGCTTCTCCAGCATTTTTAGGCCCGAGAAGGGTGTTAAGAAAACGCTGTTCAAAATAGGAAAAGTATGTTTCATTTATTCATTTTGGTATCACTAACTTTTCTTTAGTGCTGCCTTCATTTACAAAGATCCCCATGGACTTAACCATTCGGGCTGGGGCAATGGCACGTTTGGAATGTGCTGCAGTTGGGCATCCTGTCCCACAGATTGCTTGGCAGAAAGATGGTGGAACAGATTTTCCTGCAGCGCGCAAGAGACGCATGCATGTCATGCCTGAAGATGATGTATTCTTTATTGTTGATGTAAAGATCGAGGACACAGGCGTTTATAGCTGTACAGCTCAAAACACTGCTGGAAGCATTTCAGCTAACGCAACGTTAACAGTACTAGGTAAGACATTGGCAATCCTTAATCTCCTTGAAGAACAAAACTATTGCTGAGCACTTTTAAAATTGTCAGCTGATTAAAAATAGCAATGTTATGAAAGTGCTGTATAGAAATAAAAATATTCTGAAATAATCTGTATTGACACATAGTTATAGTTTAGAAATATGTACTCCAGCACACAATCACTATTATGATGCAAAATAATAAAAGTTATGTTTCTCAGTGTGTACACAATGTCTGATATGCGGGGTAGGGGAAGGGGCTGTTATTTTTGTTTGGAGACAGGAGATTTTGTTTAACTTTTAATTTCCTGATGTTTTGTTAACCATTTTAAATGTAGTTCTCTGCAATTTTGAGCATGTATGATTTGGCATTTTTACCTTCTAAGGTAATCAAGCGTCTAGGTCTGATCAATTGGCAAGTAAACTGTAGGCTCTAAGTTCAAATTCCTTGAGTGTGTTTTTTCTGAGAATGAGAGTAAGCTTCATTAGGCCTTACTGATGCATTTAATTTAGCTTTTTCTCTTGAGCTGTGAAGGAAAGGGACATGTTCCCATTCATGCAAGGTCATTTAGAATATAAGGCTTATGCTTTCTTTTTAGAAACACCATCATTTTTGCGGCCTTTGCTGGATCGAACTGTAACAAAAGGTGAAACGGCAGTCTTGCAGTGTATTGCTGGTGGTAGCCCTCCACCCAGACTGAACTGGACTAAGGATGACAGCCCTCTCGTGGTAACAGAAAGACATTTCTTTGCTGCAGGCAATCAGTTACTAATTATTGTGGATACAGATGTAGAAGATGCTGGGAAATACACTTGTGAAATGTCTAATACGCTTGGAACAGAACGAGGCAACATCCGTCTTAATGTAATTCCTACTCCCACCTGTGATTCTCCTCAAAACATTGCCCCATCACTTGATGATGATGGATGGGCCACAGTTGGCATTGTGATCATAGCTGTGGTTTGCTGTGTGGTGGGCACTTCCTTGGTGTGGGTGGTCATCATCTACCACACCAGAAGGAGGAATGAAGATTGTAGCATCACAAATACAGGTTTGTAAACTGAAGGTTTGCCTTGGAAAGGGAAAAAAAAATGTTTGTGGTTGCTTTGCAATGACTTTATTGTAGGAACATTTGTGTGCTTTGACTCACAGTCAGAAGAGTGAATTACTTGTTACCTTCAGCACTTTGCTGACAGGTTTAAAAATGCTTCTGCAAACTCTGAAGTATGCTGATGGCTTTTGTGTGTGTTTTGCCTCCCCACAGATGAAACAAATTTGCCTGCTGACATTCCAAGTTACCTGTCATCCCAGGGAACACTGGCTGAAAGGCAGGATGGATATGGTTCATCGGAAAATGGCAGTCATCATCAGTTCCTCACATCTTCCGTGGGAGGGTATTTCTTGCAGCAGAGGGACAGTAACGGTAGGTGTAAAATGTTAAGCAGATTTTCCATGTTGCTTGAGTAGCTGCAGTTCGGGTATTGTCTTTCTAACTAATAGAAGTAACACTAAAGAAACATCTTCACTGAAGTTTAAGAGAGGATGTGAAATTTATTGCTTGGGATTGCTTCAACAAGATAATAACAGAAACTTGGTTCTGTTCATCCAAATGACGTTACGGCTTTGCTTAAATCATGAAGTTTTTCTCTAGTCTCAAGGGTAAATTTAAACTGATGATGTCCAAAAGGAATTACAACAGCATGTCTTCCTCTGTTATAGCTTGAAAAGGATGCTTTTAATGGAATGTAGGCATGGGTGGTAATACCAGTGTAACTTTAGTATAATATAACTGATTAAACTTTCCTGGTAGAAGAGTCATTAGGGTCAGAGTCAATAAAGGATTAAAGGTGACTGCAAGTTAAAAGCTGCAGTACTTAATATTTATACATCTGGCCCCTGAGAATCCAGAACATACCTGGGTTAGGGAGGAAAAGGCACCTTGCTGGGAAGGGGTTGGGGTCGAGATACAGTCAGGAGTTGGGGCAGGTGGGAATGGAGCAGTGGTGAGATAGTTCTGCAGTTCTAGGGTAACAAGAGGAACGGCCTCTTTGTGGAGCAAGAACCACAGATCATGTCCACAGCTTTCAGGAACCATTGAGCTAAAAGTCAGTATAGCTGTTGGAGCAGCCATTGACTGCCTCAGATTCTTCCCCCGGGACTTCCTTGTTAGCACTCTGTGCTCCAAAAGGTGGCTGTGTGACAGAGCATGAGCCTGGCTTCCAGTGCTTTACAGGAAGTCAGTCCCTGGTTCTGATCTCTGTGATTGGGTTTGTTCTGTTATCCAGGGACTGTATAATGAAGCAAAGTGTGACACGTTCTCTGTCAAGCTAATTAATTGAACACTTGCTAGAATTCTCATCAAAAGGGTAGGTTAAACTTAAGCAAGGTCTAAATACACTATGAAACTTAGTTGAACAGACAGGGTTCTTAAAAGAACAAAACTTACTCAAGAAACTGTAAGCTGAAGCCTAAGAAAAGACCATATGCTGACACGTCAATTTTATTTTTAAGGCATCTGCCATCTAGATAACGGCAGTGAAACAGACTTGGAGAGTGTTACAGATCCGTTTCTATGCCACTATCTGGGGACTTCAGGGACTTTGTATTTAAAAGGAAACACATACGGCTCTGAGGCCTTTGAAGCATACAGTGCAAGTAAGTTGGGGGCAGGGGGGAAGTTTTAGTCCTAATTTGATCTTGTGCTATGATGAATCTATATAAAAACAATTTTTCGTTTTCTTTAGGTTGCAGCCCTGACCAAAGAACCATATGCCTGGACCCTTATGAGTCTGGATATTTAAAGAAAAAGGAATGCTATCAATACTCGCCTCCACTGGAAGATCCCTTTGACCAGTGTGTTGGCATTATTGGGATGCAGGGTACAAGTAGCAAACTGATTAACTCCATTTATACTCAAAATGAAGGAACTGGACTAAAAAGCAAAAGTCTGAACTCAGACACATTTGATTTAAACAGAAGTTTGGAACCCTCATCTATTATCAGTAACAGCACTTTCATGGGTATGTTCTAGCTATTGGTTTTTATTCAAGCTGCAGGTATCCTTGCTGTCTTGCTTCCTACTTCCAACACTAAGCAAAACTGATTTCTCAGCTTTTTCTTTCCCACTCCTACAGTAGGTAATTCTGTAGCAGTGTTTAGATGCTCATATAGCTAGCGTTGTGAAAAAACTTATTTCATGCAATTTTGCATGGGCTTCTTTTTGCGGGTGTCCGTGAATTTAGTAAGGTAATACAGCATGTGGAATATAAATACTTTAGAAAGGAGGAGAGGAGAGACAGGAAGTAGCTGAGGAAAGGCAGTCTGAGAGTTGTCCTTGACGTTTTGCATGTGTTCTTGTCTTTTTGTTTTCTTCCTCCCTCTTCCTCCCTGAGTAACTTGTCATACTGCAGTATCTATTTTTTTTAAGGCTCACACAACTGAACTGTACACGTAGGCTCGCTCTCTCTCCACTGCAGTGCATGAGGACGGTTGGATGCCCCAGAACTCAGGGTGCCCTCTGGATCCTGCCAGGAGATGGGCCTTATCCTGTGTTGCAAAAGGAACAGCTTGGGGGTTGGTCAGAAGCAGAACTGACATACATCAAAGGAGTCCTCAGGTCAAACGTGGTAGTCCAGTGAGGTGGTTCACCTCCGGGTGTAACTGTGAGCCCTCTTCTACCTTCTGAGGAAACCTGACTTCTAAGGACCATTAGATACAAAGTCCCAAATGTTTCAAGTTCAGGAACAGAAAAGTGATTACAGTAAAACTGTGTAATGAGCATATTTAGGTTGCCAGGAGATCTTAATAGCTCACGCTTATATAAAAATCTCAGTGGTGTGATTCTTATCTTTTATCTTAATATAGCTGGAAGATTTCCATAAATGTTAGGATACTTACTTAAATACACCTTAACAAACTTCAGGCATACCAGGAGTTTTGCCTGACAGGCAAAAGGTGTGCAAGGTCACAGGAGGGCTCAGGGCAGGTGGGGAGACTTGAACTCCAGTGTATGAGGATATATTGTATAACACAGTGAGCCAGAACTATTTACCCTTCAAAGAAAGACACTGTGCAAAAATGCCCTCTTTACCCCTCCTTTGTCTTCTTTTCTCATGGTGTGTCTGACAAGAGTTCCTGAAGCTTAATTCAGGGTTTACAATTTTAATCCAGATTGCAGGGAGAGGTGGGAGGAAGGAGAAGAGCGTTGCTTTACCTCTGAAGCTCTCTAAATTGGGGTGTTGGTTTGGTTGGTTGGTTTAAAGCGCTTATAAACCCACATACTGCTTTCATCCCTGTGATATCTGAGCGCCAAGTGCAGCCCTGGTACTGTGGATTGTCTCCCGGCTGGTGTGTCAGCACGGTTGATCAAGTCCTGGGTCTGCTGGCTCTGCGAGGAGACCTCGGGGAATGTGCATGACTGGGCTCTTTGTTCTCAGGGGATGGGGAGGGAGGTACAAGCTCTGAAGTTTTCCCCCTTCGAAAGCCAGATGTTTGGACTGTAAAACATTGTAGATGCCATGACGTGCGGCAGAGGCCCTGGGACTACACATGGCCTCCTGGCTGCCTGCCACTATTGCCATGATGGGACTGTGCAGATAGGGCTTTACCACATGTCTCCTGCAGAAAGTAGTTCTACTGTATGGGGTATACCCAGGAGTTAATGCGGCCTCAGGGGCTCATAGTCCCCTTTCTGCCCTAAAACTCTATGCAGAGCTACTTTTTTTTTTTTTTTTTTGTCAGTTCTCTGAGCTACTACCCCACCCAAGTTGCATCATCGTTGCCTTGGATGCTTCATAATTGTTAGCACTCTTCACTCAAAGAGCCTATGGCTAGATCTTGGAGGTGGTGGCTGTGGAAGAAGTCTTGATAGATTTCTTGTCTTTAGTTGTGGATTCGCTTCTTCAGTATCATTGTCTTCAAGTTCAGCCCCTCTTTTGCCTCTACAATCACAATGAAGAAGACAGCTGGCATTAACATGCATTGATGCATGAGCCAGAAAGTTCACAGCTTGGATTTTTTTTTTTTTTTTAAAGATAGGATTCATTTGTAGCTTTGGTGCTGTGAGGAACATCCTTTCATGTTGTGTTAGGAGCAAAATTGCTCTGGAAATCATTGATGCAAATATGGACCTTGGCCAAATCCATTTTTAGTAACTTCTCAGATTACAGTTTTACTTGAAACCTTTGCTTCTAGCAACTAAGCAAAACTAGAAGTATGGCTTTTTGGGTGCAAAATTTATTAATGATTGTAGTGTTAAGTTATTAACAAAAACTGAGTTCTTAAAAATCAGCCTGTGGACATTGTCCTCTGAAAGAAGTCTTTTGAGTGTCACAGACACTCTGATTTGCGACGGCCGTATCTTTCTTCAGTGAAAAAAGAGAAGGCCCTTCTTGCAGAGGTGTTGATGCTAACACCTTCCTAATGGTGAAGAGTGACAGGCACACTAATGATTTTCTGGCTAGTGAATCCAGATAATTATTAATACAGATTCAACTGAAATGCCAAATTCTCTTTGGGCTACATCTGTTCTAGCCAGTTGTGGTAGAGAGATGAACAAGTGTGAATGGCGAATTTGGCTGGTGGGACCTTTATTACTAATAGGAGATGCTAGCCAGAAAAAGATTGTTTTAGCATTCAGATTGCACAGTGGGAGGATGTTGTATAACCCTATACATATTGGGTTTTTCTTTTTTTTTTTTTTTTTAACTTATTTTTGCTGAACTGCCTGGCAGATTTCATGTGCCATTCGTTCACTGAAGAACAAAGCAGGGAGACTGTTGTGACTTTTGCATTAGAAAGTGTCTTGTGATATGTTTGCAGTTTGGCCTGCGTGCCCACCTCCCCCCTCACCACTGTCCCCAAAGAAAAATGGGGATGGGAGTAGTCATGAAAACAAAAGTAATGAAGTTGTCTGTTGCTATACATTTACTTTGGAAATGTTTTTAATGTCTCAGGTGGCAGAATGTTGCCTTATGCTTGTGATCACATGGGTGTTTTCTTTTAAGGGGTAAAATAACAGTTAAGTAAAATCTCACTTTGGTGAACTTTTGCTTGTGTCGATCCTTGGCTTGCATTCTAACATGCAGCCCTTAGTGAGACACAAAACTGTTAGCATCAGTATTTCTGTACTTACTCATTTACTGTCTTTCAGGAACATTTGGAAAGCCTTTATGGAGGCCTCAGCTGGACTCTCTTTCAAGTTGTAGACAGCCAACAAATTGCCAACCAAAAACCTCCCATAATAATCCTCATGCCTCACTGGACTTTGATGCAGAGGCAGACGAAGATGGAAAGGAAAGGACAGTTTCTAGAGAAGAAAATAGCATTTATACTTACAAACAGTCCTTTGAAAACTTTAGGACTTCTACTTTCCAATCCTGTGATTTGGATACATAGCTCCTTTTGGACCTGCCATTGATTTCTGGAACCAAAGAAATACTTTGACATACTACTACCTCAGTGTGAAATTTTATTTAAAAAAGGAATAAGGAAAGGAAGAAGGGAAGAAAGAAACCACGTGATGCTATGAATTCAGAACAAATAAATGCATTTTTATTCAAATAAAGCATAATTGCCAAAATGCTCTACATTTTTATACAGGGAAAACATTCCTTATAAAAATACTATATTTCTAATTATTTTATAGCTTTGTTTTATGCAAATAATATCTTTTGTAAATTAATGGTGTAAATAATACAGCATATGTATTTCTATGTCAGACTTCATTTTATTGGAATGAGTAGTAAGCATTCTAATTTTGTACTGTTACTTGTACCTTTTTACAAATGGAAACTCCATGCTGTTTGCAGGTATCATGCATCTTATTTGCACATTACTTTTAATAAAATATGCTGCCATGTGGTCTCTGACCCACATTAGTGTATGAAGAATGAAAAGGGTAAATTATGTTTGTGGATAGTGTTGCATATATAGGTGTCTTCCGTTGCATGTTTGCACCTTTATTTGACTAAAACTTCTATCTTTAGATTTACTGTGTTAAATAGATATGTTCAGCTTCTAAGAGTGGGTGTGGTCCTGCCACAACTACTGGTAAGGTGGCTTGAAGCTATTTGTGCCAAAATAAGTATGCAAATCTTCCACTTCAAATTCCCACTATCGGATGTGTGTGCACACATTTATCAGTTTTCACGCACACAAGGCTGTAGTACCAGCAGTTTGCCCATGCCCGTGTGCATGCATCTGGTAGAGGATATGGACAGTAGATGCACAAATCCATATCAGGCTATTTAGTAAAAGAAGAAAAAAGGCACTGGATATCTGTCTGGTAGCATCGCTCTTTTCTAAGTGGCGTAGTGTTAAGTGTTTGCCAAATATCCAGTGCACGCCTGAGTCTTTGCGTTCTCATACCCTTCCTCCCTCTTTTTTGCTTCTGCAACCACTTCCATGCCCAACATGAGAAGGTAATCCAAGTACAAGATAACGTTTTCTTTGGTTTAACTCATGCTTCTGTTTCTTACTCGGCTGCCCTTTTCTCGTCATAGATGAGATCTGTGCTGTATTCAATTGCTCTGTCAAATTGAGCAATTGTAAATTCTTGCTGGATTAAATTTGCAGTAATGAACCCAATGCCTTTAACTATACGAAGTCAGAGAAAGGATTGCTTACTATAAAATGGTAATTAAAACTAAGTGAAAACACTCTATTTTGTTTTTCTATGTACAGATGCCTACTATTTTAAAAAGCTGTGAATCCTGTCGTCATCACTGCATTAAAACAGCGAGACTCCAAAATGGTTAATATTATAGGACATCGGCTTTTTAAATCTGCCTACTTTGAAGGTGCAAACTTACATGGTTGCCAAATAGCTTCTTTTAAACTAAATTAAAAGCAGCTGTGAGAGTAGGCCATCACAGACATCATGGCTAAAGCTAGAGCAAAGGTTTTGCTGCCTGGTGTAGCTGAGCTAAGGGGTTTTTGTTGTTTGTAGCCAGAAACCTGGTACCCAGATTGCGATGCAATTTCCCTTTAATTTAGGCGCCAGTATTAGAGACAGGAAGCTAATCCGTCCTTAGTCACTGGTGGTCTAAGTGTAGAGAATGGATTTTGCGTGCTTTAGTTGATCATATTGCCAGATTTTCTGACTCTTATTGTTAATTTGTCTTCATTGCTGCCAGATGTGCTGATGTGGTGACAGACATTGATATGGATATTTGATTATAATTAAGTGCATTTTGAAAGAGAATAATTTTTCCTGAGTTAAGCACAAAGCTATAAGTCAATAAGGCAAGAAATCTTAAATATGATTCACTTAATAACTCTCCTTTTTCTTCCCCCACAGTGACTCCAGCTTTTTTAGGGGGAGGAGAGCTGGGGGCTGTGATAGCTTGTGTTTGTAACCAGACATTGCTTTTTGACATATCTAAAAAAACAAACTTAAAAACAGTAAGTACATCTTTCATTCCAGAATTAATGTTTATCCTTGAGACTCCATGTTAAAGACCCATCATGAAAAACAAGCTTTAAATTTATTTTCTGTAGTGGGGGAAGGTTGGGAACAGTGGCAATGTAATTTTTTTTTTTTCCTTTTTCATCTTCTCCCTTAAATACTTCTTTTTTTAACTCACTGTTGGAGAGTATAAAGATCCTAATCTTCCAAAAACATCGATCTGTGTACCCAAATAAATGTTCAGGGTCAATGACTGAATTTTAAATGCTTCCCATCAAGTTTCATTTAGCATCCTAAAAATACGAATGACTTAAAATTTTATTTGATGCCTTAAATACCCAGAAATGGAAGTTGAACATTCCCGATTCCTCTTTTCTGCCAGTGTCAGTTTTCATGTTTAGTAAGTTGATTGTGCTTAAATACAGTGGCAATCTGTAAATTGCAAGATACTTGCAATATCTTAATAGTTCTTTTTAAGACCACTGATGTAACCAAATGTCTGTTTTAAAGGCTTGCAAGTTGTCTTGCCTTCATTCTCTTTCTTCCCCCCCCCCCCCCCCCCCCCCCCCCCCCCCCCCCCCCCCAGATCCAGACATTAGGGAGCTGGTGGTTTGATATTTATACAGCTGAAAGCTAAATTGTAAGTTGATGCGATGGGGAAATAAATTGCGGCCAACACTGAGTAAAGCTTACACTGTATCTCAGAGTCTTAGAATGAGAAACAAGTGTTGCTGAATGGTAAAACAGACATTTTGCAGTTTTATGACCAGCAGCGACTGGAATCTTGTCATAGGCTCACTTAAAACTTGTGAAATGTTCTTTAAAGGCAGTATCCTCTTAATGCTTTACACAACAAAATGTTTTACCCAATGAACTCATACAAACAATTGCTGAGTATAGTTTCTGCAAGCCCTGAATAATAATTTTAATAATTTTAGATAAATTGAGTTACTTGTTTCCCAGAATCTCTCTGGAGCAAGCATTTCCTAACTGAGTAATCTAAATGGTGTGCCTGAGATGGCACTGGGGGATACCTGCATAGTTTCTTAACTGCAAGCTGTTACTATTTTGAACGCACAAAATCTTAAGGAGCGCTACAGTATTTCAGGACTAAATGCTTTAATTTAGAATTCTTAACTGTAAATGGATCTTGACAGTGCCATGATGGCAAAGAGTTAGGCCCAAACTTTCTGCTGAAGAATATTGCTACTTTTCCAACTGAGGACTCATTAGTGTCACCAAACATTTCTTATTTCAGTCTCAGGGATCTCTTGAACACTTAGGTCTTATTCCTTAAACTGCTTCAAAGAAGCTTAAAACTAAGACTTAAGATTCCAGATCTATTAAATGTGTGCAGATTTATACTGCAAACATTTGTGTTCTGCCAACCTTACAAGCCAGGACCATAATTGGGGATTGTGTTTCTTTTCAAGTATAAATGCAAGCAGAAATTTTACTTGCTACTTGCAAGACTTCTTGTTGCAGACGTGACACATCTCAGAGAATTGTATTTTCTCAGTGAAGTCTTCTCCCTTTTTTTCTCACTTTGTGTATTGCTTTGTCATAGAGAATGTGTCTGACTAGTTGGATGTTAGTTTAGCAGCTGTATGAAATTATTTTATTAAGAAGATGGGGGGGGGGAAGAGAGCCTCAGCCTGTTTAGTGAAGGGAGGAAACCAATGCATAACAAGGTGCAGTTCTTGTACATACGGTTTTACTCAGATGAAGAACTACCTTTATTATATTTTAGGGAAGTGTTACAGCAGGGAATAAAAGCTACAGTGTCTTTGCTCACACTTATATGTGTGTCCTGGTTTTGGCTGGGATAGAGTTAATTTTCTTGTTAGTAGCTGGTACAGTGCTGTGTTTTGGATTTAGTGTGAGAATGATGTTGATAACACACTGATGTTTTAGTTGTTGCTAAGTAGCGCTTATCCTAAGTTAAGGATTTTTCAGGTGCTTAGTTGCTAGCTGGGGTTAAACCACAACAGTGTGGCAAAAAGTGCTTCTCACTGTTGTTGTGCCTAAGTATTAGGAGTCAGTAGTTCCACTGAAATAATTTATGTGCACATCTTATCACTTACCGAAAGGCACAAGAGGCGTCTCCCATTTCCCATGCTACTTTTTCTCTTGTAGCTCAGTACTGCTCCCATGTCCTTGGGGGACCCTCTCTGGTATCCCACACTACTCTGTTTCCAGTTTCTTTGCTTGCCCTGTCACTGTGGTTGCAGGCTAGGACAAATTTATTCAGTTTACAGAGCACAGTGTAGTTGAACGCAGTAAGTCAGTAGTGGTTGGGTGCTGGAGGAGAAGAGGGGAAGTGTGGGGAGACAGGCTAGCCACAACTTTGGGAAGCTCTTGGTTGAATACACAGTAAATGCATAATTGAGGAGACATATAAAATATTTATAATACAATACATGCATTCCCGTGCTCTTCACAATACTTTTTGTGTATTTAATTCCACTTACCCTCTGTGCTCTAAAATGCCAAAAGCAGCTATGCACCAAAGAGTGTGTCATCTGGAGAGTTATGTCTTACTGCATCTAAAATCTCCTTTTCTGGTAGGCAAGAAACAAGATCCATTTGTTATTCTGTGTTTGTGTCCAAGACTAAATACTGCTGGTGCAATGCATAGTTTCCCAGAGTCGTGTGGTCCGTGGGGTCCACTGTGTCAGAATGCCTGTGATCAATGTGATTCAAGAATGCCATGGGACAACAGGACCTGAGAGTGAAGTTGGTAGTAATTTAAGTGCACTGCTTGCAAAATAAATTTAGGCTTTGTGACTTGAGTCCAGGATTTTATTTCCCACACAACAGAGAACAGAACCATAAATTACTCTAGATTATGGACTACTGATAGCACTTCAGTGAGATCACTCTTCCTCAGCCATCAACAAGTGCTTTCATGTTATGCCCATTCAGCTTGACTGTTGACCATGTGCTGTTCACCAACAAGTGCAATGCAGGAGTTTCAATCTGAGCACTTGTCTATACTTTTTGAAACGCATGGTGACTAATTTTAAACCATGTGAATTTCAAGTATGATGGCACTGGAAATTAAGATTTTACTTGACAGAGGTAATAAGACCCTCTGAATGTAAGACAGGCTTTGAGGTTTTGTAGGCCTTTACTTTGAAAGACTTGTATGCAGCATGGCCTAAAGACCCCCTCATTTGCCGTAGCAATGTGCATCTTACTTATTTTCAGCACTTCCTTTGTAGATGTGCATGGAGAAGCTGTGCCTTACGATTTGGGTCCACTGCTGGATAAGCAAAATTCAGGTATTGATTATACAGCCACTTGAAATAACATCATCTTGAACGGTGAGGCTTCAGCTTATTTTACGGCAAAATGATGCAAAACTACATCACTTCCTGTCCAGTTAAAGAAACTACCTTTGGCACTAATCCTGATGTCCAGTCTACTTATTTTAGAAATCTACTGAAAAAGACTGTAATGGAGGAATTGAGGTTGATGTCCTTATGTTGTCCTTTTGTTTATGCCGCTGTCTTCCATTTTGCATTGCTATAGCATGGGGAGTTTGGGGCTCTGGTCTCCATTCATCAACAAATAGTGGGGTTTCATGCTGATTTTCGTAGATGTGCCAGCACTTGACAGCCATATCAAATTCTGTCCTGCTACTAACGTGCTAGCATGCCACATGTAAGGGAAGTAGTCAGAGCTACTGTAAGACAGAGCTATAGAGATACTGTAAAGTGAATGCAGGAGAGGAAGGCTGGAGTTCCTGTCATATCATAAAGTGGTGTTGAATAATCCTCTTGTTCCAAGGGAATAACTTGTGCAGGTTTTAACGTTTACTCCTCACAACACAGTTCAATGAGCTTATCAAGGAGTTAGAGCTGCCACTTTATCAGCCCTTGAATGGGGCAGCTGTGCCATTTTCTACAGGACACAGAGTACATTGGAGCTGGAGATACTTGGTGAGATACTTGTCTGGTGCTCAGTCCATGTATGGCAGAATTGTTGCTGACAAAGGTGGCAGGGAGAATTGCATCTGAAGAGATACGCACATTTTCCCCAGAAATGTTAGAAGAGTCTTTGAAACTGCTTTTCAATTTCATTGTGATTCTAGACTCTTAGAAATAACCAGAAAGACTTGGTCCTTCATTCGGCATCAGGAGGTCCCTCATGACCTGCCTTACTGCACGCAGAAAGATTTTGCAGACTATTGACTGACATAGCTGAAAACCACAGAGCTCACACAAAAAAATATTTGGTCCACTGGTACCACATAATAGTTATAACGCATCTCCAAATGAGGCTTTTGTTCAATAGTTTTTTAACAGCTATGGCTCACTAGCACAGCAATGAAGAAGCTACTGTTTGAGTAAGTGGTAGAAGACACATGTAAACAAGCCAGCTCTTATAACTGAAACTAGCTACTCTCCTGGCTTAAAATAAACTCTACTTGCACTGCTACCTGCTGCAGGTCTGTACGCCAACAGCATTAAGAAAGCATCACTGCTACAGCAGCCAACTGCCCAGAGCCTGGCTTCTGCCACACACTGATCGTATTCTTTATTAGCGTAAACTTCTTTCTCTATTAACCTTCCCTCAGGAAAGGGGAAACACGGCCTCCATCGTAATTAGCTTACACAGCCTTCCATGTAAACTAAAGAATGGAAAGTGTCAGGGGCGCTCACAGCAGCCTCGTAGGTATTTGCTGTAAGCAGGGAAAAGTTAATCTGCTCTCAGATTTTGGCGAGGGGACAAAAACCTATGTGTAAAATAGTACTTAGAATGAATTAAATTTCACGTAGCTGTGACCACACAGTAGGTAGAGTAGTAAAATGATGGCGATGATGGAAAATATGACTAATCAGAAAGCTGTATTAACTTAATGAATAAAATTATGCTTTAATGTAAACTGAGGTTAAGTGCCTCATTTTAAAAATGTGTTTGTTTATTGCTCTGTAGCTTGTAACAACTGTGTTATTTCACCTACCAGCACACTCTAGCAGTTTCATTTGAAATAGCATTCTTACTCAAAGTAGTTTGTTTTTTTTTTTTAAAAAGAAGATGAAATAAAAAAGCAGCTCTGTGACACTGAGCCACTGAACTCATTTTACTAAATTGCTTAACTCAGAACATCAAAAAATTCTGAAAAATGGAAATGCTTTGATTTTTCACTTTGAAATTATTTGTTGTTGCAAAATTATTTTCATTTTTGTTTTTGAATTCTCGCATTTCCATTCAGAACTGGAATACAGAGTGCAGAGCCCTTTGGGTTATCAGGGCAACGCAGACCAGGCGCAGAGGCTGGTGTGGGCAGAGCTGTTGCTTGTTCTCTCCCCACCGCACCTCCCTCTTCCCAAATCCATTTGATCTGAGTTTGGCAGGTCCCTGCGAATTGATTCTCATTGCCGCCAGAGCATGTTTCTCTTCCTGATTTCTTCTTAGCGGTTCTGACTCAACAAGTTTCTATAGTCGTAAAGAGCCAGGCTTAATATTTTTCTGTGTGATTAGAAATGTTCTGCTCTCTGTACACTTTGAGAATTGTAGGGAGCTGGTCCCTGCACTTTCTGCGTAACCCAAGGTGATTTGCTTGTGAACAAGCACCAAGCAGACTCTCTAGAGTTACCGCTGTGCGTGCTGTGGGCAGGGGAGCCACAGTGACAGCCCCACTCTTGGGGTGAGTCCCACCCCGGGGATACCTTGCTCCAGCAGATCTCAAACAGCACCTCGGATTCAGGAGCTGTGTGTGTGACCACCGCCTAAATCATCATTCCTGTTAAATTGAAGTGCAAATAAAAGGCTGCATCACAAAGTCATCTCTCAAACAAGGCAGCTGAGGAAACTTCTTAAAGCCTATAATGTTTCATCAACTTCATTTACGTTAAAAAATCCCAACAACTTAAACAGTGCTATGTTGCAGGATGATGGAAATCATATTCAGCATTCCCAAATATCATCAGCTATCTTCCCTGCTTTCTTCAACACCTTACTGTCTTGCAGAGAAAATGTTTGACAAGCGAACAGAAAAGCAAGTTATTGTAGGTGCGGAGGCTGAGGAGAGGGATCTCGGAAAGGCATTCCTACCTCTTTTCTCTAGCCAAACCTTTCCAGCTCTTCAATAGTCTTGGACCTCTTTTCTCCTCACAAAACATTCTTAAATGGAAAAGTAGGGATTTGTTCATATAGTTCATAGCAATTACAAAGTAACTATTATATAAATTTGGTGGGATTTTTCTTTTTTTTTCTTTTTTTTTTTTTTAATGAGGTCTTTCACAAAGGAGTTTTGAGCTTATGTGGGCTTCCTGTTTAAGCTTCATATTTTCCTCAGGAAAAAAAAAAAGAAAAAGGTCTGCTTTTTTAGGGCCAGGTGTTTTATATAGCTAAGTTAAAACATGCCTGGAAAGGCTGTGGTTATTCTCCTGTCTGAAAAGTAATGGACTTTTTTTTCTGCCCCCCCCCCCCCCCCCCCCCCCCGTAACATTTATCATATCCCTTTAAACATGTTGTTTACTTCTGTGTTTTCTGTTTGTGAATCTCCCACCACCACTAGTTTCTTTGAAACACTGGATTCAAAAGTGGGCATTGGTTTCCTCCTCTTCCTCAAATATTCTTACAGATGTTGCTGTAAATCAATTACGGGGCTGACATAGCATTTGGCTGCCTGACAAATGTGCCATAATAACGCAGCTCAGTAAAATGTGGAATTTCTGAGGTACTGCTTGTAACTTTTTCAATGCTGTTGTAAATTCCCAGCCATGTCAGCGCAGGTGGAAACAAAGTCATAAATAATGTGTGTGTGTGTGTGCACGCGTGCACGTGTGTGCGTAGAAGGTGGGGAGTAGAGGTTGCATGTACTTATTCTTCCTAAATAGTTCCCTAGGTGGTTCACCGCTTCCATGATTTAATTCAGCTACTTGAAGCGAATTAAAAAAAGAAATCCCTTCATTAAAATCAAAATAATCTTGCTAACAAAGTTTTAGAGAAAGAATGTGTGCGTGCAAATTGAAGCAAGTAGACTATTGCTGCTATGGGCACAAGCCGGCCCTGGTAAGCTGTGCCAAGCTTCACAGCAGCGCTTCAGGTAATGATGAAAGAGCCGTTTCAGTTACCCACCATGAGCTTCTGCTTCTCGGAGGGCTGAGCCAAGCTGCCCCTTGTCTTCGAGAGAAATCAGCAGTGAGCTGGAGCACTATGCTGATGGTTCGCAGCGCTGGGCAAGGACGGGAATGTGCATTGTCCCAGCATCTTTTGCTTTCCTGTTTCCTTGTGCGATCAATTCCGAGAAGCAAGATGTTTGGATATTTCCTTTTTCCTTTTGTCCTTAGGCCACTTAAAGGTACGGTCATGTTTAGCAATACAGCTAATCCGATTGAACGGTCCGTGCTGACGAGGCAGCCCCCATCCAGCCTGCCTTGCCTTGCCGATCCTTCTGCCTCCCCTGCAGGAACTGGCCTTCACCTGAACACGTGCTGAGCCTGGCAAGGAGTTAGACCATCCTTCCCCCCAAAATAAATAGTTTCTGCCTGCTCCCTTGGAATCCATGAGTGTAGGACTACTCAGGAGTTGTTACACAATAGCTGAGGGTAAAACATTTGGAGGTATCTTAGAGAGAATTTGATGAGCTGGTTCTGCTGAACTGCCTGAGAGGAAAGCCGGGCTCTGGGAACACTGATTTTATGAATAACGCCTCTTCTTACAATCAATGCTAGGAACTATTACTGCTTAACAACCAAATAATAAGCTCAGCCTAAGAATCTCTTTCTTAGCTATTATTTCAATCATCAATAGAGAAACATGATTTAGAACAAAATACCAAGTTATGGTACACAATAATATTTATAGTCCACAGATACAGTGACTAACATTGAGCTGCACATAAAACTAGCGTTAAAAGAATGCTTATTTTCACCATTACAGACTTTAAAATCAGGTATTGCTAAAGGTAGAAATGAGTATTTGGCCTTATCAATGTCTTCATGCACTTTCTGTCTTTAGCTGCTTGGAAACAAGCAATTTCTTAAATATGGTAATGTATGTATATTGTATTTTCGCTTCTTAACTTTATTTCAAATGCAGTCTACCCACTAATATACAACAGGATCGTCAACTGACAAGGATTATTAGACTTTAAAATTTGCAGAATAAATCAGCTAACTTAATTGGAAGACTATGCAGTAAGTATTCTAATTTTTTCTGCTATCTACTGTTTTATGGTTATCAGTATTTATACCAGCATTTCCCAAACAGAGCACGCTTAAACCTAAGTCCTCTCATCCATCAAAGTATTTGATTTAAGGGAAAATTTATAATTCTATGCTCAGCAGACTTCAAAATCAGCCTACTTTTAAAAATTATTATTACCGTGCATGTTGCAAAATGGCATACTTAAAAACTAGGTTCTGTATAACTTAAAACCAATTGGTCCAAAAGGTGACCAAAAATAGTATAATTTCCCTTAAGTGGTAAAGTGGTAGCTCCTTGTTACTGCTGCTGTTCCTGGTCCCTCTCTTGTGTCAGTGCCCAGAAGCCACACGAGACTACCTGCTGCTTGGTGAGGCTCCTGCCTTTAACCTCCAGCTTGCACAGAGAAGGCAAGGGCTAAAATATGGACGTGGCGTTGTGTGGTGGCTTGTCTGGTTTTGTCAGGAGCTTAGGGTGGGAACTCAATAATGCGGAGGGGAGCAAATACAGGAAAAGAGAAAGAGAATGACCAGGGAGGAGTGTGTGTGGGAGGAATGTAAGGAGTGGGCTATATAGATGTGCACAGACTGGGAGGAACAGGGATGATCGGCTACCAAAAAACCCTGAGAAAGTCCAAACAAAACAGCAGAAAGAGTCTGACTGGCTCCTCCCTGCAGCTGTCCCCGGAGGCTGGAGGTTGGGCTGGGAGGAAGGAGAACAGAAAGTTGGACATTTGTCCTACTGCCACAAGGAGAGTCTACTCTGCACATTTTGAGCTCCTTTGAACAAAGTTAAATCAAATTGCTCTGCCATAGATCATTATGAAAAATACTTTCACTGTCTGGTATGAGCACCACCCAACCCACACGCCTGAAAGACACTCTCACGTCTTCTCATGCACCGTGAAGAGCCCACACTGTGTAGTCTTGTGACTTTAGTGGAGGTTTTAACTCATACAAGTGGATACAATTGGTAGTTAGGGCTCGGGTTCTTCCTGCTTCATTTTAGCTGACAGGAAGTTGGGCCTCTAGCCTCTGGTAACCGTCTTGGTTTCCTCTGGACTCAGTGGGTAAGCGATAGGCATCTCAGGAGATGCTTCTCCCCACGTGTCTTGGAAACCCATCTGAGGAAGAGCTGCACTGCTGTTCAAGGCTGCCCACACCTCTGCTGACAGCCTTAGACAACTAGATTAAAATAAAAGCCTAACTTTTGGTCATGTAGGGGTTGGTGAGTAAATCTTGTGCTGTAACAATATTTGTTCCTCACTAGGAATGAGAAAAAAGAGCACAGTTCAGGTGACTTCAGAAAGCCCCAAACAGGTTTATAAGAGCTGCAAACAAGAAAACAGATATTTAATTGTAAGCTGTGTTGCATCTGATGCTGAAGCTGAGATCATTAACATGGTACTCTTTTCTACTGACTTTAAATGCTCATAACAGGAATGGAGGACAGGTGGACTACAGATAGTCAGAGTTCGGTCCATTTTGCCAATACTATGACAAAAAAATTATTGCAGAAAATGTTCCTCCGTAGAAGCCATCTGGGTTTTCCTCCTCCAATCTACTAAAACCTGCTTGCTCACAAAGGTAGGAATCTCTTTCTGGTTTTCAGCCCAAGTTTACTCAGGACAGGCATTTGCTTTCTTTCAGGTGCTGAAGGTAGATGGAACCGTATCCAATATTTAGACTCCAATGTTTATAAAGACCAAGCATATTCCTTCTCAGCCTTTCTCTTGCTGGGCTAAAGAAGACAAATTTCTGTACTTCCCTTTGAATATGACTTGTCTTTTCCTTAATCAGCTAGTAGCCATTTTTGGCATCTCTTTCTTCTAAATTTATAAATCCAACCAAACATCACTGTAAATCAACAATGGCAGTCATTTCAAAAATTAGCTTTATTCTGAACATTGAGTTAAATATTGAACCGCCCCTAGGAAAAGAACAAAAAAAGTGAATCAAGGTGTGTCCTTTATGTTTGATTAAAGCCCCCTTGTGGGGTCCACCAAACCTGTAATACGGCCCTAACAAATTCTGCAGACCTACAAGAACTGATGTAGTTGGGAGGAAGGAAGAAATGAATTTCTGTTGAGCAGAATCACAAAAAGGTACTGGCTTGTTCTGAGACAGGTCATGTTACACTGGGTGCAAGCTGGCCTTGCTTGAACTCAATGGTAATATTCCTATTTACATTAAGATTTTATTAGTGTTCTAGCAGTTAAGTATAGGATGAGTGGAGGGGCTGGTAACAGTGCAATGCAACACTGGGTTTAGATCTTTCTATTAAAATGATCTAATCTCTCATTAATGCAGCCAGCAATTAACCGGCACTTACAACTAATGGAAATAAATCAGTTTGATCAACATTCAAAATGTGTCATTTCTCAGAAACCTGAATTTTAATGAAAAGCAAGAACATACTCTGACACTTTAGCTTGTCTGATCTCCCTTCTGTTCGCACTGAATGTTAGTTGTTTAAAGCACATGAATAATTTTAATTACACTGTACCAATTTAACATTCTAGCCTTAAACCTGAAATGATACATACAGAAGGTGGCAGTGAAAGGAAAAAAGCAAAGCCTCAACTTTCCCAAGAAAGTAACTAACTAAGCAAATAAAGTCATATTCAGACCACCTACTTGTCCAACGTTGTTGCTGCAATAGCTCCTGCATCTAAGTTGAAGAATGCAACAAAGCATTTGAGCTGCAGACTACCCAGAGGTTCAAGAACTTTTCTCTCCATACAGGCAGCGTATGACTGGATGACATTTTTTACCCTAAACTTGCATGTTGTCGGAATTTACCTCACGGTGCTTCTGTTGCCTAAAAGTAAGGCATCTATGTAACCATCCAGCCTTTCCTCAGTGATAATGGTGAGAAGGAACCACTGGTACTCCCCTGGACCTTTCCTAGAACTGGCATTTCCAGGAGGAGATTTGGCTGATCAGTCTCTCTCCCTTCACAGGGAACCTCCATGACCACAGAGTGGATATTTAACTGCTAGATGGTAAAGCTGGGTGAAATGAATCCCAAAAGAAGTGGTAGATGGTTGAAAATGCCCTGAAGCTAGCACCTATCATGTATGGCCTGGGAGATGCATTAGTCTGAATCCTAGCTGTGTTTGGCAGAAAAGATTTTTTTTCTCAATGTATTTTCACAGAGTTAAAGTCCCTTCAAAACTTTGTAGTCTTGTTTTTCTTGTTTATCTCCCTTTTGCTTTCAACTGAGACACATACAAAAGAAACATAGTCTTTTCTCAGAGTTTATAATCACCTGAATTATAAACCTCAGGTGGAAATGGTTGCCACGCTGCCATGCTCAGATATTTATTAAATGCCTCTCTGTCTCTATCTATGTCCTGACATGAAGCTAAGGCCAAGCAGACGAAAGCAGGTTATTTGAAAGAGTCATTCCTTCGGTAAGCAGAGGCAGCTTCACAGCTGCCTGCAGAGCTTTCCCCAGTTCTAGGTTATTTCACCCCTCAGGACCAGCTTTGTGCACCAGATGCTTCTTTTTTCTGTCTTCCTCACACTTATGATGATTTCACAAATAGGGCAGGTGGCTTTGCCCTGCAGCTGCAGGATTAATCTGCGTTAGCTCAATAGGTGCTTACTTCTAGCTTTTGGCTTTGGTTTTATTTTTGCTTTTGTGTATTTGGCGAAGGGTTTTGTCCTTACGTATTGTGCAGCCAGCATCATCTAAAGGGAATTAGTTTTCTCAGAACAGAATGCTTAGTTTCCTATTAATACTTCCTTAATTGAAAAGGCTGTTCAAACCCCTTGTCAGCTGAGCACAAAACCACCTAGAGATACAAGAAATTGTACACATTGAGAAAGAAAATTTAATTCTTTTCTTTTTTTAATTCATCCTATCATTCCTGAAACACTTGACAAGAGTGCTTTAAGGGAAGCGTTATCCTTGCCTTGCAGAGGCTGGCTGAGCCCATGGTCCAGGTGGCCCTTTGGAAGTGCCTATGTTTCTCTAATGACAATGAAATGTGCTTGGGGCAGAGACCTAGGGAAACATCTTGTGTTAGCAAGAATCACTCCTGGGCTTTTGGTTTGCGTTACTCTTGTCACACATGATGGAGAGACTACTTTACTTTATCACTAACATATATTCAGAAATGTTGTATTCATGTATGAGGTTCTAATAGCTAGGATTTCATCATTAAATTGGATGGAACTATAAACTCTTTGTTTAAGCACATCATAAATGTGAAAACAGGCACAGTTTTTATCACACACTCCCCGAAGACCTAGTATATTCACTCTGATTATGAATCCTGAGAGGTGAGCCCAAAGAACATGAAGCAGTATTGTATTTAATTTATTGTTTTGTTATAAAATGTTCCACTATGTAGGTATTTATTTGGTAAGTTTGAATGGAAAAATTATGTTTTGCTTCTGGAAACTCTTATAATTTTATACTACCACCCAGATAAATAAACAAAAGATAAAGTGTTTCTTAAAATACAGAATGGAGAGATTAACAATTTTTTTTCCCACAAAAAATATTATCGCTATCAATAAATCCTGAAGAAATTATTGACCTTTTGAAATAGATGCAAATTGAAAAAAAAGTAATTTTATTTTACTTTCTTTGCTTTTTTCTTGAGTTTGAATCTTCAATTTTAGTTTCCCTTAGTGAAATTTTCAGGTGCTTCCCAACCAGTGTCTTCAAGTTTTCAGAAATATCCAAACATCATTATCAGTTTGTCTGATGAAACAGAAATCTCTGATGCTCTGATACATCAAAAGCCTGTCTTTCATATATCAGAAAGATTCATTCCTAGCATCGGTAAATTTGCACAGCAAAATGAGATTTCTAGGTTGGCAGCCTGCAGGGATATGAGAATATCTTCACTGTCTTAACATCTCAGTTCCCCTATTCAGGCCTGATGTCTTTTTTGGAATGAATCATAGAATGGTTTGGGTTGGAAGGGACCTTAAAGATCATCTAGTTCCAACCCCCCTGCCATGGGCAGGGACACCTTCCACTAGATCAGGTTGCTCAAAGCCCCATCCAGCCTGGCCTTGAACACTTCCAGGGATGGGGCATCCACAACCTGTCTGGGCAACCGGTTCCAGTGCCTCACCACCCTCATTGTGAAAAATCTCTTCCTTACATCTAATCTAAATCTACCCTCTTCCAGTTTAAAGACATTACGTGTTGTCCTATCACTACATGCCCTTGTAAAAAGTCCCTCTCCATCTTTCTTGTAGGCTCCCTTTAGGTACTGGAAGGCTGCAATAAGGTCTCCCCAGAGCCTTCTCTTCTCCAGGCTAAACAACCTCAACTCTCTCAGCCTGTCCTGATAGGGGAGGTGCTCCAGCCCTCTGATCATCTTTGTGGCCCTCCTCTGGACTCGCTCCAACAAGTCCATGTCATGAAAGAATCAACCAGTTACTTCTGGGATGAAATTCAGATATGTTTCTGGGGATGACTCTGTTCGAGGCTGTTCCCAGTGGCCAGCTGGGGAGGGAGTAGGGACACTGTTCTTCCCCGCAGAGCCTTCTCACATGCCTTCAAATCAAGGTCCAGAGCTTGCAACACACACCCTTGGTATCATGATGTACAACCATTGGCTTGATAGGCTGTACACAGTTCTTACATCATTTCAGGGCATTATATCTGGAAAAAAAAGGGAAGGAAAAAGAAAGAAGGAAAGAAAGAAAGACCCCACAAATAATGATTTCTTAGATTCACAGAGGTGCCAAATGGAGCCTGGAGGCAACCCAGGCTTACAGCAGCTGTAGGGCTGCTGCCAGGGTTTTGTAAGAGAGTTTCTCCTGAGCAGCATGCACATAAGCAACCCTGTGTCACTTGATCTGGAGCCAGGCATTGGTCCCTTGGGTGGAGGGCTCTGTGAGGTGCGAAACAAGTGCTGGCATCTCACATGTGCAATTTAGATCTTTGGCTGGATGAATTCACAGCCTGATCTGCGTTAAAAGCTATAACAGTATCAGTCTCCATGTGCAGGCAGGGGAGAAGGAGGAATAGCTCTGAGCATCTATCAGTTTGGGATTATTTGGGGTGTGTTTGTATCTGTTTGTTTCCACTTATTCAACAGGTCTCTGAAGAAATTATATTACACTTTATTTTTAATAAAGCTGTGGCTATGATCTTTGTTTCCATAGCAAAGACTTCTATTCACATGTGAAAGGAGAAAAGGGAGGGAGAGGGTTGTGAAAACTCTCTAGGGGGAAAAAAAAAAGAGGAAAAAATACATCTACAGAACCCAACATGTCAGCAAAGACAAAAGGAGTTGTTTGGGTTTTTTTTTTCTAATTATGAGGTTTGCTAAGAACGAGTCCAGATAAGATTGCAGCTGAAGTACTCTGAGCTGGCTTGAGCTGGATTCTGAGGAGTTAATCAATCTCCAACTCAAGGGATAGAGGTTTTCCACTGGGATCCTGTTCTACCCTGTACAATATTTCTACAGTATACCAGTATAGCACAGTTATGCTCAGGGGATGGTTTTCCATTCAGTTCCATCAGCACTGAATAGCTTCTCATACTTTGCTCTGACTGTTGGCCAAATATGCTGGAAGCCTTAATGCTTCATATTTTAGGGGGGTGTTGTGGTTTAACCCCAGTAGGCAGCTATGCCCCACCCAGTCGCTCACTCACTCCCCTCAGTGGGACGGGGGAGAGAATCAGAAGAGTAAAAGTGAGAAAACTCGTGGGTTGAGATAAAGACAGTTTAATAGGTAAAGCAAAAGTCACATGCACAAGCAAAGCAAAACAAGGAATTCATTCACTACTTCCCATGGGCAGGCAGGTGTTCAGCCATCTCCAGGAAAGCAGGGCTCCATCACACGTAACGGTTACTTGGGAAGACAAATGCCATAACTCCGAACATCCCTTGTTCTTCCTCGCAGCTTTTATTGCTGAGCATGATATCATATGGTATGGAATATCCCTTTGGCCAGTTGGGGTCAGCTGTCCCGGCTGTGTCCCCTCCCAACTTCTTGTGCACCCCCAGCCTGCTTGCTGGTGGGGTGGTGTGAGAAGCAGAAAAGGCTTTGAGGATGTGAAAGCGCTGCTCTGCAATAGCTAAAACATTGGTGTGTTACCAACACTGTTTTGGTCACAAATCTGAAACATAGCCCCATACAAACTACTATGAAGAAAATTAACTCTATCCCAGCCAAAACCAGTACACAGGGAAAAGGCAGTATGAGATCATAATTGGGGAATATTGTTAAACTTACCTAATACCATCGTTTTTTACTTATTTTTAAGTGCCCTTCCTGTTTTATTCCATTGCATTTCTAAATTACTTACAAGACATGCAATACAACATCTTGCCCTTGCTGAAATCAACTAGCTTTAGACAGGTCAGGATTAAACCCAAGAACTTTTAAGAAAAAAAAAAATTGCATTAAAATATAGAAAAGATTTTTGCAGGTAAACCTGTAAACCTTTTACCATATTCAGTGACTTTACATAACCAGTACGATATGATTTGGGAAAGGAAATCCTTTTAAAAATTGACAAGAATTTTTCAGAAAAAAAATTTCAGAAAATAAAAGGTCATGGTCTCAAAATTTGGAAAACAGCCTTTAAATCATCTAACCAGCCATCTTCTGGAGAACATTTATTCAAGACAAAATAAATTAGATTCATTGAAATAATTGCCTTCAAGAAATAATTTGACCAGATCTCCAGTTAACTTGGCACTACTTTGACTAAAAAAAGCAAAACAAAATCATGTCTGGGGTAGAATCTTCTGTTTACTCTTCCTTCCTTGTTAAAATACTCACAGATAATTTTTATTGGTAACAATTTGGTGTTAGTGGATAACCAATAATTTATTACTAGGTTCATGCCATATTGCTTCTCCAACTTGCAGAAATCTATTTCTTTCATGCATAAAACACTTTTTAATTTATCACCTCTTGAGATCACTTAAGCAACTGTGATTCAATTAAACCAATGTTCAATGGCTGTGCCTGTGTTTCACACTTGGCTGATAAAAGAAAAAGATGGGATACATTACAACTATTGATTGACTACAGTTTATTTATGGTTTTAACCTGTAAGTCTTTAACAATCACCTTAATTTTGTGTGTGTGTGTGTGTGTGGAGAGTGCTGAGCTGATAAAAGAAAGCTACAAGTGCAATCCATAATGAGAAAGGAGAAGCATACTTTAACATTTTATCTGTTTATGTAGTGAATTTATAGCTTGTGATTTTGTCAGTTCTAGAGAGCATTTTTCCCTCCTTACATACATAACAGGGATGACATGAGCACTAATAGTGCAATATCTTCCCTAAACTGGAATAGCCCCCAATGCTATTTTAAGCGATTTTTATAGGGATTCAGTCTCTCATCCATTTCTGTTAGTTTGCCAAACTCCTGTGACAGGCTTTCTGGCAATAATGTAATTTCAGTTTATGATATCAACGCATCAGAAAAAGGAAAATAGTCTTTAAAAATTGTGATGGTGGAGAAACTGAATCAGACAACCATATACTGACTTGTCCAAGGTCACGTGGAAAGTCAGCGCCAAAAAGAACCCAAATCTCTCTTTTTTTTTTTTTAATACATTGGGCCAGGCTGGATTTGAATCCAGAGGGAAGCGCACAAAATTTCAGAGGCACCTAGTCCAGCTGAGGGAATGAAGAACACAAAGATGGATAAAACCCAATCCATTAAAATGCAAAAGGAAGAAAAAATAACACGACTGCACTATTTTCATTCTCTATTTAATCTGCTGTGTGGCGCTCACAGGGAAGCTTTGAAATAAAGAGAGAAACTCAGAACACAAAGTGGAAGGGTCGATAGTGAAAGGTACTTGAGGTACTTACTTACCCTGCTGTATATTTCCCAGGCTCATCTGAATGATAGCTCTTGAGGCTGTTACTTTGCAGGGGTTCACAAGAACAACGCAAAACGCTGTTTGTGTTTGGCTTTTTATTAATTCATTTGTGCAAAAGGCAGTTTTCAGGGACGCTCGCTCACAAGCACAGCTATCAAGATAT
The DNA here is from genome assembly GCF_018139145.2 of Gymnogyps californianus. NCBI lineage: Eukaryota > Metazoa > Chordata > Aves > Accipitriformes > Cathartidae > Gymnogyps > Gymnogyps californianus. Next base: position 183,621,631 of record NC_059471.1, read on the forward strand.
CTCCTTGGAATCAAAACACAAAAGCTTACTGACATGAACATTTCTACATGAGACTCCTGTACTCACTAAATCCTCCTGCACGGCCCACAGAAAAGGTTGGGTGAATTTAAAGAGTGCAAAACGTTCTTGTAAAGATAGGTTTAAATGATCACGGAAACAATAAGTTGGAACTGGTGGAAAATTTTCCTTTAAAATTTTATTTGGCATAGAATATCTTTTAACAAGCTTTAGATTTATTTTTTGTCAGAAATTCTGACTTTTTGTATTTTTTCCACTTTATAAAGACATTTTCTGTAAAAATAGAGAGCAATTTTGTGGGATTCATGTTGGTTTTGATTTTAAAGAAGAAAATTCTTTTTTCCCAACAACTTCATTGTGTTTGGCAGGTAGTGATGATACAGCAAGGGTGGCTGAGCAGTCAAGTGAAGGTGGGAACCAGCAGGACCCCAGGGAAGCTGCAGTGTTCTCCCAGAGATTTCTGGTAGGAATTTGTCTTGAAGCTGATGCGAGAATGAAACACTGAGTATGATTGATTTTTATTTTGTTTTTTAAACTTATTTTCTCAATGTTTTCATCACTGATGACAGCCATGGAAAGATGAGGGTTTTCTTTGGTTTGGTTTGTTGGTTGTTGGTTTTGGGTTTTTTTCCCCTACCTAGGTCTCTCTTCTGCATTGTTGCTGCTCTTCTTATTGTCCCGAGTTTATTTCAGCCAGCTATTTGGATGGGCTTTATGTTTTACTTTGTATTGAGCTGTTGCTTTCTGGCTGTGGCTTCCACCTCTAATTTTGTACATAATGAACAAAACAGAAGAAAAACAAACACAATAGCAAAATATGTCATTATCCTTTGCATCTTTTCCATGCTTTTTGCTGATCATATGCACATCATTTGTAGTGCTGCCAAGAGCATCTGAGCCTCAGTCAACTACCTTTGGGATTGTAATTCCTTTATGATCTATTTTCCTATTTATTTTGATCTGAATGGTTTAGTAGTGCAGCTTGGAAAAGATACAGGCAAAGGTCTTTGGACTAAGTTTCTGTTGAATTAACATGAACCATTTCACATACCATTGGGTACTGGCATAATACATTTTGGGCTGGCAATTGGCCTTGAGAACATAAATCAAACTCATTTATTTTCTTTTTCAGCTCCTATCTTACTTGGGCAGCAGACACTCTTATCACAACTCAATGCTATACTAGCAACAGATTACAACTGAAGAAGGGTAATGGATACAAGAAGTTCATTCATCTATCTATCTTGCTATTTATCCTACATATATTAATAGAACATGTTTGCTACGCAGAAATCACTATATTTTCTCTCCTTTAGTCCTTGCATATGGAGATATAACTGCAGGGTTTTTTTTTTCATGAGGAGAGGAAAGAGGGATGTGATCTGCATTATTCATAGGGAAAAAAATATAGCCAAGAGGTAGGTCTGGTGAATTGAAGGAAATCACAGGGAAAATCAGTAATTAAACTTAACAACCTAAAGTATGTACATAAAAGCCCAGTATAGCTCTCTCTGAAGGGCTGTATTTCAAAAGACGCCTTTACAGTCAGAGACAACAATGATAGCTTTCAAAATGTTTCTGACATAGATATCTGTGCTGCAGAAATCTATACCTAACAGGGTAGGGTACTCCAGTCTCCTTTTGCAGACTGCTATAAGAAACAGCTACTCCTAGAAAGCCCCTCATCTCATCCTGATTAACCGATTTAAAATGTCAGATAAAATGTGATTTAGTAATGCCTTTTTCTCTCCAGCAACAATAAAAAGAATCTAGCTGAGTAACTCAGATGTACCTGCCTGCTGCATCAGTGCTTAAAAGTTCGCTGAGATGAATCCCAGTTACAATTTTATAGAAGTTGAAGTCTTGCACTATTTTTTGATATTGTGATAGAGTTGTGTTCCAAAACATGGCATGCCTCATGATGATAATGGTGCAATGTTGTGTGTTCAGGATCCTTAACAATTCTGCAGTGAATGAGAATCAAATATTGACCAGTATGCTTCAATACAGATATGAGATGTAATCATATGCTTGAGTATGATCATCAAATATTTATGTAAGTGAATCAATAGAGATTATGAATAGAGGTAGCAAGATACACACAAAAATGATTTAAAAGAAAAAAAACATTTTTCTTATGGAGTTAAAATTAATAGTTAATGTGTCTACAAATGTACACTTGTGGATATATCTTAGACAGAGACTTGCATCTGTGACTCAGCAGGTGGCGAGAACATTGGCAATTTCTCAAAAATGTCAGGGGGCTCGTTGCATTGTTCCTGACCATCTCAATTGTTGAATTAAAATTCACTTAATTTAAATAACAATATTAAAAATATTGAACTGAAAATCCCTAATGTCTCTCTAGCTGCAGAATTTCTAGACAAAAGGAGCAGTTGAGGTAGTGAAAGCATAAAGCAGTATAATATGAACCCATCACTGTTGGGGAGTGAGATTAGAGCAGATAGTCAGTGCAGTAAATCTCTTTGCCATCTGCTCCTTCAGCTTCTTGACCAGGTTGCAAGGCAGGCAGTATCCTCCCTTTTGTCCTATTAAAAGTGACATGTGCTGTCTTCTGCATCAAGGTATTTGATGCAGTCCAAACTTCACACATTCTGAATCGAAATTAAACAGAGCAGACTTGGACCAAGCCATAGGATGTTATCCTTCAAGGGTTGTCCATTGAAGCATTAAACTCACTAAATGTAGATGCAGAGTAGGCAGTGCTAAGCTAAGCTATAAGAACCAGTCCTAAATGAGCTAATCTGTGTACTGGAAGACAGTGATGTGGTTTTTTTCCCATAGTGTTTGATCCCACTAATGAAACTCTCTTGCCCCAAGTCTCTAAGGTAGTTCATTTAAAGTTAACATGGGTACTTCTACGCAGCTTTGCCCGGCTCACACGTAGCCATGTCTTCAGCAGACTTATCCAAACTACAGCAGAGGATGTTTATTTACATGTGAAATCACTGCAACAGAAACATATTCCATGGAGAAAAGTAAGGCAAAAAAGCAAGCAAAAGAATTTAACTGTAAATATTTTGCTATTTTTAGCCTGGCTTCCTCTACCAAAATTAAAAAGTCTTGATGACATTCTTTTTAAAGCAAATTTTCTTGGTATTTCTATATACTTTCAGTATATCTGCATACATTGTTTCAAAATACCATTTTCTTAAAAAGATCCATCATTTAAATATTTTTAAATGTTTTGTTAAAATGCCAGCAGCTAATTTTTTGTCTGCTTGTTTTTTGTTTTTTGCAGAGCTATATCAGGGACCAAATATTAATTCATTATCAGGTTTTTAATGCTAAAGATTACAGCTTCAGAACAAAGGTTCTCATATCCTGGAAATTATAATTTTGAGGAATGTGTATTTAATGAATCTGTGCTGTGACATACCTGAGAAAACATGTAGGAAATACATCTTTTAAAAGTAACATTATTTTAAAAATTCTATATTATATTTATAACTATATATTAATATATATTATAAATCTGTATTATATTTATAATTATATTTAATCAGCAAAAGGAAGATGATTTGGGAAATCCATTTGCTCGGCAGATTCTGTTCCTTCTTTTCTCTTTTTCTTTTCATTGTCTTTTCAAATCAACAAGTACAAATACTGTATCTAAAGAACAGTGAAGGAGGTGTGAAGAGATGAAGAATCTAGGTGTACTCATCACTGGCTGAGTGTTATATTAAGAGGGCAAAAGAAAATAGAGAACCTTAGCTACACAAAGACGAGTTCAAGGGATGACACTTTCCATTAATGGTATAGAGAACAGACGTGAATGAGTGAATCCCACCCATGAAAGAGCAGAGACTGAGGGTGAGAGCTAAGTGAGCATCTGGAATACAAGGTCTACGTCAATCAAATGGAAATATCTCAGCTGCAAGTACTTCATAGCCATCCTCCATTCTTTTATTACTTTCTTTTTTACTTTAATTGCACTGGGTATTGGTCCTTGCTGTGAAAAACACAGCTTCTTTCCTTACTGGAATACCACTGTTTCTGTGGTGTGGTTTTTTTTAATTTCATAGAACATTATGAGACTATAATTTATTTTCAACTTACAAAATAGAGCAAGATTTTCAACCTGGGGCCACAGAATCTCCTGTAGTGCAGTCTGTGCATTCACTGGATATTTCTTAGGGTCAATAAATAAAAAATGTTGCAAATCTCTGATGCAGGAGGAACAATATTTAAAATATAAATATATAAAATACTTTCAGGGAGAAAAAAAATTATCAAAATCAACTAGTGCACAATTGAATTAACTACCCCCAAAACCTGTTATTAGCCAGTTATTATATTAACTTGATGCTAGCAGCGTTACTCCCTTCTGGCCTTGTAGGGTAGGATTTCCAGCTGGTAAAATGTAGTCAGTCTTTCTGACTCTGAATTGTCACTGTAAAGAAATCAGCCGAGCTAATTATTTGTATTGTAAAGGCACTTTCACCTTGTCTTCCACATTCCAAAGGTATATTCAGCATATAAACCAAAATTAATGATGCACTGTTAGAAAGTAACTCTTCAGCTGCTGTGCAGTGGTGCAGGTTCTTGGAGGAAGAGTAATTTGCATTTTCTTTATTCTTAAGAAGGGGATGCACCCAAAGAATGAACCTTTTTTTGTTGTGCATTAAAACAAAGGAAGAGGTAAACAAGTAGCTAATGAATCACAGACAGCAAAATTCAACCTGCTGTAATTCCACTAGACTTTCAGGCCAAGATGCATGTTTTTTGTCAAAGACACCAAAGGTGGGGCTAGAATCCAATGTATGATGTCAGATTCTTTTCTATGTCAAAAAAGCACATTGCCTTTTTTCAGGTGAGCATTTTCTAAGGCCTCGTACAATACCCAGAAATACAGAACACTTACTATGTATTCATTTTATGTCACAGATTTTTCATTATATCCTTTTTGCCCACTTTATTATTATTACTTAATAATACCACATAATTTTTATCACTTTAAAATATTTTTTTTTTAATTATCGTGAGTTGGAAATTGATTTTCATTTGCTTAACTATTGATGAGGATATGTATGGAGAGACCACTTTCAGCTCAATAAATGCAGCTTTGTGTGTGTGTACATACCAGAACAAAGTAAAACCAGTCTATATGCACTCAATTCACTTGGGCCTTTGAACCAAGCCAGTGAAAGACGGCAGCTGAGAAGGCCTTGTGGCAGCCAAACCTTGAAATGTTAACAGAAGCAGCTAAAGAAAGTCTTGCCAAGTCAGCGACACCACTATCCCAGTTGCATCTATAGCACTAAGTCCTGCCAGCAAAGTGGATTACAGTGCTTGGTTTATGAGCTCCTTGGCTGCCAGGCAGGCTTTGTGTGTGGCCATGTACGTAACAATCAGTCCTTGGCGAAGGACGGATGGGTACCAATGCTAGTGTCCAAGGAAAGAATGAACAGGTGAGAATTTTCAAAACTGTGTTGTTTCTCTTCTCTCAGACACCGCTGTCTGCCGTCCAGGATCTGGGAATGGCACTGCATGGCTGATCTTCTGCTCAGTGTGGTCAGAGTTTCAGTTGTATGCAGTGGTCATTGAGCTCTGTAATTAATGTGGCTACATTAAAACATCCAGCTGTTGGGTCCACATTTTGCCCTCAGATGCATGTGTGTGGCTTCTGTGCTTCAATGGGAACAGTGTATGCATAGCTGAGGATAGAATCTGGCTGCATGTGTGCACATATGTATACACGTGCATCTCTGTATATACAGTAGTCATAAGGAGAAAGAGAAATATATTTTCCTGAATGATAATATTCATTAGCTTCCTATTTTCTTTCTCTACCAAATGTTCTTATTTCTCTGTAGAGTCCTGGGCTTTGGTGTGTAGCAGTCTTCTTTAGGAAGCATGTAGGTCATTTGGTGACTCTATTTCACCCAAAGCAATGGGATTGATCCAAGCTTTTTTCCTAACCTCTAGCTGAACCACAGCCTGGTCTGTTTGGTAATGTTAAAAGGGGGGGGGGAGAGGGAGAGAGAGAGAGAGAGGAGAAGGCGGTAGAAAAGTAAGAGAGGAGAGGAGAGGAGAGGAGAGGAGAGGAGAGGAGAGGAGAGGAGAGGAGAGGAGAGGAGAGGAGAGGAGAGGAGAGGAGAGGAGAGGAGAGGAGAGGAGAGGAGAGGAGAGGAGAGGAGAGGAGAGGAAAGGAGGAGGCCGAATGTTCTGTTTGTGTCTGAGACAGGAAAGAGCAATACCAAAATATCCCAGAAAGGCTATTCTTGCTGTACTACTGACCCAGCCAAACCCAAGTGCTTCTGGAAATCTTTCAAGAAATCCTGTTTGAGTTATTTCCAGCCTTGCTTCCAGACCAGAGAGGCTTGGATAAGGCATTCAGGAGTTTGAATGCTTATCAGCTGCTTCTTCCTTTTGCCTTTCCCCACCTAAAAGAGAGCCCAGACTCATCATCAACTCTTCATGGATGTGGCACTTCCTTCTGCAGACTTCTCTGACTGGTTCTGCACCCATACAGGTCAGGCAGTTGAAAGAATTGAATTTACCTTTTCTAACCATAAAGCAAAGCATGCTAAGACAGATAAGTTGTTAAGCAACGTCCTATAACTGAGCAAGAGTTGATGGTGATATTGTCCTTCCTCCCGTTGTTCCCTTTTGTGCACAGCAACATTTTGAACATCAGTATGCATCCTCTTTGGCACAGCGATTACAGCTTATTGAGTAATATGACGAACCATTTGTCTGTCGTTGCAGAAGTGATGCTGCTTTTCTCTCTGAAGCTGCCTCTGTATATCTGCATGCAGCTGCACTTGTAGTTCAGGCAGCAGCTGTGACTTATTTTTACTCCATTTTTTCAGAGCAGAGCTAAGAATATGAATTACTTGTTCTCTTTAAACTAAGGGAGCATTTGCCCTGACCTCATTCTTCACATGGTCATCTACATATGGTTGGAATCTGGGAGAGAGGTGGTTCATTTCATATTTTAACTTAATTCCTTTTCTTATTCCTAATTATCTTAAAGAATTAAGTATTGGACCTTAACTGAAAAAAAAAAAAAATCAGTTTGATTAAAAACAAGAAAAGAACACTGTATCTCTTTCATAGATATTTATTCTTCTGCTTCCTAAAAAATATTAGTCCTTTGCACTATATATTTGATGTTTGTCATCCATAACTAAGCTTCATTATTCCTATAGTCTAACAAATCTTTCAGTTTTCATTCCTGCTTGGTAGGTCCTATCTCAGTCAAGACAAATCTTTTAAGATACAATCTCCTACAGAAGTTTGTCTCAACAATATAACCATATATAACCTTACTTCAAATTATTCAAATCCAACTTGTAATTCTGCTTGGTTTGAAATAAGTAGTTGTGCATGAGTCATAGATTACGTGTTCAAAAAGGACCAGTGTGGTTAACTACCTTGACCTGTGACACAGGACATCGGGCTAGCCTGAATTAGATACTACTGTAGCTAGACCATGACCTTTAGAATAACTCTTTTATATATTTTTTTTCCCTCATGTGGGTATATGTAGACTAAGATCACCTCATACCTTCATTTTATCTTTGATAAAGTGATTAGGCTGCCTGGACTTTTTTTGCTATGAGTCATGTTTCTTATAATCTAATTATTCTCACAAATCTTCTCTGAACTCTTTCCAAATATCAATCCTTCTTGAACTGCAGGCATAGGAATTTACTTGAGTATTCCAGTAACATTTACTTTGGGACAAACACACGAGTGTTATTGACTCTTTACACTTGCTCAGTACCCCCTTGTTATTAAATTCAAGAGTCTTGTTAGCCTTTCGAAACACAGAATCTCGTGGGAAGCTCAGATCAGTTCAGAGCAGGACCATCACCGTGGATCTTCCCAGAATTACTGTTTCCCATGTTAGCATCTCGTCTCCTGTATCGTTTATATCCTTTATTCTTTACTCTCTCTCTCTCTCTCTCTCTTTTTGCTTGTTCAAATCAAAACACATACTGTTTGTAAGCTTCTAGCTTATTAAGCAATCAAGATTGCCCTTTGTCAATAACATTTCTTCTTTATTATTTGCCAAGCTCTAACTCTTCCTGATAACTGCAAACTTTGTTAATGATATTCTTATGTTGTCTTCCAGGTCACTGATAAAAACTCATTAAAATACATTACCAATGCATTACCTATGGGATCACACTGAAAGCACACCTGCTTGACGATGATTTCTCTGACATCTGTCACTTAGTTAATGGATAATATATGTACTGTTCACTGTGTTAGCTTTGTAGCATCCTATATTTTTAATCAAAATGTCCTGATATACATAGTCAAAGGTTTGACTGAGCTTTGGTTATATACACTAATATTACTACCTTTGTCAACTCAATTTGTAATCCCACCAGAAAAAAAATCATGTTAGCTTGACAGAATCTATTCAGAATCTATTTTCCAGAAGACTAGTTTGAGTGGCACTAATAATATTTTATTATTTATCAATGTAATCTTTCATCATCTGGTCTACTACTTTGTTTAGGGTCAAGATCAGGCTGACAGAATATCTTTAGGCAGGTCATCTTGTTTATCCCTTCTAAATAGTGGTGCAACATTAAATTTCTTCCAGTTTCTGAAATTATTCCAGTCTTTCTAGAGTTATTGAAAACAGCAGTAACAGCTTAAAGATCCTTTCAGTCAGCTCTTAGGATTTATATTTTTTGTAGTGCTTAAGTCATAGTTCATGAATGTATGAATGCTCTTGAGAACTTTACCCACAAGACCTGGGATGTCGAGGCATAAACTATGAGTAGTGTAGGTGTTATTAATAGAGAAAAGTAGGGTGTTTCTTTTCTTTTTCACTAAATCTTTCTGATATTTTTATTCAATTCTTCTTCCCTAGTAGGACAAACCTGCAATATCCTGACATCTTTAAAAAGGAAGATATCTGTGGTTAAGGCACTTACCTTGGATGGTACAAAAGAAGAGATTTGTAACTAAGTCTCCTAAGTTCCTGATTCCAGCATTATTGATATTCTCGGCTGGTGGTCTCTCAGTGTAAATGCTTGCATAAATAATTTTGAATACATTAGTTAACATTGACTGAAACTTGACATCCTTTATCAGATCTCCCCTGGCCAAATGATGCCTCAGCCGTATGTATCCCAGTTTTCTAAATGTTTGATTATTGATGCAGAAGATCCTGAGGAATATACACTATGAAACCAGGAAGAAGAAGGTGGCAAGGGCAGTCTGGCCATGGTTTCACACTACAGCTGAAGCAAAGTTGGTCAGACCTTGACTAAAATGGTCAGGTTCCACTTTTGTTGCTATCACCTACTCTTGCTCTCTCTTGTTGGAATTTATCTGCTGCTTCCATGAGCTATTTCTGCTTCTCACTTGGTTTCACTGGGAGTCAATTCAGCTAATGAAATGGCATAACATTGACCAGAACAAGATTCTAAGGTGATGAGGAAAGGCAGGGAAGGAGAAGGGTCTCAGGATAAGGCAGGAGAAAGGTGAAGATATGGCAAAGCAAAACAAATGAGAACTATTCTACTTGGGAATGAGCTGTTACATGCAGTTTAGCCATTAAAAAAAGTAAAAATCCATAACAGCATGTTTTATAAGAGAATGGTTGGGGAAAAACAAAATAAGAACATACTAGCAGGTATTGAATACATATTTTACTTTTCTAATGGCATCTGTACCATTATCTATTAACTACAGATTAGACTTAGACTAAAGATGAACTCCAGGTTGTGTACTAAGTACATGCTTTTAACTTGTTTTCTTTTTTGGTCATTAGATAAGTAGAATGGCCAATATTCTTCTTACTACCAGTTACAATAAACCAACAAGAAATACAATTTAATTTAGTAAGAATTCTAAAGTGCAAGAATTTTACACATCTCAGAGTATCAATATGAAATGCAGAAGCTACAAAAATAGACAAGTGTCATATTGGCTGACTGAAAGGCCTAGAGGAATAAAAGGAATAAATCAAATACTGCAAAATGAGAATTTCATTGTCCTCTACAACTCATCAACACAATTATAGCATGGATAAATCACAGAGCTAGATATGCTTGTAATAAAGAAGTGTGCAGTTTAACAAAGAATTGGACTCAATTAGAATAATGTTTCAGAAAAGCCACGAATAATGTATTTGTTAAAAAGACTTAAAGGCAGCAATATGTAGTACACTGTATGCATATTGCAGTGCCAAAACAAACATGACCACATAAATACAAGACTAATTTGGAGAAGCAGTTTCTAGACTGTAATCCTGATGGCGAAACCTATGATTATGGGTGCAATCCTCCAATCCCCAGCAATTGTACTAGGTTTATTCAAGCCAGTAATGGAGTCGGGCATTCCCACATTCTGACTGTCGCTAAATTCTTCTGACTCACCACACACAAAATGGCTAAGCTCAATGTTTTCTACTTTCTTCACAAGTCCATTGCTACCGCTTGTTCACTCCTGGCCTTGGTAACAGCCACCAACTCGTTTCTGAAGAACCCACATACGGTTTTGTGTTAAGATTGTTATCTTTTTGTCATCTCTAGCTGTTTTCTTTCTACTTTGATTCATTCTCAAGTTTTCCTCTCACCTTAAGCAACCTCTAATGCCCTTTACAATTCCACCTTTCTGGTTCCTGTAAGTTATGATTCTGGTCTCTGTTCTTTCACCATGACCACTTACAGTGGCCATAATGTGTCATACCATTGTTATCTTTCTCTTCCTGGTTTTGTGTTTTTCCTCTCCTTTCCTTCTTCCCCAGTAGAAAAAAAATATTTTATCTATGAAAACACACTTTTAATGAGATAATGCCAACAAACCCAACAGGCTTAAATTGATATTTTTTGCATATGCCATGATATGGTTGACCACTTATTTGGTCCATAAGGACTGATCTGTAACATTTTCCTTTTTGTAATTCTCAATCATCCCAAAAATCCCATAAATTTAAAAATTTTAAACTTGAAATGACTATTATGCCATCATGGTCAGGTCTCTGCACTTGTAGACATTTAGAAACAATGTCATAACAAAAATTTCAAACACAAGTCAATAAGAGGGACTAATGACATAAACTTTGTTCTAGGTCACTGTTGTGAGAGAAAATTCAGCAGGTAAAAACAGTTGAAAATGTTACTTGCTGCAGAGAAAGAAAAAAACATCTGCCTGTCCATCTGCCTCTACATATAATGATTGGCCCTATAATGATTCTGGATGCATGAGAAAAGCTTCAAGGAGTTGCTCAAATCAGCAAGGTAGAGTCCATGTCATCTACACTTAATCCTCTGAAAACGAGAGGTCTGCTTGTCTAGACTTGTGTGAAAGTCTGCCTTTCTCTCTTATAAATACCTCCAAAGCATGATTCATCATACCAAAATAAATACATTTGAAACAAGTTAAATTAATCAAATTCTGGGAGTGCCTGCTTCTCCCCATCGACAAGTTTATTTATCTTGTTAGTCTAGATGACTAATTTAAAGAAGATACTTAAATATCAAAATATTATTTGAGAGTGATACTATTCTTATTGTTGCTAATGGCTCCCTATTGAGTGAGCAAGTTTCAGGCATTTTTGGTTGCAAAAACTGTTCTGTTCCATATGTTCTTGTCATACTGGTCATTCCATATTTACAAAATAATCTTGCTGATGATACAAATATAAAGACATGTTAAGATATTTTGCTAGAGGTTAGGGAATTAAATAATCATCTGTAGGGGTTCTCTACCCAACTGGTGAAAGTGTGTTCAACACAGACTAAGACAGAAATAGAAAGTAAAATTTATCTTTGGATAAAGAGTAAAAAAATAATTGTTAGTCAAGTCTACCTTCTTTGACAGCAATGGCAAAACTGTCAGTGACAAGTGAGGGTTTCTTAAAATGATTGAAAGAGATATCAAAAAGTTATTAACTGTTTGAGGCTTGCTTCAATTTCTTGAGAGCTTGAGGGGAAAGAAAAAGGAATATTCTTTTTCTGATGTTTGTGAGGCAACTACCCAAGGGAGGGCAGTTGCATCAGAATACCAAGAAAGTGAAACTAAAGAAAAAAAAAAAAAAAGAACACACAAACCCACCAACTGCCTTTCTCTCTAATCCTCTTTCAGTGACTCGACAGTTGTAAATTTAGGAAGGGTTCAATTAAAGTAAATTGGAAAGCTAGAAATGAGCTTAATGAGCTTTAAAATTAAGGCAACATGGTAAAGAAAACCAACAACCAATGCTCTAACTTACAGATGTTATGGAAATTACGCATGCCAGCCACCATAACAGGGTTCGACTCTAGGTTTCCGCTGAATCAATAAGCCAAAGAGAGATTCTTCTATAAAGTCCTTTTTATTAATAGCGCTACAGCTCGAGCTGGGTGCCTCCGAAGAGGGACCTCGAACAAAGAAATCTCTGGGGAATTATACCCTTACAATCTAAATTCCCCACCCCTCATGCAACAGTGCGGACAAGTAGTAATATTAGGGTCTGGGGTCTTCCCATTCTTCATTGGGTCCTTTCATTGTCTCTAGGCGGGCCTTTTCTTTTCTTATTTCTAAGGCTGCAGCTTCTGTTAATGAAGGTATCTTCCTTATCTTCTGGCTTGAACCGGCTCTGGGGCCTTCTTTTACTTGACTAGGTAAAAGTTCAACATATCTAGGTGAAAGTTCACAGCTTGCAGCCTAAGGCTTCAGCAAATTTAGCTACTAATGCTAAGCAAGTTATGCTAAACAAGTTCTATATAAGTAGTATACCAAATCGCACAACACAGAAGACGAGCAGGAAAATTTTAAACAGTCCCAAAAGGAAATAATCTTTAAACTGGAAATAGCCTCATGCTGCAAAATTCAAATCCATGTTTGCATCCCAAATTTTGACAGGTGTTTGTGGGAATAATTGTTACTGTGGCCTTATTTTCACTTGTACTTTTTTCTTTAAGGCTCATGAAAGAGGATAGAGTATCTTTCTTGAGAAAGTTGTGATTTTTGTGACAAAACTAACATGCTTTTCTTTATATCAATAGTAATTAAGTGAGCCAGCATGTAGCTTAAAACATTGTCTGATCATTTTTCTTCCTTTCTGTGACTGTACAGCTGTTTCACAGCACAGGTGGGTTGCTACAATTTTCTGAAATCAGATAGAAGTGATTGATTTTATTAAAAAAGAAAAACCAATACACAAACATATACCAGACAAAAACCCTGGGTGCATGTGATGTAAGGTAATTTATCTGTGTAATATAATCTCCAAGTGAGGGTTTACAGTCAGTTTGTTCAAGGACAGGTAAATTACTTTAAGAAGTTGAAGTCTCTAGAAGACTTTTCCTCACATTTTTCACTCCCTGCTGGATAAATTTTAAAGTCCACTCACTCTTCTCCTTGATGTTAAGTGCAAAGTAAGGTGGGCGGCACCAAAAAATAACCAGCCAGAAAGAAGTTTTTGAATATGAGCTATTAGTTTTTCACCTGTCATATCAAAGAGTGGGTGGGTGGGTGACAAAGTGTGGAGTTAGGTGTAACAAAGTCCCATGACTTTGCTTCAGAGGATTAGGGAAAAATTTTGCTAGGTATTTTTATTACTGATATTCTAAATTTTACTAGATGTTTCTTATGTTAGACTTAGAATTATCAGTAATCTTAGGTATTCTCATAACTTCAGGTAAACAAGGATTTAGTAGTTCACTGCTATATTCAGGCAGCAGAAATCTGTTTCAAATAAGGAATGATTTTGTGTCATTGAATTTCAAGTAACCAAGATTCAACTGCATTTTATAATTCTACAGTAAATCAAAATAGGGGAAGATGCCCTGCTATAGAGGAATAAAGTTATGCTGGTTGTTAGAATACTTGATTTGGATGGTACTCAAGAGAGGAGGTGCTTGGTAGAAAATATGGTTGAAAATAGAGCCACTGAATCACTGCACTTTAGCTTCCTACCTGCCAAGTAGGAGAAATAAGTTCATAGTTTTTTGAATTTTCTCTCCTCTTGCCCACTCATACCTAAGTCTGTTTGGGTGCCATTCTTACTGTCTGACTTTAATTAAGGCTATACTGTCAAACCAATGACAAACAGTTCTAGAGCAAGAACTGGGAAGGGGACTTCTAGGTCTAAGTGAGTACAATTTGTTGTGATTAGCATAGGTAAAGTAGGCTACAGGCTTAAGAAAGTGAATCGTAACAGCCATATCTACCAAAAGGGGACCTTCAGCCGACTCTTAACTGTCCGGTAAAGATAGGTATGTTGTTGTTTTGTGTCTCCAGAGCCCCTCTACTAATGCAAATGTAATGCATTAATAAGATGTGCAAGTCCTCTTTTGCTACTTGCATGGATATTTCTGGGGCTTGAAATCAGTCTGAAAATAAAAAATGCTAATGTAGGAAAAAAAATATTCAACTAATTCTAATGGAAGAAATATGCATGCAAAGTAAGATTTTCTATACAGTACAACATAGGTGCTGTACATACTTCATGCATGTTATACAGGAGTTTTAATTTGGAGAGACTTTCAAATGAAGAAAGAGTCAGAGGAGAAAATGGCAAATGCTCTCTTTCCCTTCAACTCCTAAACACAACTTAGTGCAGAATATCCATCACTGTTCAGAACAGCACATAAACCAGCTCCTTGGCTCTTTTTACTGTACTGTAACTCATCTTTGCCAAGAATTGTCACCCCCGTAACAACTTAAAGTTTTCCCTTGGCTTCCCCTCACAAACAGTAGCTGGGGAAAATGATTTACTGCGTCTGCAGAGGCAGCACCAGAGGAAGAGATCTCTGTCACAGCAGGGCTGTGACAAGCGCAACATGCTGATTTCGCAGCGCGCCCTGCCAGCACGAAGGACTTACTTTCCCAAGCCCAGTTTGCTGCTGGAGTGGCTGCAGCACTACAAATGTTGTTTGGGAGTCTAGGGATGGTAATGCTATTGCGGGAGCCTTTGATGTGCACTGAGTGTGCTTTTATGGATCCTGACCTGGGGTTCTTAGCACTGTAGAAGTGTGAGTCTGTGGGGGGCATTACTGGTGAGCTCATTTACTAGCCGTGACATTTAACTTCATCAGTTTTATGCACAGCCAGCTCTGACTGTCCCTGACCCGCTCCCCTGGGGTCCACCTGCATCCAACCCATGGCCCAGGACCTGCCCTGCCTGGCCATGGGCCCTGCCGAGCCGAGTCCACCCGTGAGCCCACAGCCCGGCCTGGCCTCTGCCCATCCCCAGGGAGGTGCCCGATGCCCGGGGCTTGGTCTGCCCTGGCAGCCCACCGCTGCCCTGCTCCTGGCTGGGGTGGTGGGACAGGCCCAGGCTGCCAGGCCCTGCCTTGATGGACCCCATGGACAGCCCCGGCCTACAGGAGCCACTGGCCTTGTAGTGCCCTGGTAGTAATTCAATAGGTACAGTCATACAAAAATGACCAAGAAAACCCAAATATAAATATTTCAGTGATGCCCACCGTGGGCATGTGTGGACATCTTCATGTGCATCTTCATTTCCCCATAATGGGTGGACTGTGAAAATGGTTTCCCCTGTAATCCTGATGCCCTCAAGTTAATCAGCTTAAGGCCTAACTATTATTTTAGCGTGAATCAAATGTGTACATTCACTGGGATTTGAGCCTTGGTCCCTTGGTCTTTTCATTTGAAGAAGAGGGACTACTGTTACAGGGGGTTTCTAGTGAGCTGTAGGAGTTGTCCCAGTCCCACATATAAATTATTCTTCTTTGGCAATGGAAATGTTCCCCTATCAAATGTTTTTTTCAGAAACTTGTGCAGTTTCTAAATGGCTCAAAAGACAATTTTTTTTTAGTTCGAATATAGTCAAGAAATGCACAAACAATCCCTGAAAACCAAAATATTCCAGTTTAAATCTGGAATGTCTCAGAGTGTTCTTCCTTTCAAAAGACCACTCAGTAGCATCAATGCAGTGTCAGGAAGTATTCTGGTGGTGTTCCTAGATTTCCCTTTCTTCAATATGATATGTCTGTATGTGTGTGTGAAAAAATTTCACCTGCCTTTACCTGAAGATTCTGGATGTATTTTTATTGTTCTGGCTCCTGGAGTGTGATGGTCCTGTGATGATCTGTTTACTAGATTGTCTAGGTTTGTGACTGCTGATATTAGAAGTGCAAACTTTAACTCCAGTGCAGATGAACTGATGGGTGAATAACTGTTAGGTAAGACCAGCTCTGCGCATGCAATAGGATGTTATCACAGCCAAGTTGATTTCTAAGGGCCTTCAAACTTTCTTGAAAGGCTGAACATAGCAGTATTTCAGCAATGCAGGAACAGGTTGATTTTCTGAAGAAACTGAATTAAAGAATTCCAGTTTGAACCAAAACACTTTAAATTTTGAATATCGGCAGTTTACCAGAAACTGCTGGAGCCATACTATGTTTTTTGGGATTAGTGCAGTCATTCTGAGTAATTAAAATAGCTGAGAAAACTGCAGTCTTTTACGAGAGAGAGACATAATGAATTCAATAAATAAAATATTCATCTCTTCCCCCATCTAACAATTATTGTATGTTCATTAATTTTTGTCATCTTTTGGTATTTCACAGAATCACAGAATCCCAGATGGTTGAGGTTGGAAGGGACCTCTGAAGGTCATCTTGTCCATGCTTCCTGCTCAAACAGGGCCACCTAGAGCTGATTGCACAGGACCATGACCAGACGGCTTTTGAATATCTCCAAGAATGGAGACTCCGCAGCCTCTCTGGGCAACCTGTGCCAGTGCTCGTTCATCTCTCACAGCGAAAAAGTGTTTCCTGCTGTTCAAACAGAACTTCCTGTGTTTGTTTGTGCCCATTGCCTCTTGTCCTGTCACTGCGCACCACTGAAGAAAGCCTGGCTCTGTCCTCTTTGCACCCTCTACTCAGGTATTTTTATATATTGATAAGATGCCCCCGAGCCTTCTCTTCTCAAGGCTGAGCAGTCCCCGCTCCCTCAGCATTTCCCCATGTGAGAGATGCTCCAGTCCCTTAAACACCTCTGAGGCCCTTCGCTGGACTCTCTCCAGTATGTTCATGTCCCTCTTGTACTGGGAAGCCCAAAACTGGACACAGTACTCCAGGTGTGGCCTCACAGTGCTGAGTAGAGGGGAAGGATCCCCTCCCTTGACCTGCTGGCAATACTTTACCTAATGCAGCCCAGGATACCATTAGTCTCCTTTGCTGCAAGGGCACATTGCTGGCTCATTTTGAACTTGGTGTCCACCAGGACCCCCAGTGCCTTTTCTGCCAAGCTGCTTTCCAGCTGGGTGGCCCCCAGCATATACTGGTGCATGGGGTTGTTCTGCCCCAGGTGCAAGACTTTGTACTTCTCCCTGTTGAACTTCATGAGGTTCCTGTCAGCCCATTTCTCCAGCCTGCTGAGGTCCCTCTGGATGGCAGGACGACCCTCTGGCATATCAGCCACTCCTCCCAGTTTTGTATCATCTGCAAACTTGCTGAGGGTACACTCTGCCTCATCATCCAGGTCATTAACAAAGATGTTAAACACCCTCTGGGCCTGGTCATTCAACCAGTTTTCAATCCACCTCACTGCCTGCTCATCCAGCCCATACTTCAACAGCTTGTGTATGAGGATCTTCTGGGAGACACTATCAAAGGCTTTACTGAAGTCCAGGTAGACAATATCCACTGCTCTCCCTTCATCTACTAGACCAGTCATTTGATCATAGTAGTTTATCAAGTTGGTGAAGCATGACTTCCCCTCGGTGAATCCATGCTGACTACTCCTGATGATTTTCTCGTCCTTAATGTGTCTGGAAATGGTTATACAGAATTAGCTTCTCCATCACCATCCCAGGGATCAAAGTGAGGTTGACCAGCTTGTAGTTCCCTTGGTCATCCTTCTTGACCTTGTTGAAGACAGGAGTGACATTTGCTTTCCTCCAGTCTTCGAGCACTTCTCCGAATCACTATGATTGATCCAATATTATTGAGAATGGCCTTGAAATGACACCTGCCAGCTCCCTCAGCACTTGTGTGTACATTCTGTCAGGGCCCATGAACTTATATGTATCCAGTTTGCTTAAGTATTCCTTGACCTGATCCTCTTCCACCAAGGATACATCTTCCTTGCTCCAGATTATCCTGCTGGTCTCTGGGACCTGGGATTCCTGAAAGCTGGTCTTGCTAGTAAAGACCAAGGCAAAGAAGGCTTTCAGTACCTCAGCCATGTCCTATGTAACCAGATCCCCTGTCTGATTCAGCAATGGGACCCCATTTTCCCTATTCTTCCTTTTGTCACCTATGTACTTATAGAAGCCTTTCATGTTGTCTTTGACATCCATGGCCAGATTAAATTCCGTTTGGGCTTTAGCTTTCCTAACTTCATCCCTGGATGCTTGAACAATGTGTCTGTATTCCTCACAGGTTATCCAACCTTGCTTTCACCCTCTGTATGCTTCCTTTTTCTGTTTGAGTTTGGCCAGGAGTTTGTGTTTGAGTTTGGCCGTCTCAACTGGTAATCTTATTGAAGGACTCCTTCAATATTAAAGAGAACTGTCCTGTCACAAAAGAAAAATTTGTCAGTTAAGGATTTTGTGAAGCATCTTTATTGAGACCACAAGTCACTAGAGAATTTTAGGTATGACTCCATTTATTTGTTCCAAAATATTTAAATATACATTTCAGTTCCAAGGAATAGAATTTGAAGGAAGTTACAAGCTTTTCAGAACTTGGACTAAGCTAAAGCTTCACACTGTCTTCCCAACTGGAACAGCTGCCTGAAGCATTAAAAATACGGAAGAAGGGAACTACAAGCATTGTGGGTTTTAGCCCAGTTGAGAAGAACTTCAGCTAGAAGAACATATTTAGTGTATTGTCCTCTCTAGGGTGATGCTCACTTTTCAATTGGTACCTAAGGCCTTCCCCATATAGATTTAAGTTGCAGAGTTTACTTTGTTGCCTTTCCAGTCTGGCACGGACTCCAACTTTGCTCCTTTACTCCTTGTCTTGTACTTTATTTTTGGATGAAATTTTCGTACTCTGTGATTAGAGTGGTGTACTTGTGTCTAGGGACTTCTGCAGCCTGGCGACAATTTCCGTCTGGTGGGGTGCTGATATGTCACAATCTTTGCATCTGAAATATCTGTGAAAATGACCCAACCTATTTCAAAAGACTGAAGTTAGGAAAATTGCTTTTAAAAATTCCATCAATAAGAAACTGAAATCATTATGCAGACATCAATTTAGGAGCTTCTTCAGCAACTAGAGATTGCCTGTTCCAAGTAAAGTATCTTTTAATTTGTTGTTTTTCATAGATTATTTTCTCTCACATTAGTATTTTCTGTTTTCCTGATCTTGATTTATTGTTTGGACAAAAAAATAGCACTTCAAAAGATTTTTGATGTCTGACAACAATGTCTGTTCACAATTACACAAACAGCAATGAACCATCTGGGTTATTTGTGTGAGAGCATAATCATGAGTAACTAGTAACAAGTTTGGGGTGATATCCATATACTTTATACTTGAGATCATTACCCATGAGTTTTGGACTTTGCCCATATTATAGGAGCTAAAATTGTAGGCCCATTGTTTCTTATTCCACATACAAAATGCCTATTTATTTACATCATTATAATGACTGGCCACTACAAGATGGTTGAAGTATTGCTCTTTACAAACTCGAGGAAGGTAGAAAGCATGCCTTAGCATAGAGTTCAACACTTAATCACTTACTTAGTTATTTTAACAAAATTCTTTATACACAGGCAACACCATAGACTCAAACCAAGAAAGAGGTTTCTTTTTTGTTAAACATGAGAAATAGAAGCAAAAGGAAGAAGAAGGCAGGAGCATGCTGACCTTTGAATACCAGCCTGTTCCTGACAAGAAATGGTGTCAATGTATGGTTCCAAGTGAGGAAGCAGCAAGAATTACCCCAAATTCTCTTGAGATGTGATTCTGCATTTGAACCTGATCAGACTGGGGGATGAGGAGCTGCTCCTGTAGTCAAGGATGGATTCTCAGGTTCCCAGGTTAGGAAGCAGCAGAAATGGATCAAGCCATACTGGTAATGGATATTAGCAGCTCATTTTACTACATGAGCCTGAACTGCCTACAGCACAGCTCAGGAATGCTGAGCATTCATGATTCATGAAAAAAAAAAAAAGAAGAAACTTCTTCATGGAAAAAAAGAAACTTACTCAATAACAAGCAATTGGATCAATCATGCAAGTAAGCACACACATTCTGTTTTTTTTTTAATCAAGCAAAACCTGTGAGTTCAGCAGGTTTATGTTTAATTTCCCCCTCAAAATGGAATTTTGATTGGACTTCTAAATTATCTTCTTCATTTCTAGTTGAATTTCCATGTCTACTTAAATACCTTATATCCTTCAGTTGTCAAGAATATGATAATAGACATGAAAGAATCATGCAAAGGCCTTTAAAAATGTTTTTGACAAGTTATTCTTGTCTGATAAAAATGGAATCATAATTGTGGTTTATATTTATTGCAAGCTGCACAAACTAAATGCACTTTGAAGGTGATTTTGCCCCTAACATCCCATATAATGTGTCATTCTATAGCAATATATTCAGCTGGTTAGAGTCCCAAAGAACATTAGTTCTTGTAAAATTTTCACTAATGTCAGTATCTTACCCTGAGGCTTTGTTCTGTGTGTAAAAAGGTTGCAAAGCCTAAAATGTAGGGCCTGTCAAGGCAATTAAAACAGGTTAAGTACCTTGATACCTTGCATAGCTGATAGGAGGAAATCAGACACTTCAGAGAACCAGAAAGCCTCCACCCAGAATGAAAGCTTGTTTAGACTTAGCCAGTAAGAAATATCAAGCACAGACCTGTGTCTCCCTGCTCTGCACTCACGATTGAGAACATGGAGGCTTTTTTGTCAGTGACAATCAGTTGATGTGGGCTTATATTTTCTAAAACAGTTTTTATGGAACAGAAATGGAAGGTCTGTCCTAAAAGACAAGGAGCCACACACCTTTGACACTGAATGCTATTGTTACCCCATGCTGGACATCTGGATTCAGCTCCTTTTCAGATAAATTCCCCTCCCTTTATTCCCAGGTAATGTGTCTATCACCAAGCTATAAGGTAGTCCAGGCGGGGAAGCAATTCATTGCTCTCAGTGAAGTACGGTTGTGGTGGAGCCAGTAACTATGGTCCTGGGCCAGCGCGAATAAAGAAACGAAACACAGTGGAATATGACTCCGCTTCTCCCAGTTTGCTGCTTAAGAGTATTGAGCTGGCAGGTGAAAAATCTGGCTTCTGATCTATGGAATCAGTATTATTTCTGGTTTTATCCTGTCCTGGGGAAGAACCAACACCCTTCCTTTTGGAAAGCTAGGGGCAGTCTGCTCCTCATTCCTTCTTTTTAACTCAATAGCTCTCAAGTTCTTCAGTGTGTAGCAGCAGGCTTTTAACTGGAGGAAGAAGAGCACAACTTACCAGAATAGTAAGGGCACCTCTGGTGCGGTGGGAATTGTAAGTCAGAATCTCCTCAAGGTTGTGAGGGGGTTCACAAAATCATCGCCAATATCCCATGTTAATATCCATTAAGCTATTACATAAAATTATTAAAAAGAGAAGAGTTCTCTCTGTTTAATTCCGTGGGGTGAAGAACATAAGGACTTACCTCAAGAAAGGATACTGGACTGTGAGTCCCAAGGTGCCTCCTGTGTAGCTAAGTCCCAGGGAAATACTGGCATACGCACATACTGTCGCAGATCTATGCACAGCTTTCCTTATTGTTTTCCTCCTGGTGGATGCTTCCTCTTGCTGCTCTCAACTCCACTCTGAGATGCCTCCTTTTCTCCTCCCACACGATCTGAATAGAAGGATGCCCTGGTATGGTTATTCTGTATGGTGTAAAACCTAGTCCTCTAGGAACTAGGTCAGGTATGTTGGCATGGTAAACACTGTTGAATCCAGCTGAAAATATGACACATTTTTGTAAAGGTGTACCTTTCACATGGAAGTGGATGTTGCTTCTTATAAATTAATCTTTCTCTCTCTTCTGCATCAATTGCAAAGTCCTACCTGTGCACCTGGCTTTTCTTTTTGGTGTGTTTGGGTTTTTGTCAAAGTCTGGAAGGACTGAGAAGAAACTGCATAAAAGAATCTAAGGGTATTTCACTTCTGTGACTTCCATTAGACATATCCTGAGTTAAGAATAGCAATAAGCTGAGGTAATGGGTTGCACTTAACCCTGAGTGAAAAATTCTCATGGTAAGCCAAAACTTAAAGTGTTTATAATGCAAATATATACTCTATATCATTAGATAAGTGATGGTTTTCAGGCAGTAGCAAAGTTCTGTGAGATCCCTTAAAATATTTAAGATGTTTAAATGAATATGCCTTGTCAGTAGTATAATCTACCGTATAACTGCCAGGATCATTAGAGATTTACTGAAGAAATGTGATTCATAGAGTCACAGCAGTAGACCCAAATGTGGCAGAAAATGTGACTGACAATGAGAAAGACCTAGTCAAGCGTCTTAGTGAGCAAACAACAAGCAAAGTCAGTAAAGCAGTCTATTTGCATGAAAAGTATGGGTGGTGGACACGAAGGGGAAACATAGAGCTTTCAAGGTAATGGCGATCCATAGTGTAGTGAGTTCTTTACCCACTTGTCTTTTGTTTCAACCTCAAATATAGAAGTAGAGTGAAGCCAAAATTAAGTAATGAGGTCATTCTGAGACTTGAACTTTTGGTGGCTTGCCCGTCATTAAATATCAATAAGCACTGGTAAAAAGAATCCTTTTAAAAAGCAATGACAAAAAAGTGTGCAATGGAAAATGTCTGCATAGCAAAGAATTTAGCAGGAGGAATTTCCATTAAACTGAAGAACAAAAATGAAGAGCAGGCAGCTGTTAAATGTTTTGACATAATGGGTTAATATGGGTTAAATAGCACATATATCCATCTTGTTTGTGGGTATAACGTTTACAGGCTATGCTGTCTCTCATCACGTAAAGATTTTATTACAAAACCCCACTTCTTACATTCTTAGAGAAACAAGCAGAATAAATAAGTTACATGCATTTCTAAATTTACAAACAGAAGATTTGACTGCATTTTTGGAGGCAGAAAAACTAAAACATTATTTTTAATTAATAATCATATTTTCAATGTTGGCATTTTTTGCCCTAATAAAATAAGCATTTCAAATTTCAGTTCGTGATTAAAAGTTGGCAGACTGCACAAGGCAGACTGAGTGGCTCCACTTCAAACAACATAATGAAAAAATATTAAAATAATATCATATTTAAGAGCTGTATTTAGCATAAACTCTGCCATTGCAGAGATTGGCCATGTACCCTGCGGACTTCCCTAAAGCTCTCGAACTCGATTCTGGTAATCAGACCAAAAGTGCATGAGAGGCTATAAGACTGGAGAAAATAACAAAAGTCAAAACTGGTGCCATTCCTGCATCTTGGAGGATGATCTGAGTACTCATATGAGCTATCTCTTCCTTCCTGCATGTTAGCATGTTTAATACAGGAAAGGTTATTTCAAAAGAGCAATTTGATCCTGCCACACTAAGTGAATAATCCCATTGTAGTCACAACATACGTTCTTTCCTGTCCAACAGTGCATGGGAAGAAGCAAATTCAGGAACTGACATCCCGCCCCTGCACACCCCCCGGCTTGACCCGATCTTTCCAATGATCCAATAGTCCAGCAGGACTACAGAATTCACAGCTAGGTGTCACAAGTAAGTAGCACAGCTCAAAGCTCTGATCTCAGTCCGCAGACTCATGGATTGCAAACCAATACGGATGTTTGTTTTACTGTGGTTTGGTTGAATCACCTACCTCTTGCATGCCCCTGAAGCAAGGATGCCATTTGCAGATGTATTCCTGCTTCTCTAAGGGGAAGTGGAAAGGAGTGACGGAAATCACAGGCTAGTTTAGACATTGCTATATTCATAGAATCACAGAATGGTTTGGGTTGGAAGGCACCTTTAAAGATCATCTAGTCCAAGCCCCCTGCCATGGGCAGGGACACCTTCCACTAGATCAGGTTGCTCAAAGCCCAATCCAACCTGGCCTTGAACACTTCCAGGGATGGGGCATCCACAACTTCTCTGGGCAACCTGTTATAGTGTCTCACTACCCTCATCATAAAAAATATATTCCTTATATCCAATCTAAATCTACCCTCTTTCAGTTGAAAACCATTACTCCTTGTCTTGTCACTACAGGTCTTGGTAAAAAGTCTCTCTGTCTTTCTTATAAGCCCCTTTTATATATTGAAAGGCCGCAATAAGGTGTGCCTGGAGCCTTCTCTTCTCCAGGCTGAACAACCCTAACTCTCTCAGCCTTTCCTCATAAGGGAGATGTTCCAGCCCCCTGACCATTTTTGTGCCCCTCTTCTGGACCTGCTCCAACAGGTTCATGTCTTTCTTGTACTGGAGACTCCAGAACTGGATGCAGTACTCCAGGTGAGGTCTCACAAGAGCACAATAGAGGGGGAGAAGCACCTCCCTCGACCTGCTGGCCATGCTTCTTTTGATGCAGCCAAGGATACGATTGGCTTTCTGGGCTGCAAGTGCCCATTGCCGGCTCATGTCCATTTTTTCATCCACCAGCATCCCCAAGTACTTCTCCACAGGGCTCCTCTCGATCAGTTCATCCCCCAGTCTGTACTGATATTGAGGATTGCCTTGACCCAAGTGCAGGACCTTGCGCTTGGCCTTGTTGAACTTCATGAGTTTCATATGGACCCACTGCTCAAATCTGTCCCGGTCCTTCTGGATGGCATCCCTTCCCTCAAGCGAATCAACTGCACCACGCAGCTTGGTGTCATCTGCATGTTCAGAAGTATTCTTCTGTTGGTTTAGAGATACAAGACATGAACCATTCTTAAAGTAGCAAACTACTTGCAACAAGAGAAATATGGATTAAAGCCCATATGAAGTGCAATAGTAATCACAATATTTTGTATTAGCTTTTCTTGCCACATTCTGAAACTATGATACCAAGAAAAGTACTCAACAAATCTTAAGCCATCTTTGACAATGAGCACACAACTGACATTTTATGGGTATTAAAAGGGAGTACACATACAGTACAATAATGGGGTTGTTAGGAGACAAGGTGCCAGGATTGATTAGGGACCCCTTATCCAGTTTACAGCTGGTGATTACCTTCATTTCCATCCCACCTTCATAGTTCATATAACATGCTAAAATCTATGGCCTGGGAATGTAACAAACCAATAGACTGAAACAAAGCCTTACACTGCTCTTTCTTTTTCGGTCTCTGAGATTCAGTGCTTACTGCACAAGTAGCTGTCTGGTGTTTTTATTCTTATTCAGAACCTGTGCTGTCCTGTGCACTGAAATAGCTCATGCTCTGTGACAGGTTTGAATGTAATTACACGCCATGCTATAATACATATACCTGAAGAAAAAGAAATTAGGGTTGTATGTGGCCAGTACCAGACTAATTCTGGTATTTTCTAACTTCTGGAGTCTTTGGCTTTGCAATATTATATTCTTTTAATGCTCTACAGACAGCTTGTTTTTAAGGTTCATATGTCAAAATGTCTTTTCTCTTACTCTGAGTTTGCACTGACTTCAAAAGTTTGGCTTCTAAGCCGTATTATTGGTACTAAGAGTCAGGTCTATACAACACAGTGCCCTAGATCCATCCACACATGCTGAAACAGCCAGTGAGCATCTATGTCCAGGTCATGAAATTTCAGGGATTTGGATGGAAAATACTGTACTTGTGCAACTACATTCAAAATTGCCAAGTCCAGCTGAATTATTTCAGTGCTGGCTCTCCGTTTTGGTACACAAGCTTCACTGAGGAAGATTGGAAGCTGCAGAAGGGCTCAACTGTTTTAAAGTGCTTCACATATACAACTTGTGTGAAGCGTGGTGAAACAGTACGATTAGTGAGTTCATTTCTACAAGCAAGCGCACGCTTAGCACATAAACCCATTCCTGGACTCCTTTACAAAGTTGAGACTAGCAGTTCTGTGGCCAGGAACAGTCCTCATTCAAAAAACTAGTCCCTTAAATTTGGGACAGATAATTAGACCAGTCACATATGTGGGGAGATTTTCACTATCCAGAAAGAACCCAATTTCTCAGACTGACTGAAATTGCAGGAAATAGCCAAGGAGGGAGGCATGTCTCTGGAGCGTAAGCAGAAACGAACTGTTGAACCTACCTAGACATTTAAATGTACTTACTGGCAACTGAGGGTTTTGTCAGTGTGGATAGGTTTCATTTGCCAATTCATTTCAGATGCTCTGTGGTATCCTGTCAGACCTCCAACTGATTTTGAAGAAGAAGAGTCCCCTATAGATCCTATATCATACACACCAGCCACACACAACTGTCTCACATATCTTAGGACATTTTAAATGACACTAGATGCCTGTGTGTCACGAGATGCAAGTGAATCCTAGCCAATGTAATATTTTACTTGTTTCCTTGCATTAGATCAAAACTTTGGCATCACTGATTTTTTCTTTTAAAGGACTAATTCAGGATGCATGAACCTCTGGAATTAATTTTTAATCCATTGTGGAAACCTTTGAAAACATTTTCATTGTGAAGCCAGATTTTCTGCTCACTAACCTGGCTGGCTACAGATACAAAAAATCAGCATCTCCCTGTGTTGCAGAAGGCTAAATATCCTTTCCCACTGAGTAGTCCCATCACTGTCTTAACAGCTACCAGGGCTCACTCAAGAATGCATTTAAAGGAAACAGCACACAATAAAAATGCAGCTGACCTGCTGTTTGATACCGCTTTCGGAAATGAATGGTGAGTCTCTTTGAAAAAGGGCAAAAAAATGCAGATGGCAGTACTGTTAACAAACAAGGAGAATGGAAAAAACTAGAGTGTCACTTGGATTGAACTCACTAACGTTTTCCTGTGATATGTGAACTTGCACGGAATAATCTGCTAATTTGCAGCTTTCTTTCAAAAATAGCCATGTGAGTACTTACATTTGATTTACTAGCCTAATTCGTGGCCACGGCAACTGCTACTATTAGCTGTATTTATGGTAACTCTAATACATCACCCAGAAACTTATAAATGTCAGCATTGCAGCTCCCTGTAATAGAAGAAGTTTTTACTGATAGAAGACCACAAACTAGTAGCACAGCCCAGCATTTGCTGTTATTCGTCTGAGAGAATTGTAGGCATACAGGTTACTAAGACCAGTGAATTCACATAGCTAATAAAGGTAGTTAGAAATTCAAAGTTCATATACAGAAATGTTGTGTTTTCCCCAGTACTTTTGAAATTTCTCACCAGTATTTTTCTCTATCTACCAAGAGGCATTAGTGATAAAGTTTAAAAAGTGTTTTAATAGTGTTTACAGTTCAACTGATCTGTTGTAATATCCTTTTTTGAAGCTGTTCAAATAAACATTATAAATATGTTTGTTATTAACATATGGTGCTGATACAAGGAGAAGACTTAATTCACTGTGTTATTTATGCAGCAAAATGTCCTAATGGTTCCCAGACTAAGATGAAAAGCTGTTGCGGCACCATCCGTGTATTAGATAATGTCTTGGCACTTTCCCTATTATACTGTTATAAATAAATATAATGATTAAAACAGGGTGGTGTCTGGTGCATTAAGATGCATTTTTGGTTTGTCCCTGTTTCCAGACCAGATCCACCCTCTGCTGGCAGGAGGCTTCTTTACACAGATCTGATCGAGAAATAGAGCCAGGAAGGCCAATAAGAGGTTGATTCAAAGCCTGCTGAAGCTAATTGACGGGTTCTAATCAAGCTGACAGGTCCTTGTGGGCATACACTGGTGACATATAAAGGAGCAGTATCAAGGGACCTACCCTGCCATTAGATAAATAAATGAGCGTGCTTTGGGGAGGTCTTATTTCGGAGAAAAAAAATCAATCTTTTCTCTCATATTGTTTTTATCTGCAGAACACTTCCATTATTTTCTCTCTAGCTGTTGCCCTCCTTTTTTACCTTCCCGTGTGAGATATCTCATCTCTCTGTCTTCTTGCCTTTCAGAAGAGCAGAAATAAGCAGGTTCAAACCAGCTGTGAAAATGAATTTTCATTATATCTTACAGCTATCCAACATAAATATTAAACATGTGAAACAAGAAAAATTTTCATCGTGGTGTTATGCTAAAGACAGGGCAAATGAACAGGTAACCATGTGTGATGAGTTCAGGTATCAAATGGCCCCTGTAACTGCCTGTGTGAATACTTGGACCCTGCGGTAAGCCTGAGGTAAATGGCAATGAAAGACATTCTTGATATTCAGAAATGAGCTAATATGCAGAGACATTTACCCAAAATCATAAAAGCTGTTTCATACACTTAATTCCATTCAGGCTGGTGCTACCATTTCCTGATTTACATGAGCACCCTCTAAAGACAGTATTTCATGGTCTGCTTCCTGAGACCCGCGGATCAGCTTGTGTTCGGCTGGCTACCTCCCTGCGATGCACAAACCCGTCCCAGGAGCCTTTCTGCCCCAGCCACCGTGCTGCCGGGGGGAACCGGACCCACCGGAGGCACGTAACTTGTCTTGCAGAGTGAAGCCACCGGCCAGACGGGTTTTAGGCCCTTGGCTGGAGAACTGGGACCCAGGCTGCTAATGATCATTTGTTCCTCCTGGGTAGAAAGGACATGTGTGCTGCCTAGAGGAAGGCAGTGTGCACTGGCGAAGGAAAGGGAGGGAAAACAGATATTATCACTCCTACCAAAACCATTCCCCGTGCCTCTGCATTAGTATGGAAAGACACAATCTGAATTAGCATTAAGCCAAAAGGGAGAGAGAGGAAGGTCCGGTATTATCTATGATGTCTTCCAGCTTATGGATCCCAGACCTTTTCCCTTAT
Source organism: Gymnogyps californianus (assembly GCF_018139145.2). NCBI lineage: Eukaryota > Metazoa > Chordata > Aves > Accipitriformes > Cathartidae > Gymnogyps > Gymnogyps californianus. Next base: position 183,650,432 of record NC_059471.1, read on the forward strand.
CATAGCCTTGCTGAAAGCCTCAACTCCGCTGCCGTCAGCACTTTCAGGTTCACCACACCGCACCACGTACACAGGCTCGCAGCTGCATAGATAGGAAATGCTTCCCCAAGGCTGAAGCTGTGGGATATGTTTACCGTGAAGATGTGTTGCAGCTTAGTGAAAGCTTCATTTAATTAGGTCAGAGAGCAACAGGAGTGGAGCTGGGACAATACGGTTTTTAAATGAGCTCATAATTAGAGGACACGGTCTCCAGGGCCAGGACAGGTATTTTCGTTGTTTTCATGTGCTGAAGCCTGTGCTGTTACTGTAACCAGTGTTAGTCTGTCTGAACTAACGAAAGGATGTTAGCACATGATATCATCCCACTTTCCTGTTGTTTTACAAACATTTCCAAAAGCACCTAAATCACCAAAGATCTTTTAAATCAAAATTTTGAACTTTGTGCTATTCCATGGAATATCAACTGAATCCTGTTATGAATCTGAATTAGGGACTCATCTAAGGATACACAAGCATCTGTTAGTTTTGGCAATTTAATTAAAATCATCCATATCTTTAGTTATTGCCTTCAACCACAAACCCCTCTTTTTCTTGTCAAATTCTATTCAGATAAAGCGCATTTCCTGCCCATCTGTTTATAGGTAGATCTGGTTGGAACAAAAAACTTTCTTTTGATGAAGGATGGCTGTTTTAGCAAAGCATGAACATTTTGGGAGGATATATGACTCTCAACAAAACTTGTCACTGAAATTTTTTGAAGTGCAGAACTATCTAATCATTTTTCACCAGAAAGTTAGACAACAACAAAGAGAAATACCTGCTTTTAAAAAAAAAACAAAATAGCAATTTTGACAGTTACATTTTGTGAAAATGCCTGAAATTTCTTGATTCTGTTCTAAAGTAAAATGTAATGTAACAGGATACCCTGAAATGTATAAGAAGACAAGGTTCTTTTCATATGGGAACTTCTAAATAATGATATTATTTAAAATAATAAAACACTGACCTCTATGTTCTCTGTAAAGCATTTAGGAAGATTTAAAAATGCAGAGGAAAAAGAAAGCTGCAAAGTCATGAAAAGGAGTATGACAATTATTCGCTAATGTGTTTGTCCTTAGCATTATTTACTGATGATATTTCTAAGGCTGTGAGTTTGTCTACAGTTGGCTAGAGAAATACACAGACCCAGAAACACATTACATGTACCTTAGCTGCCTATAAATTAAATATCTAGTTTTAAATTAGTTACTTCCACAGTCAACAGAGAGGGACAGAGAGTGAGAAAGGATGAATGAGAGAACTCCAATGGAGTAATGGGAGAGAATAAACAACTAGCTTAAATTGGACATCTATCTTACAGGTAGGTATCTAAACGCAGGCGAAATGAATTCACCTGTCCTAATGTGAGTCTCACCCCAATGATCACTGTATACACTTAATGTAATGAAAATGCTTTTTCTTGGCTGGAATTATTTTTTTTTTTTTTTAATTACAGGAAGTGCACTGCTACAAGCAAATAGCTAACTCCAAGAAGTACTTCTCAATTACAAGTAAAACTATCCTTGGATGGAAAATTTTCTGTGCTAATGCCTCTGTATGTTTCCACAGGAGCTTTAAAAATTGCTCTGGGTACAGTTTTACACTGAAAAATACATTCCAGGTATTTAGCAGATTATTATTTCATATTACTATCTATACCTATCTTTGGAAGAGCAAGACCATACACCATTATTATCTCCTTTCGAAATTTCCTTCTTACTTCTTTTTAAACATGCAACCAATCTAACACCTCTTACAAGTAACATCAAGGCCTGAAAGGTCTCCCCTTCCTTCATCACTGACTTAAACGAAAGCAATGCTGATTGACAGTATACAGCTTGTCTTCCCCTCAGCCCTTTCTTGTTTTGCTGTCTAAGGAGAAAAGAAGGACAAAAAAGATTTGTTTTTCTCTTATGTAGGTGATAAGGTATGCAGCTTTTTTATGATGCAAATTCAGACCAGTATTTACAGAAGTTATATTAGATAACAGAGAATATTTAGGTCACCTAAAAAACAGTGTCCAGAAGGCCCAAGAGAACAGCTGGGTCTTGCCTCTTCTGCTGTGCCCTGTGCATTTTCATTATCCTAAAGTAAGCTGCACTTCATTGCCATGCCTTCAACATCTTTGGGCAGCAGAAATCAACCTGTTTCCTGCCCTCATGCATCATCCTACATATGTCAAACCTACTTACTACCAAAAAGCATAGGTATATATTTATATACAGAGATGCTTGTTTTTCTAACTCCTTCCCTCCTTGGCTGTTGCCACTTGAAGCTTTTGTTCCAGCACCCCAAACTGCAGCCCTTCGTTTGTATCCACCCTACTACCCAGATCTGCTATTTGTCCATGCAGATCTTCACAACTCAAGCACCTCCTCTTAGTAAGAACTGGCAAAGATTTTTCTGGATTCAGGTGAAAACCCTGGAGTATGGAGCAAGCTATCTCCAGAGTCAGATCCTCCGGATTAAAATTTCTAGCCTTGGAAACGTCCAAACTTGTTCATTATAGTGTATCTCCTCAAATTATCCTAACATACAGACAGAAATATGAATGTACTTAATTCATGCCTGGGGATTCAACTCAACTAACCTTAATCATCTCAAAAGCAACATCTAATCTAAGCTGGTTGTGTTAAACTTACTTTGCAGTGAATAGAAGACTGGCACCTCCATAGAGAGATTTCTGTTGTCCCAAAAGAGATATCTGATGTAGGTGGGATGAATTGCCATACAGAGGTGCCTCTTTTCATTGCCTACAAAGAGAACCCCAACAAAACTAAGCTAGACAGTGAGCTTTCAGACAGGTTAAGTAAAGTAAAATAAATTGTAGCAAAATAAATTGTAGCAAGGAAGTGTTATAAAACAGTAGGTGGGCATAAGAAGCCATGTTTGAAATTAGAGATCAGATGAATTTGTTCTTCCCCCATTTCAAGAATACAGCCATACTGAGGGACCTACATCGATCTTCTGTATGTGTGAGCATATGGATGAAAGAAACACTGCACAAAGAAAACAGAATCTGCATTCCTTACTTTAGCATGTATTTGCTGTGTTTGCTGTAAGGGCAATACATAAAATTGCTCTTGCAGTTGCTCAGTGCTTTTAATGTAAACTCTTTTTAAATGCAAAGTTTAATTAGATTTTAGTTCTACTTTCAGACAGATCTGTGTGTTAATTAAGGGCCTGGAGCGAAGCTATATTTAAAAAAGTCTCATAAATCTCCCTGTAGTGCTGGAGTGATGATCTGCTCAACATGCAGGTGTTTTGACCTGCACATTTCATGCAGAAACAATTTTCCATCACGCAATTTCTGCTTCCACTTCCTCCCCCTCCTCCTCCTCTCCCCCCCTTCACTGCATACAAACTTTAGGTTAAGAGGTAGGTGGGCAGGTAGGCCAATACATTCACATGGTAGATGTTTTACTGAAGTGCAGTTGATTACAATATCCTTTGATTAATTCCCTCCTACCTGTTCCTGTAAACAGGGCACACAGAAATTTATGTGCTATTATTCATATTATTTCACATTTTAAAATGCAGTATTTGTTGAGGGTTTTTTTCCCCTCCAGCTTGCTAGCAGATTTAAGATAATGGCTTTCTGCCAAAATCATATTACCTTTGTCCTTAAGCAAAAGCATAAAAATTGAAATTAAGCTAATATCAATTCTCTTTTGACCTTTTGGGCTCTGTGCTATTAGTTAAGTGCTATATTGTGTCTCACAGATACAGTTCTAGGATGGTACAGTGATTTGGCATCCAGAAATGGAGTCCAGTGGCAAAGCCTTTTCTGGAGATTAGAGGAAGAGAGAGCACTAGCAAGCACAGTGAAGCCTTGATTATAGAGATATAAATCTGCCTTTCTGGGTTGTGAGGTTTGTGCCTCTCCTGAGTATTGATTCTGGCTCCTCCACTTGGCTCTTTCTAACTTTGCTTTTGGTTCCTCTCCAAAGTACTCTCCAAAGATATTGGGAGGAGATTTGTACATGACTGCAGGTAAAACTGGAAAGAAAATTTTCCAACCTAGCTTTCCCTAGACGAACAGGAAGAGCATGCGTACTGCATCACACCTTCATGAATTGGAAAGTAAACCATCCCAATGCTACATGTGTGCCTATGTGCATGGCCAAAACAGTTTGGACTAAGTTCAGTAACTGATGAGGGCTTTCTACTTACATGCCCTTTGTGAAAGTGAGTAGTGAATCCATGCTGCCTTTGATAGCTGATCTCACGCCCAAGTCTGCAATACGGTGCCTTGTGACAATTCTGTCCATACTGCTTGTAGGGACAGGTCTCAATTAGCAGATACCCTTTTCCTACTTCTCCCTGCCAGGTGAGGCAGCTGGATGACCACAAAGCACAGGGAGAATGACAGTCAATGCACTTGCTCTGTGAACCGTCAACTGGTTGGGGTCACCTTGAGGCTCAAAGCTGTACCACCATGTATGTTAAATGTAACTAACTTGAGCCCCACTGCTGGTGTCCCCTCACTGTCTCCAGTCATACCTGAGCAGATTTGGTTCTCTTGAAGAATGCATGCTGCATGCAATTTGCTGCGCACTGTTTGTGACTTCCCTGCTTCTCCTTCTGCACTAGCCTTGCTGAGCCAGACCTCAGTATGGTCACCACCTGACTTCTGCAACCACTTGAAATGGGTTTTGCCTCTAAACTCCCAAATCATTTCCATTGCCATTCACATTTATGCAGATAGAACTTTGCTTGCCTTGATGTTTGTAAAATGTGCTATGCAAATGGAATGCAAATAGAGGTATAAATAATTGTTTGAAAATTTCCCCTGTTACTTATCCAGTCCTAACAGCTATGAGCTAATTTGTGTCAGCTATAACACTTTAATAGGTGGGATAAAAGGCTATATGTACTTGCTAAGTGTAAACACTAATGGTGAACAAGAATTATTTAATATCGTTAAAACAGGGTTGTAACTAGAAGTGATAAGATTAAAGTAACGAAGATATAATTTTCATCTGAGTAGGATCTGAAGATTGTAAGCACGTCCCAGAGGAGGTATTTGGTGCCTTTTAAATTACACTGGACACAATAATTTTCTTGACTATACAGTCATGAGTAAGCCTGAAATGGCACAGACATGAACTACATGGCATTAGATTGCATAAAAATAAACAGGAAATTAGATTGTCCCTGGGAAGAGAAAGATTTTGTCATCCTCATGGAACCTCCTTGAGATGATAAATGAAACTTTGAATCAAGATCCCCAAATTTTGGGGTTGTCTTTGAACTTAAAAAGCAACAATAATAAATTGACGTTGGTTTTGAGCCAATTCCAGCACTCACCCAAAGAGCAGAAGCAGGACTGCAATATACTGAGCAAACATGATGGGTTTTTGGTTACTGAGTGGGTAGGATTTCTATTGCTGCACCTGTGAAAGGGAGCATGTAGACACACCTTTCTGTGGATGAGATCACCCCAACACTTTCACTCTCAGCTTGGCAAGAAGAGAGTGTAAGGAACACCATTCCAACCACATTAAAAATAAACTATGGGATCTGCTAGCTTTCTGTGCCCACCTGCGTGTGAATTCATTCATTACCACCAGACTTAAAAGAAGTGGGGGCAGGAGGTAACTTGAAGGGGAGAAGAGCCCAGCACTGAAATTAAAGTTTTTCTTTTCAAAGGAACTTGTTAAGAAAATAAAACTGACTTCAAAACAAAAATTGAAACTAAGTTCAGTATAACAACATAAAAATGGTAAAACTGGAAAGTATTTCCTTAGCACATTTGCTCTAACACTTATTAAAGATATAAAATAAATCCAAGAAAAACAAATCCCAGGTGTGGAAATGTGGTTAACCCATGACTCAGTTTAAATTTAAAATGTAAAATAGAACAGTCAACGTTCACCAATTTGCTTCAATTCTAGACAGGCATAAAAAAAAAGAAAAGGAGAGAGATCCTTACAATTCTGCTTCAAGAGAATCCAGTGCACGGCTGGAGAGCTGAGAACAGCCTAGTAGCAAGCTTCATAAAGCAAGCACAAATGAAATAGAAAGACCTAAATGCTCATAGCTTTTTGTGCCTGCAAATATGCATGAGCTACACTATGCTCAGAATGGTGCCACATGCAGAGAGCTATAAGGAGATTAAGGTAACGTTTTCTTCCCCTATATGGACTTGTCAAATCATCAGAGAGGAGAGAAAAGTGCTGACAGCAAACTGCTATTCCCTCTCCTGCCTAAAAGACTGTGCGTGGGTAGCAAATAGCTACAGTCTTAAGGTGGGAAGAAAAGAAGAGAAATATATGCTACCAATTCCTGAGGAGGATGGGTAACATTCTATCGTACCATGGAGAACACAGAGAAGGCACAGGAAAGCTCTTCTGAAGCTTTCCTGAAACAAAGTCTCCACTATGCCATTTTTGGGGGGATGAAAGGGTACAACAGTGACGTATATATTATTCTTTATGTGGACTGAATTGGAACATGTCAGCTCTAGGCCCAAACAAACATTCCTTCTGGACTTTGTCCCCTGGATTACTACAGTATATGCAAACCAACAGAGTACTCAGAGACGTACTGAACAAAAGACCAGCAGTCAGTTCTTGCATTGTCAAATGAGATATCCTGCAGACGGCTGGAGTTTTCCTTGAGGGTGTAAATTCTGTCAGACTCAAGCCTGGCATGCCATGCTGTCATGGGTTTATCTTTGGTCACAGGCCACTGTTGTAAAAAGCCTCAGTCTGGGATGGACTACAAGAGGTCATCTAGTTTTCCCAACCCTTCATAATCTCCTGAATCACCAATTTAAGTCTATTCTTTCTGATCTTATTTACCAGAAAAATTATAGTGCACATCTATTTAAAGTATTGGTGAAGATTGTGACAATTCTGAGGGATATGGTGGGAAAAATCAAGAGGCCATTTAAAAAAACAAAGACAGGAAGTTGTTGAATGATGAAGATTTGAGTCAAAAATGCAGAGAGCATCTTAAAAGCTGTGCAGAGGTATGTCATTCACAGAGATGACATGAATGAAACTAATTTTTAAGGCTGACAGAGCTGTCATCTGGTTCCAAGTTTTCTATGCTTTAAGTTTTAAAGTGATTTTTAGGTAACATTTTGATAAAGTGTTTGGCAATCATTAACACTTTATTGTTCATGGTCTACCTTTATTTCACAGGTTTACTTTCTTTCAAGACCAAGGGGAAAAAAAACCTCTGCAAACCTATCTATACAGAATTTCCATGGAGGCTGAGAGCAGTAATTGATTTAGTCCAGAAGAGTGTCTATGGAGAAAGGGAATATCAGGGACATACTGATCTTCACAATCACTCACGCATCCAGTCACATGATAAAGGAGCTACTGTTTTGCTATGCAACTCATCCTCTAACCAAGTAGACACACAGTCTTTCAATAATTCAGATTTTCCATTTTATGTGCTTTGTTGGAGGGAGATTATACTGATAAAACAACTGACCATATATATAAAAATGTATTTTCTTGTCATCTCTCTGTTTTTATTACAGTTGTGCCCAAAGACTCAGATTTCTCAAAGAACAGAATAAGCTATTGAAAATATAAGGTCAGATCTCAGTGGATGCATATTGATGTAGTTCCAATAGAAGAGTTGCCTCAGGATATGCCAGTGGAGAACCTAACCTGGTATATGTAAACTAATAAAATCCTTGTTGGCTACTGCTCTTCTTAATTCATTCTTTCTACTTTGTCTGTTTTCTTTTGAGATGTCAGGACTGGATCCAAAAAAATAATGTGGTCTAAAAATAAGGATTTTGGCATCTAAGCTAAGATATGGGTGGGCCCATCTTCATCCTTCCTTACTTAGACATTTGGTGTCTGAGACACCAAATATAGCAGCTTTCATCTGTAGAGCAAAATGTTCCAATCTAGAGGACAATATAGCTCTTGATGCCTGTGTCTCTTTCCGCTGTCTAGGGAGAGGAGCCTGGAAGATGGATCAGAGCTTGTGTGCCTCAGTTAAATGTGTAGTTAAGAAGATGAAACCATATCTTTGTGTGTAGGTTCACATTTTTTACCATCTTCAAATTCCTCATTCCTGGATTCTACAAAATCCTGGAGTTTAGATGTTTTATGTGCTCATTACAATCAGTAGCTGAATGAAGGATGAAGTAAAATGTAGACACAGTTACACTTCTTCCAAATATATATCTAGAGGAGAAAATGTTGTCTTCTTTTTTTTTTTTCTTTTTTTGTTAATAATCTAATGGTTAGAGCACTGACCCGGAAAAAGACATCCAGGATCAGTAACTTCCTCAGAAGGTTCAGTCCACCTCCTTTTATTGCACTGCACCCCTGTGTAGAAAAAAATTTAATACTCATAGACGGGGAAAAGGGGAGTTTGAAGAAGGAAGTCTAAATCTGTCATTCAGTGTTTTGGGGCTTTCATCTAGGAAGAAGGAAACCTGCGCTATTGCCTCTGCTCCCAGCAATGTTCTGTCATTGTACATACAACAGTCATTGGTTAAAAAACTGAAATAATCATGGTAAGATAGTCCAAGCCCCTATATATTCTGTAGATACCAGCAATACTTTTTTTTCCTCCAGGCACTTTGTAAAATAATTAGATGGGCCTTAATAAGATGAGGATAATCAGACATCTTCTCTGAGGAGAAGACTAAAAGTCTGGATTCAAAATGAATGAAGAAACTTTCTTGCACCTTTATCTCGGTATATGGGCTCTTTAGAAAATGTGGCTTTTTGGTACATTCCTCTGTTTAGCATTTTCTACTATCTTGTTCAACTGTAGTTTTTTTCAGACTGTCCGAATCCTTCCCATTCAATGTAGGATGACAGTAAGCATAAGTGCCTACAGGTATTAGATTTTAATTACCTTACTCTGTTTTTTCTATTCAAATCTAGGGAATAGGAACCTACAAAGTAAGCATTATAGCATCTAGCCGTAAAAATTTAAGTTCTCTATTGCAGCTAGCTCTGAATTTTTGAGGTCATGAACTGATGGGATAGTGTGTCTTCCATTTTGTGCTGTGTGTATTTTAAAATGTACCTAATTCCATTGGCATTTCTCTTTCTCTAAAAGCTTTGCTAATGTTTTCACTCAGTTTCTTATCTGCTCATTGTATGATTTCCTTCTGTTTCTTTCCCTTTATGTTGAACTGAATTCAGAAACTACCTTGGTGTATGCTTAAGGAAAGCTGAAGTCAACACCTGGAGGCAGTGAGTAGGATTGATCTGCCCAAAGGCAGACACCTGCATCTCACAGGGTTCATCTAATTTCAAAGTGGACATCTAAAATACATGTCAGATGACTCATCTGCTGTAAGAGTCTGTTTATTCTCCTTTAATTATAAAAGGAGAACAAATGACTAAATCAGATAGTGTCATCTATATTGCAACTGTCTAAACTATAGGACTGGAAAAAAACCATAGGAAATAAACAGGACATGGGGAAAGTAAATAACAAAGTTGGAGATCATATAGACCTGAGGAATTATTTGCCAGATAAACTACCTGCCTTGAGGAGGCTTGCAGAATCCATGCCCATCCCCATCAACATCTCCGAAGTCTTCCATTGCCAATACCTAATTCTTGACATAGTGATCCCATGTCAATAGCTAATTCTTTAGTTTGGTCTGTCTCCCTAAAAAGGTCTTTGCTTTCACATAAAACATTCACTAATCTACTTTTATATCACTGTAACCAGTTGAAAACTATGCAATTAGAAACCATCTCTGTTTCAAAGTCCTTGTGAAAAATAATCAGGGAGCGTAACGTTTATTTCCCAATGGACAAAGCACTCATACCTGTGAGTTTTAAACAGTCAAATCAGGAGCCCTGCCAATTCTGTATCTACATTTGCACTAGCAAGGAGAACACATATCTATAAATATGACTTTTTTCCAAATGACATCCTTTCCTAATCTGAATGCCTGCCTCCTCTCAGACCTGCCATAAATAACCTAGGCCCATTTTATAAACGATCCTTTGTATAGTGTAACCAAAGCAAAATTTTTGTTTCCAAGTAATTTATTTCAGAATCAAGATGTTCTTGTTTTCATTTGACAATATTAAAATGTCCCTCTGCTCTACCTTTTGGTGAATAGAACATTTATAATAATGCAAACAGACTGAATTAATTTTTAAGTAGAAGAGGAACAGAAGAATGTGTCTTGTGTCTGACCATTAACCTAAGCAATAGAGGTACACTTTCACTTTTTTCTTAACAGGTCAGTAGCAGCCAGTGGAGCAGTAACAAACAACTGGACAGTGATAATGTCTTAAACCACTGCAGTTCTTTGCTCGGTGAACACAAGCTAAATCTTTAGCCCTAAAATAAATATGTTTTTTTTAGCAAGGCAACTAACAAGAATTTGAGAACAGGATGAAAAATTTCATGGAGACAAGATGCAGGGAGGTTTTATCACTGCTTTCTCAATGCAGAGAAATGAACTTCAGGATGAGTATTAATGAAATATTTGCTTCCTGGCAATAACAAGTTTTATGTTACTTCCCACACCCAGTACTTGTTCCCAGCCACACCATACAGTCTATATTGCTTTTTGAGGTAACATGAGGTAGTCTTTGTTTATAGAGCTGACATAGCCATGAAATGTTTCTAACCCCTGTCTTACGGAATGAAGGAGTCCTTGAACAGGTGCTGTCTTTTGATTAAGTTTGTGCTAAGCATAATAAATGCATATGCCAAACATACAACAAACAGAATTTCTTAAAACTTTTCATTGTTCAGTCAGAATTGTATTAATTACAGATGAATGTGATTGCTTATGCTCTAATACATTTTAATTGATTTTATTTTATTTCCATAACCTTGGATCATTAGTTTGTAATTGTCATCTTTAACTAATGAAAACAATTCGTACAGACTTTCCCTCAAACATACATAATATTAATTGATACTTTAACTACCTGAACTCTCTATATATGTTTCAAAGAGAGTGGCATGTTATGACTTGTTCTCTGTTGTATTTAGGGAGCCATCCAGCTGTTGTCATTTAGAAAGACTGTATGGAGAATGGTAAGTATATGACTGGGAAGCCACTGTTAGCATGTAGTCACCACCTAACAGCAAATATTTTTTTCTCTGTTTAAATTGTTGGCTAATTATGTAATTTTTATTTGTTCAATACTCTCTTAGACATTCTTCCTACATTTTATTTTTATATTCTGGAAATAACCATTATTACTAACAGTCATTCAGATTTATTACTATATGTACTCACACATAATACGCATTTAAGATTTGTGTTGATATTTAGGCTTTCAGTCATCTAAAGCAGTCCAAAAAAATGCTTCTGGCCACCTCTGCCTCTGATAGTATTGTATGGGGTTTGCGTGGCAAGGTTTTGGTAGTGGGGATGCTACAGCAGTGGCTTCTGTGAGAAGCTGCTAGAAGCTTCCCCTATGTCTGATGGAGCCAACGCCAGCCGGCTCCAAGACGGACCCACCGATGGCCAAGGCCGAGCCCATTAGCGATGGTGGTAGTGCCTCTGGGATAGCGTATTTAAGAAGGGGAAAAAGACCTGCACAAACAGCAATTGCAGCTCGGAGAGAGAATTGAGAAGATGTGAGAGAAACAACTCTGCAGACACCAAGGTCAGTGAAGAAGGAGGGGGAGGAGGTGCTCCAGGCACCGGAGCAGAGATTCCCCTGCAGCCCATGGTGAAGACCATGGTGAGGCAGGCTGTCCCCCTGCAGCTTATGGAGGTCCACGGTGGAGCAGATATCCACCTGAAGCCCATGGAGGACCCCACGCCAGAGCAGGTGGATGCCCGAAGGAGGCTGTGACCCCGTGGGAAGCCAGCGCTGGAGCAGGCTCCTGGCAGGACCTGTGGACCAATGGAGAGAGAGGAGCCCATGCTGGAGCAGGTCTTCTGGCAGGACTTGTGACCCCGTGGGGGACCCACGCTGGAGCAGTTCGTGGAGGACTGTCGTGGGAGGGACCCTATGCTGGAGCAGGGGAAGAGTGTGGAGGAGGAAGGAACGGCAGAGACAACATGATGAACTGACTGCAACCCCCACTCCCCATTCCCCTGTGCTGGTCAGAGGGAGGAGGTAGAAAACTCAGAAGTAAAGTTAAGCTGGGGAAGAAGGGAGGGGTGGGGGGAAGGTGTTTTAAGATTTAGTTTTCATTTCTCTTCTCATTATTCTACTCTGATTTGATTAGTAATAAACTAAACTAATTTCCCCAAGTCGAGTCTGTTTTGCCCACGACAGTAATTGTGGAGTGATTTCCCTGTCCTTATCTTGACTCACAAGCCTGTTATATCTTCTCTCCCCTGTCCAGTTGAGGAGGGGAGTGATAGAGCGGCTTTGGTGGGCACCTGGCGTCCAGCCAGGGTCAACCCACCGCAAGTATAAAGCCATAATTTGACAATATTCTGGTTTTAATGAAAGTGTGACTTAGTTTCCATCCCACTGCCTTCCAACTCCTAACCTGACCAGTGTTGCTATTCTTCCTCCCTCCAGGTTATTTTGACACAGATGACTGTGGACTATGCAGTAAATGCGGTAATTTAAAAGTAACCTTTTCGTGACCTCCAAAATAGAAAAAGGTCTTTCTTTAACCTGGATCATTTAATTGATTCCATTTGCTGCTTGACCCCTCACACATTTGCAGTGGTAAAACAGAATAGTAAAGAGCTATTGAATGGAGGCCACCAGAGGCAGGAAGGAGCCATGAAATCCATGAACTGGTGTCATTTATTTGAGTGCCAATATCATGAAACTATGATCTCAGTCTGACTCCTGAGATAAGTGGAATTGTTCCTGCTTGTAACAAAGTATATTAACCTTTATAATTCTGATTTTCATTGTCATGTTTTGTCTTCCCTTTAAACCCATCATATCATTCCTAAAGTAAATACAACAAAAGCAAAGAACCAAGTCATTAGAAAAGTGGCATAGGAGGTGAGAGTTCAAGTTTAATTTTTTGCTCTGTCACAAATGTCCCACTCATTTTGAGGCAAGCTGAAATTGGCTCCTTAATTTTGAAATAGTTTCTTGCCATTGGGTGAGGTGCATTTAGGGTGGTGCTAAATTGATCTACTGACTCGATGATGCTGAAAGGAGAATTTCTTCAGTCTTCCTACCTTGCTGGGTAAGCTTGCTGCAGCTTTAGCTGCATAAGGGACTTATACACTTAGACTTGCATAAGAGAAGAAGCAGAAACAGCAAGCTGGTGCAGAAGGCGAAATAGGACCACACCTTTTGGCAGCAACTTCACATCAAATTGGTTTTCCATTAACATGAAACTGTGCCGTCAATTACTCATCGATAAAATGGAAATAATAACACTTTCCTTTCTGTGTTGTTATGAGGATAAACATATTAAAATTCATGATGTGTTTATATATATCAGTTACAGGGGCCAGACAGTATCTTAAATATATTTTACTGCTGGGATTAATAAAGAAATGAAATTATGATTCTCTACAATTTTGTACTTCATGGTGCAACTTCTAACTTATCCAAAGAATGGACTAGAGCCTTCCAGTCTAACCTCTCCTGTTCAATTGCTTGAAATTTTAACAGCTGTAAATTACAATGCAGAATAAGGACAACAAAGAATCAGTCCCAGAGAATTTAAGACACATTCCCAAGTGGTAGTGAGCCAGTTCAGAGCCAAGAGTAGACCGATGTTTTAAAATTTAACTACATGGCTGTCTCTTTCCAATGGGATTGTTTAAAAATATGTCTATTTCCCCTAATAATTTTGTTATTTAACTTCATCTGTGATAACTGAGGTTCATATTGCAAATTGTGTGGAGGTGGACATGGATAAATTTGCAGCACTGGTGTCTCAAAGAAGAGACTGTGACAGGAAGGATATATGAGCTGAATCTTGCTTCCTCTTATCTTGAGAACCTATTCCTTCCCGGACCGACTTCTCTGACTGCCCTTGCCTTGTGCTGCCATACAGGCTGAGAAGGTGGCACTTTATGACATGCTTGTCTACTCTTAGTGAGCTGAGGACTGTATAGTCTTGGTCAGTTATGCCTTTGAAAACATGATGCAGAGAGACAACGTATAAAATCAGATTCCATGGTGATGATATTTATACAATTCTAGATCACGTCACATTACTGCACCCTTTTATCTGTGATTATTTTAATTCACACTAAAAATTCAATGTTTTTCTGCAAAATAACTTTGCTGGTGAGAGAGTTTCAAGATTTTCTTTAAAGCAAGTATGTAAATGTGAACTACTAAAAATCAATTTTTCCTTCTTGTTAGCCTTACAAGTGAATGTTTTCTCTCTACTTTTTTTTTTTTTACTTCTTTTTTTTTTTTTCATCATTTAGTTACATTAAAAATCCTTTTGGCAGAATGTCTTCTGTAGATACATCAGAGTCCTTGAGAGAAATGCCTGGAAAATTAGTTCCATGTACATTTTAGGAAATCTTGCTAACAGCTGCATTTTTCCATTAGAAATGGTTTCAAAGGCTACATAAAAAACCAAAGCCAAATGAGGCAAAGTTTAAGTGAGAAAACATGTGTGCAATATTAAGCCAAGAAAAGGGAACAGTTACTTAGAGAAATCCAGACTTTTCTTTGCAGTGCTTTTCAGAAAACATATTAGGAAGTATAGGTCAAATATTCATTTGGTGTAAATGTGTGCAGCTCTGCTGAAATCAATGAAACTTCCTTTAAATAGTCGAACTCGGGATCTGGCCAACTTTCAGATTTCCAAATGCCTATCAAAGAGCTGAAAGTACCTTAAAACGAACTGATTAAATTAATTTCCTATTTAGCACTACTTGGAATTAATGCTTAGCTATGTACTGAGAACTACACATTTTAAAAGTATTTAGATAGAATATACCAGAAAACATTTAATAAAAACATTTACAAGATATTAAAAGAGAAAAAAATAGTTTATGCTTGCATCTGCTGGCCCCTCCAGCCTACTCTACCTTGATTTTTGATGAATGAAGAAAGCCTGAATGCTTTATTTTCTGTATTTATTTTGAATCTGCTTCTTTGTGCCTGGAACTCTGCAGCTGGAGAACTGGGATCGGGGTGACATCATCAGAGACAGCACTTGGAACTGTTCAGAAAGAAAAAAAAGAGTTGCACAAATTATAAGTGATTTCCTGACATGAGGTTAAGAGAGAATGTAAATCAATTTGTAATTTGGCCCCGAGACTGCACAAAGACAGATTTTTAAAGCACAGCCTCATTTTTCACACCTTCATTTTCAAGCACAAATAAAGTCTCTGTTTAAAAGCCTTTTCTTCCCTTTGATTCATTTATGTGAGCAAAGTCAAAATTACTTTATAAAAAGGCAGGATTCTCTCCTCAATTATTATCCAGGAGGCAGGATATAAACTCAACATGCTAGAATAAAGTGAATCTACTGCCGTATCTCTCCCAGTGATAGCAAAAGGCGGCTTGTCTAGCAATCAAGGCCATTGTCTTAGAGTAGCAGCTGAACTTCTAGCCTTTTTAGTTTTATTATTCAGATGTTATTGGCTCATTCAGACTCACCCTGGGACATTAATTAGAGCTGGTTCAATATAGTAAAACTTTTTTAAACCTGTCTTAAATGTATTTAGGGTTCTTTTTCAGATTTTTTTTTCTAACTGAAAAAATAACAAGTTTTATATTAGGAAAAGAACAACAAAACCAAAGATTTGTAGTTCATAATACTGTTCAAAAACTATGCCCCCCTCTCACCTTGCATTTTCCCGCTGTCTTCTAACTCCTCATCCTCCTGTCTCTAGTTCTCTCTGTTTTCCTTGGCTGTCTCTCTAGTCTTTCTACAGCATTTCCTTCCCCTGGAAAATCTCAATGCTGGGGATTTTGCACCATTCCATCTGCCAAACTAATCAGCAGCTAACCTAGTGCGTATCTTGAAGTGCCACCCCAAAACTAAGCTTGTATCTTAATCTTTGCAAAAACTGGAATCTCCAAGCCCTGGGAAATTTGCATTTCCAACTGTATTTTAATTCAAATTCAACCAAGAAGATTGAGGGGAGAAGAAAAAAAAATTTGCAAAAGTGTAAATTGCAATGTATTTAGTAATTTCATCTCCCTGGCGGCCCACCAACAGGGCTGTGAATGCCTTGTGCCACTAAAAGCTTTCCTGGTGGGCGGCGCAGGAGCCTTAATGTCTGGGGAATTGGAGAGCAGGAGAATCTGGAAGCCAGAGTCAAAGGGACTTCTTTGGCCGTGTGCCTGGTAGGCTTCCCAGGAGATGGGAGGTTCTGGCAGGGTTGCCTTGGGTGGATAGGCTGGTAGAAGGCTGAGCAAATTTCCATCTGAAATCCACCTGGTGGTAATCAGAATTGATTTGCTACAGTTAAACATCTTGGATATTTTCTGAGGGAAATAATTTAGATGCATCCCCGCCTTCTCCCCGGGATGTTGGCTCTGCACTGAAGCATTTTGGCAGCTCTGTGGGAAGGTGTGTGTGCGAGTGCAGGTCTCAGAGGCCAGCAGAGCTCTTGCCATGGCTGGCCCCAGCGCTGTGGGGCTGCAGGCGTGGGAACGTCGCCTCCTTTCCTCTCCTCCTTCTCCCCCACTGACTAATTTGGCAGGAGAGTGTCAGCAGGGAAGAGAGACCCATCAGGAGCTATGTCAGGGTGCCTCATGGCAATTAGGTCAGGAAGAAGAAGGAAAATGGGAGGGAAAATTAGAAAGGTTGATCGTAGCACTGGAGGGCTCAGTTCAACAGGATAGGATTCAGAGAAGGCAATCAAAAAATTGATGTTGCAATAAGGAGTAAGGGTAGCCTTATACTTTTCCTGAAGAGGATTTCTGACCGTTCCCTGGCCCCAACAAAGTTGCTCATGTCTTTTGCTTTTCCAGGACATGTCACTCAAGGAAGTCCTCAAAACCTGGCAGCTGCAGAAGTCAGGCTGACGAGGTGGCCTCCTGCCTCCTTGGGGACATTCAGTGGTGCATCTGCTTGTTTTCTTGTGCTTTCCTCTAGAAGCTGAGTTACAATGTAGGGCTGTACCGAATCAGCCAAAGGGGTGATACGGAACTGCGTGCCGGAACAGAGGGTGGAGAAGAGACAGGGAAACGGGAGAAATCCTCTCCTTTTCCTCTTCCAACCATGGCTGTTTAACATGTTAACAAACGAGGCTCCTGCAGGCACCCTCGGGTTTTATTTTTACTACACTCTGAAGGTGGTCCTCAGATAGATAATCACCCACAAAAAAATGCACTGAATATCAAACTGGAATCCTTGATGAAACCAGAAATGGAGAAAATACAAGTGCCTGCCTTCATCTCCTTGAAGACAAGACTAGCTCAAGAAATAAACATTATCGAAGTTGTGCATATACTCAGATAATATAATACACTGAAGTAATTTGTCCAAAGCAACCCCTTTCCTCCAACAGTTTAGGCTTCAGTTTCTTAATGTTTTCCAGTGAATGAACATTTTGTTAAAAAAATTGCAATCTACTTTTGCAATCTCTGCCATAGTTTGAAATTCTCCTAGGCCTGTTAAAATGATTTGTGCATTTTTTTATGGCACAAAATTACTGGAGAAGGGTCAGGGATCTGGCTCAAAGGATTCTTGCCAGGACAGAATTTGGCCCACTGCATTACGATTAAAACATTTATTTCCTTTTTATGGAGTTCATTCCCCTGAAAACAACCTGTTCTGCTAAGTTTTGTATCTCTCTGTAGCTACAGTAACACAGAAGTATCAAATAATTTCATTATTATTTTCTATGATTTATATCACTAGAAGTCATCTTTATTCACGCACCTTGAGGATTTTGAAGCCAGAAACAACCAGAAGTCCTAATCACATCTTTTTAGACAGTATTACATTCTTCCCAGGGCAAGTCATTAAGTATCATAGTGAGAAGACTTTGAGGCTTTAATCAGATTACTTAGTAAATTGATGTAAAAGTCATCAAATCTAACTGAAGTTTCATCTGCTGTGACAGATTATTCTGCTTCCTTGAAGGAACACACAAACATGCTCCAAAATATTTATCTCTAGAAGCTTTTATCTGATCATTTTCAGCGTAGTAATAAAGCAGAGGCTTGTATTCTCGGTGAGTTAAAGTCTGCTTACATAGTCAGGAAATGTACTTATAAAAGCTAGAAATCACCAGGTGATGTATTTCAGTGCTTTTCCAATGTCTCAGCCATTCTGGGAACACATCAGCCAGAACCACAGCAGTTAACAAGAGAGACACCTCTCTTTTCCAGAGTTCAGTGTTCGTCATGAGGTGCATTGAGATGCTGCTGGGGCTGCCACGGTTTAGCAGCCCATCCTACATGCTGGCATAATTCTGTTATTGATTTCTGCCATGCTGCACTATCGAGAGCTAATTTCACATTGCATTTCAAGGACAGCACAGCAGGCAGGGACACTGTAGCACAGAAAGGACACAAATTGAGAGAACACATTTAATTTACTGCACACTATGATACACTGTCTGGAATGGGGCTCTCTGAGGGCCACAGCTCTCTGATGCCATCCCAAAACTGAAAACAGCTGAACGATCTAAGAGTAGTGGCGAGGTGGTAGGAGAGGCTTAATGTGTGGTGTTAGGTGGCAAGACCCTTACTCTTCCTAGCTCCCCTCAAAAATCTGACCTTCAGCTAAGTCAACCAGAATATTCAAGTTGTAATTTTTTTTGTTGCAAAGCAGGGGGGGCAGTGACCCCCCTGGGGGGCTTTCTGGCCAGGGCTCTAAAATCTTTATTCTCTCCCGAAATTGTGAGCTTTTGGTGATGTACATACACTATGTTCACAATACAGGGATTTAGGACAGGGCTGAAGTCATGACGCCCAGGGCAGCAGGCAGTGTCTCCAGGAAGCTGACCGGCTGAATTCTGGGTCAGGCAACCATTTCAACACTATTGCAAATTGAACATTGGATTGGAGATGCGGTAGAGTTTGTATCTTTTTGTTTCTCATTTCACACAGTAGCCAAAATAGTGTAAGAAATGCCACTATGGTAAACATACCCTGGGTAGTTTCTCTGAGGGAAATGAAAACGTATTGGTTTGAAGCAGCTGCAGTTTGAGCTAGTAGGTGTTAAAAAACACAGAGGTCACTCTCCCTGCCTCTGTCCCCTTCATCGCTGCTTTGTTTATCTTCCATTGCAAGGAAGATACCTCAGAGTTTTAATGCCAATCCAGAGCTTTCTTCAACCAGATACAAGAACACCTGGTATCAAGAACAAAACTCTCTCTTCTGCAAAACTGGAAGAGGTTCAAAAGAGAGTTCTGTCTCTTCATGAAAGTGAATGCTGCCAGAAGATTTTTATTTTAATATTGCTCATGCAGAGACTCTAGACTTCTTTAATAATAAAGCACACACAAATAGTAACCTAGGATGGCACTAAATGGCATAATATCCAAAGCATATTGCACACCTACAACAATGAGCTTTTGGAAGTTTTTAGCTTTGTGTGAAAAAATGAAATGACGGAGCAACTCTGAGGACAGTTATAACAGACTTCAGTGTGAGGGACTGAAAGAGTTAATGTCTGTAAATGTCTCAAACATTGTAGCAACCAAGGTACAGTCTGCATAACAAAGAGGGAGGGTCATCAGCAAGAAGTTGGTTGGCATGGACACAGGGGTGTGCAGAGGATATGCGGTCCTGTGTTCTGGCAGACCCAGCCTGGTAACCCACCACATATGGCCAGAGGCCACACAAAGCTTATCTGAGGAGGGGGCTTGTAGCTCCTTGGAAAGTCCCTAAGACCACCACCCCAATAAACCGCACATGCTCAGTTGGTTGAAGAACCCTCTGGAACACTACCATATATGTTGAGAACTGTCTAGAATGAACCCTTATGAGTCTTCAAGAGGCGTGACTGTGGATGGAGATTTAGACTATAAAAGACACAACTGCAAAGAGCCAGGTTGCGCGCGCCCATCACCGGAGGATCACCATGCTCGTCGCCGACACGGCGGGATCCAAGGGTGGTGACTATCTCTTTTCTTTTCCCCCTCTTTCTTTTTTTTCCTCTCTTTTCTCTCTTCTTGTGAACGTTTTGCTGCAACCCACACTGCCCACCGTTATGCCTTCCACAGTTTGGACTGTTCAAATAAAGCATTCAAAGTGATCGTTTGGTGTCGTTTCACCTTAATTTAGCCCGGGGAGATCCCAGAACCTCTACGACCCTCTGGTCTGTCCGGTCTGGGTCGTAACATTCAGTCTGTAAAGTCAAATGTGCAGTCTGTAGAGTGTTGTGGAATCTGACATCAGGTAATAATGAGGATCAACAACTGAAAAAATACTGTTAGAAAATCATGAATTAAAAGTAGAAAAAACCATGAGAGTTTGCCAGACTATAGAGCAGAGGCAGACCAGATTGTGTGACGCAGCTGTGTTACCAAAGAGCTAAATCATAGGAACAGTCAAGAAAACAAAAGAGAAGACTACAAAGGGAGGCAACATGGAAGACAGCAGAAGGTGTGGAAGAAAATACATACTAAGCATTGTCCAGACTTTGGACAGCGTTGAACAAACAAACAAACAAACAAATTTGCAAAAGAAGAGAAACTATTTGTAAGAATACCTGATGGATATATCATTAGCTGGGATACAAACTGGAACACAACTGAAATCTTGATTACTTATGAGATGGGTATTGGCACCACAGTTATAACAATGGCTGAGGTTATATTAAAGGATACGCCTGTTTCTCTCCATTAACTATAAATGGATTCTAAAGGACCAGTTCAGATGAAAATGTCTGTATTGGAGATATAGTGAGGTAAGGTGTATTTATCTCCCAGGAGTCCCTGAAAGAGGTGCCATGTATAGGATGTGAGGAGCCCATGAAAACAAAAAGAAAAATGTAGAAAAATACAATTTAAAGCAAAAGAAATGAAGAAATAGCAAGGAAAATAAAAATACCCCAAAGATGAAAAGTGCCATACAGAAAATTGCAAGCTAAAAATATTAGTGTTGTTAAAGAACATGAATGAAATGGCAAAAATTTACTAGTTCAGTATTATGCAGGTAGGTAAGTTTAACGAAACCATCATTGTCCTGTCCAGGACTGGCACACGTTTGTTTGTATACACTGGAGAAAAAATTGCATACTGTTTTTACCTTCTTATTCTCACCATCAAGAAACATCATTATCACAGAAAATTACTCTCAGATATGTAATCTCGTAAGATCTGTATTTGTCAGGTACAACATCCCTGCTATGATAATGACAGGTAAAGGGTTACAATTAGATTTCTACTAGATTAAATGTTCTGAAAAAATGTGTGATTTAGGCATATTATGTAGAACCTAAGACACTCAAAGTCCTTTGGTATCATGAAAAAAAGGTGTTGAAATTTTCAAAAGGATCCTTAGAAATGCAAAATAACCTAATAGGCAAGGAATAGTGGTCCTCCCTTGAACCTAGAAATGCAATTTCATAACACAGCATAATACATAATACTGAATTAACAATTCCCCACAACAAAAAAGGGGAGATCCTGTTTCTATTTCCCACCTCCCATCCTTCCTAATCCTCCTTCCCTTTCCTGCTCTTCACTGATCTGCACTCTTGCCGCTGCTGTGGTGCCTGGCCTGTCATTCATCTGACTGGAAAACTAAACTAACAAAGAAAAACAGAGATAATACCTGTCCTAGTTTTGGCTGGGATAGAATTAATTTTCTTCTTAGTAGCTGGTATAGTGCTGTGGTTTGGATTTAGTAGGAAAATAATGTTGACAACACACTGATGTTTTTAGTTGTTGCTAAGTAGTCTTTATACTAAGTCAAGGATTTTTCAGCTTCTCTTGGCCAGCCAGCAAGAAGGCTGGAGGGGCACAAGAAGTTGGGAGGGGACACAGCCAGGACAGCTGACCCAAACTGGCCAAAGGATTATTCCATACCGTATGATGTCATGCCCAGTATCTAAACTGGGGGGAGTTGGCTGGGAGGGGCAGATTGCTGCTCAGGAACTAACTGGGCATCGGTTGGAGAGTGGTGAGCAATTGCATTGTGCATCACTTGTTTTGTAAATTCTAATTCTTTTAGTATTATTATTGTAATTTTTATTATTATTATCATTATTATTATTATCTTCTTCCTTCCTGTCCTATTGGACTGTCTTTATCTCAACCCATGAGTTTTATTTTTTTTCGATTCTCTCCCCCATCCCACTGAGTGAGGGGGAGTGAGCAAGCAGCTGCGTGGTGCTTTAGTTGCCGGCTGGGGTTAAGCCACAACAATACCTTACCAGGTTAATAAATTGACTTAGATACCATGATCAGGCAAGTGACAAAAGCAGTATTAGCTAAGAGAAGGAGCTAGCAGCAGAGACTGAAAGTTGGACTGCCTCTGGACCTAGCATACCATGCTGAAAACAGGGCAAGTGTGAATTGGTGTAAACAAATTGAGACAGCAAATGCAAAAGGTATATTCTGATAAAAGATCACATGACTTCAGTGCCTTCCTAGCCACAAGACAATGTCTGTGAGTGTAATGACAGAGCACAGGCACCAAAATTGTCATCTCTAGTGAAGATACACATGTTTTCTGGAAGGTTGTGGCTCAGCGAGGGCCAGCCTGTAGAAAAAATAATAGACATCCTGAGCTTCCTCCAGAAGCAGACAGGAAGAGATGGCTGCAGAGGAGCCACAGACCCAGACAACATAATGGGAAAGTGCTGACTAGAGTACTAGAGTAACCAAAGTCTGCAGCCATCTCTCTTCAGAGACCTACAAGGCAAGGAAACCAGACTAGGGGCTGATAGAGAGCTGACATGCAGTATAACAGATGGTGTATTTTTTTCCCTCTGGAAAGGGAAGATGTAAGGCTAGCCACAGATGTAATAAGAGAATAGATTTTATTGATCTAAACTAGTGATGCGAACAGCCAGACTAAGTGATGTGTACAAATCTCTCTTCTTCCCTCACAAGTAGCCTCATCTTTTATCTGTTTATTTTCACTTTAATACTGTGACACCTTGGTTTTAAACTTTGGCTCAGGGTTTTCCCAAGTGGCCTCAAAGTATCCTACAGCTGTATCTGCTCCAATCCAAACAGGGCTAGGGATAGGGCTGAGTAATGACCCCAAACCATCCTTACAGTGACACGGTTAGCATAAACCTTGGCACAGTTTTAGAATGAGCAATTTTTGAGCACAACTTGGGGTTTAAGAACAGTGGGGGCCATTTGGATGTCTACAGCTTTTCAGGGGAAAGGTAAGAGATTGTGGCTGTATGGCAACAGCCCTGCCGAGGCAGTTGTCATTAGGGCAGGATAATTTGCCTCAGCTTATTAGATTTACTAGCATAGACGTCGGCCATAATTTCCCCACGCACTGCTCAGAGATCTGGGTTTGTGCCTCTGTACCTGAAGCTGTGACATAAAGGAGATGATACCTACCTTTAACGGTCCCGTTATAACTTGTAGAAAAGGGTGGTGCATGAATATCATTGCAAAGTTACCATATCTGTGTGGAACAACAGATGCACTGTCTGTGGTTGATAACCTGTAACGACTTTGAGATGCAAGTTGTCTGGAAGGTGTTTGAGGGATTACCCTCCTTTGCATCCTGCTGAAATGCAAAGCAATTTGTGTGTGTGTGTGTGAAAAGAGGAAGAAGCAGAAGATTATAACCCAGAGCTTTGCAGAGCTCACATGAAATCATCCAGCATGTCCTAAATGTTTTTCTATCTTTGGAAAAGCATGTCCTGAAAAAAAAAAGGATCTTTTCATTTCTCTCCCTCTCCCAGGCCTTAAGGCTCCAGCTATATTTGCCATTGCTCTTCATGGGATATTCTTTCTCCTCTCTTTCCTCCATGGAAGCTTCTCTATGTCTTCTGTCTTGTACCTGTTCTTCTCTTGCTTCTGACAGTTTTTGACTCTCAACTAAATCAACTAGTTTCAATATTTTCTGAAAAAACGGGGGATTTGCAAGTCCTGATGTCTCCCAGTGGTAGAAGAGATCATCCCCTTCTTAGAGACTTTGCCGGTTTTACTGTTCTATACTTTCAATGGATGACCCATGTCTCCTGGAAAGAACAACTTCCTAAATTTGGAGGGTGTAGCTTTTCATATTCTACATATCCATCTAGTTACATTTAATATTGCATCAATATGTTCATATTAACTATAAATGCCTCAAGACAGGATTTTGATGGGTATATGACTTATTGCAAACTCACGTCTAAAAAGATTGTGGTGGGTTGACCCTGGCTGGATGCCAGGTGCCCACCAAAGCTGCGCTGTCGCTCCCCCTCCTCAACTGGGCAGGGGAGAGAAAATAAAACAAAAGGCTTGTAGGTCGAGATAAGGGCAGTTTAATAAAGCAGAAGCAAAGGTCGCACGCAAAAGCAAAGGAAAACAAAAGATTTTATTCTCTACTTCCCATCAGCAGGCGATGTTCGGCCACTTGCCGGGAAGCAGGGCTTCAGTACGCGTAGCGGTTGCTCCGGAAGACAAATGTAAATAAACAAATGCCCCCCCCTTCCTCCTCCTCCCCCTAGCTTTTATTGCTGAGCAGATGTCATATGGTATGGAATATCCCTTTGGTCACTTTGGGTCAGCTGTCCTGGCTCTGTCCCCTCCCAGCATCTTGCCCACCCCCAGCCTACTGGTGGGGGGGGCAATGTTGGAGAGACAGCCTTGATGCTGTGCGAGCACTGCTCAGCAGTAGCCAAAACACTGGTGTGTTATCAGCACCGTTCTAGCTACCGTACAGAGCACAGCACTGTGAGGGCTGCTGTGGGGAAAATTAACTCCGTCTCAGCTAGACCCAATACAAAGATTCAGCTGGTGAATATGGATTATTTGGAGTGGGTAATGATGTGAATCTGTTACTTTTATTTTTTACTTCATTTTTGTCAGCACTCTGCATTGGTTTTGTTTTTCTGAATTGAAAAATGTCACTTTCCATAAGGGGCTGAAAGTCATTGCGTCAAGTTGTGTCTGTCTCTTCTCTTGTATGCCATAAAGGGGTACAAGTATAAAGGGAACACACACATTTTGAAGTGCAACATTGTCATTGAAAATGTAACTAAACCCAAAGTTTAGCAAAAAGCAGTGCTCAAGTCACTCTTACCTTCAAGAGAAGTAGCTTTTCAAAGCTTTTCTCCTCCATTTCTTCAGTAGTGTATGTTGCAGAGACATTTCACACTGCAGAAATGTATTCTGATCCGTTTAGGAGCTGCTGGTGGTATGTTGGATTTATTTGCAAGATTTTCATTAGAATTCAAAAAACTGCAAACCTTTGCCATTTGGCATGGCAAGCACATGCATTATTTAGACTTACAGTTGGTTTGCAGCACAAAAGTTTGCAAGCAAACTCTTATGCCAGCATAAGCAAACATCCTTTCCAAATGCTTCTGATCTGAGATGGATACGTGCATCCACAGGAATCAAAAGCATTCAGTGTTTTTCATTAGCATAGTCATAAACTTGATGAATACCTTACAGAATCAAGTTGAACAAATATCAGGATTCTTTATGTTTCTATTATAATTAGCTTTTAAATACATGTTTATAAGATTATGAGTTTGGTTACTAGACAACTGCTTTGAAATAGCAAACTCTAGTAAGAAATTTTCATTAGTACAACACAGCCTTCCATTGAGTATCAACATGAAAAAATCACATTTAGACAAATTATACTGACTGGAGATCTCACAAAAAGTAATCACCAACAAGGGAGCTTTCTAATGGGTTGTGTTTGGGTCTGTAACTGGTTCGAATGTAATGAATATTTTCTTAAAAGATCTGCAGAAAGTATCAAAATGTCCCTTGTAAAATATGTGAAGACAGCTTTCTTTCCACCAACAGTTGGATACTCACATGAACAGGCCAGTTTTGTACAGAAATCTTCATCACCAGGTGATGTGCAGTTATGTGAAAAGTATAGAGTACTACAATCTAACACGGCAAAACCCCTGAAGTCTAATGCTGAAAGCTGATGGTAAGTTCACACCAGGAATAGGGAACATACACTTAATGCCAGAATAATTTCATTTTAACACTTGACATATTTTAATCAATACTAGATATCTTTAGCATATCTTTCAGTTGCACATGCACCAAATCAATAAGAAACTAATACTTGATTCAGAAATTTTGGGGTCAGCTTCTATAATCTGTGGTTTGTATGACCCAGAAGGAAGGCCAAGGTCCTGTTTGATTAAAAGTCTAGAAACCTAGAGAATAAGTAGAATGATGAATATGAATAGGAGAAATAAGTGATCCCACCCCCTCAACCCCATTCATTGCCGCTGATTCCTTACATACAGCACCGGACCTTTTCTGATCCCTATGTGTGAGCTGATTCAGTTCGGTAATAACAAATAAACTAGAAAAAAAAAAAAATCAAATTATGGGGAGTAGGAGCAAAACACATCAGTGGAGGACAATTTCTTGTGGTGTATGTATTATGAAATTGAATCACTAGTCACGTGTACTCCAATGAAAATAAACATGTTTTTTGAGGACAAAGGCATGCAAGGGACTATTATTGCTCAACCCCCCTCCTATTACATTGCAATGGGAGCACAGGGAGCAGTTTGCACTCCTATCACCATTGACCAGGACCACAAACAAGCAAAACTGGGGCACTTCCTCAGGACTGCCACAGTTCCATGGCTTTTAATGGACCTTCCACGTTCACCACAAAACAAAAGTGCATTTGCTTTGAATGTAAGGTTGAATACATGCCTGGAGGACTGAAAAATTTTCACTTAAAAAAGAAAGTTACACAGGTGCTGCAACAAGCATGTGGCAGACCCCAGGCTTGTGGTCTGGTTTTGTCCAGCACGCCATACCGAATATGACTCCAGGGTTGGTTTTGCTTCATGTGAGCACAGTGAAAGTCCTGAATTTCCTATCAGCTGTACTGTATCAAAAAAATGGAAAACACTCCACCATCATTTCACAGCATTTCCACAACACTTTGGTACTAATTGGTTGTTTGACTCTTAATGGACTATATTTTTCTGTGCCCCTGTAAATGACGGTTTTGTAGACTTTTCAAGGAAACTCTGGGATATTAGTATTTCTTGGTATTTTTCTTCTTGTCAGAGGTATCCCTCCTTCCATTTCAACCTCTATTTTTCTCTTTAGCAGTGAAAGCACTATTTAAACAACAGAGCAAAAATAACAATAAAATGAAATCTCTGCCTGGCCAGGATATTTTTCACAGAAAAGCCGGCTTCATTACATCTGCCATTATTTCCAGACACAGAACTGTAGAGATATTTAGAATGTATAAACAAACAAGCTGTGAATGTGCCTTTTTTAATATTTGAACCGTACCTACTGCATTATAGGTTCTTCTGAAAAGAAATAAATAACAATGACCTCTAAAATTCATCACAATGGAGTAAAGTGGCTGCATGTCTTGGCCCATGAATGTCTTACATAGATACATTGTTTCTCAAGGCACTTCAGTGTCATTTAAAAAGGGAGAGCAGCCTCCGATATCCAAAGTAAATGGCAGCATAATGACTCATGTATTTACAGGACACTCAAGGATGGCTCGATTTTTTGATTAGCCATGAATGAGTGTCTTCTATTAAAAAAAAATATCAATCACAAACTTGTGATGATCCACCTATTCAGAACATAAACAGAGCTTTGCTAAACTATTGAGTCCATGTCTCATCTCAGAACAATTCTAACATTTCTTTAGTGCAAAGTAGGATTTCTTTTCCTGAATATTAAGAAAATCTTGGTTTGTTGCCCAGTCAGGACTTTTTTCTGGAATCACCAAATTTCTTCTGTTTCATCAACAATTACAAAATAAATTCAATGAGTTCAATTATCTTCTTTGTCTCCTTAACCATTGTCTTCTTTTCTCCCTAGAACAGCAATACTGTAATTTGAAAGAAGTTATAATATCTCAAGATTATTTTTTCATTTCTTCCAAAACAATATAAAACCATTTTTTGCTTACACTTTTTGAGGGGAATTATCTCTCTCATTTTATGGAGTTTTCTTTTTGTCAGAGTTTATTGGCATGGTTGCAGACCAGCTGATTTCAAAAGCATTTTTTCTTGAAAATTTCTTTGTTGAAAAGCAACAAAGGATTGGGGGGGGGGGGGGGGGAGGAGAGAGAAATTAGCATGTTCCTTGTATTTCTTCTTTTACTTAAAACTTTCATATGGAATTTCCTAAAAGCCAGTTTTCCACTGCTTATCAGATAGGGGTTTCTTTGCTGTGATTACAAGTTATCTGTCTAGTGTTGCAAAGCAAAAACTGAAAATTACAGTATATTTCCTTTTTATTTGAGATAGATGCGATTTTTTTAGTAGATAGTGTAAGACAGTGTCTCTCAACCTCTAATGTTGCGAGGATTACTTCTCCTTTGTTGTATACAGGTTTATCATATCAGACACAAACAAAGAGTCACATTTCATTTAGCAAAAATAAGATCCAAAGAGCCAAATTCTGTGAGCAGTAATTTTTATATTCTAATCCAAAATATGACTTCTGTTAGACATTTTTCTTCCATCAGCATTTTTTTTTCCATGCATGAAAGGAACTATTACATTTTTGGAAAGAGGAAATACACCCAAAGTTAGAATTAAAAGGCTTGCATAAACAAATATGAACCTGGATAGGCTGCCTTGAGGATAATAGCCAATCCCGCTCTGTAAGGATGCTTTTACAATTCAAAGCACGCTATGTTTTTTTAAAAATGTCATTTGATGTTATATTGTCTTGCTGCAAAACATTTGCAACGTATAATGATGTAAGAGGCCAGCTGGCCTCTAATGGTAACAGCATACTTTACCAGCACTATCATCAGAAGGACTGTTGAAGGCAGATGGCCCTTTTTTGCAGTTTTATCCCGTCAGAGATGTTACCAAGGACAGGCACCCTACAAACCTCCCAGTAATGAGAAGAACATTGCTTTATTGACTATAAAGCCTTCCTGCAAATAAGTTTGAAAGCAATATGTGCTGGAGAAGACCAGTGGCACGTATGTCCATAACCAAAATAGAGGACTCGGGATTGAAGCTTTGTTAAATGATTCCTATGTCCTGGAAAACTTTTCACGGAAATACTGGATTGGTATTCAAAGCTGCTGTAATACAGAAAGCTACTTTCCTGTCTTATTAGAGAGAGGCATACAAATTATAGTAGTTAATTATTGTGCATCCTTTCATTTCATGCCCATACTGCAAGGAGTTAAAATACAAATATAAGGGGAAAAATAGCTCAGACTCAGCTGATCATACAGAGATTAATTTTGATGATAGTGTCATTGAAACATGTTCTACAGTTTGATAGCCCAGATGTGCATTTTCCCTGGATAACAAAGGTTCAATTGGTTATGCTTCTTTTACTTTTAGGGCTATCAGAAATAATGTTGACATGGTTTCAATTTCTTTTTGTCTTATGGTAGCGAAAATGGCCTGTTTTGAAACAGTGTGCTGTATTTTGCATGACTAACAATTGGTATTTAGCTTTCTGGTGGGATAGTGGTTTTGTTCTTTCAGTTTTTGGTGGTTTTTCAAATTTGTTTTCCAGTGATTTGTCTGTCAATGCCTTTAGGACCACACAGTGTTCCTGCTTAAATCATTATCTTCTGTAGCAAGTGGATTTTGTCCTCTAGTACTCCAGTTACCTACTTTTCAGTACAGGGGAAGCATAAAGCAGGCAATTTTCTAAATCCTATTCACTCTACATCTTACACTTCCGTTCACTGACAGCTTGTCTTTTAGCAAAGACAGCCACATGTGTTGATCTATATCATTACTATGTTATATGTACATAAGAACTATAACAAGTCTTTCATTTTCATTTGAGTTCTTCAGAGGTTTTTCTGTTTGTTTTGTCTAACCCATGAGGTTAGCCAGAATTTAGGGTTCTATGGGCTATATTCTCTAGGAGGAAAAATTGATAGTTATTTCTTTGGGGCGTAATTTTTCCTTATTTATTAAGAGTGCACAAATTATGTTCCCTGGAACCCAAGAGGAAATTACAACAGAGGATAACATATTTCTTCACAGTTCCTACCCTCTTTCTGCTGGCACTTTAAGGTTTTTGTTTTGTCTTCTCACAAGCACAGTCTTGTGCTTTTTGCAGCCTTTTTGTCTCTTTTTCACTGTTGGGATTTTGGGGCTTCTTTGTGTAAGACAGACAGTACTTTTTCATTCTTTTCCTCAGACAGTCCTCTGTCTACTCAGTTTAAAACCTTGAACACCTTCATAGATGCCTTTCTATAGATCAGTTGCTTTAGGCTGAGTTTTGACTGGAGACCTATAGTATTTCTTTTACCTGGTTCCACAGAGAAACTTAATGATTCTTGCAAGGAAGGATATTAGCTTTGTATTCTTTTGTTCAGTAAGGATTAACTCAGTGCAGAACATTTGCTGGGCATCAGTAATGCATTCTGTTACTAACTGCATAGTGCACATCATTAAGATAAAGGATGTGCAGTCTTCAGTGCAGCACTCCACGAATCAGGGGAGCCTGCAGGAAGATGTGAACACAGCTTTCTCTCTGGAAACATTTGCACTGATGAAGAGTGCAGATTCAGCATTTTCCTGTGGCCTTCCCTTTGTCCTGCCATCTTTTGTAAAAAAAGGTTGGAATCTGAAATGCAGTTTTTTGTCTTGAGACCATTAAAATACTTGATCCACTCTAGAAATGTGGGATTTTTTCCCTTTAGTTTTCAGTTCACTGAGCTGTTGCTATGTATTTTAGCAGCTTGACCAAACTTAGTGGGTTATTTAGATTTTCCAAGAAGCTGGGGAATCAAAGGGCAGTCAATCACATAGTGTTAGTTGAGGAAATAACAGTCAGAGGGTTCCATCTACATCAATTTCATTGTATGATTCTCAGGGCCAGGTCCATGTTCTGTCTGATTGTAGGCAGTCTTGGGACAAACCTACTTGGTTCTTCATCCAGTGTCCATGCTGTGAATCAGCACTGCAGCATCGCCCTTTTCCACACACAAAATGTCTTGAGAAAGGAAGACAGACCAAAAGGAAGACAGACCAAAAATGTCCCTAAGGCATTTGCTGGTGTTAAAGAAATTCCCTTTTGGACTTTTACTCTGCAGTGACTCTGATCAATAGTTTGTGATTAAGGAGGTTGACTTAATTTCCCAGTGAGATTCCTCATGCATGTAATAACAGTGAACATGAGCAGCTCGATGAAGACAACTACTGAAGTACTAGAGCTTAGAGATTTAAGACCTTTTATGTGGTTTTGCATTGCAAAACTTATCTTTGTTATTTATCACACCATGTTAACTGAAAGAGTACTTGGCAATGCTTTATTTTACGTATGTATTTTTTTTTACTTTGAAAAACTCTCCTGTGCATGTATCTGACATCTTGGACACAGCATAGCGTGTGGTTCTGTTCCTGCAGGAACTTGCTCTGTGACCTTGTATTTTGACTTGTGCACAGCTCACTTCATGTAGTTGCCTGGAAATTGTCTAGTCTAAGCTGGCAAACTAGACTTTCTTTACAAGCAATGAAAAGAGCAGGTACCTCCGTAGGGCAAAATATTCCACCTGTGTTGGAGATCCATTGTACAATGGACTAACTCACCCTCGGAGGCATTCCACCCATCTCTCCTGACTATAAAAAGAATTCAAGTAACTACCTCAGAGAAGACACCTAATGCTTACATAACTAAAGTTAAAGGACATGAATCCCACCTTTGCTCCTCTGTGTTTCATGAGAATGTGGATTTTACCTACCCCACGTATTTATGTGTTTCTTAGGGTGGTTCTTGCCTTTGTAGGCACAGTCCTCCAGACATGCTGCAGTTCTGATCTCTGCAGGGATCTCTTTATGGTCATTGTGATACAAACAATACTGATATTGATTTTTATATCCTGAACAAAACAACATCTCTTCTTTTACAATTTGAAATGTGCTTCTTGCTCCTGAAAGGAGCTACTCATCATAGTGTTTATTTCTTCAGCATCAAATGATGTTTGCCAGGCACGGTCAGGAAGTGGCCGTGATTCCAGTAACATCACTTGTGGCAGGTATGATATAGATGGGGAAGGAGTTGCTCAAGGCAATGGCAATTCCCTCATTATACAACCCCCCAAAATATGCATCATATACCAGGTGGTGGTAATGAGAGAGAGTCTGCAACCATACCTACTTCCCAAAAATCCATCCTACACAATTCAACATACAAGACTAGAGTCAAAGTTAATTAAATTTTGCTTGATGGTTTTATTGCTATCTTGAGACTGCAGAGCACCTTTAGACAATGACCACGTTCCCTTTGTACTATACATAGATACAGTACTTTGAGTGCTGTAAAATGAAAATAATAATGAAATGCAAGCTGCTAGCAGTACTTACTTACTGCAGAGCTTTTGATATTCTATTTCCAAAGCCTCTTCTAAGAAAAGTCTGCTATTTGTGACAAATTAGGTATTGTTTGTCCAATTAATTATTTTCCATTTTTCATCACTTTATTGATGAGCGGAAGAAGGTACTGTTATTTTTTTAGTTAGAAAAGAATCTTAGATCATGTTTAGAGCAAACAATGTCAGTTGACATGTTTTTGTGAACTGACCTGGATTGGCTGAAGTGGATACTTCGCAGCCATCTTCCTCACTGCTACTCTGGAAGAGCAGCACTGCACAGAAAAAGGAGCTGCTCCTGAGCCACTGCAGCTTGCAGCCTTACATATTTAATTAAAAGCTTACCTGCTTGCCTGTGAACTGCGGCAGGTCAGAACTTGGTACCTAAACTGGTTCAGACTTACTTGGCATGAGAGGAGCAACCTGAAGAGGAGGGGAAAGATAGGTATTTGTTTCATCCTGGTTTACCCTTTCACCCAACATCCCAGCTCTCAGGGAAGGGTTCGGTTAGGCCAGATGCCCGAAGATACGCTAATAGAGGTTAGCTCTAATTTAGCTCATTGTTGTGGCACTTCATAAGCGTCTGGAGCCTCCTGGGTTAAAATTAACTGTTAAGTGGTCAGTTAGTTCTCAATAGTAGGATTCAATTCAGCGACCAAGAAGAAAACTGCCCCAGCAATACATAAATAAATAAAAAGGATCAGTTTTCCTCAGGATTAATGAGCTGAATTTGTTCAGTGAAGAAAGGACCGGCGATCCACTAGAGCCAGTGCAACAGAGGGAACAGGTTGGCAAGGGAGAGAAATGAGCACAGGCGGAGGGAGAATGAACAAAGTTTGGTTGGACAAACGTTCAGATGGGGTCAGCTGTCTTGTGTAGCTTCACCTTCAGAATGCTTGATCCTGATGGGTACTTTGGGTTCAAGGTGCTGTAAGAACGCTTTAAACTGAACCTGTCTTTTAATGTTTCATTTAAAAACACAGTCTCTGCTACTGATACTCTTATTAGCTAAGCCAGAAGAATTATGTTGATATTTCCAGTGCACTGCGAGGGCACTCCTCTCCCCGCTCCAAATATTAGATATCACACTGCCAGGGTTTTGCAAGTTAAAATATAGTTTGTAACTTCATGGAAGCAGATGTTCATGATAAGCATTCACAGAAAGAAACTCAAGAACATTTTCAAGCAATAATGCAAAAATAAAGCACTTAAGCACACCAAACATCTTTGGGATTTTCTCAGGCTTCATTTAAACAATGGATGCTTCTTTTTTTTTTTCCCCCAATAAATAATGTAACATTTAATATTCTGCAGAAAATGCAATGAGCTAAAATATTTATCACCCTGTACTTTCTTACTGTGCTTTTATTAAGTCTAATAACTGTACATTAAAATAATTGCTTTTTGCCTGCTAAGGAGTATTGGAAACTTGGAACAGTAAAAGTTTAAGGCAAAGTGTTTATATGAAATCAGGGGTATTTTTTTGCAAAAGGCATACATTTGCCAAGATCTTCAACTTAGCACAGTAGCATCTTTTTGCTTAGAAGAAATTTAGGCTGACCAAATCTTACTGTAAATCAGTAAGAAACATAATTCTGATCCATGGATTTTTTTTTTTCTGGCAAAGCTTTCTCTTCCATCTCTTGATTCATAAGAAAATATGAGGTTTATATCCTTTTTTCATTCCAGTAAAAAAGATTTTTTTAAAACATAAATCAAATGTGACACATTTATTGAGATTTACAGTTAAATAAGTGATGCTAATCTGAGTTTCCCAGTTGAAGTTACAAGAGGGTAAATTTATAATTACAGTTACTTGAAAATGAATCTGTTCTCCATCAACTTCTATATCACTTTTCAATCTCACTGTGTCTGAGTCCTTCAATGTTATGAAAAGTTATGTGTACTCAATGATAATGTCTAAAATCTTTTCCAGTGGGGAAACTGTGTGCAGTGTAGGATTTCTAGAAAGTCTAAATTTACATTATGGTAGAATATCTGTGTCTATAAAAATGTATAATATTTAATGCATCTGTATGCATTTATGGCTTTTATATTTTTAAAGCATTTATTCTCTGATCAGCTTTTTCCTTTTAATTTTTTTTAGCAGCCTACAAACTGTGGACTAAAATATATGACTAAAAGTACATTTTCTATGGCTGCATAATTTAGCACATTTGTGCTGTCTGTGGAACAATTACATCGGTTTATTCATTTTTTTTTAATTGGAAAATGTCAATTTTTTGAGTCTGAAACTGTTCTGAAAAGAATATTTGAATTCAGAAGGGTGTTTATGGGTAGGAAAAACATCAGAAGGCAATCCAGATATTCTCCTGATTACATCATGCACCCATAATGTTGGAAAAGTAGGTAGTCAAATCCATGCTTTAATTTAAACAGGGGAAGGACTTGGACCATCGCATGAGTGCCTAACCAGCAGAGGGAGAAGGCTGGGGAGGTCCTGTATCTTATGAAGAAATCTGAAAAAAATGTAGAAGGAAACCAAATTTTGCATCAAATACTTTTCTTAATAAAAGTCTTCTCAAGATAGCCTTATAATAATACAGAAATGTGTTGAAGTTTTGCAATTTTATTCAGAATATTTGTTTTGCACAGATTTGTATGCTAGCTATGTCGAAATACGGAGGCAATTTTGCACATATAACTTACTAAACTTAGACTGTTCTGTTGAGGTCAATAGTAGCCTATATGAAAGGTATTTCACCGTATTTTAGTGGCCATCTTGTAGAAGAAATATGTGCAATAAGCTTGTGACTGAGATGTGTTAGTGATTTTGATCGCAAACTAGTTGAAGTGTATCATCTGATTAATTTTAGAGTGAGACTCATCTGTGATATTTAATAGTATTTAAAATTGCATGAGAATCTGTGCTTTCATTAAAAAAACCCCATCTATTTCTCATGCCTCATGTTTGTAGAGAAAAAAAGAAACATGAAGTTTTCAAAATTCAAAAGTAGAAAAGAAGAATCCCCAGATCAGTATTTAAAAAAATAAAGGCTGTAAAGTTAATATTGGTATTATTATTATTTTCACCCTAGTGGCTGGAAAGATTACAAAATTTCAGAAATTTCAATTATGAAAAGTAGCAGGAAAACCAATAAGCAGTAATACTAAAAATATGCTTCAGACGTAGCTTGTATTCTACAAGTCAGTGGGTTTTAACTGTAAGTAAAGGTTGAAGTGTATACACCGTTCTGTTATTAAGTATTTTTCAAGAAAAATATATCATCTCCCAGGAGTTATACTGTTTCTTAGAGGACTAATTTTTATTAATTTTTAACTCCTATTAATTAACTAATTTATCCAGCGTTCAGACAGAAGCTGTTACGCGTTTTGTCAGGGCACTCCGTATTCTTCAATACCACTATGTGCCTTCTGTGCAGAATTTAACTCTGAGCTCTAACAGAGCAACATGCAGCACTGTATGCACAAATAATGCCATCTGGGGCTGCTAATGAGTTATTTCGCAATTCAGAGGCCACTGCTCATTTGCATCATCTGTCAAGGGAACGTCAAAGATGGGAGGAAGCATTTTACTTCCAAAGCTGAGTTATTTTGATTGGCTTTCCTATCTCAGCCCAGCTGAATTTTGCACAGCAATCGAACCCTGCTTGGGATGCCATCAGCAGGGTTTGACACCAGGGTAAGTGTAAGGTGCTCCAGTTGGAGCCTTTGCCTGCCAACACTTCACAGCACCCAGCCATGTTCCCCTTAGCACTGTTCATAACCTTAGCGGAGAGCAAAAGGAAAGCTACAGCTGGTAGATCAGATATGTCAGGGGAATAAGGGAAATGATTACAAGGCTGGCATTTAAAGTGCTGTAGGAAGTCATGTCCATGACATACAGTGATAGATGGCTTAATGAGAGGGACTGGAGTCCAGAGGTAGAATCCATCAATTAGCACTGGAAAACTTCTCTCTTCTCTAATATTTCAGGTCTACAAGAACTGGCCAAATCTTTCATTTGTTTTATAGCAGCAGGAAACCAGCATCCTGAACATATGAAGGCTGAAGTACATTTTTCCACTTGTTATCTTTAATCAATACCATCACACTTAACATGACAACCTACAGCCTTCCACCACCTATAACTACACATTACTGTGTGAAACCACACGCATATGTCATCATATCAGCACATCAGACTTTTTCCTTGTTGTTGTTTCACTTGGCTTCCCAAAGTAAGCCCTTTAGCTTTTCCTCGGAAATAGAAAAAAAATGGAAAATATAGACATTTCATTGTACCACTGGTTAAAAAAGAGCAGCTCCACTTGGAATTGAGCATGCATGCACTATTGTATTTAAGAACGTCAGACAACAGGACAGGTATAGGGCCTCTTGGGTCATTTAGTCTAATCTCCACCACAGACAATGGCATCATATAATCCTTTTTAAAAAGCATTATCTTTAAACTGGCTAGGATTTTTGCCTCTGTTCTCCCAGAAGGCTAGCTTAGAATGTAACTACTTTGATGGATAGAAGCCATCTCATTTTTAGCTTAAATTGATTTCTATCTAGTTTACATCAATTTCTTCTTGTGACAACATTGTCCTCTAGCTTAAATAGCTTTTTTTCCCAACCTCACTAAACCTCTCAGATCATTTTATGTATGTGGTAAAAATAGGGAGTGCTTTACTTAAAAATCTTTTTTATATTAAATCATGAACGTGATCCTTAAATTGAAGCCTGTCAGGAGATTGGATTTGACAGGACATTCCCTTCAATTAAACCTTGCAGTACTTGAGCGTTATATGAAATTTCTGTTGGATTCTGTCTTTGTCCTCCAGGATCTTTCTTTCCACTTAAGACACTGAACATCCCACTCATTAATCTTTGCATAAGTTTAATGTGCCTCCCCCTTCTGCACAAGAAAAAAAAAATCCAGTAAATTGTTGCTTCCTCCCCACCGGCAGCCTGGTGGTTCTCACTGCATGTGAGACATTAGGTTCCCTTGTCCCCGGTTGAAATACTTCTGTGACCCATTTTGTTTCCACAGCTGCTTCCTCATTCTCATAATACAGAGCAATAAGCATTAAAGAGTAAGAAAAGTCTGATGAGGAACATGTTGAGCTCAATGAGCCTGCAGTTTTCACCTCAGTTATCTGATATGTCACGATTGACAACATTTCCAAAATAACTGATGACTGACTTACACAATTAGTAGGTAAAAATTTTTCAAAGTTTGTGCTATTGGGATATATAATATATAGAAAAGCATGCAGGTTCTTCAATGGTCTATACCGTGTCTACAAATAACCTTTACTTGTGTTTTTTCTTTCAGAGTTTTCAAAGTACTGTTTTGCTCTGAATAATGCAATTATTATTAGCTTCTTGGTTTTACTTTTCAAAGAACAATACAGAATGTCTCGTAACTAAGTAAAAACATTTATTTTTTATAAGAAACAGTATAGAAAAGAGAAATGGAAATGAGAAAAATGGAAAGCAAGCAGAGATGAATAGTTCTTTTCACAATTCAGAGACTTTAATGAACTTGGCATCGAATCTGTTCTTAATTCCCTCCATTTGTTCAATGCCCACTTCTGTACTCTGATGATACTGCGTTCTGACCAAAGAGAACAGAAGTTGCAACTCAAATCTGAAAGAAATTATTTGGGTCAAAATGTGCCCTTTGGTGGGACTCAGATGAAATTTCTCTTCCCCAGTTATTTGCTGTGACTCATTACCATGACTTTTTAGCATCCTTGGCCCAGGATTCACTTGCCTAAGTTAAACGTCAGAAAGATAGATGTCTAAGCCTGAGCTAGGCATGCTAGAATCCCTTTATACTCAGTGGAGAGAAATAGGCTCTGCCAGGGAATGACTGATCTGACCATTTAAACGTCTAACTTACAGTAGAGGTACCCTGTCTCAATTTGTGGTGTCTTTATATGCAGTCTTTCTGAGGTGGAGTAAGTATCCCTTTTTTATAGGTGAGGATATGAAGCAGAAAGACTGCTCCTAGATTTTAGCTTTAAAAAAAAAAAAACACACTTCCAAAGGAGCTGTGAATCCCCCAGGTCCCTGCCAAGACACAGCATAAGCTATACGTACAGCTTTTACAAGCAGGCTGCACTCAGGCTGAGTTAAGTTGCCCACACAGCCCATTTACCCTTCTGCCAGGAATCACAACACTGGTGCTTATGCAAACCAGGTCCTCTGGGCATCCCGTCTGCTTGTCACTCACAAGGGCAATCGGAATAGCTGTAGGTGGAAGGATGCTTGCACTTCAGGTAAATACATTTTGGGACGCCATAAGCACTGATTATATCCATGGTTTCTCACTGACTATACATGCAGGATCAATTTGGAGAAGGCACCAGATACTGCCTCTAGTAGAAAATGTACATTTCTTGATCCCCATATGGGAGCAGCATACTCAGCTCATGAACCTAAAAGCTCATGATCCTTTCTGGAGATCACAGAGGAAGCGCAACAGGAAACTGGGAACAATTTTTCTAGGGAAAAGGAAGCAGTCAAATCACTGACCCTTCTTTACTTTCAGGCATGGTTGTAATTAGCGGGAAGACACTGAGTTTCAGCGAGGCCAAAATATGGCATTAATTTCTTAAGGTAATCTCTTCTGCTGCGTGGTTGGGGTTTTTTTCAGGGGGGCGGAGTTTGGTTGTTGTTGATCTGAAGGGAGTCAGAGGATGGTTTGGGTTTTGGA
Source organism: Gymnogyps californianus (assembly GCF_018139145.2). Taxonomy (NCBI): domain Eukaryota; kingdom Metazoa; phylum Chordata; class Aves; order Accipitriformes; family Cathartidae; genus Gymnogyps; species Gymnogyps californianus. The sequence continues at coordinate 183,689,396 of NC_059471.1, forward strand.
TGGGATGTACTTTTCATATTTTTATGCAGCCACTTGTAGAGATTTGTAAGAGAGATATTAAGATTGATATGAATGAAATGTGTAAGCACTGGAAGAAACTGTAGAACAAAGGATTAAAAGAAAGGCCTGTGTTGGTAACAGAGAATATCCTTCCCAAGAAACTGCTCCCAGGACACTGTTACCAGCAGTAAAATGGACTACTTGCCTTTGGACAAGTCTTTTTTTGTCTCTGGAAATCAATAATGTGAAGACTAGTTCACTGTTGCCAATCAAAAGGCAGCCAAGAGGTAAGGACTTGACAGCTGCTGTCTCTTTTCCTTTTGTGTCACACACAATAGTGATCCTGATCAGGCTGCTTGTGAACGTGTGAGTGCGCGTCTATAAAATCAACTTGCTTAAAGATGCTGTTTAATAAAATCACTTTCCCCTTCCACAGGAACTCCCACTGACTTTTGTTAGACTAATTTTCCTACAGTGGAAGCTACTTTGCTTTAACATTGCCATGCAGCACTGCTCACATTATTGCTGAATTCAACCTGAAAGTTTCATAACAGGTTCTCCAGATGTCAACAGCTGATAGCTATTTTATTACGGGTCAGTTCTCTCACAATGGCCCAGATTAACCCCATGTAATTTGGGGAACACTGTTAAAATGTTTAAGTCAGGATCGTAATTGGCTGTGATTCCCTATACACAGGCAGGTATCCTCTTAAAGACAGCTACTCAGAAGTTGGGCAGGTTGAATTCACACCTAGAAGTACCTCTTCTCACTTGAATATATGGTAGCTGTTGGCTTACTGTGTTCCAGCTCTGCGCACTCAGACAAGTGCTGAAGGTTAGGTGGGCTGAATCTTAACCAGAAGGTAAAGAGCTCCATACTGGAGTGCCTGTTAATTTTACAGTAACAGAGAGTGGAACAAATGCTGCAGTGACAGAGGGCTTAGGCCTTCTTGCTGTTGAGCTAGAGACATGACTTTGAGCCTTCTGCATACATGCTGAAGGTCACATGCAGTCCAATTAGTCAGGAGTGGGTACTTGCTGACCACTCAGACCCAGGAAAGTGAAGAAGGCTATACATGATAGATGATTTTGCACCTATCATATATATATTTGTGCATATACATATCATATATATAATTGTGCAAACTAGCATGATACTGACATGCAAAGGCCAATGGCTTGGTCAAGGGTGAATAGACTTGTTAGTCTTAATAGCACATGTGCAAAAGAATGTCATTAACATAAAGCCTGGAGTAAAAAGAAGAAACGGAGAATTAGGGCTTACAGAGACCAAGACAGCTCCAGCTACCAGGCTCTCCTTAGGGAGTTCCCAATTCCTCCCACATGGCTTTTGTATTTTTGATAGGGCTAGAAGAGTTAGTCAAAAAAGTTATTTGTGCTGGTCTGAGTACAATTTTGTCTCTGTGTGTTTTCTGCTTAAGCTTCTAGTTTGAGTAGGTATATTTGGCACTTATTTTAAGGCCAAAATTAAGCTTGTCCATGACTCTAAGTTCAGTTTTGTAAACCCTGCACCAATTTTCTTCCCAGAGAGGGCCTGCAGGGTTAGCTTGTCTAAACTTATATGAGTTAGGCAGCTAAGTATCTATAGTAGACAGGTGAACTATCACCAGAATAGCTCAGGACCATAACCCATGATTAATGCCTTTATCTCCTAAACTAACATTCAGAAAATTAATTAGACTCCCAAATTCAGAACTCAAATCAACAATATGAAATTGACAGGCTTGAGGAGTGGGCCTGTGCAAATCTCATGAAGTTAAACAAGGCCAAGAGCAAGGTCCTGCACCTGGGTTGAGGCAATCCCCAATATCAATGTAGACTCGGGGATCATCATAGGATGAACTGATTGAGAGCAGAGAAGGTCTTGGGGATACCGCAAGTTGGATGGGGCTTTGAGCAACCTGATCTAGTGAAAGATGTCCCTGCTCATGGCAGGGGGGGTAAACTAGATGATCTTTAAAGATCCTTTCCAACCCAAACTATTCTGTGAGTCTATGAAATTAGAGGGAATTCTGACTTAGATAATTACTAAAGTCTGCAGGTTAGTAAGAATTTTTATTCTTGAATGCTAGTCCATTACAGATGTACTGAGGAAAACATATTTTAAACTCCAGGGTTTTTTTAAAGATCACCCTTAATTGCTTATGGCTGTTTTATAGGATTTAGGAAATTCTATTAAGTTCTGAAGCAATATATTAATCAATGAGGCAAAAATAAAGAAATGAACATTCTACAGGGAAATTGAACACTAGAAATAATACCAGTTATCTGAGAAGCAGTCCATGAGATTAACATTTAGGCTCTTATGGCTTTTCAGAACATAAATAACGCTATGTGATCCAGATTTATTTACTATACATGAATTCTAAAATCCATTTTATTGGGACAAAAGAAGCTAAAATGACTTTAATTTGCCTTTTTGAATCTTAACAAATGCTTTATTATGTATTTAATTTTTATACTTCAGTCTTTCTGGATGTTAATACTTGCTTTCAGGCTCTTTAGTCGCTGATCAGTTATTTCTCTGGTGGCTTTTCTACTGCTTTCTTCTTCTTGAGTTTCTTTCTGCCCATAGTCAGTCCAGATGAGCACTTTAGTCCCCTGTGAACAGAGGGAGAGAGAACTGAGAGCAGAGCAGCAGAAAGAATGCAAGGAGTAGAACACCCTTCTCTGGACCTGGTCTTTCATATTAAAGTTATTGGGGTATTTAAAGATAGTATTTTAAGAGGCAATGTTTTTAAAGAAAATGTAGTTCTGTAGGATCAGCCTCTCACATAGGCTGATCCTTATCTAGAGCTGCTTGGAAAATTTTCAGTAGAAAACTTCACATCAGAAAACAGAGCTGCACCAAAATATGCTGTATGCTGATTTTGCTAAACTTTTGTTTTAGAGGAAGACTTAAGAAAACACATCACAGCGTCCTGTCTTAACAGTTTTTGTATGAAATACTTCACAATTTAGAATGACTTTGCAATTCAATATTTTGGAATTTTTTTTGTATTAACTGTGTCATATAATGGAGGGCACTAAAAACTTAAAATCAAAACAACATGTTGTCCTGCCAATACTGACACAATAAAACCAGACTGGCCACCTAAAATAAATGGATTTGCAATTAACCTGTTAAGAGGATAACCACCCTCCTACCCTAGTTCTCCATCACAGTCAAAAAAGTGTCAAGTTAAGTGCTACTATACTCCAGCCGCCTGTTTGTCCTTGTGCTATGGGCTACAGAAAAAAATACAAAAACTTTTCACAGTGTTCTTTATCTTATGTCATTATCCTTATGCTGCCTTAGGTCATTAAAATAAATGTTTGGTGCTTGGGTCCATTTATTCTATTGTCAGTGATGAATGTACCTGCTTGATTTAATTTTGTATGCATTTTATATCATCCATTGTATGTTTTCAGGTTTATTAAATAAGTACTCCATCTTCTTTCAAAAAGCTGTAAGTATGATATCTTTTTTATTTTTTATTTTTAATGATCTGATTTTAAAAGCCATGCTTTTTGCTTAGTGCATGGTAAATACTAAGTTAAACCTGACTATGCTGTTTTGTTATTACTTGCGTATAGTTTCATATGCTCTCCATGCAGAGGGGGAGGTCAAATTGTCCTACATGTCAGGAAATGTGAGCTTGGACTTATTCTTCCTTCTTTCCTGGCCTCTTTTCTGTCCTTCCCACCACACAGATTTGAGGGGACTTCTACCTCCCTTCCTCATTTCTCCTGAATCCTACTCAATCTATGTTGCCTCAACCAACTATTTCCCCCAAAACAATTTAGTTTTGTCACTGAGAACAATGTTTTCACCCTGTCCTGGTTTCAGCTGAGATAGAGTTAATTTTCTTCTTAGTAGCTGGTACAGTGCTGTGTTTTGGATTTAGTGTGAGAATGATGTTGATAACACACTGATGTTTTAGTTGTTGCTAAGGAGCGCTTATTTAAGTTAAGGATTTTTCAGTTTCCCATGCTCTGCCAGCAAGCAGGTGTGCAAGAAGCTGGGAGGGAGCAGAGCCGGGCAGCTGACCTGAACTAGCCAAAGGGGTATTCCATACCATGGAACATCATGCCCAGTATATAAACAGGGGGGAGCTGGCCAGGAGGGGCGGATCGCTGCTGGGGCATCGGTCAGCAGGTGGTGAGCTAGTGCACTGTGCATCACTTTTTTTTCTTTTTTTTTCTTTTTTTCCCTTTTCTTTTTTTTTTTATATTCCTTTTCATTACAATAATAATAATTATTATTATATTTAATTATTATTGTTGTTAGTATTATATTTTACTCTAGTTATTAAACCATTCTTATCTCAACCCATGAGTTTCACCTTTTTTCCAGATTCTCCTCCCCATCCCACTGGGAGCGAGCGGGGAGTGAGGGAGCGGCTGCGTGGTGCTTAGCTGCTGGCTGGGGTTAAACCATGACACATCCCTTGCCAAAATGCACGCGGAGACAAGTTACTGATAAAGGGAGAGTTAAGTTAACCCATAAAGCTCTGCTGAGAAAGGGCAGGATAGTGCTCTGCTGAAACCCCCTGAAGCTACCTCTCTGGTCTATGTTCTTCCTAATAACGGAAGCAGGTCTCCCTTCTCCAGGCAGCTCTAATTGGCACCTGAGCTGGGAGACAGGTACACACACTTGGCCCTGTTTATCCCCTTCCCCCACCTCCCACTCCCTTCCTATCCCCCTAAACACAGCATCCCTTTTCTCTGTTGGATATAAGGAAGATCTCATTTCCATTCCTGACTTGGCAAACAACCCTTGCATCAAACAGCAACATTGCCAGTATTTAACCTCAGCTACAGGTTGCCAACATTTCACAAGCCTGAAAATCCAGTCAATATCCCAGAACTGCCATTGGGATTGTAGGGAGTCTTCCCTCTGTAATGGAAAGCAAAACCAGAGGGAGTTTTAAAATCATGTGCTGCAGCAGACCTATACCCCAAGAACTTTAGTAATTTAGAGATGCTCAGTAGATGTATACGTGAACTTATATATTATATAGATTGTACAGAAAATCAAATAAAGATTCTGCTAGACCATACTTCTAATTCAGTGTCTAGGAAATTCTTCCTGATGTTCACCTCAGGTTTCTCGTTCCTCAAAAGTATGCCATTATGTGAAGACTGTATACAGAGTTACGCCTTTACAAAACCCAGCATTAATGACAACAGCTTCTAGTCAGAGTTTATATTAGCAGGAAAGAATTATGCCTCCAATTCCATTCCAAAAGGTTATTCCCTCTATTGCTTTGATATCTGTGAGCTTTTTTCTGAATCCTTCCAACTTTTTGACGGCGATGTGAAGAGATTAGAAATAAGGTGAAATCTCATTCAAAAAACGTGTAAGATCATAATTCCTGTAGGAAAAATATTCTGCATCGGAATTACTAAATTGTAAGAAAGTTCTTTGAAAGGTGCACTACCCTGAAAGATCTGACATTGAACAACAGTTTGCATCTGTCCTGGCAGTACATTGTGGTGAAAACAAGATCAATTTCAAGCTGCGTAAGCACAACTATTGCAATAGCCACCTGGTAAATGATGTTATTTCTATGTGATCCTTCTGAGATCACACCAGGAACACACTGTATGCAGTTCCCATTAATACAGATATGGGCTCACCAGCCAGATAAAGAGATGGATGATTCAAAACTTCATTCCAAAATTAAACAGACTCTGAGCCTTATTATGGTTCAAAAATATTTAGACCATTTTTGCTTCCCACTTACTTTCAACTTCACATATCCCTACACTTCCTGATCCTCTTTCTGCAAGTATTAAAAGTGCCAAAATATTTTGGGAGAAGCTCTTATTTTAACAGAAGCAGAAAGGCCTTGAAATCTCAGGAGAAAACTTTCATTGTCAGATTTTCCAAACTGTTTTTTCAGGCTCATTTTTAAAAATATTTGGATGAAGTTCAGTGCTTACATCCCAAGTCTTGAGTGCATATACAAACTGAACTGAAATTCTGACTTCTGTAGTTCACCCATCTGCTGAGTGGGTCACCCACTAGTCTTACCGAAGAATTATTTTAATAAGCTGAGAAAACAGGATCAAAATCATCTTTATAGCTTTTTTCTCTACTCATTCCCATTGAAAAGTTCTGACAAGGCTATAATTCTTAAAAATTATCGGTTAAGATAGCATTTCAGGTATTTAATAATGCTTTGAAAACGTTCATTCCTGTTGGCTGCACTTCAGGTTCCTTGTATTATGCACAGAAATATCTTAAACTCGTTTACCAGTTGTGCTATATGGTGCTGAGTTGCACAGAATAGTTATAGAACAGTCTTAAGAATATATTTTCTTACTACCCTGAATTTATCTGGGAAAGTGACAACATTGCTGATATTTCTGATTAGTGAGAGCATCAGGCTTTGACAGGTGCTTGTACTTTGTCTAAGGTTTCAAGTATTTTGAGATGACTGTAAACCTGACCCCAGATATTATCAGCAAAATATATCATGATCAGCAAACAGTATCCTGATATTTGCTGTTAATGAGGTATCATTTTGATTTGTCATTTGAATAACCCTCACCTTACTGATAGCAAAATAGCATGTAACTGAATAGGCATTGGCAGTACTGAAAGATGCTGGAATAAACCAACCTGCTCTTAAAACTGAAGAAAAGAGTGTTGTTTGTACAAAGCAGAGGAGTGCTGACTTTGAAAAATAAGTTAACATTAAAAAGGCTTTAAGTTATTTGGAGAGATCTGCAGGCTTACGTGTCTGAGGAATACCTAGTAAATATCTAGAAGCTAGCCCAAGCTATTTTTAAGCAGTACACAATTGCAGAAACTTGTGAGCATTTTATTGCAACTCCAGTCAGCAACTTGGATTAGACATCCATCCCATATAGCGCTGTGTGTGTGTCTGGATTACTCTCCAGATGAGGTGTTCAGACAGACTTGTACATTTATCAGCTCTGCAGGGACAGCTCAAGAAGAAGGAAAAAATGAAAAGTACTAGTTATGTGATCAGAGTCCAAATTCTGCAAAAACTGTGTTTTGTTGGACATTTCTGTCAGTGTGTCATAACATGTCAGCTCTCCTGATGAGATATAGCTCCTAGAAGCCCTCATAAAGTGTCAAGGTCCAAACGGTAACTTATTTTTTCTTTATCAGAAGAAATATCAGGTGGTAACAAGTTACTGTATTGTAGGCCAAAGGACAGATCTGTTTTCCAGCTACCAGGCAAGAGTTTCTCGTTTCTACACATCAGCACTCTGACCTAACACAAAATATTTTATTTCTACTATTAACACCATTCGGAGATCACTAAAACTGTCCTTTGCAGATGCTCCTTTCTGAAAATATTGGCCAAAAGAGATGAGCAGGAGTCAGAGGTCTGTGTTTATCCCTTCTGAGTGGTTTTCTGCAGCCAATGGGGCTGGCTGGTGCAGTCAGACTACTGTCCATCATTTGTGTGATTACTTTGCACCACCATCTTCAAAACTTTCTCTGAGAGCCCTTCTAAAAGTCTGGCTCAATGTTGTCCCACAGATACATGCAGACTTCACATTAGAGCTCTGTGGACCAGCAGCACTCTTCTGAATTCACTTTGGGAATCAGAAGGTAAATCTTCCTACAAAAGATAGTAATGCTTTTTGAAGTAGTACTGCTACCAGCGTAGTCTGAGTACTAACATGTGATTGTCTATAAATACCACCCATGCACATTCAGGTGTAAGTAGATGCATGACTGTTCCCAGATCTCATTCTTTAGATCAGATAATCAAAATGAAAACAAAACAGAACAAAACAAGACAATATGCAGGAAAAGAGAAAGAAATTCAATGTCCATGGAGACTTCCATAATCCATCCTTCTAGTTCTAATAATGCATATATAAGAGTAATCAGTCATTCATTCTTTTGAGATTTGGTCAATAAGAAATAATATTAGGTGAGAGAAGGACTGTGCAGATGTCTTTATTGTTGCATTTCTTGTTTTTTCTAAGTTTAAGTCAAAGACCTAAATATTATTTTAATATAGCCCCTTGTATTTAATTATTAAAAGGTTTAATAACAGCAGACTGCATCCAGTCACACCCAAAGGAGAACCTTCTTCATGTTCATACTTAGATTTGTATCTTTATCAATGAGACAATTCATTTCATAGCAAGTGAATTACAACAATAACATAAGAGAGAAAAATACTACAGAAGTCTTTTTTTCCAGTAATTCAAAATATGATGTCTGTAGGTGAAATTATACTGTCACAAGCATCTGATATTTCTGTCTCTTATCAGTGACAGACAGTAGTTATAAGAGAAAGATACCAAGCAAATCACTTCAGATTCCATTCTGTAACTCATATTATATAAAGGCATGAGTGTGAGTGCAAAATGTTTTCATAACCTGTTCATCATCTGGCCTTTGGGGTTTGTTCTGCTGACAAGGGTTGTTACTTTTTTATTATTATTTTGTACTATGGATTTTCAAGTGTTATTGTTGTCAGAGAAAATCATTGTTTTTAATGGAAATTTAGAAAAAGAAATATTTCAAAAATATTTTATTATTGAATGCAAAAGAAAATAAAATATTAATATCATAAATTCTTAAATTTTGGTCACTTTTTCCTTTTTTTCCCCTCTCAGTTCTGCTTCATATTCACATGCAGTAAGGTAGGAAAAGCTAAAATAATGTTCAGACAAAATCTTTGATGCACTTATTTATTTATTGTCTTTCAATGGCACAGAGCATAGTGAATTTTTCCTTTTATACTGTATTTGTAGATGTCCTTGAAGACAGAAGTCCAACCTAATGAGCATATAGCTAGTGGCTTGCATGGGGCTGTTTATCTGATTCTGACACTCAACAGATTTCTCTGTGGGGGATCCCTATGCCTCTAAATAAATAGTTATTACTGTGTTACCACAGTTCTGTATAGGTATGTATGAAACTCACAACAAATAAACCCAACGTTAGCATCTGCTGACACAGATAGGCAGAGAATTTGCAGGTGTCCTTCCTTGGTTGGCTTCTGCTTTGTTTTAAGGGTATTTTTCAGGCTCTGAGAAGCTAAAGAGAAGAAAACCCCACCATCTTTGTTGTCCATATTTTACAGTGTACAATATCTATACATATTGTATGTAGGACATGTCTACAGAAAGAGATGTAAACAGAAGTGGGTTCCTCCTCACAGTCTGGAAGGTTTATGGATTGCCATTGAGACATGGCATTGTGACCATATGGCTCCTGGGTCAAACCTGGCACATCTCTGATCAGTTTAAATACTGGCAAAATGAGATAGCATCTGTCTGCACCCATCCAGGCACATATATCCCAAACCCTGCACAGCCTGCTAATTATTTCATCGAAAACCACTTATCAAATTAACCTCAAGTGAAAAAAGATATTTCTGTCTGGTAAAGATGCCAGGCCCTGGTTAAAGACTTTGACAGGAACCTCATAATGATTCTGGCAAAAACTTTCTTTTCTTTCATATCCACAGTGCTACAAAATACTGTTAATCTCTGTGTTAGCAACAGAAATTCATGCCTTGATTTGGTTTCCTCTTCATAGGAATCTCATGCCTTTTGAGACTTTCCAGGTGTTTAAAACATTTGCATGGAGGCAGCAAATACTACAGCCCAAGGAGACTTTTCTGGAGTCAAGTGTATAACCCTGTCCTGGTTTCGGCTGGGACAGAGTTAATTTTCTTCCTAGTAGCTGGTATAGTGCTGTGGTTTGGATTTAGTAGGAAAATACTGTTGATAACACACTGATGTTTTTAGTTGTTGCTAAGTAGTGTTTATCCTAAGTCAAGGATTTTTCAGCTTCTCATGGCCAGCCAGCAAGAAGGCTGGAGGGGCACAAGAAGCTGGGAGGGGACACTGCCAGGACAGCTGACCCAAACTGGCCAAAGGAATACTCCATACCATATGATGTCATGCCCAGTATATAAACTGGGGGAGTTGGCTGGGAGGGGCGGATCGCTGCTCGGGAACTAACTGGGCATCGGTTGGCAAGCAGTGAGCAATTGCACTGTGCATCACTTGTTTTGTATATTCTAATTCTTTTAGTATTATTATTGTCATATTATTATTATTATCATTATTTTCCTTCCTTTCTGTCCTATTAAACTGTCTTTATCTCAACCCACGAGTTGTTTTTTTTTTTTTATTCTCTCCCCCATCCCACTGAGTGGGGGGGAGTGAGCAAGCGGCTGCGTGGTGTTTAGTTGCTGGCTGGGGGTAAACCACAACAGTCCTTTTTGGAAGGAGCGGGCCCCTCTCTCGGGGCGAACCCATTCCAGGGCACCCGGCCCTTCACAAAGAAAAGAGAACTCTCCCCAGGGCTCCCACCGGCTTCTCCAGGATCGGTTGCATCACCGCACTGGGCGCCTCGTGGTGTCCCTCTCCACCACTCCGGATTCGGGGATCTGAACCCGACTCCCTTTCGCAACCAGGACAAACCCTTTCTCTACTAGGCATTTACTATGTGCAGACACTTGCAAAGAGGTTCATGCGCAATTCATGAGTACATAACAATGATCTTATTTATTGATTAACACACACAGCAAACAGCTGGACTATAGTCATAGGCTTAACATTGGTATTCTTAGCACCTGTAAGACAAACTCCTGATGAATCTCTGCTGGTCAGGCATCAGGCGCTCATCAGTCAGGTGGGGAAGTGGCAGTCTCCATGGCATTAGGTCTGATCTTCCACCTTGCTGAATTGCCATCTTCCAGCTCTCTCCTGTTTTTTCCTCTCAGGTTTTCATACCTCTTTGTGTAGGTGTTTTTCTCTGGAGACCTTCAGCTAGTGACTACTACTGCTTAAGCCAAAAATTTCACCTCTCTGGTTTTATTTTACTTATCACAGAATCATAGAATCATAGAATAGTTTGGGTTGGAACGGACCTTTAAAGGTCATCTAGTCCAAGCCCCCTGCAATAAGCAGGGACATCTTCAACTAGATCAGGTTGCTCAGAGCCCCGTCCAGCCTGACCTTGAATGTTTCCAGGGATGGGGCATCCACAGCCTCTCTGGGCAACCTGTTCCAGTGTATCACCACCCTCATCGTAAAAAAATTTCTTCCTTATATCTAGTCTGAATCTACCCTCTTTTAGTTTAAAACCATTACCCCTTGTCCTATTGCAACAGGCCCTGCTAAAAAGTTTGTCCCCATCTTTCTTATAAGCCCCCTTTAAGTATTGAAAGGCTGCAATAAGGTCTCCCCGGAGCCTTCTCTTCTCCAGGCTGAACAACCCCAACTCTCTCAGCCTTTCCTCATAGGAAAAGAGTTCCAGCCATCTGATCATTTTTGTGGCTCTCCTCTGGACCCGCTCCAACAGGTCCATGTCTTTCCTGTACTGAGGACTCCAGAGCTGAATGCAGTACTCCAGATGGGGTCTCACGAGAGTGGAGTAGAGGGGCAGAATCACCTCCCTCAACCTGCTGGCCACACTTCTTTTGATGCAGCCCAGGATACAGTTGGCTTTCCGGGCTGCAAGCGCACATTGCCGGCTCATGTCCAGCTTTTCATCCACCAGTACCCCCAAGTCCTTCTCTGCAGGGCTGCTCTCAATCCCTTCATCCCCCAGCCTGATTGATACCAGGGGTTGCCCTGACCCAGGTGCAGGACCTTGCATTTGGCCTTGTTGAACCTCATGAGGTTTGCATGGGCCCACTTCTCGAGCTTGCCCAGGTCCCTCTGGATGGCATCCCATCCCTCAGGCGTGTCAACTGCACCACACATCTTGGTGTCATCTGCAAACTTGCTGAGGGTGCACTTGATCCCACTGTCTATGGCATTGATGAAGGTATTAAACAGTACTGGTCCCACTAGGGACCCCTGAGGGACACCACTCATCACTGATCTCCATCCGGACATTGAGCTGTTGACCACTACCCTCTGGATGCAACCATCCAACCAATTCCTCATCCACCGAATAGTCCACTTATCTTCTACGTCTTTAGTGTTCTTCTTTACAATCTAAGAGCAGATTTTTTCCCCCTGTAAAGTCAATCCAGTCACACATAAAACCAGCCCCTGAGTCACAGGCAGCCCTGACTGGTAGGTTACAATACCCTGGGTCTCTCATACACCACTATACATTTTATGTTTAGGCAACTGAGTTGAATGAGGATTCTCTCTCTGTATGCTCTCACCCTTCCTTGTCCACACATCACTAGCCTGAAAAGCTCTTTGAAGTTGTATCTAACTTTGAGGCTTGGGTAGAAGGTGGAAGCTTTGAGCAGGGCATTGGACCAGATGACCTCCAAAGGTTCCTTCCAACCTAAATTGTCGTATGATTCTAGCTAGGATGCACTTGTGAGCTGTGGTGATGCTCGTAAGCTGAGTTTAGGTGAGCTTTCCAAACTGGCGTAAGTTGTTTGTTCTGAGTCTGTCCCACCATAAGCTGAAGTTCAAACTGACTCCTGTTGCTCTTCCCAAGTTTTCTAGACATCACTATCTTACTGCTAGGACCAAGCCCTGACTTCCCATGCTACAGCCAGTGCAGTCTCTGTCTGGCACTGGACTGACCTGCCTCAGCGCTTGTGTGCAGAGAGACCACATGCTGCACATGCAGTAAGATCAGGCCCCACATCACTTCCCCAGTGAATCTGCTCTGCCTGAGGACATGATACAGCATCAGGATGAAATGCTGGACCTGTCTTGTGCAAACGGACCTGCACGTTCATGTTTCCCAGGACCTCTGGCATCCTGAAGAGATCCTTTAGAGCAAACAGCCACTTAGGTCCTCAGCAACATTAAAAGAGCCCTTTGATCATTTCAGGACATGAGGCTTTGATTTCAGACTAGTAGTAGCAAACTAGCAAAGCCATCTTTTTGTTGCTAGCCTGTCCAGATAATTCTGTACTTAATGCTGCACGCAGTGGATGTGATAGCACCATGTCTAGAGTAAGTGTCACCTTGTTCAAACTGAGAACAATTTGGAGAATACTTTGCCATTTCATAATTGTACAAGATAGACTATTTTTGAAGAATTATATATTTTTGTTGTTGTCTGGTGTTACATAACATCTCGCCTTTTATTTTGCAGGCCCCATGGGTAGAGATTCAGATAAACACCTGTAGCAATCATTAGTAAAGCAGATTTCTGGCTTTGGTGTTTTGCTAGTTGAAGTTCTTTAGGGATGTGATTCAGTAACATGAAGGTAAATGGGAGCCTTGCCTCCCATTTCAATAAGCGATGGGATCAAGCTGCATTATGCTGCTGGAAAGGCAGACATGGCCAGGAAGACATCAATTAATTTAACGAAGACCTCTCAATATCAGTCAGATTTCTCTCAAAATATTGCACTACTCAGAACTATTTAGGATGAGAGGTTTGCAACTTTGACATTTTAATTCAGTCCTTGTCCAGGTAACTTCCCACTGACTTGAAAAGAAAGAGTCACTTAAAAAACATGGGATTTGAAGAATGTTGCAAGTCAGTAAATGTTTTGTGAAGGAATGTGTGTTGCTTTTGGAAATAGCAATGATTTCCCCAAAACAGAGGCTATAAGGTGGATGTTGTGAACAGAGTGAAATTTTATTATGACCCTAAATAATGATCAATTTTCTCGGTTTCTCCTTGAATTTGAGACTCCAGGCACTAAGTACTGTAATTAAATCCATCTGAATAGGTTTCGACATATTTGTTTGACTCTGTACTATGGTCCATTTTCCAGAGCAGATTAGGGTAATAACTTTTTTTAATATTATGCTTTCAGATTGCCAACTGTTCACTCTAATAGTAGCATGTAATTGACTTTCTCGAGGATCACCTCCTTTAATCATGGAGCACGTGTGATTTTTATATTGGCTGAATGTGTAGACAGTTGGCATATCAGCATCCAAACAACAGTCTCCTTTGCAATGACAGACATGTTGCCTCCTTTTGGCACAGTAATGCACACAGTGATTCAGCACAAATGACACAGCATAAATTGACAGTGAGTGTTATTCAAGAGAACACAGCTCCTTAGAAGTGTTTGGAAAGTTTTTTAAATTATTTTTGCTCTGACATTTTACAGGGATTCTTTTCAAATACATTCCCACCAAAGCCACAGCTGTAACATTACAAAATAAAAGAGGAGAAAGAGGAGAAAAAGGAGAAATATCAAAGGATTAAAGTATACTATAAGAAACACAGCAAATGTAGTCTGCAGATTCCTAATATCTATCTCTGCCTTCAGTGAAATGCAGAGAAGTGAGATTTAGCTTCTTAGTATCTCTCTCATAACAACAGCATCATACAGGTCATACAAGAGTAGACAAAAATAAAGCGGGGGGTGGGGGGGGGGCGGGGAGGAAAACTCCAAAACACCATTTACTGCAATTAGCCGACTCTGGTTTAGATCTTATTCTTGCTGCCATGAAAATCTCCCCTTGACTTGCGAGAAGAAAAAGATATATGTTCACAGTGAAGGTAGGGAAAGCAGCCATGGAGTGAGTTACTTGGATAAATATTTGGAACTATTCTTTGGATACTGGATGTTTGTCTGTAAATTTCCCCAGTTCAGGAGAGGTCTGCCAACTACAATACATACACACACAGGACAAAAATCTGATCTCACACTAAGATCATCCTTTTCAATCATAATGTTAGTAGAGTGTCAGTGAAACAAGAATAGCAGTGTAACATCTATCAAAGCATGGCTGCTGTACAGGGCATGGTAGAAAAGTACTCGGAGGACCAAGGACTACGTCTCAGAATTCCCTGCTCAGCCTTCTGGAGAACAAAAGTCAAATTCCTGATCAGATGCTTATTTCCCTTGGTGAAGAGAAATGTAGTTAGGCACAAGAAATGTAATATTTTTCAATGGAATAGAGAGAAAATAGTGTTACATCACAACAGATAGTAGCTGGGAATGGGAGCACTTGCTAGAAGGGCCTGCTCAAGGCTTCTGAACAACATAAGCAAAGTTTAATTTTGTATGGCCAAAAATGAGGAAGGCCGTGCATGTATCAAAGCCCAGTTTGTGTGTCAACAATCCAAGGGGATTTGGGGACCCAAGGCACTAGCAGGCTCCCCAGTCAAAATAATACGTAGATGTGGTCTATGCCCAGCTTGATTTTGCACTTCTGCCTCTGCTGAACACACATGTCAACTCTCTCTGAGACATGGTATTCTTCATGGATCAGGAGGAGGGTCCCAGACTCTTGCCTGGAGCTGGGCTGGCTTGTTTGAGGCAAGCTTTTTATGACAGTCTAAATCTTGGTGATTTTCATGAAAATTGGAACAGTTTTTCAGCTCAGCCCCTATCCTCCGTCCTTCCAGTATCTAGCGGTTTTCCATTTCCCTCTTCTCTGAAAGAGTCCCAGTAACATCAGTGATAACGGTGATTGAACAGAAACTCAGAGCTCTCAGCGAAGAGACAGGAAGCAGAATCTGAGTTTATGTTCATCCTCCACATCAGGACTTCAACCTAAATTCAATCTCAATGTTGAAGCATTGCATTAGTGTATATCTCAGATTAAATATCCACCGTTGTCCTTCATCCACTGGGCAAGGTTGCAAACATTTGTCAGAAGCAGCACGGGAAACCTAGGACAGAAGCCAAGGACATTAGGCAGCAGCTGAATAGTTTGAGAAACTCAGGGCACACAAAGGAGGATGACTGTGCATCTCAAAGGAGGTGTCTCAGCTGCTTGCTGACTCTTCTCACCGTCTTCAAGGAATCACTAGTTTTAACATCCTCAAGTGCCAGATACTAATGAAAGAATAGCCTTGCTTTTGCTTTAAAGAAGCTTTGTTCTCATATATTTATGTGGTTATATAGTTGTATAGTCCACTATAGCTACCTTGTTTGTTCTTGTCGCAGGTCTCACCTGTTTGGTAAAGGTGGAGAAAAACTGGTGCTGAGTTATGGAATTTGCTTTTTCTTTTGTCTTTATCATTAGAGTCTGATGAGGAAGTTTGTGATAAGGAAACTAGGAGGCAAGCAACACACTTCCAGTATTTCACCCAGGAATGAGGTCATGTATAGACAAAGATGAAACTGATGAGCTCAGAACTAAATGGGAGAACTACTTTTGTTTTCCAGATGTTAGTTTTCTGGGTGGCCTCTGGAGCTTTGAAGGGCATTTTTCCTAGAGATAAAAGATCTTCCGCTACAGATGGTGCTTTTTAACCCTCCTAAGTCCTTCTATAGTTGTGATAAAACTCTGGCAAAAACTAATGTAACACTTCTTAGGAGGGCAGCTGGGTTCTTATTGTCACAGTTTTTCCATTCACCACTTCGTAATTTAAGGCAAAGCAACTTCCCACAGGTCCTAACATTGGCAGTTTGTTGATACAACAGCAGACTTGAAACATATTTCATTTACAGTCTATTAGGGTATTAATTTATTCATAGAGATGATTTTTAGCTATTAGCAAGTTTATGCCTTTAAGACTGTTATATAAATTTTATATATGCATATAAATATATAAATTTGTAAGAAAATATTTTTCTTACTGTTTGTCTGCTATTCTTTTCTGTGACCCATCACTCCCTCCCAAATTTGAGTCCAAACCATTTCTAGTTGGCTCTGCCTAGGATCTAATACTTTGAGCCACGAAAACAAAAAACAACAATGATGGAAAACATGCTCAGGCAAAGTCTTTTAGGCTGTGAAAGAACGAACATAAGAAATGACTTAGAAAGAATGCAGTGCTTGGGGAATTAAATTAGAAAGGCAGTGAAATATATTTCTTGTATGAAAACATTTTGAGAAGAAATAAAATGGTTCATGTGAGAAAATAGTAATGAAGAGAAGCATAATTAATTATTTAGACAAACCAAAAGAAAATCAAAGTAAAACATATGAGGTCCTTCAGTGTGAGTAATTTATTTATAAATAGACATATGTTCTGAGACTGAGTGTCCGCATTGGATTTGTGTAACTGTGTCCTATTTAGGAAGATTTAGAGTCCAAATAAAAAACACATACAGCAGTTTCATCTCCAGTTCTGTGCAAGCATGCCACAGAATACAGATGTCTTGGCTTTTCCTGGGAGTTCTGCTCATGCTTCCGTTTGGGTCCAGACTACAATGCTTCAAATGATAGCAGAGTATTTTTGTTGGTTCTAAAATTTCAGCACTTTGCAGTAGCTGTACCCAGACATAATTTCTGAGACAAGGTAATATTATTTGACATATATTTGAATATATTCTCATGGATTATTAATGTCTGGTGAATGTTTTAAGTGCAGTATATAGCTACTAAATTTAATTTTCTTCAGGGCAAAAATGTAGTGTTTTCTTCAAAATTGATTACCTGAAAATTGGAATTTTCATCAAGAATGCAGCTCGACTGTCCCCTGTGATGCTGAGACTATGCATGACACAAATGGAGCAAACTGAAAAGAGCAGATGGCCATACGATAGCATGCGGTCTGAACTACTGATTCTGGAGTTAGCAAGGATGGATGCGAAGAGCAAGACCTGTTAAAAGAAGACTAGCATCCCTTAGGATTTCCAAGAGGACATAATGCTGTGAGCACTAGGGAGGATTTGGGAAGATCACCCTTTAGCTCCTCTTTTGAGAGCTCAGAAAGTACTTGACTCTAACCTGCAATCAGTGCTCTGCAGCCCTCAGACTATGCAAAAGTTTGATCATGTGCGCAAATACAAAGCAGAATCCCTGGACTGTGATCTCCTCATGTCTCCTCTGCTGTCAGGACCATTACTATCACATCTCTGTGTCACAAGGTAAAAGAAAACAGTCCATTAGATGTCTAGGGCAAAAAGCAGGCTAGGAAGAGAGTGGGTGACTCCCACCACCTTACTTCTTTTGGAGGCCCCTTCACTCCTAATGGGAAATAAGGGTGGTGAAAATTAACTGGTTCTCTGATGTAACCATCTTTATGTAGGAACAGGAAAGAAATCAAACTAATACTAATTTTAACATTTTAAATCTCCATTAACATCTGTGGGGATCATGATCTGGCAGGGGGCACACGATTGTTCAGTCAAGCCTTCATTGGGAAAGGAACAAAGTCACGAAGGCCAGTACCAATTTTGCCTGAGGGAGAATGCATATGATGTTTCCTCTTGATATGAAGGGAGCTGAGCATTGGTGAGTGAGACCAGACCTATATAACAGGAAGAAACCCTTGTCCATTAAAAAAGTTCTCCAAGTCCTCTTTTTTGTATCTATTTCTATAGCAGCACAAGGTCTTTACATTTCAAGAGCTGAACTACATGCTTTAGGCTACAGGACTTGGTGACAGAACCCTCTTAAAAGTGTGTTTTGTATGCTTGGAGTGAGTTAATATCTTCTTTGGAGAGTTTTCTGTGCCCTCTATCTGGTATGAAACATGTAGGTAGAATTTTATTTTTTATTGTAGACACTTTTGACATATTTTTGATCTTTCTTTTCACCTCATCTTTCTCTTCCATGATACACAGTCCTTTCTCAACTCAGCTTTCTTGTTTTTCATGCTAATGCCTTAAGCCCCATTCCTTAAAAATTACATTACAGTTCTGACAATCAACATCATACAAATGATTAACTGGGTCTGAATTCAAACTTCCTGAGAAGCAAATCCAGCACTTCAAATTAACTAACTTTTTTTCTTATCCTTTTTTGGAAGGAAACTCTTAGGCAACCTGACATTTTATCCTATCACATGGCAACTCTAGTTTGCTGTCTGCAGTTTTAGCTGCATCCATAAGTTTTGTTGATTTTTCAATGAAGTACCAGAAGCAGCCTGTTAACAAAGGAGTTAATGGAGCAATTTTCACAGAATATAGAATTTTACAACATTGTCATTTCCAAGAGCATATTTTCAATCCCATGTCTATTCTGACTTAGAAAGATAATTGCAAGGACAATCCCCCTTCCAACTGAAAGATTATAACTAACAATATATGCTTCAGTACACATACAGAAGGGCTTGTTAAAGGCAGAGTAAGATCACCTTTCATTTTGTTATTCTGTGATTAACATATTCCCCTTAGCTCTGATGTTTTCTGCCTTTGTGGGTCTGTGTGACAGGGTTTTATTATTTTAACAGTGATTTTTGTTATTCAGTTTGCAAAAACCTTCTACAATTTTTGATCAGTACACAGCAATTTTTTAGGAATATTTTAATCATGCTTACAACAGGCCAAGCTTATGACAAAATAATTGATTACCTGATTTTTATCATACTGAGAGGCCATGGAAATATTCTGTTGTATTGATTAAGGATTCAGCCTCTCTGTACAACACAGGTTGTTCGTATTTCTGGCCTCCAGCCAGCACAAGGCGCAATAAGCCAGAGATAAGCTAACAAATTTATTTTTAAAATTAAGTTGTACATTGATTTTGATTCTTATTAAATTTAAGGGTAAGAGGAGGGGAACCTCATATGTTTTGTCTCCCTCAAGGAAACACAATTCATAGTTTTACAGTTTGTGACCTGTAAGTGGAGTGGACATGTTTGTTTGTTTTGGTAATGTATAGGTATTGAGGAACGCCGGCACCAGCCTGTGTCACAAGAATTGGAAAGCACGTGTGATACAGAATGGTACATGAGAAGGTTGACGCTGAGCAAAGATAAAAATAATCATCATTTCTGAATAAACCTTCCAGAGTACTGCTAGCTAACAGGTGGCTGACTCCTCTCTGAAGTATGCTCTTTGCTGCTGGGAGTGTGGCTGTTCATCACAAGCAGTCTCAATTTAAGAAGCCCTAGTGATGGTTTCAGATTATTTTGTGCTCTTGTCTTTCCCACCACTGAAACTGCTTTCACACTGTTGTAATTCGTGGAAACCTCCTGTGCTTTGCTTAGTCAGTTATAGACAGAAGAGAGATTCAGAAAAAAATTTACCCAAGCTGAGCATGGGAACATTTCCTCTAGGGTGTTTAACATCTGATTTCTCCTTACCTCATACTTTTCAGTTCTCTTCTTTTTAGCTACAGGGCAGATGAAATAGGGATGTGGTCAGAGAATATTTCAGTCTGCCCATGCTGTAGTGAATATACAATTATCCAGTTATAAGTCACAACAGAAAAAGTTTGGGCTTTCAATAAGTTCAAGAATAAATTGCAGGGTTTTATTTTTTATTTATTTTTTACCACAACCAAGCGTTAATGTAGAACTGATTGGGAAATAATTAATAAAATGTTTACAAAAAGAATTTGAAATACTTCTTGAAACTTATCTGCTGGAGCAGTTCAATAAATTGACATCACACACACACACAGAAATTAAAACTGCATTCTTGTCTGGGGAAGAAAAAAGCCCGGCCATTTCTAGACATCTTTCCTCTACTTTGTGAGAAAAAAGCAACAACATATAGATAGCAAGAGAGTTCTGTATTCCAAGATCATTATGATGTACAGGACTGTATAGTTTAGAATTGAATCCCTGTAATAGGGAACATGGATGAATCAAGAATTCTTCTCACTCCTGCAAAGGCTGATGTGTTAATCTTGCTTGCATAAATAAAATTCTCCGATTAAAGCAAAACCCCAGGGGTACCATGATGTATTGACTGAGAGAATGAAAACTCTGCCTTCCAGCCACAGTAATATGGCTATCTATTAACCAAAGATTTTTTTTTTTTTAACTTTGCTAAACTAATGATGGTAGCCTCCTAGGAAGATGAATGATCAAATGATGATGTAGACTCTTCATTCACAATACGCTACTGTCCAAGAATATTCCTAAATACAATAAGAAAGTTTTCCTCCTTCTTTTTTGGGCTAGAGTGAGGTGAAAATCTCAGAGAAATAGCATTGGTGTGTGTCTCTACAGATAATTTTATATTCTGTTTGTTCTGGCATGGAAGAGGAATAAAACAGGATTTTTCCCCATATAATTTCTTATGTTTATAAATGTATAATTAAAAGAAATCCAAGAAATGCCTCTATAGTTCTATGGATCACATTTAATGGAGAATTGATCCTGCTTTTAAGAAAGTTCTAAAACTAGAGTTTTTCCAATAAAAGCAAAATCTGTGGTCTTTCCCTGAATGGTAAACAATAGAGGCTGTAATGATTCATCCTCTCTTCAGTTTTATTATTGCCTTCCATCTTCCAATCTAAAAGCTCTTAGCATCATAATTACCTCTTTTGGCTTTTGCAAAATGTCACAGCTCCTATTTAGCCAATAGATCACATCACACGAGGCTACAGCTTCACTTTTAAACACTGTATTAATAGTTGAAATGTCTGACAGGCTGAATTATAAGCTTGACAACAAATTGGTTTCCTTTTTGGCCTTTTCTAGATTTGCTCTTACTTTGGGAAGTAAGAAAGAGATCTGGAGCCAGAGATATCTGGATCCAAAGGCATGCCTACTAAGAGTGGGCTTAGTCTAAGCCATTCAAGCCCTCTTCCAGACACCTAAATGCTATAGTTACCCTGTCACTTTGTTATGTTTTAATTAGTCTTAATCATTCATAGCTTCTGTATGTGGTGACCTCACATACAGAAGTACAGTTTGAAGGCAGAGGTAAAATGGTATTAAATTAACTGCTATATCTGAATAAGAAAGAAAAACTTTCAATCACAGACTTCATATGGGAACTCCAAACAAGAAAAGTATGTCTAGCTTTTTCCAGCTATCTCAGGTAGGCTAAAAAATAAATTATTTCTACCAACAAAATTGTTATTCTCCCAATAATAATAGAATTATTTCTCCCTACTCAACATTTCATTCCAGTAGGTCACTAGAGCATCTGGCTTTCACTCTTCTTCTTCTCCTCTAACCTTGTGAAAGTTTTTCTGAGTCCCTCAGAAAGTGATATGTCATAGAATCATAGAATGGTTTGGGTCGGGAGGGACCTTAAAGGTCATCTAGTCCAAGCCCCCTGCCATGGGCAGGGACACCTTCCACTAGACCAGCTTGCTCAAAGCCCCATCCAACCTGGCCTTGAACACTTCCAGGGATGGGGCATCCACAACTTCTCTGGGCAACCTGTTCCAGTGCCTCACCACCCTCACAGTGAAGAACTTCTTCCTTACATCTAGTCTAAATCTACCCTCTTTCAGTTTAAAGCCATTACCCCTTGTCCTATCACTACATGCCCTTGTAAAAAGTCCCTCTCCATCTTTCTTGTAGGCCCCCTTTAGGTACTGGAAGGCTGCTATAAGGTCTCCCCGGAGCCTTCTCTTCTCCAGGCTGAACAATCCCAACTCTCTCAGCCTGTCTTCATAGAACAGGTGCTCCAGCCCTCTGATCATCTTCACGGCCCTCCTCTGGACTCGTTCCAACAGGATCGTGTCCTTCTTATGTTGGGGGCCCAGAGCTGAACACAGTACTCCAGGTGGGGTCTCACAAGCGCAGAGTAGAGGGAGAGAATCACCCTCGTCGACCTGCTGGTCATGCTTCTTTTGATGCAGCCCAGGATATAACCTTTGTGCAATTAGCAGCCATACCAAACTTTCACAGTGATGAAGCTAATGTTATTCCGCTCTAACACCTGCTGCTCAACCTTTCATCATGTGTGTATATGTAGCTTAAAGTTCTTCCCTTCATCTGCTCACAGGCAAGTTTCTTTGGCTGCCTTGAATAAACAAAGGGCCATCCTACTGGGACAGGCAAGCTGTGTGAACTGTCACTTTCTGTTAGCAAATAGCTCTTTTCCAAGATCAGAACATTTTCCATGTGCAGGATCTGTATTTCATCCCCGAGAAAAGCCTTCCAACATGAATATAATTATGCAATTTTGGTCTCCTGTCCTTTTCATGGAACAGGATAATGTGTTGATGCGGTACTTCAAACTCTCTGTGGGACTGGCAACATGACAGACTGATTATTTAGTGTGAACACATTGGGGGAACAGAGAACAAATGTTACTCATCAGTGTGTTGATGTGATCCTCAAGATGGCCAACACTATGATCACACAAAATAGTAAGATTAGAAGCAAAATGAAAATCAAAATTAAAGTTTAAAAATTACTCAGTGATTTGTGATCTGTACAAATAGACTAAAAGATACATTTTTGTCTTAATATTTGAGAAGAGATAAGATTAATAAGATTAAATCATCCAAAGAAAAAGCCATCTATTAATGGAATGAAACTGAAATCACACACACACTTAACTAGATGAATATCAGGTGAAAAAATCATATCCTCTATGTGATATTTATGGACGGCAACTATCTGACAAGGAATTTAAATGGAATTGGGAGTTTAACAACGTATTTGAAAAAGCATCAGATGATTTATCAATGATTTTAATTGTTTAGGGAGTTGACTGTCTAGGATCTGAAACAGACAGTTTATAAGAGAAAAAACGGATTCTAGGATCTGATCCATTTGCACACATGAGAGAGAACTGAAAGCCTCCTCCCAGCTTAGTAGTTCTTTTTCTTTGGAGTTTTATTATTGTGGAGGAGAGAAGGGAGTGGGTTTTGCTTTGTTTTCCTTGTTTGAGATTCTGAGCCTTGTCTTACTTGGAGTTTGATCATCTGAATACTGATCAGGCTCAGAAATGATGAAATCTAGATTAATGAGTGGCTTGATGGTGTAGGAATGTGGTTCACAATACAAAGAAATTTTACAAGCACTCCCATCCCCACCGATACCTCTTTAAACTTTGTACTTTTACCAGTTGAAGAAGTTTAATACACGGGTCTTGATAGTTCAGATTCAAAAGATGAATCTGACTTTATAACAGCTTCAGGTCTGAGATCCAGCTCAAAAAATTGTTTTGAGCATTACTATTAAAAGCACTCTAAAAAGATCTTCAGCTTTATAGTTCCTACAGTAAAAAAAAAAAGTGTTAAAATTCTTCTAAAAACAAAAGTGAAAACTTTCTATGGAGATTTATCTTTTATTCATTTATGAAAGAGGCTTTGTTGTTTAGAGAGTTGAAAAATGAATTAAAATAATATTAAATATGTATGAAATAATTTATTATTTTGTGCTTAGATGGATGAAGTACTGGTAGTGTTGTTTAAAACTGCAAAAAAAATAATACACAGACACACAGACACACATACTAATATTGATCCTCAGCAAGAAAACCGATTTCAAAATGTTTCCTGAGCTGTTTTTCCCAAAGGTGCTAAATGTGTTGAATTTTGCAAAGCCTTTGCAACTGGAAAAGAAAAAGCATCTCATCTGAAGTATTCTGTTCCCAGAGAGTCCCTCCCTTACACTATGAAAAGATACAAAAGCATGATCATGGTGAAGCCTGTGGCTGGGCATTTAGTAGGAATCTGCTTATTTGTGAAGATACTGTCTCTGAGGTGCTATTTTGCTGCATAAGGAGATGGTGGAAGCCTACCAACAGGCTTGATATTTCTCCTGAAAACCTAATAAGAAAACAACAGTTCCAAATGACAAGTACCATGTTTTCATATTTTACAGTGTCTATTCAGACAGGTAAGCCTTTTGGGGTCAGCAAGATATTTTCTCATATGGTTGCAGTTTCATTCTCTTATTCTTATTTACTGATACACTTCAGTTATATTTAAAATTGGATCCATTCTCTTCTTTGTATTTTGGACTTGGATTTTGTTGCCATCAGGAGCATAATAGGTTGTGGTACATGACTACACTTCAGCTCTTACTAATAAAATGGTCAAACTAAGGCTGCTTCTGGAAGCCAGTGGAAAATGTATTGACTCAGGTTCATCTTTAAGGTCTTGGTAAGCACGTGGTACAGGCCGCTTGGGCAAGATGGTAAGACTGATGAGCCTCTGTGCGTTTCCAGGCACTTTAATGTTCTACCCCTGTTCTCTGGTGCAGGAGGTTAGAGAGATGTGAACAACCTGAATTGCACATTTGTAAACAGCTGAATTAGAAAGCTGGTTTCAGGACAGCCTGTTTGTATTCCTATATTATTCATGATCTGCAAACTCCCATGAGGTCAATGAATTCCGAATTGTAGCTGAAATTCATTTACAGTCATGTTTTCAAGTGATTGCTTTGAAACTTCTGAAGTAGACGTCACTGGCCTGAGACAGCTGATCTGAGATGTGTTGGTGTATATCTAGCTGATGCATGAAATTACTGGAAAAAAACAAAAAAACCCACCCCAAGCTAAAATGCTAATTAACCTAAAAGCTGTTTGGCTTCATGAATTTGTGTTGGACAATCCATGATACAAACAAGCTTCTTTTCTTACAGTACAGCATGCTATTACTCTTTGTCATAATCACTTAAATTTTGGGTTACTGTATTTCATCTCCATCGGGAGAAACTGGCAATGTAGTTGAGTGTTTCTTTGATGTACTACGTCCAGACATAATGTTCTACTGAGCTGGATCAGGAAAGCAGTCAAGGAAAGAGTATCTTTTCCCACAGTTTCAAAATTTTTTCAGTTGTTACTTAACGCAAAAGTTTTTGCATGTATTTATTCTTAGAGTTGCATCCCACTGCTTTCTCAGACTCTGTCCCAGTGTCTTTTTTCCCTTGCTTCCTGAACCTCTGTCTCTCTCACTGCTACGAACCTTAACAATAGCCATCAAGAACAATAGCTTCAGCTCTCCGTTCCTCCAGGCCACAATGCTTGGTCCATAATTGTTTCATTTCTGTACTTACATAACCAAATACAATCCCAACATAATTATCCTAGTTGAAAATTAGATTCATAACAATAAAAACAATAGGAATTAAGCAATACCAGTAACGTCTTTGGAGAAAATTGTAATTAATATATAGCCTGAAAGAACTAAAGTTTTCTCCTAGAAAACAGAGACTTCATCAGTTTCACCTGCCTGATTTCATAAGGAATTGTAATTCCAAGTTGTAGCTATTTAAATGAAGCAGTTAAACCCCTGATCTCAATAAGGTTAAGTAATGACAATTAGATTATCAGACATTTGGCCTATTTTTCCATGTAGGAGACTGAAATACGGTGTAAGGAACTTATCATGTTTGTTCCAAAGCCTTTAGCAATTTACCATTTTTTTCATAATTCAGATATTACCCTTTTTTGCATATATACAGTCAGACCCACAGTTAATATAATTGCTATGATTAAATTGTTACTATGATAAAAAGTTACTTCTAAAGAAACCATTCATATTACTGTTCATAGCCTATCTATAAACAGAGGAGGTTGAAATTCTGGCTCATATAAATGAGAGACAAAATCTTAACTCAGAGACATTTATAATCTGAAGAGACTGGAGCCTATGAAGTGTTCTGGGGATTTCATAAATGTAGGATAGTAAAAGAGTTGGAGACAGTTGTGATCTGCAGCTGCTTCAGGAAGCCATTTTTCTGTTGGAGAGAGCAGAGCGCTACAAGAAATCTTTTTCTTAAAGAAGAGTTTACAGGAAGATTCTAAGACAGGTCCACTCAACCCCCACTTAGCTACCAGCTACCCCTGGAGTCGCTTGAATTCAATAGATAACTGAGTCCAGGGCAAGAGGCAATGGGCACAAGCTCAAACACAAGACATTATTCCATCTGAATATAAGAAAACACTTCTTCACCATGAGGGTGGCAGAGCACTGGCACAGGTTGCTGAGAGAGATTGTGGCGTCTCCATCCCTGGAGGTCCTCAAAACCCAACTGGTCATGATCCTGGGCAACTTGCTCTAGCTGAACCTGCTTGAGCAGGGGGCTTAGACTGGACAGCCTCCTGAGGTACCTTCCAGCCTCAGCAATTTTGTGATTCTGCAACCACCAATTAATCTTTCAAATGCCTAAGCAACTCCTTCCGAGTTTATCCACAACTGCTTAAGTTCTGAGCAGATAGTTGGCTAGCTCCCCCTTGTCTAAGGGGTAGAAGATATACACCCATCATTAGGAGGCTAGTTTTAATTCTCTTCTCCGCCTGAGGGGTTTTGTGCCTACATCTCTCACCTCCCAGGCTGACTATAGTCCACTTTCCATAGCACAACAATATATCTATTAGAACAAATGATATCAAAAGATGATTCTGAGAGCACCCAGCTCTAGAAAACTTCAACTTCACAGTTTCAATATTCGCACCGAAGGTTTATGTCCCTTCTGGCACAGGAGGGAGGTGAATCCGGGCGCTATGCACCTGGGATGAGTGTGTTGCAAGCATTTCCTCATGGGTAGATTTCCACCTGTGAGTGCTACCCAGTACTGGGTGCCTGCCTGGATCAGGAAGCTAGGCTTGTGTCTTTGAAACACACCACATTTCAACTACATGCCTTTCCTTGGCATTTCCATAACTCTGAAGGATTATTGTCCTGGCTTTTGCATCCCACTATGATGTGCCAAGCTCTTCCTCAGGATTGTGCAGAGCCTGAATGCCTGACCTGGAGATATGTCCACCAGACATTTAGTTGCCTAATGCAGACAAGCTGCTGGGCTTAGCAGTCCAGTGCCCAAATTCTTCTGTGAATTGAGCCTTTGGGCCATGTAGGAAGGACAGTAAAAAATCATAACAGATGCAGTTGGCTGAAATAGACTACTGCTATTCCAAAGGCAGACCATTTCCTCCTCTGAAAATCAAGTTCTTCTGTGTTATAATAGTTTGCATAAGATCCCCAAACATTTAAGTCATATCACCTAGACATTTTTAAATGTCAAGTGAAAGTAGAAGCCTGTGTATGAACGAATAATATCTTCAAAATAGGTACTGTCTGTATGTAGTATGACACTCAAGCACTTTGTTTGTACTTGTATTTTTGTTTTTTAAATAACCAGAGAGATTATTTCATGTTGACAAGCTTGCTGTTGATTAAACTGAGCCATGAAGTAACAGATCTGGAGAAGATGAGATGATAAAAACTTTAAATCCCTAGCAGAAGGTTGGATAAAACCTTTTTATTGTCTGAAGTATACCTGTGAGTTAACTAATTGTGAAGGATAATAAATGATTTCATTATTTCCCATCTGTTAGGAATTCAATTAGATCCTGCTCAGTTTGCATAGCTACAGTCCTTCTATCACTCTACTTTGCATTCCCTACCCAGTCTGAAGCCCCTAGAGTTAAGCTATGTTATTACCCCCTGAGGTAAAGATGGGAGAGTGTTTTAAGAGCACTTTTTTTTCCCTTAAATCCATCATGCCCGTAATCTTACCATTGCATTTACAGCATCTTTTTAACATAATAAATACTGCATTTATTTATTTTGAAAAAGACAATGCCTGAATTGTTTTTTAGTCCGAATTATTATAGAAAAAATTGTTGAGGACTTTGATGTGAAGATTCAAAAGTACAATAAGTACATTTGAAAATAATGATTCTCAGTGTGAGGACATAAAACTAGGAAATAAAAGGCAAGGAGTGACTTGTCATGCCCCATATATATGGTGAATATACAGGGTATACTCTTCTACATTTTAATGAGAATAATTCATGCTGTTTTATGCTTACATAGGCCACTGCCAGATAACATTATCATTCCTCCACTACCTTTGGCATTGATTTAACTTTCAGCATCAGGTTCACATTAAAATTTTGGGGGTGGGGGTCATCTCCATTTACACCTCTACTGTATTGTTGTGAGACACAGAAAAATCCATCGTTTTGCCTTTCTTTCTAAAGTAACTGAGAGAAAGATGTTTAGCTAAGAAGGAAAGATGAGGTGAAGAACGTTTAGCCCCAAAGCCTCTTTCTCCTTGTCATATGATGCCAGTGAAAGATGAGGAGATGCTCCCTGCCCCTGCCTTGGCTGATGTGTTCATTCAGCATGGAGGGCAAAAGTAGAGGTAAACCCCGTCACCATGAACTTAGGACAGGCAGGCAATACTCACAGTTAACGTTCTCTGTTCTGTGCTTGTTGTAGGAACTAGGATTTATATTTCCCTCCCTAACTGGTCTCTGGGGGAACATGGATGAGGACAGGTTTCCAGGAGGTTCAGCCAGTGGTACCCTCCCTCCCTCCCTCCTTCCCAAGTGCAGCAGCCAGAACTCCTAGAGCAATTTCTCACACTTCAGCATCACTGACCCACATATAGGTTATCACTGCCCAAAACTCTTCTTCCCTGTGAACAGCATACCGCGGCCCAAGACTAGAGGAATATTCAGCTACCTAACTCCTACAGAAATCAAGTGCCTCTAAGGACCTTGGCTGCATGCAACGCAATAAGGAAAACCCTTTTCTAGGATAAAGGAAAAGCATGTCTTCTTGAAAAAGAGGAAAGAAGAACTGGTACTGGTACTTACCAACATGGACAAACCAAATGTGAAATTAAGAACAAGGTTCCATCCCTAATATGTAAATGGGCTGAAAATTAAGGAAATTCTCCACAGGCATCCATGTCTTAAAGATTCTTTAGAGAGAAGAGGCATTCTTAAAGCATTTTGTCTATATCCACCTGCAAATCACTTGACTGAAGTAGTGAACAGCTTTGTATTTCACTTTGTTTTACCCTGTCACTTTAACCTGTGTTTAAGAAGCTGTCTCCTCTTCCCCTCGATAAGATACACTAATTAATTGGGTGACCTAACTGCATATGCTACACAATCATATTAGCTCTTGGATTAATTTATTTAAACTGAAGTAAACCAAACAGAGATTTTACGTTTATTTCAACCTAACTGTCTTTTGATATTGCATTTGCCTTTGAAACTATGCAGCAAGTTCTCCTGGAAGGGCACAAAGGGAAAAAAAAAAATCATTATAATCTTTTCCAACCCTGTGACTGCTCTTCACTCAGACGTGAAGAGCCTCAGCTGACATGACTTAGGCCAATTGTTTCACTTATCAAAAATAGGTAACGTAAGCCCTTGACAAATCTGTCTGCATGGTTGTTTTTTGACCTCTTATTGAATGTTTGTCAATTGTCACTTTGACTCACAGTCCTACATTAAGAGGTCTGAGAAGTATTGCTTTGCTGGGGTGTATTCATATTGACACAGCTGGGTTTTTTTCAGCACTATATCATCAACTTTATGCTGTGCTGCCCTGATGATTTAAGCACATAAAAATATAGCACCAGCCAAAGGACAATGGTAAGGAGCATATTTTTTTTTCTATTTTATGTCATTTTGTTTGTGCTGAACATCAAAGTGAATGTTTTAGACTCCGTTTTGGACATGTAGACCTTAACACTGAAAGATAATTTCTGTCTGTGTGTGTGTATCTGTACATACATAATTGTGCAAAAAATAAGTGTACAGACATTTTCTACTCTGGTAATCCCACTTAACACTGTGTAAAGTGACATTACATTGTCTGAAGATCCTTGTTGGAGAATATTTCCTTGCATAGAAGCTTTGGAGTAAATCTGGTGGACGTGCCAAAATTGTAATTTATTCAACCTCATCTTCCTACCCCCAGCACAAAGAAAGAGAAGGAGCATGTGGTGATGGGTCAGAGTAGCTGTTTAAGAGTGACAGGAGTGTGGTAGAGGCCTTAGCCCAGTGGTATAAATTAGAGCAGAACCATCCCTGCTTTAACATGCACTGAGACTGATCAGTCATGGGTCACGGATCAGGGAATTGCAAATCGCTCTTTGTCACCAGTCTTTATCACAAAAATGAAATAAAGCTCAGACACAGCGGAAAATCAAGGCAAGACCATATCAGTATAAAGACATAGATCATTCCACATTTACAAAAGAAAACGATAAATGACAAATATGCACCTGACATACGAACAGGACAAACATTTTTATGTGGTAAATTACTGAGCCATTTTGATCAACTGTTTACTTTAGCGTATCTTTGGCCATTTTCTTTCTCCTTTTTACTCACTCTGGAGTTAGTTTTCCAAATCTCTGATCCACTTCAAACAAACAAATTCCAGAAAGTCACTGTTAAAAAAATGCACGGTTATTTGTTGAAGAAGTGTTTACGGTGTTCTTGAAATGTACTAAACCTTTTGCCCACCTGCAGTCAGGCAAATATTTAAAATGCACATTCATTAAAAGCTTTTACCTGGAACTGTGTTTTAATTTTGTCAAAACATGATTGCTGCAGCCTGTTGCGATTTTATCTTAAGCCACGGATTGGTCCTTCAGAGCTCACTGTTTATATTGCAGCTTGTGCAAAGCTGAAAACATATCTATGCAGAAAAATCACACCCACTGAATAAAAGCCCTTTTTTTGGAACAGCTTGTGCTTTTCCTGGGTCCAAGAAAGATCCATTTCAGTGCACAACGATGAAATACAACAGCGAGCCACCAACTCGTTCGGCAGCGGCCGGAGGGCAGCCCCCGCCGTGGCTGCTGCTTTGCTTCCCCTCCCGGCGGCCCTCCCGCGCGGGGGGGGGGGCCCGGACGGCGGCGAGGGGCGGCGGTGCCCCCCACCCCCCGGCCCCCGGCCCCGCTCCGGACGGACGGACGGACGGACGGTGGCGAGGGGCAGCCGTGCTTCCCCTCCCGCCGCCCACCGGCCCCGCTCCGGCCCGGCGGCGGCGGCGCGCCCCGCGCGGCGGGCAGCGGGGTGTGCCAGCACCCAGCAGCACCCAGCACCCCACTGGGTGGGCGCCGGGACCCGCTGGAGAGAGGGAGAGAAACGGGCAGCTCAGGCACGTCAGGGACACGCTGGCAAAACCTGAAGAGTTTGGGAGTCTAGTGGGTTGGTTTTTTTTTTTGGGGGGGGGGGGGGTGATTTGATTTGGTTTGATTTGATTATTTTATTTTATTTTATTCTTTCTTTAATATTTACTATTTGAGATTTAAAGGGCTTTTATCCGTTTCCAAGCTACATGTTTAAAAAGCAAGACACCACCACCCAGAAAGAATCAACAATCATAAATTATTCCTATGAAATATGTTACATCTTACATTCTCTGGACAGCATTTCCCAGGAAATGAATACTCCTGCAACCTCTTAGTACCTCATCTAAAACAAGCAAACAAACAAAAAGCCAGAATGGCTTGACAAGAATTTTGTGATTTGAGCCAAACTCAGCTAGTCTTAAATTTGCTATTAAGAAGTATAAGCTGCAAATTCCTGTGCTTATGAACTTGAGACCATTCTCCGGTCCAGTCTAAATACAACTTTGTTTACACTGATTTAGTAGCCTTATGAGATTGCCTGGTTGCTTTCCTGAGTTCCCTCAGCAGGTGAAATTACTTGCTGAGCTGCACAAAATCATGCTGGGAAATAGCTGTGCCATGTAGATCTTGCCAGTATTTATTTAATGTTATGTTACGGCTCGAAAATGAAAAGCAGTAATATTTAAAATGCAGCCAATGTGATGATGACCTATAAAAGCAAAAGAAAAGGCTGGGGAACAAATGAAACTATAACTTACATGCTGCTTTTGATGTCATTGTTTCTACCCCTACAGCAGCAGCTCCCTTTGTGGTTTTGCAAACCACAAACAGTATGTTAGTTTTATATCCCTTTCTCTAGTAATAGGTCTCTCTCTAACCACTGACATGCTATCTCATTAAAGCCTATGTACCCTGAACTGCTGAAGGTAGTGCTTTTGAATTACGAAGGCA
This sequence comes from Gymnogyps californianus, assembly GCF_018139145.2. Lineage (NCBI taxonomy): Eukaryota > Metazoa > Chordata > Aves > Accipitriformes > Cathartidae > Gymnogyps > Gymnogyps californianus. The sequence goes on from NC_059471.1 coordinate 183,721,635, forward strand.
GGAGATTTCTGAGAAAATTCAGGTATCAGCCGTGATAACTACATCTGGAGGTTACACAAAAATTCTGAGGGTTAATAGGACGCCTTTTTGCTGTAAAGATAAGTATATGAAATTCATGTTCACTGAAATTTTACCTGAATAGTAATGGATATTTTAATTTTCTGTAATTATCTGAAGCTGCTTTAGCCTTTGTATATTCACTTCAAAACTGGCATTTATAGCAAGTTATTAGTGTTGGTACCGTGCAGCTATTAAGTGGTGAAACTGGGGACAAACGGACTAGAAGAAGTCTGCAGTGTACCTGAGTGTGAAAGAGCAGGCTTCGGGCACTCATCAGGTGCCTGGAGTACAGTGCAACCCATGCTTTAAGAAGTCTGTCTTGAGAGTGCTGTAAACCCCACTTCTGCTGAGGAGAAGCAGCATTACCTCTTTGCACTGGGGACTGCATTCTTCACACCTTCCTTCTGCCTGTGAGACAGGCTGCCGGTCCCTCCAGAAGCTGCTGCTGCTGCTGCCAAGGCCACGATGCCAACCCCTACCATGGGAGTTGAGCACAAGCCAACAGTTCAAATAGGTGCTGAGGATCCCAGAAGTATTTATGACTTCTTCTGATCCCCATATTTTCACAGGTACACTGTTATCAATGTCCAAATGAGCTTGTTGGAAACCAGCTTGGGTATGTGGATAAAACCTAAAGTCATTACTCTGACCGAAGCGTAATGTCACCTATAACCAAAGCATGTCCTTAGGAGCTGTACATCTCCCCGGGATGGATCTAAAGAATGGTACAAACGCCCGCCTGCCTGACTTCTGTACGTCCCTGAGGACTGAAGCTCGTTATGTGTTGTTTGTGCTAAAGTAGCAAATTCAAGCTCAGCATGTATAATGAGAACACCCTTGCTCTGAAGTGCTTAGTGAGACGCAGAGTCAGAGAGGTGGAAGTCTTGCTCAGTGTCAGAGGTGCTGAGAGCAGCTAACTCTCTTCCCATGTTGGCATCACCCCCCAATGAGCCTGGACTCTGCTGAATTTCCTGAGTGTGCTCCAACGTCCCCAAGCTTGATAAGCAATGAATGCTACTTGTGAATAAAACATGAAGGAGATTTTCAGTTGAGATCTAAGATTTCTCCAGCACATTATCCATTCCTTTTTTTCCCAAAGAACAACAGAATAGCTGAAGCTGGAAGGGACCTCTGAAAATCACATAGTCCAGCTCCCTGGTCAAAGCAGGATCAGCTAAAGCAGGTAGTTCAGGGACGCGTACAAACATGTTTCAAATAACTCCAAAGATGAGTCGTCCACAGCCTGTCTGGGCAACTTGTTCCAGTGTAATGACCACCCTCAGGAAAAAAAACCCACCTTTTTCTTATTTTAAATGGAAATTTCCGTATTTCAGTTTATGCCCAGTGACTCTTATGGGCAGCTTTACAGCTCCATCTTCTTTACTCCCTCCTCGCCCCGCTCAGGTATTTAAACACATTGATAAGGTCCTCCTGGAGCCTTCTCTTCTCCAGGCTGAACAATCCCAGCTCTTTCAGCCTTTTCTCATATGACAGATGCTCCAGTCCCATTATCTTCTTGACTCTTCACTGGACTCACTCCTGTATGTGCAGGTCTCTCTTGTACTGGGGAGCCCAGCACTGGACACAGCACTCCAGATGTGTCTTGCCAGTGCAGAGTAGAGGAGCAGGATCACCTCCCTCAACCGGCTCCCTCAACGCTCTTCCTTAACATAGCTGAGGAAGCTGTTGGCCTTGTTTGCCATGAGGATGTGTTGCTGATTCACGGTCAACTTGTTGTCCACCAGGGCCTGCAGGGACTTTTCTGCTGAGCTGCTTTGCAGTAGGTCTGCCCCCAGCCTGTACTGGCGCCTGGGGTGCGCCTCCCCAGGTGCAGGAGTCAGCATTTCCCTTTGCTGAACTTCATGAGATTCTTGTTGGGCCATTTCTCCACCCTGTCCAGGTCCCTCTGAATGACAGTATAACCATCTTGTGTATCAGCCACTCCTTCCAGCTTTGTGTCATCTGTAAATTTGTTGAGGGTGCTCTCCCATCATCCAGGTCATTAATGTAGATGTTAAATAATATTGGCCCTAGTATCAACACCAGGGGTACTCTATCCTAGACAAAAGAAGTACACCAGCCTCCAACCAGACATTGTACTGCAGATCGCAACCATCTGAGCCTGGCAGTTCAGCCACTTTTCCATCCACCTCACTCCCTACTTATCTAATCAGTGCTTCACCACTTCATCTATGAGGATGTCCCAAGACATTGTTTAAAATTTTGCTAAAGTTGAGACAAACAACACCCACTGCTCTTCCCTCATCCACCAAGAAAGTCATTGTAGGAGGTTGTCAGGTTGGTCAGACATGATTTCCCCTTCATAAATTCATGAGGACTACTTGCAAGTACCTTCCCGTCCTTCACATGTTAGGAAGTTGGTTCCAGGATTATTTGCTCCATCACCTCCCTGGGGCCTGAAAAAAGGCTGACCAGCTTGTAGTTCCCTGGATCCTCCTCCCTGCCCTTTTTGACGATAGGAGTGACATTTGCTTTCCTCCAGTCCTCAGCATTCGCCCCTTGGATAATCAAAAGTGGCCTTGCAATGACATCAGCCAGCTCCCTCAGCACTTGGGGATGCTGAAGAATGGACAAATCAGCCCAGTTACCAGTTTAATATATTTTTTCTTTCAGTTCTCCCTTCTTAAGTCAAGATTTCTCCCAAAAATTTGCTTGTTTATCAGGAGAGCTGCCTCAGAAACTGACAGAAGTGGAGGACTACACCAAGGCCAGTACCACTGCCAGTTGCTTTTTGTTCATTTTCAATTGTCAGACTTGGTTCAGGTAAACATTTGGGTTTTTGTGACAGAGGGGGATGACATGCTCATTAGAAAATGAGCAAAAATGTGTTGGAATCAAACACTTAACAATCTAAGACACTTCTTACGTTGCACCTTGCAGATGGCAAGAAAAGATGATGCTAATAATTGGACAGTGTGAAGGAAGACACTTTCCACCTGTTTAGTGAAGGGTACAAGCATTAGGTTTTGATGTGAAACTTTTTATCAAAAACTCTTTTTTATATCATGGTTTATTTTTTTTCAGTTCTAGCTTTAGTCAGCAATACCTTCTGAGACTAAAATAGAAGGCACTCAATCCTGTCAGTGATATCCCTAAGTTCTGTTTCTTCCTGAAAAGCTAAATCCAAGGTACCAGTCTCAGCACTGACCTTCTATTCTAGATCTTTCTTTCCTTCTTTCTAGCAAAGCAGGTCTTTCTTCATAGCAAGTTTTTTTTTCCTTAGCTGCTTCAGACCAGCATATTGAGCAGACTCAGCAGGATAGATGATAACAGAGGGTGCAGCGTGGCTTAATAAAATGCTTAAGGCTTCAGCTATAGCCTTGCTTCTGCATTCCCATCCCATAATATTCTGTTAAACATCACAAAGGGTCCTGATCTGCCAGGCTCCTTTCCCAGAGTTGTCCTCTGTCATTTCAGGACTTTTGGGGCAAACAAGCTATATTGGTACATATACATACATATATACATATACATAAAGTGCTTTTCTTCTCTTATGACTGAGCAGTTTAAGTTGTAACATGGTGAATACTGGGGCAAGTTCTGCAACCCTCATTTTGCAAGTCCTATAAACTATTGCTGGTTGTGATATGCCTCCATCTATATAAATGTCATTGACTGACAGTAGAAAATATGGTGGACAATACTGCCTGTATCACGCAAGGACAGTGTTCATCTAAAAGTTTGAAGGTTGAAGTTTAAGCTATGGCACCCCAAATCAAAAATTCAAGCTTTTTAAACTACAGATCTCTAGTTGTGACACAAGTGCATGGAAATATGCAGGCATGCAGCTCTGTCTTAGGAATCAACTCACAGCACACCCTGAATAGGGTGCAGTTTAAGTCTTGTACCGAGAGTACATCCTAGTTCCCTTTCCAAAGCAAACAACTCAGGAGATTCACAGATACGCCATTATTCCGTGATTTTGAAGACAAGTGCAAATACTATTGACATAACTAAAAGGTTGTTATCTTTAACCTGCAGTCTTGATTACAGTCAGTTATCACCATCTGCTGTCTAAATATTACAGTTCTTATGGACGGAATATTTGAAGAGCGTATCTGGCATAGGAAGGAAAATAACAACAATGACAACAATAATAATAGTAATAATACAGTAATAATAAATGACAGGAGAAAATGTATTCATGTGGAAGCTGAAACTTTGCCATATATAAGAACCTCTGTCCCCATAAAGAGATCAAATTGTGAGGGGCTGGAGATTTCCAAATAATCTGCCGTATAGTGGATTGTCTATTTATGTGCTAAGCAGAATGCTTTTATTCCCTCTATATGATTTTTCCAATGTATTTGTCAAGGCATTTGAGAAGATTGTATTTTTTATAGTGTTTCTAATCTTTTAAATCAAAAGTAAATGAGGTAAAAGAAGCAAAGGTCAAGGATTTGATATCCCTAGTAGGGGAGATATATCCTGCTTTGGGTAAAACTCTGTGAAATCACCTGTCAGAATTTAACTTCTCCCTAGCTGCAGCATTGCAAGGGCGTGAAGAAAGCTGAGTGGTTGCTGATGGTTTCCTTAGATTCCTCTGCACCTAATCATACTCACAATACCGGAGGCTTCCGTCATTACAGGAGCTGACAGAATTCAGAGACAATCCAGAGAAATGCCTTCTGAAGGTCTGTTCTGAGAATTACAAGTGCTTAACAAAGCAATGCAGCCAATGAAATAGGTTTATTCTTCACAGATCCAAAAGCTGGTTTGCAGGTAGTGTGTCTATCCCTTTCACTTTAAATCTGACATTATTGCTATTAAGATGCAGAATAGTTTTTTCAAGGATTGTAGGTTTCCTCCAAATTTCAATGACCAAGAAAGAGAATTGTATTGTTTATTTACTATGTGGTTGGGGGCTAAGAAGGGCTAAATACAAGTTTATCACTTGTATTTTCGCAACAGATTTTTGCTTCAAATTCAGTGACCCATTTTAGTTGCAGTAGAAGGTCACTGTTGCTAATTTACTCTCATTCATTGGTCTCAGTGACAGAATTTAATTATTTCAGCCTAGTTCATAGTCGGAGAGCAGCTGCACCACTTAAAACACTGTAATGAAAACCAGTAAACCCTCACCTTGTCTCAGCAAAAAGACCAGGATAGGATAGATAAAGTTATAGTCTGCAATCTCAACTCCAAAAAAAATGTGTATTACCTTAATAAATGGGGAATTTCAGCCGACTGAGAGCTGTGCAATTTTCTTTAGGTTTGAGCCGACTCTCGCTAATATCAATGGAAGCCTTCCTAAAAATTGAGGAAGATGTTCTATTGAGGACTGTAAGTATAAAGAAGGAGGAATTCCTTGAAACAGGATCCACAGTCTTTGAGATAAGGCTTGCAATGCTTTTTAGAGGCAAATGTGCTTTCACTCAGCGTGAAGCCAGTGATAAGCATGTGGGTTTAGCTGGATAAGACATTACCGAAGAGAAGGATCTGGCCTGTTCATTACTCTAGGATAACTAGTAAAATGACAGGAAATCCAAACGAGCTGCTAACTCTTCTTCCACGTAAGCATGGGAATAGCATGCTACATGGCCCAGCTGTACTGGATGAGGAAAAAAAGCCGCCTCCAGAAAACAGGGTAGGCACAAGGCATTCCTGGCTAGAGGGACTAGCTTGTCAGCCTGGCCAAACTCGCCAGAATCAGCCCAGGTCCAAATTAAATAAAATGTTCCCCTGTATAGGTGTCCGCCTTAATAAACTCTTCTTTTACAGGCTTCTGTGGTTTTTGGCAGAACAAGGAATGATAAAAGCTGTGTACTGGAACACTCCTGCAGGAATTGCCTCTTGTCCAAAGACAGAGTTCCCCATGCAAAGTCTAGAGCAGTCTCTCTCTTTACGATGTTACTCCTCCACTTTACGTTTGCCTGGCTCGTGAAAGTAGGATGGTGATCATAAAGTTGAAGTCTCGTAGTTCTTTTAATAAACTTAAATCTGATTTTCTGTGTGTCTGTCTACCTTTTTTGTTTCCATTTGCTCATTCTTTTGTAAAATGAAAATTATCTGGGAGAGTTTAAGGAATTTGGGAGAATAGTTTTATTTTTAACTTCTACTTTTGAAAACCTCTGGATTTATCTTCTGAAACATCATTTTTTTCTTTGCTTTCTTTGGCCGAAGTACGTCTCCAGCTGTGAGACATGGTCCAAGTCTAATTAGAATATTTTATTCAGTAGGCTCTAGTTTATTGAGGAAGTCAGATATTACACATTATTTGTACATCTCAAATATTACAGAAGTGATAATTAATAAGTGAAAATCTGTAGAAAGTGTGAGATAAATAGTAAAGAGGAATATAGGGAGAAAAATGTATAAATACGTCAATCATGATGCAACCTGTTCTTTAACAACATGTAACTTTCTTTTGTAACAGAACAACTCTTTACAGCTAGATTTGGCATGGTGCTTGGACAGAGGAGAATATTTGAATGACTTTTACCGATATGAATGAATGATATTGTCTCATCATTAAGGAGCTAATAAATTTTGAAAATTAAATCTCAGAAGTGGCTTGCCTAAATTGCCCAATTTTATATTTATTAGTAACTTTTTTCTTTTCTTTTTTTTTTTTTTTTTTTCCAGAAAAATCTCATTTAGGATTCCTGAGTAACACGAAACATGTTAAAATAGAGGGACTGTGCTTAATTCTCTAATTGTATTCTTATTGAAAGTCTTTGCTACAGCTTCTGTGGTATTGTCTAAACATCTTTTTATACTTGTACTGTGGTCCAAACTAAATATAGTGAGAGTAACTCTTTGCATATGGAGGGTAAAACTGATAATTTTGTAAGAATATATTGGATATAAACTCTGAGGAAATACATAGACTATGTAGAATTTAGATATCTCTTCTTTTCCAGATTTTATGAACTCTGTATGTGAAGTAATACATGTTCACAGTTTTACTGACACAAAACCTATAAGCATAGCATAGATTTCTATAAGCCCCAGAGAAGATGAGGATGAAAAGGAGCTATTTACCCATCTAACATGTCTTTAAATATCAGTGCATAGTAGCTCCTACAGCACATTACCTTGTGATTTGTCCAGTCTGTTAATCTAATAGATTATAGTTGTGCTGTTACCTGTCTTGCAAGACTCCTCCTCACCTGAAATACCATCAAAATATTTGGTAATTTTACTATTTAATTTGAAGTGCTAAACCTTCAACAGATGATTAATTTTACAAAGCTTCAGCATCAGCATTCAGATACCTGAGGAAGGGAAAGGAGGTCTGTGGTGCTAGTGTGAAAGCCAAAACATACTTCCCTCCTTCTTTTCCCTGCTTTGCCCTGAACTCTGAACGCGCCAGTAGGATGAAAGAATGGAGCATCATTCTGATGCAGTTAACTTGCCCCAAGACAACATAGTTTTTAAGCACAGCATTTACTTAGATCAAAACCCTGTATGAAAAGAAATGTGTTCAACATGGTCTCATGTTGCTGATAAGCTTGTAGTGAAGGCACTGTTGTGGATTTGCAGAGATAAAAATCATTGCTGGTATGGAAAACAGACATTATTGGATATCCTTATTGATAGGATGTATTGCAAATGAAATTGTTTGATAAGAAAACTATGAATCACAACAAAGTTACTGGAAAGTAGTTTCCAAGCATTTCTAAGACTACTTTTAAAGGAGTCTAACAGTCTGAAAACTAGAAAAGTCATACTGAAGTAAAGAAGTGAAATAATTTGAGAATATATTTGTAATAGTATTAATATATTTACTGTCTTTCATACCTTGAATATAAATTCTCAGTTTCCAGTCCCCAGGAGCTGTTCTTTTATTAACATCGTAGAAGTTCTGTTCATAATTTGTTGTCAGAATATTTGACAACATATTAAAATTCATAGGGTACCTACCTTTTCACTCATGGGGAAAACTGTTTTATTTTATCCTAGATGTTTTGACATAACAAATAATTCAGCTGCTTTTACGTGAGAATGCTAAATGTTCTGTAAACAGTAATTACAGGGTGGGCTATGTATGTTCATGCTATTCACAAAACATACTAATAGACTAATATATGCAGTTTGGTTTTTGATTAACTACATTTGTCTTCTGGACTTGTTATCATCAGTTGCTTGTGACAGAGTTTAAACTGTCAATATGGCCATTCACACAACAAAAAAGACTTTTTTCTTCATCTATCACTTGTTTATCATTTCTGGAAACACCCACTATAAATCGTACTGGTTCAAGCTGTTCCTATCGTAGATCTAAGTTTACAAACTGTGATTTCCAAATGTGGCTTCTTAAGGCAAGATGTTTGTGTCATTGGAATAGAGATTTAAACAGCTTCGGTTATCTTCAAAGCAGTGCATGTGTAGCCTGGAGTATAGTTATTTGTGGAATAGGGACATAATCTCACAGTCTCAAAAATGGGCGAGCACTTTCATGACTGCCACTGAATAAGGTGAATTTCTGTTCATCCATTTTTGGAATTCTCATTAACAGAAAGAAAAATGATCATTTTTTATAGTGAGGCATCAGACTCATTCTGAAGATCTTTGGGGAGAGGCACTCCCAATAAGCAGGTTCTTTAAAAAATTGTCTTAAAATGAGTGCCTTTGAATATGCTAGGGTTTCTGCTGATACTGGACCTATTGTTCATGGGTCGAAACTAAATTTGTGCTTTTTTATCTCACTGAATCAAGGCCTGAATACAGTATATTTGACATGAAATAGTCACAGGTGTTGTGGTTTAACCCCAGCCAGCAACTAAGCACCACGCAACTGCTCGCTCACTCCTCCCTGCTCCCAGTGGGATGGGGAGGAGAATCAGAAAAAAAGTAAAACTCGTGGGTTGAGAGAAGAACAGTTTAATAACTAAAGTAAAAGAAAATATAATACTAACTAAAAATAATAAAAATGTAATAATAATAATTGTAATGAAAAGGTACATAACAGAAAAAGAGAGAGAAATAAAACCCAAGAAAAGACAAGTGATGCACAATGCAATTGCTCACCACCTGCTGACTGATGCCCAAGCAGCGATCCGCCCCTCCCAGCCAACTCCCCCCTGTTTATATACTGGGCATGACATTGTATGGTATGGAATACCCCTTTGGCTAGTTCAGGTCAGCTGCCCTGGCTCTGCTCCCTCCCAGCTCCTTGCACACCTGCTCGCTGGCAGAGCATGGGAAACTGAAAAGTCCTTGGCTTAAGATAAGCGCTACTTAGCAACAACTAAAACATCAGTGTGTTATCAACATTATTCTCAAACTAAATCCAAAACACAGCACTGTACCAGCTACTAAGAAGAAAATTAACTCTATCCCAGCCAAAACCAGGACAACAGGTAATTCAGATATGTGTCTGATTTGGAAGTATCCAAGTACTTTCCTTAGTAAGGAGTATCAAGAGAAATCACATCTTTTTATATGGTGAGACATATATTTACTTTGAAAGTGTCGTGAAAAATGCATGGCTTTGTTTCACTCAAAAATCTTGTAAGTTGAAGAAGGGAAGGCTCAGAGAGCTATTTTAGGCCAACCTGACTGTTTGCATAACAGCACTGGACAAGAAGAAATTACTTTGTACTGAATAGAGAACCAGAAAGATGGAAATGCTAAGCAGAGCTCTGCTCATTTCAATGGAACAATAAGTATTCTCATTGCTAGGGAGTTAGCACTGTGACATTTATCCTTTTCCCATCTTTAGACCATATTTTACATGTACAGTTTATAGTCATAAGGGAGACTCAGATGAATCAGGCTGAAAAAGGTGCTCCGGATACTTTTGTCTTCACTTGTCTGAAATCAAATAAAAACTCTCATCAGCATATCATGTTCTGGCCTTGCGTCCAGCTCCGTCCTTTCTTTCCCCATGTGGATAATGTCTGGCCAGGAAGGAAATTACTTCATTTTCAACTACAGGAATGAAATCTGGCCTAATGGAAACTTGGTTGAGTTACTTCCTGAAAGCTAATGACTCAAGAGAGCTTTCCAGGAGGAGACTAAGATCAGCAGCAATGTTGGCCAGTGAAAGACGTAACATCCTAAAATACCCGCAATGCAGATTTTCAAAAAGCTTTCTTCTGTTGCTGTGAAATTTGGGGACTGAGGATTAGTGATGTTTGAAAAATCAAACAGTTTTTACCTTCATTCACTTGATGTGGTCTCTGTTTATTGATGAAGAGTCTGAGTAGCCCCACCGAGCCAAAGTAAGCTTGTTAGGGAGTATGTGAGGCATCAGTTGAAACACTGAGAGAACAACGACATTTGAGGGTCCCAGTGTCCCTTCTCAGATACCACTGAAAATTGTCACCTTCCAGTTTGGAGAGTTTCATACTCTTGCTGTCCGGTTCAAGGTTTCTGTACAGAATGCAGAAGATTCCTGTTTTATTTTCACTTTTCTGCGCTGATTCCTGAAGGAAAGGCATTTACAAATAGGCTGATTCATGACTTGGTTGGATACAGGAAATATCTAGAAGAGAAAAAGTAGATGTATATCAGGTAGCCACATGAAAGACGAATAATAGTAAAATTCAAAAGCTCAGTCAGCATGGAGGACAGCTAAGCAGTCCAAACAATTTCAAGTACTTCAGCGTATCTCTAATTTGAATTTGCATAAAAATTTAGCCATACATCTTGGGATTTATATTTGCAATTTATAAATGTTTGATTTACATTTTCCTTGGATTTCAGATGAAGCCAAGCTTGGTGTGACCTCTTCCTCTTGAAGAAAATCAAGATCACCTTACTGTTTCTTGATTAGTTAGCTGGAATGGCATTTGTTTTAGCCAACTAGTATACAATGTCACAATCTGCTTCTAAGAAAAAATTCAGTATGCATTCAGGAAAGTTAATTATATTTCCTTTTTTGGCCTCTCTCTGTTTTCCAGTCCCCCTTTCTCCCACCTAACCATACAAACTTAGAATTAAGCCTCCAAATAGTGTTACTGCATTGTTTAATCTCTTTCACACTGCCTGCAGGGATTAGCTGAGGTGACACAATTTCTAAGAAAATTTTACACCAGTAAACCTGGCTTGAAGAGCAGATATAAAAATCCTGCTGGTTGTCATGCATTTAAGCATTCATTCATAAGAAAGCACACTACTGTGCATATGTGGGACAGGATGTTTTGCTATGCCAAAAATCAATCTTCGTGCTGCTGAATTTATGCATTTCCCACTGCTTCTCAAAATGCCTGTCTCAATGCTCAGGCAAGGGAGAGCTCTCTCTGCGGAAAATGCTCATCTTCTGTTCAAGTCAAGAGGTCTGACTTGTACTCTATTCCCTATTCATTGGCAATTTGCAGCCAATGTTTGCTTTATCGTCACAAATTAATGAGGAAAAGATTGTGGCGCTAATTTTTGCTTCAGTGTGACGTTATAAAACAAGTAATAAATGGCAAGAAGAGAGGAGAAGGGAAGAAGAAAACAAACCAGAGACTCCACAAAGATAAATGTAATATCCCCTTCACCCTCAAGAAATGAAATTATTCTGACAGGGTCAGAGATTCTGCTTGGCAAACCATCTTAAATTAATTACCTGCTTGACATTTTAAAGGAAGGTTTCAGATTGTAAATTTAAACCAGACAAAGCATTCTTTTTAATCTTGTCAGTATGCAAACTACTTTGCACTGCAGTCTGTGAATTATTTATCAGAGAAACGACCCCAAAGGGTAAAAGGAAAATCGGGAGTATTTGATCTCAGGTTCTGCAGCCTGATGTACTTTTCTACCTTAGATCTGTACCTGTTGCAGTTGCTTAATTTCTCTTTGTTTGATGTTGCTGATACTTAGCTCTCACACTGTGCTCCTCTAAAGCCTGAATATTTTTTCCCCATTTAAAGGCATTTAAATTGCTTCTAAAACTGTGTCCCAGCAAATAATTGTATCTGCTTTCCAGGGAAAAACAAAAGCTAAATAAAGGGGATAAAACCACCCGTGTTCCTGTCCGTGTGTTTTCATTAGAATAAGCATGCAGTATTCATGGCTGTTGTTTTTTTTCCTGCGCTTAGGTGAAATATACAGTCTGTAATAGTAAGTAATCTGCAAAGCCTGAGTTTTTACTTGTAAACTGCATTAAAACATTAATCATGTAACAAGTTGAGTAACATTAATGATGAAAGGTGGTCACCTGGGATAAAAATACCTTGGAAGATGTCCAGAATCCAGTTCTGACACCAGTTTTTTTGTGTAAAGCCACTTAATTTTAGTCTCCTGGTTTTTAAATGAAGCCTATACAACCTCTAATTTCCTATCTCCCAGTCTTTTTAGGTTTCAAGATTATTTATTCAACAATATTTTGTATAGGGTTTAGTATTACTGCTAACAGAAAAGACCTCTAAGTGCAATTGTAATGTAAAAGATAATTATAATTCAGGGACCAACACAAATCAGAACATAATGTGACTAATACCTGCTCTCGGTTGACATTGAACCTGTTTGCTTAGCTACTCTGGATTTCTACAAAGACTATAATTCTCTGAAGACATCAACCAAGTAAGCATTTGATATTTAGAAGAAAGTCAGATTTGGAAAATCAGCAGAAAAAAACCATTAGCCAATTGTAACAACTTAAGCATGTAATGCTACTATATACATTTTTCACTTTGAGAACATTTGCTCCCTGGATGTGCATTGTTAACTTTTGATGTTTCATGTTTCAAAGAAGTTCCAATATTTTCTGTTTTATGCATATGTAAGATGAACTTTAGCAGAGCTGAGTGGAAAGTTCAGTAGAAAGTCTATCAATCCGCAGAGAGAAATTGTAATTCCTTTTTGCTTCTGTCATGTAGTATGAAAAATTATTTATTTGACCTATGGAAGTGTTTGCATCTTGATGTGAGATGAAATGAAGCTGATAAAAACGTTATACCATTCTTTGGTTTAGTACACTGCCTAATGTTTTTGTTTTATAATTTTTCATTCTTTAGTGGGGGGATTTTTTCCTACCACCAGAATTTCTTCTTCCTTTGTGTCAATGGTTGAATGTTCCAGGAGCAAGACATGAGAGACTTCATAATAAAAATCTGTCTAAGTAAAATGTGGAAGAGCTTTTATTTTACTATGCAGTCCTAATGAAATAAGTCAGATCTGACAGATAATTCTTTCAAGAAATATTTGTCAGATTTCTACTTAGGTTTCTAAGTACCCCAAGACTTTTGAACTTGCCTTCAGTTTCCTCTGATAATAAAAAAGTGCTTAAACTCTTTGTGAGTTAATGAAGGATTAATTATGCATGGCATAAAACCAGGGATACCGCACTAGTTAATTGCAAGCCTCCCCACTTCAAGGCTGTATCTACTTTTCATCTGTTTTTACCGTAAAACTCCCAAGAAATAGTTAAAGGATTGTGTATATCCTCCACATTCTATTTACCTACCTATAAATTCCCCTTTGCAGATTCTTATATCCATACAAAACACACAAATAAGAAACTGAAGAATTTTGCTTACTGAATATCCCAGGTCCCTCTTTAATGAAGTGTAAGTATGAGCTCTAGTGTCTGTGGATATATTCTAATTAGGGATTTTGGCTATTGTTTAACTATGATAATTTCCCCTGCTATTTCTATTCAGCTGATTTCAATTCTCTTCTCCCCCAGGCCCTTGCTCAAACCTACTGGAACGTCAGTGCTGGGGCTGTGATCGGAGACCATCCTACCAACAGCTGCATTTCAAAGTCTTCCTTCTACTTGAAGTTTTTTTTACATTTCCCAACTGATTTGTGAGGGTGATTAAGACTCATACGAGTGCAAAGAATTACCTTTATCTAGATTTAAATATTATTTTATGCTAATTACTGAAGCTATTCTTTTGAGATAAGCAAAATAGACACTCCTTGATTTTTCTGTATGTATCAATAGCAATCAAACTTTGATGTTCACTGTCCGTGACTGCTTTTTGATCTGCTTATGATGGAATTACCTGCGGGACTTTTTCAAGCTGTTAAAATACATATTTTTTTTAAAGTCATAATGAATAGACTGTACATTCTTCATGTCCTAGGTAGCAGAGGCTGAACACTAGTAGTGAAGTAATATAACTACTCTATCAAAATATACACTGGTGGTCTTGGCTGTGTTCCCAAAGTCCAAACCATTCTGAATGAAATTCACCCCTCTGCAGCACCAGCTAAACTGTACTTGTGCTCTGCTTGCTGGCGCACCAGCCTTTCACTGCTGCTCTGCACAAAAGTGGATTTCATCCACAGTGTGTTCAGACCTTTAGCATTTCAAATCTATTTCATTGACTGTGTATCTCCTTTTATTTCCCTGAGTGCATTATTATGAGATCCTGCTATTCTGATTTGTACTGAAATACCATTTGTAGGGGTTTGGTTTGGTTTTACTTAACCTTGCATTTTCATTGATCATCTTTGTCCTTTGTTCTTTCATGATGACTTTTTTTTACCCTTCACAAAGACCTGATACACATATTGAGATTTATGTAGTGCAAAGCAACTGATGGGGATTGCTCTGGAGCAGCAACAGAAGATCTAGCAAAACTTTCCTCTCTGTGCTGGAGTGAGGTGGTACTTCATGTTGCACAGGAAAAGGAGATGGCACGTGATTACCATTCTACACATTGTTAATATTCCTGGCTTCCCTGATGAGAAGTCATGGCAATGTGTCCACACTTGGCTTGCTTAAAATTTTAGTCAGAGAGTGAAATGTTCCTGAAATGTGGCACAGCTCAAATGAGTGATGCACAGGGGAAAAGCTCTCCTTTTTCCCAGTAGGCTGGTGTGTAAGCCTGAGGCATCACATAGAGTTTTAAAGTATATTAGAGTTTATTAAGCAGTTGTTTTAATGTTTAAAGCCTATGGTTTGTTTTTTGGTCAGCTTTCATTTGCTGTGCACTTTTCCCCACATAACTATTCCATTTACTTTGCCTGTGTGCTAACAATTTGTGGTGAGAATGCCCTTCAAAACATAGCATCCCGAACCATCCAGTGTACTACCTTTCACCTTGGATAAGGCTTTTATTTATTTTTTAATAAATTCCACCTCATTTCTAACACATTAAACCTCATTATGGAGTAATTTCCCTTGGTATGAAAAGACCTCATTAATTGTTCCATTCAAAAATTATTATCTCTCAGGATGGGTGTTATAAGGGAAGTGTAATGGATATGGATTTTTTTCTACATTCCGCTTGACCGTTTCTTTTTCTCGAGTGATTAGTTTTGCTGCATCTGTGTTTACTTAAGAACCTGAAGCTAAAATAATTAGTAACAGGTGGCTGAGGTCTTACTGATAATCTGCCTGCCTTTTAGGTGTACTTCCATAAAAGGTTTTCAGTTACCACATTCTGGTTCTTTTCCATATTTAACAAGCTCTATTGAGAAATGATCTCGTATGGTGTGTTACTTGGACTTACTCGATTCTAGGAGAGGTTTTATTTTAATACTTTTAGCCGACTGTATGATGCATATTTTACTCTTTAGTAATAACAAACTATGCTTCATCTTTTCCTGTTACATAGAGGTTTTCATGGTAATTGTTTTCTATGGCCTGGTTTTCTAGGGATATGCTTGCATTGCTAGTTTATTCTATGTTTTTACATGTGTGCTTTCCTGATTCTGCTCTCAGGAATTTTCAGTGGAGTTTCCCTCACCAGCTGTTCACTAAATTTTTCAGATCCTTTTCTGCTGACTCTGGTGATGTTTAAGAGACAGGTGGTAAACTTTTTATATTGCTACTATTAGGAGGTCTTGAGAAGTATGACTGAGTTTCTTTAAATTTATGTATAAAGTATGTTTACCTAAAATGTGGCATCTGCATATCTGAGCTTCTTAGCTCTCCAGCCATGAATGCAGTAAGAACAAGAAGTCATTCAGCTGCACATGATGGGCTGGATATGGTTTATTGACATTTATGACTCCGGGTAGGAGATTGCTACAGCTATTTGAACGCTCAGGCAGGGTGGTCCTATATCAAGACCAAGATGGAAAGCCAAGATTATGAAACCATCCATGCAGCTACTCAACAGCCAAGTGGTTTTGACATACGCTAGGGATATATGCAGCTATAATTCAAAAGCCCCACTGTGCCTAGCTCATTCCAGGGGTTTGAAGTGTAGCTTTCCACATCCCAAGATGTTAAAGAGGTTTTCTTTGTCTCTTTTATTGGAACCATTTCATTTTCTGTAAATACACACTTACTAAGCTACAGTGAAGCTGACGTGATGTTCTAGTGAGTGAGTTATTCTCCTTGAATGTTT
Source organism: Gymnogyps californianus (assembly GCF_018139145.2). NCBI lineage: Eukaryota > Metazoa > Chordata > Aves > Accipitriformes > Cathartidae > Gymnogyps > Gymnogyps californianus. Next base: position 183,737,897 of record NC_059471.1, read on the forward strand.
GAGGACACTAGTTTGGGGACACTGACGTTGAATAAGATAGTTACTGGAATTCTTTTTTTTCTGAACCATGGGTAAGTGCCTTAAAAATAAATGTCTCAGAGTCTCTAAAAAATCTTCAAAGATTTGGGGTCGGCCTTACTTAGAATGTGAAAACAAAGTGAGAAATCCTTACTGTTCTTTTGTGGAGCATAGGACAGTTCACATTTGCTGAGACAACCTCACACTGGAATCAGTCAGCAGGACCTGTGCTACAGAGCACACGTGGCTTTACAAATCCCTCTATTCATTTAGTGTAGACTGCACCCATCCTTACATGGAAATCAATTTCTACCCACTGTTAGCTGAGAAGTCTTCCCAAAAATCTAGTCTGACAGGATGGTGATCACTGAAAAAAACAATTATCTGTTATCTTGCAACATTAGGAAATACTTGTGTTTTATAACAGGTATGATTTGCTGTCCTTATTCAGGTTCCCATTAAGGTTAGTGATATTTTCCAACCACATGGTTTGAGCACAGAATTGAAGATTTTTGCTTACACCACATAGGAAATACAAACCACATATAGAAGCTACATACTTCTGCTGTCCTCTCAGTGCACAAATCCTGTTCAAGAAATAAAACAGGCAGAGAGGTAGGCATCTTCGGGTTTGCTTTATGTCCTAACTCCCACACTGTGTTAATAGCTTTTTATTCTTAAACGACCATCCAGTCCTCTTCCAAGTTTATAACATAGAAGAAAATAATCCTTTTTAGCAATGGTCAACTTTAAACATAAATTAATATGAAATTTTAAAGGAACAGCTCAGGGTGGAAAAGTTAGTAATGGCATGCAAATAACATCTTCCTAGTTATAGCATGAGATAAAATAAAGCAGTCTGGAGAACTACACAGGAACAATTACATCTAGTAAAATGGAACTGATCTAGAAAGAGATAATAATGGCATACTTCTATTTCTTCATGTAAAATATTATTAAGAAAGATTATGGTGAATTGTCTTTCACAGTTCAGAGAAAAGATACTTACACAGATGCCTATTTAAATTAAGAATCAAATTATCATCCTGCAGTTCATTGTGAAGTAGTCAAAATATTAGTAGATCATGCATTTCATATGAATGATTCAGAATAGGAAGAACAAAAACACACTGCAAAGGAATGTTAAAATAGTTATTATTTGAAGTTTTTCATGGAAACACTAAAAAATATTTTACTGCAAAAGGAAACAATGATGAAAATAATATCAAAGATTAAAAAAGCTAACAAACACAGATATCACTAATCTTTTGACAAACAGATTTCTTACATGCCATAATACTTCATTAAGGCAAATTTTGGTTTAGTCGTTTTAGTTTTTTGGCTACAGGGATCACAAGGCACTAAAAATTACATTTTCTGTTTAAAACACCAAAGAATAAAGAGGCTTTCTGTTCTTGTGTATAAATAAGAAGGATCTTTAGAGCAGAAAATAACAGGACATATCTATAAAATAAAATATGAAATATGATATATAAATATATTGGGCTTGATAAATATAATATGTATAAATATATTAGAATATATTTTATAAAATATAAATATGAAACATATAATATAAAACACAAATTATGTTGGTCTTGATTAAAGAAAAAAGTAACTGATAAAATTCAACAGAGCCATAGTAGGAATCAAACCACTGGTAATTATATATTAAACCAGAAAGATCTTTCTAGCTGATGCATAATCCTGTCTTATTGCCTCTTGTTGGTCATACTCAAACCCTTTCTGTAACATGTCTGCTTAAGAACGATTAGATGGCAATGTCCTCATTGTGCTTTGTTGATTAGTTACTAGACCATCATGAATCTGTGACACCATACAGGGATTTAATAGTTACCCACACTAGTAAAACATTTGCTAAAGATAGAGCAGAATATGTGCTAGAGTTGCCATACATTTATAAGAATAATTTTTCAGCAGACAATACCTGTGTCAAACTTCAGTGCTTGAGCTAGAATTTGCATTCTGTTTGTGTTCCTTCAGAAGAATTTGTGTTGCTGGAAAAAGAATAGTTTGGACTTTGCGTAGGAGTTTTAAGCTGTAAACAGTATCAGATACGTATATATAAATATATGCTGAGAAATTATGAGCATGGGAATCCAGTTCCATTGTTTAATGGTTTAATGTATTGACCAAATAGCCTTGGGCAAAGATGCTTGGTTAAGGATCTGAGGATCTGTACAGGGGCTGGATATGAGAAGTGTGATTTATTTTTATTTTTAATTTCTTTGTGAAAATCTGCCCAAAATTGAAGAAGATAGGACTGGAAAATCTGATCTGTAAAAAATCTGCTTTGGATATGCCAGACAACCAGGTTCTACAAAGCTGCTCTTCTCATGAAGCACGTGCCATTTTAGGCCACTGAGTGGCCTGGTGAGACTCCTTGTGAAAGTCCTCCTTGCTGACAGGCTGGAGAACAGGGCTGTGAGTGCTGCTGCCCCACCAGCAAGGCAGAGAAGAAGCCAACACAAATACGAAAATCTTCAGGAGCAGAACCTGACAGACACTGTCATGCCTGACCAGGAGCAATGAGTGGGAAAGGAGAGGCAAGAATCATAACAGGATCTGGCAGAAATGTCCACCTGCTCCGGCGTGAGGTCCTCCATGGGCTGCAGTGTGGACATCTTCTCCATCGTGGTCCTCCATGGGCTGCAGGGGGACAACTCTCAGCTGCCATGCAGTATTTTTAGCCTTTCTTAAATATGCCATCACGGAGACACCACCAGCATTGCTGACGAGCGCAACTTTGGGCAGCAGCAGTGGGTCCCTTGGAACTGATTCTGTCCAACTCAGGGCAGCCCCTGGTCTCTTCTCACAGAGGCCACCCCTGCGGCCCCTCCGTTGGCAACACCTGGACATGGACACCCAGTACAAACTAATAGAATGATCTTATATTCCAGTAAAGAATAGCACTGGTAAAGAATCAAGAAGTCCTTATTTCCCTGGAACACTGACAGTTCTCTTCTATTTTCTCAACAGGTTGAAATATAGCACAGTATCAGTTGATCTTGCGTGTTTAAAGACACCTGTTTTCATTAATGGTGTTGAGCTGTCTGACGCCTCTGTGTCGTTCCCAAGTCAGATTCCAAACTTTTCAGATGCAAAAGTCCGGATCCTGTTTTACTCAAGGTAATTTATTCCCACACAACCCAATTACAGAGCACAGCTCCCACGTTTCCATGCTCTGATCTGAAGCTATACTTCTCTCTTGTTTAAGTTATATTTTCCATTCCGAGGGGAAAAAAATTATACTCTATTTCTTTGACTCATTCCTTTTCTTTCAGTCTGAAGATTATTAACTGAAATATAGAAGTGCATGTGGGTAGAAGTGTGTGGCCTGAATGCTCATAAACTAGAATGAGTTTCTCTGAAAGCTCTTCATTCACATCTGAATGGTGACCACTTGTATCATTTGGCGATGCCGTCAGGTCTTCTACTGATATAATAATCTACATGCCTTTTTCTGGGGGCGTTACTGAAAGCTGGTTTTAAGCAGTGTTTCCTAGGCATAGAGGTTTTCCCGAATGACTTTAGTGCTCTTTTTCCGATATTAATCTGCTTTTTTTCATTATTATTGTTATTGTTGTTATTATTATTATTTTCTACCAGATGCTAGCAGAAATATACTACTAAATAGTAAACCTAGTAAGTCAAGAATTTGCTCCTAATCAGAAACCTGAATTTACTACAGAAACATCCTAAATTTAGTTGGGGAACTGTTGTCCTTCTTGATAAGCAGTTTGTAGAAGACAGCCACAAGTTTGCAAAGAGTGGTTCCCTCCACCACAGGGTTCGTGCTTCTCTACGCTGGAAATACCCTGCTAGCTATCTAATGTTGGTGGAATAAATAGAAATTAGTTTAATGGCCTTTGGAAAACATAACTTTAAAAGAAGACATTGGACCGTATAGAGTTATTAGAATTATAATAATAAGCATGTGAGAGAAAAAGCATTTCATGAAATACGTAGAAGCAGTCCTGAGGGGATGGACCAGAGGTGAGCTCCATGCCTTCCAGCTGCGTGCTCAGCTGGAGAAGTTAGGGGGTTGCCTGCCGCCTCTGCTTCTGTTTACTCACTCTCTCTACTCCAGAATTTTTATTTCCTTGTCTGCGAGGAGGCACAGCTCTTGCTGGCAGTGGGGAACGTGTTGCTCTCCCCAAGCGAGGCTGCTACGGCATGGTAAATACGAGCTGGACTGCCACAGAACATGGAGGTCAGTGAACCAAAGTCTCCCACTTTCTGAACAAGCTTCTAACCACCCTTATTGGCGGCAGTGCTGTTACTGCTTAATTACTGCTCCAGCAGTTATTTTAAAAAGAAAACCAGTGCAGGCACATTTTGTGAGGGACCCATCCTATTATTTTGTGCTGAGCTTGCCCTGCGAGCCCCTGTCAGATCAGAACTGTCTCCAGTGGTTTTGGACTCCTAATGGGGCTCAAGGAGGAGCTGCCCACCTCACTGCACTGCACAGGCCGAGTGAATTTGGCTCAGAAACAGAACTGCAGGTGCCTAGAGAAAGGGTCATATTGGACAGGGAGCCTTCGTTTGAGGTGGGGCTGTGCTGGGGATATTTTGGATGTCAATTTTGATTCGTGAACCCTAGCTCCACTTAAGTCTGTCTTTAAGCTCCTCTGTCACTTACAGGATTTAGCCCTTAGGCAGATCTGAAAATCCTAGCTGCTTTGCTATGCTGAACCCCTTGTTTCAATGTCTTTGCCTCCAGTGTCATATTCTCTTGGAACTGAAGTTTGTTTTCTAGTTCTTTTTTTTTTATGTTAACTACCAGGAGAAAATAAAATGTGATTTATCTGGAAGAAAAAAATACGTGTATGATAGAGCTGGGAAAAACCTCTGAGGATCTAGTTCAAACTTCTGCACCAAACTAAGAGGGCATAAGATGCGATTAGCTATTACAGAGAGAAAGTTGAGGTGGTGTTTAACAGAGATACTTGTTTTAGGTTTGCAGCACATTCGGAGAACAGCCTTGTGAGTCCCCCGGGGCTCACCTTCATTGTTTTACTCACAGAGCCTGTGGCTGCAATTAGGTCTGAGCAATGTGTTACAGTGTGGGGCGAGTGGGGGCACAAGCAGCGGGTGACAAAAGTAGGCGTAAATGCATCTAGATATTTTCATTTCATTTTGGTAGCAAGCTGGGAAAAAAGAGGAGGGAAAAAATTATCTGTCTTGTAAGGGACATAAACATGGCATTCTGTGCCTGGCAAGAAAAGGCATTGTAAAGAGCGGTTGTAAAAGGTGTTGTAAAGGCGTTACAAGGTTTGCTGAGAGCAGAGCATCTCAGAGTTAGACCCATGATGAAGCTGTGAGGAGGCCGTCAAACAATAGTGGTGATCCTGCTTTGAAATATCACTAAATGTCATGGGCAAGAGACAGACATTTTATTTCCTCTGTGTCTCCCAATGAGCTGCCTGCTTTATCCCCAGCTAACTTCAAGGTGGTGTTTCTGCTGGAGCTTGGAATGCCATTTAGTTGTGGGTGGAAAGCAGTGTACTTTTAATTATATATCAGATTAAAGAAGTTGTTTTCTTTTATTCAAGCAAAATCAGAGCTAAAGATTAAGTCACATCCATTGACTTTAATTTTTTTTTTTCTCCTCTTCTTTCCCTGGTTTGCCTGGTGGGATATTCCAAGCCTTCACTGAAGTAAATGTAAGTAAGTTTTCCTTGTATTTCACAATATTGTCACTCACATGTTTTACATTCTGTCCAAGTTGTGATCAAGATAACCATTCCATAAATGAGTTCACTTTCATTATCATTATCTATGGCAGTCACACACAGTGAAGAGCTGTGAGATAAGTCAGTGTGGCAGACACCTCCTACAGACTCCAATGGCTTTTCCCGTGAGGTCCCTTGTATCCTGCTGACGTCTCAATCTGTTTCTCCCCAAGGGTCATGAAATCAATTTGTTGCCAGGAACCTTGTCAGCCTTGTTCTACTACTTGACTTTCAGATTTACTGTGACAATTTTTTTCAGATAAGATGGCATGACCATAACCACTTTTGATTCTGGGATCTGGTCAAGCCACAAACAGACTGTGCTTGGAAGAGTAAAATGCCCAGTCTAGTGCTCTCTTGATTAGAGGGCTTTTGCGTGCAGAATCAATTGACACAGAGCGGCTGAACGAAGACCCTCATTACCAAGGCTGAGGGGCGGAATCTCGCCCTTTGCCTGGGATGTCTGCAGAAATCCTGACAGTGTTGTCTATTACGCAAGGAAACAAATAAAGTTTTTCCTGTGCATAGAAAGCTCTGTCTGCCTTACTGATGCCCCTGGGATCAGCTTTTGAAGGATACACAAGACTGCAATAGGCCTTGCAGCCCATGGGAGGCAAACTGTGCTGTTTCCCCAAGAGACAGTTTAGGCACCAATCTCCCAGCAGAACATTTTCATTCTCATGGGTTTGGCCACCAAGGGACTAGAAAGAGCATCAGGAGTTGTTCCAGTCCAAATATTGTTCCAGTTATTTCTGTCTAGATAGCCAGCTGGTACCATTCAGTATAGTCCACTAAACCTATGTAACCTCTAAGTAACTACTGATAGTTCCATACTTTTTATATACTGATCTTCTGAATTTTCTTCCCTCCTGTTCAATAGCTATCTACTGGTAAGGACAAACATTTCGCTGGGAACCTTACTCAAGGATCATGTGCTATGCAAAAGCTTTCTTGAACAAGAAGCTCAAAGGCTTTTGACGTGCTGTGATACCCCTGCCCTCATACTGCTTGAGTTTATTCTCAATTTCTGGGGCCATAAATTAAGCTGGGGATACTTAATATTCTGAGAAAGCATAAACATCCAATAATACTAAATGTGAGAAGTTTATGCTTACATCAAATAAGATATTATCAGATTTTTTATTTTTTCAGTTTTTATGAAAAACATAAAACTGAGTATCTCATGCAGAATGGTTTCAGAAGAGAAAAAGCTTTGCCTTTTCTGATATGTTTCAGAAATAAAGAAAATATTGTTATATACATCTGTAAAAAAGTATGTATATGTACACATATATGTATATGTGTGTGTATATATGTATGTTCTTATTTTTTTACCTTCTTGATCCCTAAGATTAATTCAAAAAAGTTAAAGGAAGGCAGAAACAGAAGAATATGGTAATAAAATCACTATATGGTTAGAAAAGTCTATTAAAAAAAAAAGAAAAAAGACATTTGGAAACAACAGCAAAAAGTCATGGAAAATTTATGCCCATTCTGTTAAGACCTGTCATGGCCTCTAAGTTTACTTTGCATTTTCCTCACATTCTAGTGTGAACTTTTGTTTTGAAGAAGGCAAAGTAAAAAGCTCTTAAAATGTTGGTCATATAACAGCTTGTAATTTATGCAGATGTTGACCAAGATCTCCATCTTCTGAGCAACAGAAATAAAGCTATTATTTTAAGGCAGGAAAAAAGCATTTATTTTCTGTGAATCTGTAGTTTTTAATTCAAACACAGAGAGACTGGAAGATAACACTCAGTTCACTTTCAGGCTTACCTAATTGGAAGTCTACACTTTCAATTATTCAGTAGCCCCAAACTCTCAAATGGTAATCTGTGCTACTTTCAGTGCTATGAAAACAAGCTTGCTTCTTTGAACAATATGAATCAATAAATCTGATGAAGATATAGTCATCTTGAGAATGGAGGGAAGTGAGAGAGTAGGTCTGAAAGGGAAGATAAGGAAGAAGCTGCAGAAGAGTGTTAGTACAAATGTAAAATGTGAATCTTATTTACTTCGGGATCTGCTGACTGATTTGCTGCCTTAAGTATATACTGTCACTAGCTTACAAAAATATTCTCTCTTCATAACCAGTTCATCTGTGCCAGAGGCCCTTTCTGTTCACTTTATCAGCTCACACTGAACTATGCATCCTCTTGGAATGGTCCCTCTCGCCCCGGTGTCCCAGACCTACTGCTCTGTGCACATCCAAAGCTACGTGTACTTCTGCACCAGCAATCTGCAGAAGCAGGAATGCCGTCTTACAGAACCCGCAGATCTAGATATAGGAGATCTGGATTCAGACAAGGCTGCCACTGAGATCTTTAATACCTCTCGGCATGAGTGGATGAGGAGTTGCATGCAGACCAAATCCACACTGGAATTTCAGCATGTCTAAGGGTCTTTATTTTTGTGGTATCAAAGAAGAGGGCAACTTGTTATTAGAATAGCTTTGTATGTGTCACGTATTTAGAGATACTAGCTCTTCCTACATCTGCTTGGTCCTACAAATGGGTTTCCAGATCTTTTACCTGATTTCCAACACTGGAGAGACCACTTTATATTCTCTCGCCATGTCTTTATACTTTAATTCCTTGTTCTGCAGAATGGGGACAGTGACACCTCCTTTATATTACCCCTTGTCAGCTAGTAGGACAAGAATATATTTTTTTTAAAGTATGTTTTGCACCATCTAGTGTGATGGGTTTCCAGTCTTAGCCAGGGATTCCAGGAAGTGGTCTGCATGCCTAAATAGTGTAAATAAAATGTGGTTAATAGCATCACAAAACAGAAACAATTGAGTGACCACCTAATATGACAATCTTGTCTTAAGTGGGATACCTAGCCTACAAACAGATGCTAATCACAGAAGAGTTTGGGACAGACTAAGCTTGCCTGGGAGTAAGGCTCCCAAAAGGAAAGTGATGGCAAGACAGACTGATGAGGGTATCATTTCCAATCTCTTTAGATCACTCTGTGCTGGTCTTTGATGCACCTGGGCCAGCAAAGGTACAGTCTTGTCGTGAGTGTGAATGCTGTCTAGACACCAAGACAGGAGTGGGAGGAGAGGAAGGTGTGGATTAGTTCAGGGTATAAAGCTAGATAGGTAATGAACTGAGCTATAGGACGGTACTTGTGATTTGAGACAGAGAAAAGAGTTGAAACCTTGTCTGGTGAACATCAACAACAACATAAAGTAGGGGGAGAGCTCACTTCATGCCAGATTTATGTACAGAGCTCCCACTGATGTGAATGGCAGGTCTGAGCATAGAATAACATCCTTGCAGGAAAAAATCAGAAGGTTATTGCTTAGCAAATACCTATAAAATGAATTTAAATGCTGTCCCACTGTGATTCATCTAAGGTTTGATCTAAAGTTCATTGAAGTCCAAGGGAGTCTCTCTACTAACTCCGGTAGACTTTCAAATCAGGTGCTAGAAAGGATGCTCATTTCTTCTGAAAAAGCAACTTTTTGTTGTGAGCCAGAAATGATGCTTTCCTGTAATTTTCTTGAACTATAAAAAAAGAAAACTTTGACAGTACATTTATAAGCCCAGCATTTAATCTGTGATATACAGTGTTTACGTCTACGATGGAAAAGAACTGTAACAGAATACTCTAAAATCCTAGCATAAAAGCCCAATCGTTCTGTGGATGTACATTGGAGCCACCAGTCTCTGCCACATGAAAATCTCACATTGTACATGCTGATCTTAATCCATATTCAGAAACACAGAAACCTCTTAAAGAAACTGCTTTTTATTGTTGTCTGGATCCAGGGGTAGCTAAAATTTAATGCTTCCAGTTTGTGTAATGTTTTGACTATGGATATATAATTTGACTTCCTTCCTCTCTTTGTTCAGAAATTAGGATGAAATAATGTTACTTTTGTAGGCAAAGTGAGTGGGTCAGATTCTCATGGAGTGAAGCCTTCTTAAAAAAGCATCCAACTCAGTATTTCTTACTGCGTATTTTTATTGTGATGTTTTTTGTCAGAGATGTGTGGGTGAGTCGCATTCCTTTATACTCAGTTGCACTTTGAGATACTGTAGTAAAATCCTTCTGACTTCCTTACACAATTAAGTAGCCCCAGTGGGACTTCCTTTTCCAGGTTAACAGCAGCTTTTTGTGTGAACGTGCAGCTTCACTGTTGACAGTCACTTCAAAAAAGTCTCTTTGAGGTATATTTTTCCTCCTTCTGTTACAATGAAGTGCTTCATTCTGTACATTAAAAAGATGTGCTAGAGCAGATCACATGAAAGAAACTTTTTAAACTGAGAAATATACTGGTGCTATATTCCTCCTAGTACTTGACAAGATATTGAATACATCAGTGAACTTGAGATTTCCATCAGCGGTTAAGAATAGGATTAAGAACGATCTTCTATTAATATTCTATGAATGGAAATGTGGATCACTTAAAGCAAAACATTAAAAGCCCACTTATTTTGTTCTGTCACAACTTGTAGGGAAAGCAACATGCATTACACACAGGTTATGTCTATACTACTAACCAAAACTGGCAAGAGGACCATTCTCTGGCCCTGATGGCACGTGGCACAGCTCAGATCATGTTCATTTGATTAAACTTGCCTCTTGCCCGAAAATGGGCCTCATCCATACTGCTGCTTGGGAACAACCCCTCGTTGAGGCTGTCTCTTGAGGTGTGCTCAGGCATTGCTGTCCCAGACCAAAGCCTTGCCGGAGACTGTACCAACAGTTGTGTACAGCCACAGCCCCATTCTCAATCCATGCCTTGGCCTTGTTTCATTTCCTCATACAGATTCAGCCAGAGATGGTAACAGAAAGAATCAGACCATTCCGCTAATAATCAGGGGTGTTCTGCATTTCCCAAGACAGCTATTTATCTAAGTAAACATAGATTGTGAAACAGGAGTTTATTTTTTAAGGAAAATTGTCCTTTTCTAGGATGAATGCCAGGTGGTTTGTTTGAAAGGATGATGAATTATATGGCTTACAGAAATTCATTGTGCTAGTATTGCCTTCTAATGTTGTTATGTAGGTTGAAACAGATTCTTTTACAGCTAGAATATCGCAGAAGCCAACAGTAAATTACTGTCTATATAGCTGTATACAGTATCTATACAGTAGCATGCTCAACTTTGGGGATATTTTAATTTTATGTCCTTTTTACTGAATCATGGTTTCATGTTTAGCTGAAAGATATTGTTCTTCAAATATGTGTGAAAAAGAAAAACAAAAAGACAACAGCTATTTTTACTTCCAAATACCCTACATTGATCACAATCTATATTTTTTCTGAGCAGCATTTCCTCTGGGTTTTTTAGGCTATGTCTCTTTTACTCCTTAGTTAGTAACTCCAATATGAGGTCTGAACCACTCCCCCTTAATAGTCATGTTGGAGCAGTCCAGGGAACTTTTCTTCTCAGGAATGATGGAAGATGTTCTAATGAATCATCAACAACTTTTAATTAAATAAAGAAATCGGCCAAACAGACAGAACTGTTGGAGTGAATTGTGCATGATCCTCTTACTGCCTTGTCATGGCCTCCTGATTCCCCTGGCCCATCAGGGTAGGAGAGTGGTGAGACATGCAGCCCCGTCTGCCTACAGAAAGCATGCGCTGCCTTCGGGCATCGTGTAAGTGTCATGGTGTGCTCTGTGTTCCGCTACACCGAGCACTTCATCTCAGGCCACAGGGAAAAAGACAGTAGCTCCTTGCACCTTTTGTTGACTGACTATACATGGCAGAGAAAAAGGAGGGGTGATCTGGAGTTTTCCCAGGCTATACTGTCATGGGAAGCGTGAGAGAGGATATGAACATAAGGACGTAAGCCATGCTATGGCACTTTCCCTTAGGTTCAGGGAATGGGCCAATTTTAATTCCTGGTATAGATATAGACTCAAGAGTTGGGGACAATAGTCAGATCTCTATACACAGTAACTAGCTTGTCACAGTTACTATTATTCAGAGTGTTAAATACACATTTGAAGCTAGAACCACAAAGAAACTGAGATTCTCAACTAAGAATACAATCCAGAACTACAGAGACAATAAATAAGACATTGCTGTTTTCAGATTTCCAAGCTTATATTCTAGAAATAATACAGCAGTTCAGATTTCTCATGTTATGTCAGACAGCCTTGAGTTGTACTACTTATGCCTTGAGCTATTATGACACCACCCCACCTTTTTGGCTTAGGATTGCTTTTCAGGTGGAGAGGTTTGTGTGCAGCCACACAAATGCTATTTCTGCCAAACATCCAGACATTCATTCATTGGACATTTGTCCACTGTAAGAGGAACTTTGACTATCTTAGAATTAAAGAATGGCTGAGGCTGGCAGACCATCTGGCAATGGTCTACTCCAACCCCTCTGCTCAGAGCTGGGTTAGCTGGAGCAGGCTGCCCAGGACAGTTTGGGTTTCAAACATCTCCACAGCTGGAGGCTCCAGAACCTCTCCAGGCAGCCTGCTTCAGTGTTCGACCAACCTGACTGTAATAGTGTTGTCTTGCAGAATGTTCGCATAGACTGAAATTCAAGACAGTTAGAGAATTCTAAATATACAAGCGATAGACTCTTTCTCCAAGAAGGATTTATTTATGCAGTAAAAGTAAATATATATTTTGCCTGGAAATGCAAGATGGATATAGAAAGACTGAGGGTCCAGTAAGTAAGATATCAAGGAGAACGAGATTGATTTCTTTTTCCTCTGGTTTCTGACTTTTGTAAGAATTTAAAATTATCCCAGCCCTGCATTCCTTAGTCCTAAAAGAAGATTAATTTTTATTTTCTGGAGCATATGTTTTTATTTCACGTAGACAATATGAGTCGGGTTCTCTTACATTCATCAAAACAGAACAAGAGGCCTAATTCCATTCTTAATAATGGAATTAGTCATAGAAATGCTGTAGAGAGAGGAATTTTGTTTCAGAAAGGAACAAAGTGAAAACTTTTTGCTTTTTTGTAAATGGAAAAAGAACACTATATCTACATACTGAATTGAAAAAAAAAGGAACAGTTTAATTTTAACTGTGGGACTATTTAACATTTTTTTAAGTTTTATTAGTTTCTGACTAATTTTCTCTGCTTTTCTTCCAGGTATAGGTGTATGATGTAAATAATGTGAGTTTATAAATAATTTTGATCTGATCCAAAATGCATTTGGGGGGGGCAAGTTTATTATTCTGTTAAAAAACCTACTAGTTCCTTGAATTAAAGTTTTATTGTCTCTGTTACTAAATCTGGTTAGGAAACACAGGAACAATTTGATGTATGATGGAACGGAGCAGGAACGTGTCCGCATCAGTCCAGCACATATAAAATAAAATGAAAGAATATGGTTTGTACACTACTGGAAGACAGAATTGCTTTTCTTTTCTATTAACTATCTGGAAGTTCTTTATCAAGACCTGAACTAAACTCTTCTGCTACATTAGGTTGCTTCCTCCACTTGTAAAATACTTTTGAAAATTAGATGGTTCATATCAGAATGGATCCCTGTGAGCTATTAAGAATAAATGATTGGATAAGGGAATATCAACTGTCTCGGCAAATCCCACTAATTTAAAAAATGCTTACCTTGTCTAGTTAACTGGATTAATACTCTGAGAATATAATAGTTTTCAGGAACTGTGCAGATGATAAAACTTGGGTACAGAAATTGCATTGCTACAGCCGCATGCAGGTTTTCAGTAATGAAATTGGGACATTTGTTGGCAGTCTGGAATATTTCAGACTCGTGGAGGTGGTCAGTGCAGTACTAATGCTTTTAAGGTGACTTTGTAATCAAATCGATATGATTCAGATCCACATTGAATGTAACCGTGAAGATGGAATCTCATCTTGAAAAGCAAAGAACATAATATGCACCGCATGCCCTCAGCCCACGATCGCCTCAGGCGCTCCAAGAAATGTGCAAACTCCCTCTCTTCCCCAAACTCAGCCTTAAAATTCAGGTCGAGAAAAACAAATGGAGAGCTGGTAACTAGAACTGTTTTTTATTTATCTGTACGGGCTGCCTTAAGGTTCAGGGCAAGAAGGCAGAACGAAGAGCTAGGAACTAGAACTATTTATTTACTTATTTGTGTGTGTATTTGTTCTCAGGTGAATATAACACATATCAGTGTCAGGCGTTGCACACTGCAGTTGTAAAGACAGTTTTCCCCCAGCTTTTGAACTACAGAGAACAATTTTTACATGCCAGCAGTATCTCTATTCTCATTCTTCAAGTTCTGAATTACTTTTTCTTTAAAAAGGGCATCCTCCGTAGGACACAGATGGCCTTTGAATTCCAGCTCAGTTGGATCTGAGTGAAACTAGACTTTAATTCCCTACCATAGGAAGAAGGAAGTTGAAGCAGGGAAGAAAAACAAGGTTTTGAAATGTGTCTTACATTTATGGACAAACTATAGGAACCACATTGAGAAAAAGATGATCTTTAGTCTCACAAACAGGGCCAGTAAATCTGTCTTTTGTTTATTAGGAATGAATCCCTGTAGGATTCCTGGAAAGAAAACAAAGCAATGATGTGCTCTGTGTTTAGCAAGGGTACAAATCCTCAAGTCGATGCACAAAGGCCACTTAGCGTGTACTTTGACTGTTAGTGCCACCGAGTCATGCTTGCTTGGATGCCAAGACATGTTTTCAGCAGAGGAAAGCAGACTCACCGAGCCAGCACGGTACCTCAGCAACCTGATGATAAAGCTTCAGAAGATCGTGGCTCAAGACAGGGCACCCTAGGTTTGGTCACAGATTTATTCTTTTGTGTCAAATGGCAGGGTTTTTTTGGTGTCAGTCTCCATGGTGATGAGTTTGACCGTCACCCCTGGGACAGCACTGAGAGCGGTTGTACAAAGCTCACCTTGGCAGATTTACCTTCACTGTTATGTATCACAGAAATCAGTGACAGCAAGCTATTGACATACTGAACTGCAGAAAGTCACAATCTTCCCATCTGAGGTATAAAAAAAAGCATTTCCTCATCTGGTAGGCCATCCGAACTGCTAATTACTGGCAAAAATGTTTCCTGTCAGATGTTATCTAGACAACTACAGAATACAAGTCAGTCTTACTTTTGCCAAAGCAATTAAAAGGGAGCTGACCTAGAACACATCAAAAACTGTAAAACACAATTTGCTGCTCTTTTACCTAGCCAAATACCTCAATCTCTGCCTTTCCTTTTTCCTCATTAGCCAAATTATATGGTAAATCAAAGAGGGAGAGGTGAACTGAATTAAATTAAATCACAAAGCAGGTGTGAGAGGGCAAAAACCGGATGTCAGTTTGACTGTCAGAGTTGATACTATTGCATGTACCAGGAGAACTCAATATTCTGGAAGAGTGTGTGGCAGTAAAACATCAGGAAATTATTTATTTAATTAAATAAATATAAATGTGGGCAGTTTAAAATCAGAGTCATTTTCATTCTACTTTGGGTAGGATGATGTGTTTGTTTCTGTGAATCAGGATTTTCAGTCAGCTGAGATTCTCAGAGAAAAGTAAAACTTTTTAGATGATTTGCTAGTGCAGTTGAAAAGTACAGACAAATTTGCCACCATGTCAGGCCTTTCTGCAGGACTGAGAAAAAAGTAGCAAGTGTGCAGCCTTTGCTTGGGCAGAGAAGTCTGAATGCATAGCTTTTATAGCAGTTTCATGCCAGAATGTGTAGCTGACCATAAAGATCTCAGCTTATCTCCCCCACAAAACCGTTAGGGCAATCTGTGCTGTTACTAGATTGCTCTATTAATTATAGAAGTATGTATGTACCTTTGAACTATACATAATATATGTATTTCATGCATTTATGCTGTTATATGAGCATATTGAAATACAAAACCTCAGCAACAACACAAACCAATCTAAATGTCTGTATATTAGCAGACCTGAAAAGCAACGATCAATATCGATGTGTGAGGGATTTCTGAACCTATCAACCCCTCCTAAACTTTGGACTGGAAGTGGAGATTCCTTTAACTATGCAGGTTTTAGCTGCATGCCATCTGTATAGATTCTAGAGGTGAATGTGTGTGGTTAAACATTCCTCGACTTTGCAGACCTTAAAGTATATTGAGAAATCAGTATGTGGATTCCCACACTGCTGAATTTTTAGAAATGCTGATGGTTTCACAGAATGCAATAAAGCTTTGCAAAATGTGCCGTTTGTTGTGTCTGTGACATTTTTTGGGTATGATTTACACACGTTTACCCTTGATATGAAAATGGATTATGCACTTACACCACACGCATTTTCTATCCCCATAAATATTTTCAAGAATTTCTTATATAATCACTCTAATAATCTGGTAAAGTTTAATACAGGGTCTTGCATATGTTCAATGTAGGTAGAAAATACAGGCTTTTAGGCCTTGAGCAGAAGAGATGCTCGGTGAGTTGACATGCATATAATTGCTGAGACCACTAATGCTGGGAGATGTGATCATAGGCAGATGTGAACTATTTTACACATGCGAACAGATTTGAAAAATGACTTTGCATGATTATGATGGAATTTGCGCAAGCATGCGTCACGGAGCACATCAGGCATAAATTAGGCTGCTTTGCAGTAGTCACAGATTTTCAATTTTAACTAACGCTGTGGAAATGCATTTATACCACACTGCAAACAATCTTCCATCATATGGTACAGAACTAGTTTCATCTGACATTGCACTGTTTAACTTCTGGAGGGTGGACAAATGTGACGTCTGTATGTGTCATGACACACAGCATTTAACAGGCAGAAAATATACACATGCTTCTGTTGTGAAAATTTATGCATGCAGCTTTTCTCTGGCTTTTCAGATGGGATTTGGCTCTGGATTAAAATATCTAGATGGAGGTGCCCATATGTGAGTTAGGTGTCCAAACTCCCACTACAGGCTGTGGTGACAGGGAGCTCAGTTCAGTCGCCCACATTCAGCTGCCTGGTGTCATCCGCATGGTGCTAGGATATGCCCATCTGGCCTCCAGCAAAAGCACAGATCTGCCACAGATCTGCCACCCCTGTGTGGTGTCAGGGACACGTGAGGGTGTCTCAGATGTCACCACACAGCCACCTTTAGGGGGCACCTATGTTCAGAGCCCTAGATCTCCATTGACTGCAGTGGGAGCTTAGGAAACCATCTCCCGTGAATAAATCTGTATTCAGATACCCTTGTTCAGATATCTTGATCTTGAAATGAACTGTACCTTCAGTATTTTGATCTTCTGAGACACTGTAAATGAAAGAGATGAAAAAGCAAATATTCAGGTTCAGTCCTGTTGTAGCATATCTCAAATTTTCAAATAAATATAGCATGTTTTCTTACATTCACTAGTATTTATGGCAAAAATGTTTCCCTATCCCTTTAAAAAGATTTGTTTCCTACTGAACTTCATTAATTTATGCACCACATACATTCAATAAGATCAAATTTCATCTAAAATGGTAGCAAGAGAGATGAAAACCAGAAAGAATTATGTTTTATCTTATTTTCTGTCATTATTTTTAGTATATTTAGGATTGTACTTCAAAATGGATTTCTGTAAGGAAAGAAACAGAGATATTGTAGGTAGTGTACATCTTATTGTCAGCAAATATAGTTCTTGCTATAATGACAATTTTCTGTGAATTTTAAAACAATATTTTGTAAATTAATATTCAGTAAAATTTACTATTAACCTGAAAGAGCAAGAGTCAGAAAAGATAAATAGAGGTACATTAGAAAGAGTTCTCCTTTATGCTCATTGTCAGCTTACTGTCTTTCTGCCGCAATGGCAACCCTTTGCTGGTCAAAGGGAGGTGCTTCCTCAAAATAACATTTTAAATAAGTTGTCACTGCTTTTAAGTATTGCAGCTGCTGGTCTTTGCCAGATACCTTCTCAAAATATTATCTTCCTTTTTGATTATGTAAATATGTTAACTGTTTCTCTAGTGATCTCTAATGATGTTTACTGCGATACAGATCCCATAAAGGCAAATGACCAGTTCATCATGAGGAATAGTATCTTGTGATTGCCATACTATCTACCAGGATCAACAAAGAAAGAGTATTTCCAATTCAAATACAAAATCTATATGCAAGCTAAATGTTCACCACTAATTAAAATCTGTCTTTTCTAAAGCATCCACCAAGCCTTAAAAACACAGATTTGTACAAAAGAATCCCCCATCTACTCCAGACCATTATCCTGCTTTAAGAGTAAATTAAAAGAGAAAAACATATTTCTAGTATATACCAAACTTAAAATAATGAACAAACCTAACCTTTTTGTATTTCCATGTATCAGCAATGTACAATTGTAATTAAAATGATTAATAAACTTCCTGAGTCACAAAGAATGGATAAGACTTACACTTGACAGTCTTTGAAAATGGTGGAAAAGTGAGCTTGAAAAGTCTCTTGAAATTCAATGTCTTCTGTTGCAGAACGGAAGGATCTAGTTCCATGAGACTCAAAAGCCAGCTCTGCTGTAAGGGATAAATTTCATAGTTAAATCTGTAATACACCGTACATGTTTGTTACAGAGAAAAAATCAACTCTAAATCAGACTCCCATTAGAGACAAAGAAATGCAAGAGGTAGATGGATAACTTGAATCAATACAGAGGATTTATTTTACTAAATAGAAGGATTCACTAGCATGATTGAAACATTTTAGCATGTAGCACCTACTGCTGCTGTAGGCTCCCAAAGAAAACTTCCAATGGTGTTAACAAGAGCTTTGTGTGAGTAAAGATCAGCTCACAGAAGGTAACTCCACTGCGTACGTTTAAATGGGAAATTCATACCACTGCTTTGCTTCTGTCGTGAACTACAGACACAGGGGTGAAATTTAACCCAAAGTGCTGTATTTGAGAATAGACCAGAATGTAATCAAATAAATATTTGTTGGCTTAGTAAATAATATGGATAAACCGTCAAGGCCCTGAGTGCATCAGCAGGTTGTAATTGTCCCGTAATGTCTTTCTGCATACTCCTCTTCTGCAGCTTCTGCCCCCTTCCTCATCCCAGGGCTTGGGCTGCCTGTGTTCAGGATCTGCTCTGATCTGGTGCAGATGTGCCACCTTGGAGCTGACTGCCACGAAAGCAGCTCTGTTGTGAGAAGGAGCCAGGAGAAGCATCACTCTCACCCTCCATCTGTGCACCCTGTGCCCATGAGTCAGGAGCTGCGTTTACACCACCCATGGTCTCTGCCTGAGCTCCTTGCAGGCATGCTGTGCCCAGCCTTGTGCCTGGCCTGTCTTGCCTGGCTGGCTGGACCTCAGACCTGCTGTGTCGCCGCCAGTGTGTCTGGCTATCCCTGGGCTATGCCAGCCCCACTCTGCTCTCCATCTTCAGGCAATGATATGGGACTGGACCCCATGCTGGGGAGGGCACTACCCTGCTTGCCTTGCTGTTGCCACAGCTCTTGGCTCTGTGTCCTTTGCAGGGCAGCTCACCCTTAATCCTCCCTAACATGAAGATCACAGGCTGTATTTTTGGTTATCTTAATAGTGGGAAGTGCTCTTGCTTATCAGATGCTCCGAAAATGGATGTTTGATCAATACTATAGACATCACAGGGCATTGGCCAATAGATTCAAAATGTTCCTCGTCTTATTACAAGCAGTGCTTGATTATTGGTGTTGATAATCCTTACCTGCATTTATTCTTATTAATTAGGCAATACAAGCTTAAATAGTTCTAAGTGACCGCTTCTCTAGAAGAAATGTTCTGCAATGTCAAAAGAAAATCCATTAAAAATTTCAGAAAAACAAGCTTTTACTAACTGAGTGCTCTGAAGTTGTCAGTGTTATTGCAAAGGAGGAGAAAGAACTTCTTAGCTTTTAAATTACCATCTACCTAAAGCAGAATTATAGTAATGACACTATAGTATTAACTGTAGTATGACACTGACAGCAGGTTGAGGGAGGTGATACTGCTCCTCTGCTCAGCACTAGTAAGACACATCTGGAGTGCTGGGTCCAGTGCTGGGCTCCCCAGTACAAAAGAGACATGGACATACTGGAAAGAGTCCAGCAAAGGGGCATGAAGATGACTTTTGAGTCATGACTTTTTGAGTCATCTTTTTTGAGTATCTGTCATATGAGGAGAGGCTGAGAGAGCTGGGACTGTTCAGTCTGGAGAAGAGAAGGCTCCAGGGGGATCTTACCAATGTATATAAATAAATATCTGATGTGGGAGGTAAAGAACTCCCCCAGACTCTTCTCTGTTGGTGGCCAGAGAAAGGATAAAAGGCAATGGGCACAACCTGAAATACAGGAAATTCATTTAAACATATGGAAAATCTTTTTTATTGTAAGGATAGTCATTACACAGAAGCAGATTGCCCAGAGAGGCTGTGGAGTCTCCATTTTTGGAGATATTCAAACCTCAAAAGGACACAGTCGTAAGTAACCTGCTCCTAGTTGCCCCAGCTCTGAGCAGTGGGGTTGGACTTCCCACCCTTCCAATTCTGTGATTCTTCACACCTGGCCAGGCTCCTTCCAAAGTCACTTAGATCATAATAACTGAGCTTCCTTGATAGGCTACTGCTATTTTGTTTATAGGAGTATTGATTTTTTTGTAGCCATCTTTCCTTGTACCATAGAGCATTCAGAGTTGCACCTGTATGTATGTGCCCTTCAACAGCAAATGGATGTTTCCAACCCTTTCTGCTGAAGCCCTCTGCTATGAATGTTACTCAGCCTGAAACCGCTTGTGTTCCAATATTCCCCTTTGCTTGCCATAGGTATAACTTTCCTTTTAATTATTTTCATCAAAATTATTTCCTCCACAGCACTTTTATTTTTTTCTCTTTTATTTCCCTACATCCTACTGACATCAGACTGGACACTTTGGTTTCTCATTCTTTCTGTTCCCTCCAATGCTACAAAACACCCAAGCCCAGAGCCATTCTTGGCAGCTCTGGATGGTGTGCTTTACTGGAGCACTGTAAGATCAAGTAATGAAAACTTGGTCTGGCACATTCCTTCCTGAGCTATAAAACAGTGTCTGTGTGTTTTCTAAGAGCTGGGACTGTCATAGGAAAACAGATGGAGTCAGAATGAGTTTCAGAGAGGTTTCTGCTACTTTAAGAAAAAGTCCCTTCCCTGAAGACAAAAAGAGGTCACAAAGTTTTCCCAAATTCAGTATTACCACTTCTTGTTGGTACTGCTATGGATTGGCACACAGGCATTTTCTTTCCAGTGTTTTTCTGGTTTTGTCTCTCAAAGCTAGAAAAAGCATCAAAGAACATTTCCAAGGTTGCAGCAATGCTGACAGTTAAACACCTGATTTTCGTAACGTTGTCAGGCAACAACATCTGGTACAATAATCCTACAAAGTACAAAGCAATTTCTAATTGCTATTATGTGTTCTGGAAATAGTGGCCTAATTTACCACAGGCTAAAATGAAAATCATTAGTTTTGCATGAGTCAGGAAATCAGAAATAAAACCAAATACTGAGAGCTGATTTTTTTCACCAACAACATCCCTGCAAAATGAGATTGTGTTCCCGTTTCAGTAGCTGATGGTAAGAATGAAGGTGGACCTGCTCATTTTTTTTAGCAAAAGCTTTTGTCCTCCCTGAATTCATGGCATAAGCACACCTGTGAAAGAGCTGAAACCAAATTGCCCTGAAAGATATTACATTCTTACATCGGGGCTAAAACTGGGGAGGGAATCCTATCTCCAGGTAATTCGTATGCAACCAGAATGCAATGAATGAGAGGAGATCCTGGCTTCTCACATCCCACAACATTGGCATTTTGGATAACATCTGCTGCACAACCGCTCTGAGCCGGGATTGACCGAGGGTGGAACCTGGTTCATCTGCATGTGTTTCCTCCTCTCTCTCCTTTCCCACACATACCTTCCCCCTGCTCAGCATCGTTGGCATGAAATAATCTAAATGTGCAGGGATTACCTGGGCAAGCTGAGCTTGCCAGTTCAGGCAATGACATACACTAATCTTGGAGGGAAAAGTGAATCATGTTTTGTTCTGGATTGCAGATTTCAGCTGTGAAAACAAAAACCCTGTTATCTCGGTCTCACCATTGGCCTCATACACATTTTACAGGTGTAATGCATTTTACACTTGTAAGAGGTGATTGGAGAAAGGGAATGTAAGTAGAAAAATGAAATGGACCAAATTGCCAGGGGAATAAAACTGGTAAAGTGTGTTGTATTCTGGTTGTGTTATAGCTTTTCCTTAGAACCTATATTAACATGATTATGCAAAAAGTTTAGTGAAAAACTTTAAGGTATTGCAAAATAACCCCTGTCAATTATGCTACAGTGCATATACTGGCAACACTGAAATGTGGACAAAAAATCTATAAAATAGTTTGAACAGCATCCTGTGGGATTGCAAAGTCCTATCCTTGCCTGGCAAACTAGATACAACTTTAATAGTGTTCCCATGGCTACCACTGTGCTGTGTTTGATAATAAACCTGAGGTATCTGAAAAAAATAATAGGAAGGAGTCGCATACCTCTGCATGTGACTAGGAAAGGGAATTTTACTGATTTGCATACTCAGCTTTATTCACTGTCACTGGTGTTGCAGTGTTTTCTTTCCCTTGATGTTCTTCTCTTCAGTACAGCTGAAGTACTACCTCACCGCTCACTGCAACATGCCCCCCCTGAGAAGCAGTGCCTCTGACTGCTGCTCTTTTAGCCAGCACAAAGTGAAATACACCCTTCTGTGTCTTCTGTTAATTGAGGAAATAATCAAGCTGCCTAGTATTCTCATGAATAGGAAAAAAATGCAATAAACCTTTCCTTTGTCACTGAATACTTGGGAAGAACTAGGGATTATGATTGTATTCCATTTTGCATTTAATTGTCTTATTTTTATTTGCCAAGGTCTGGCAATATGCTTGGTTTCATACAAGGCAGAGGAAAAAAACGTGCTGTCCTAGGGAAATCAAATGTGTATAAATACTAGGCATGTATTAATTTGGCCACTATTGTACAGAGCTCACTGCTGGCAAAGAGAAATAAGTTGTAAAGGCTTACATCAGTCCTGATGTCTCCCAGAGTCTTTCTTGAGAGCACTGATGTATACCAGAAGTGCATTAGAGGGATATGAATGTGCAGGCATACTGACCATTTCAGAGAGGTCAAGATTCACAAAAAAAGGCATACAGAGTACAAAATATACAATCAGTTTTGTTACTTTATACATAGTTTAAGAGATGGTGAACTGGAATCAACAAGAGCAGTGGCATGGTACTCAACAGGCCGAAAGAGAATATGAAATGAAAAGTAGGAGAAAGTGGACGGAATGAACAAAATGGAAATGGGCAATCACAGAAATTTTACAGCAGCATCCTAGATGAAGGCGCAAGGTGAAAGAACATCGTGGCAATTTAAGTAAGAGGTTACTACACTGGGATACCCAGATGTTTTTGGTAGGGAACATCAGAAGCTGAGAGAGAGATCTCACCCATGAGTCCTGCTGGAAAACTAGAGGGGGAAAATGAGGGCTAGAAATCAATTCTGAATTTTTGAAGCCCCATCTGAGAATGGGGAGTGTAAAAGAGAGTGAAGAATGAATGCAGGGAAAGAGAGGGAGAACTCACTTGTCAATGTGGAAGTGGAACGATGCTGTTATAGCTGTTACATAAACATGTATATGCATGCATATATTGACATGAACTCAAGTATAAGAAAGATGAGGATAGAGAGACTGATTTTTTTGAATGACATCATCCAAGATCAGGAATAATATATAGAAGGGAAAGAGAAATAAAATGAATGTAAAAGTGGAGCTCCATGGGGCTTCAGTGTTAAGTGCAAGAGAGAGGAGGAGAAGGTAATTGTAAAACACAGTTGAAGCGTTTAGAGAGGGGCTAGGAAACCGAAGTGCCATGCAGGATTAAGGTAGGGAAAATGATAGGTTTTGCTGAATGTAGCCAGTAGACTGAGATGGATGAAAGTAGAAAGAAGGTCTAGAGAGAGAAGAGGTCACAGCTGACCTTGCTAAGGGCTGTTTCAGTGGAGTGGAAATGGCAGAGAGCAGCTTGGGGGGATCTGAGGGGAGGCGTAACGTGGAGGGAGCCAGAATGGCCAAGGCAGGCAGCATGCGAAGGGGCTGCCACAGCCAGGAGGAAGCAGCAGCTGCTGAAAGACAAGAGGCGTCATGGCAGGAACCGAACCACACAATGACATATTAAAAGACAAAAAGAAAAGAAGAACATAAATGAAGGCTGGCTTGAATTAAAACTGATGGGTGACTGTAACTTAAGAGAAACCAGGAGGGTGGAAGTGAGTGGGAGAAGCAGAAAGGTAACAGAGATAACAGAGATGAGAAAGATTCCCATGCCAGAGCTCTGGCAGAGGACAGACAAAATGTGATGTGTGTCTGGGCAGGGAGACTGGAGCTGAAAGGGAGGGAGATAGTATACCAGCTCGATAGAGGCTGAATGATATCCAGTCAAAGCGTAATCCTTCGTGCTGTGTTGTGGTATTCTAAGTCAAGATACAGTTTAACACAGCAGAAAAAGAGGAAGTTTAGAATATTTTGCTGCCATTTATGAGCAAAAAAGCCTATTAGTTCATCTAGTCTGCCCTTCAAGACATTGCTGATTTAGGGGCCCTTAAAATTCAGCTAGGTATCCCTGTATAGAGCACAGTACAAACAGATGAAGGCATCTGGAGAGATGAAAGTGGCATATGGAGAACTCATCGATAAATGCTTGCCTCTATCACAAAGCTTTTCCAGTTTCAGTGTTTCCTGGTCCATACCCAGATGAAAACAAAGTGTTATTGAGCTTCTTTCCAATAAAAGAAACAGAAAAACTCAACTCAGAAGTACACTTTATTCAATCCCCATCCACATGGAAGATCCAGGTTCAAATATGTATTTGTGTACACACGCACAATTTCTGTGTACATTTGATTGGAGTTGATTTGAGTCATCTAAAAGACCAAAAAAACAAGGCATATGTCATCTACTGGAAGATGACATGTAAAACTGTCTTTTTCATTATTTTTTGTAGTTTTTGAAAAGATTTGAAATCTGGCCTGCAGGTAAGATGGCTAGCTAGCTTTTGGACTAGCTACCTTCTGCTGTTGGTACAGCAAATTTCATATTTCCTCTATCACAAAAAAATACTGAGGACACAAGCTGCAATTCCTTGTGACCCA
This sequence comes from Gymnogyps californianus, assembly GCF_018139145.2. Lineage (NCBI taxonomy): Eukaryota > Metazoa > Chordata > Aves > Accipitriformes > Cathartidae > Gymnogyps > Gymnogyps californianus. The sequence goes on from NC_059471.1 coordinate 183,762,772, forward strand.
GTATTGCTCTCCGGACAGAAATGTAGTTACTGACTTCACAGAAAGAGGATGAGGCCCTAACTAGTTACCAACAGAAGCAGTAATGGACAACAACGTGTTTGACTGGAGAAACTATCAGTCTTGTTAGGTTTTTGTATGGCTTCTCTGACTGAATAAATAAATTTAAGTTTCATGCTTTTACAGCAGCTCTTTACAAAGCATTCTTTCTACCTAATGCTTTGGGTTTACAGTCTTGCTTTGAAATTAGTTTAACAGGGCTTTTTTACAGAGGCATGGAAATCAGCTTGCCCTTATAGGCCAAGCAATGCGCTCCTTGTTTCCTGAGCCTGTCCAGCAGTCAGAACGTCCCCTCTTTTGGAAACTTTAATTAGACTAATGGTTAACTGCATAGACTTACTGTCAAGCCATTTGTCATTCCAAAATTATAACAAAATCAGCAACTTACATTGGTTTTAAAGTTCTTATCACCAGCTAGAATTTCTTACTTGTTTGTAAAGTCTTCTTCTATTAATTGTAATATTGATTATGTTGCCACAAATTTCCCTAAAGATTATACCTACAAGATTTAGATTGCTGAAATAAGAAAACATAGAGGAAAACAAGAGCAATGGAAGGAATACACATCTTCTTGCCTGCTGCTTGTTAGCTGGAAGTACTGCAAACCTATTGGCAATATGCCTTATGTGCTACTCTTTCATGAGGTTTAATACTTTAGTAAATCAGAAAGTCAGAACTGATTAGGCACTTTCAGATTTTAAGCAAATGTCTCAGAATTATTACTGTGCCTTAAATAAAGATTACCTTTGCATCCATATTGCTACTCTGAGGCACTGAGCGAGGCAGGGGTGGGGATTGTTGTGTGGTATTTCTCCCTCATGTGAACTGGAGCACATTTCACACTAAACAGTGGACGTGATGAAAGGAAGGTTCCTCTGCTCCCTCCCCCCATAAATCCATCCCTGACTGAATGCTATTTTATTTTACAGTGTATGGCTGTATTATAAAACAGTTTCAGTTTGGAATTTTAATTGGTACAGTCCAGACCCTCCTACAAATGATGAGGAATTCAGCTTCTCATCTTTGCTCTGAAAAGGAAAATGTCATCCTAATTCTACTGAAGGTTGCAAACGTCCCGTGGGAGGTAGAACCTTGCAAGTTGCAAGGAGATTAGGGTCATGCTTAGTCTGAGTTTCTAGCAAATCTTTCCTGGCTCAACAGCATGGAAGTGAGTAGCATCTAAAGGAAAAGGAGAACTTTCCAAATGGAAGATACACCAAATACTGAACTGTTACTGCAGAGCATAATAGAAACCACTCTGCTGCGTTAATTGTCCAAGTGACGGAAATATACCAGTCATTCCTTGAAGCTTTAGTGAGTGCCTAATTAATTCACTCCTGAGATCCCAAACAAAGTAACAGTCAATTAACTGTTATGCATGCCTGCTGCAGCAGAAATGATCTATATGAGCTACACCTGGAAAGAGTTAATTTGTAGATCAAGACAAAATGGGAAACACTGGAGGAATAAACACAGGAGAATGACTGAAGATGGACTTGAATAACAAAACCAGATCAATTCTCCTGTGGATGTGCTCGCATAACCCCTCTTAATGGAAATTACATGCATGATACATCAACAAGAAAATATAACCTGAAGTTCATATTTTTCAGTGATAAGATGATCCTTATTTAAAGATTATAATGCCACAATGTTAGTCACTGATCTTTACTTGCAGTTCAAGAAGTGGAATGTGGATTTAGAAAGAAGTAGTACCACATGAAGTAAGCAATTAATTATTTTTTGTTTAAAACTATTATGAAAAATATAGACTTAACTGTTTAGGTGGAAAAGGCGTGCTAATATGTATTTAGAGATTGAACTGGAGTTAAAAAACAAGTGATATTAAACTAGATACTAAATTTAGATCTTAATGGTATAGTGTCAAAAGCTAAAAGCATGTTATTTACAAGTTATTAAGATCCCAGATCAGCGCATCTAAGTACAGATTTGTAATGAAATATAAAGTTGTATAGACAGAATTCCTTGGGCTCTGATAAAGGTACTTAAGGACAAGAAATTGCTATAAGTGTTTATGGAGCATATATTGTAATATTGGTGTACAACTCTGTGAAGACCTAATAAAATTTAAGAACATTTAAAGGCTGGGATTCAGTTAGCATATGGAACAAATAATGATTAGGCTTTCAAACAGTCAAGATGGTTGACAAAAAAGCACCTTTAATGGTGATGAAAAATCCAGATGGAATAGCAGATGAGAAGCGCCACATGAGTAGAAATAGAGAATGTGGCTGTTCAGAGCTGTGAGTACAGAGGCCTGATTTAGAGCCCAGGAGATCCACACAAGGATCCCTCACTTCCCTCAGCAGTGTTTTATATATTTACTGCCATATCAAGAAAAAATTATGAAAAGCCAGACACTGCCAATCGCTGTGATATCTCACTGGAAATATTTCCAATAACAATTCCTCATTAAGAACAATTTCCTGAGATATGTCAGTCCTCTATGTTCAAATCAATGTTAACACATGCTTTATTGATGTTATATAGCAGTAATTAATCAGAATCTTAGGCAGTACATAAAAAATCTATTATGGTTATGGAGTTACTTTTAGCAAGCAAACTTGCATCCTTATCAGAAAATTAACTATTTGCTATTTGTTTTCTTTTGAAAACTACCACACTGCTGGCAACAATTCTTATTAACTTAAACTCATATCAGATATACTATCATATCTTAGATTTATGTCATTAAGTACTCTACAGTTACATGAATCATTACACTTACCTCATGAATATTAGCAAAAAATTTCCAGAGTTTTCTGATACGCTAAATTTTATCTTGAAAACAGGAATATTATGAAGCAAGAGATCTCAGCCAGCTCTTCTAAGACTCCTGGGTGCAAAACATCTAGGCCTACTAATTTAAAAAAAGTTTAATTCTAGAAGCTATTGTTTAACATCTTCTGAAGTTATCAGTGGAGAGCAAAATATTTATGTTCGTAATATGAATATTTTATTCTTTTTTTTTCTGAACACACAAAACCATCATTAATATTTTTATTATCTCCATGTATTAGTTGGCACATGGCACTGGATTTTGTTTAAAGGCACCTCCTTTTATTTTCCTCATCCCCTATGAATTTTTCCCAATAATTTCAGCTTTTCTTCTCAAAATTTATTCTTTAGACTGATTTATATTGATTACTCTTTCCTCCCTGTTAAATATTTTTTTTCTCCTAATTGTTTGTTTGTTTAGTTAGATGTGGGGAAATTGCCCCCTTTTTTGACTATGAAGTTTTAAGTTTTTGTATTCACTTTAATAAAAAATTCCTAATTCTTACTCCTGCTTTTTTCTAAATCTCCCTCGGTCAACTTCATTTATAATTTCCCTCAATTTTGAAATCATCCTTCTTAAACTAGCTGGACAGCCTACTACACAATCAATGAGGAATAAAAATTGCCTAATTGATGTGTTTTGTGTAAGCCTGAATTTTAATGCTCTGATCTGCAGTTCAAAATTAAAGCCTCACCCAGTACATTTCTTTTGCTACAATACTACAGTTTTGACAAAACACCTCAAAACACTAGACAGCCAGCTTAATTTTCAGTGGTGTTCGTGGAATTAGATGGTTCTACACAAGATCTTTAACACAATAAAATCCTGAAAGGAAATAAAAGCACAGGATTAAAATGTGATGACCGGCAAACTGATCACTTTAGATCTGCAAATGAGAAGGAACTTCTTCTAGGAAGATACTTCAGTATCACTTTTAATGTCTACTAAGAAGTTATTAGATTTCTAATAATGAAAACCTGGTTCTTTCACTCCCACCTCACTGTCCTTCTGTCCCTAGTTATAAACAAATGTGGTGATTTTGAGTCAAGTACCTTAGCAAATTTGTGATAGAAGATGCTTTGCAACTCTGGCATTCAAATGCTCAGTCAGTAACACAACCATCAGAAAAAACATCACTAACTTCTACCAGAAACCTGTATATTTCTCTCTTAACAGAGAAGATAAAAAACATCACTAACTTCTACCAGAAACCTGTGTATTTCTCTCTTAACAGAGAAGATAAGATACCTCTCTTATCAGGTACCAAATGACTGCATGTAACTGTTCTCGCTAAACAGGAATCAAACCCAACATTAATGACACACTCAGAGGCTGGGGGTTTTTTTGGTTTTGGTTTTGTTTTTTTTCAACTGAAACCCATCCTTTTGTGGAGACCAGACCCTTTCTAAGGATTTAATTCTCCTAGTGAGTAAGTGGTAGGACACATTGACAGCTCTGTTGCCATCACTCACCATTTAGTGGGCATGAAAGACAGGGAAAGGTAATTCAGCTTGCTAAGACTATGCTCACAGTAATAAGCTTATGCCAGTGGTGCAGTTTCTAGCAGCCCTAGAGCTCTTTTAAGGATGTTACAATGATCATGTGAGCTCAGTGTGAAATCCACTCATGTCCAAACCTCCCAGTGATCCACATTGTTTTTGTGGACTGGCTGCACTCAGGCTTGACTCAAATCAACTGCCTCTCTTAGCAAGAAAATGTAAGTCCTTGTAGAGAAGATGGATATGACTATCCCCTAATGCAGTCTAAATCTTCATCCAGGACAGATCCAGACTAGCTTGCAGGACGCCCATGCTACAACTCACCCTCTGGCTTGTTCTTCTCATTCGCAAATTAGAACTGGAGGGCAAAGGAAAAATCTTGGACAACACCTATAATCTGGTTGAAAAAAAGAGAAGACATCTGATAGATTGGTTGAGCTAAAAAACTACCGATGAAATCAGGTAGTTTAGTTTTAAGGAGAGTTCATGGACGTAAATGACGGTCTGGTTCTATAAAAGGCTCTTAAGATGACAAAGTCTTGAAAGGAAATAAAAGGACACAATTAAGAAAGTTGACCAGCAGACTGATCATTTTATATCTGGTAAGTCAGCACAAATGTCATTTTAGGCATGAGATACAGAAAATTAAAAACCTCTTTTAAATGGAATTCTTGCGCGCTTATGAAACACACAGAGTGTATTACTGCAATTTAATAAACTCTGTTCCTCTGCACCTATTATAAAGTAAGCCATATACTCAGGAGAGTAAGATAGGTTCTTAATGCCAGCGAAGCAAACCTACATGAAAAATGTGCATTCCAGCTCAGAGACAGTTTACAAATTAAAACAAAACAGAGAAATTAAGTAAAGGATGATGCATAAGTTAACAGTGCCTGGAGGCAGCCTTAGCTTTAATGCCAACAAATCATGCGGGTTTTACATAGTTATTCAGTCCAGTATTCAATAAAAAATGAGGTTACTGTAACAATACCAAACATATCCTTAAAGAAACACACTCAGCAATAAGTCATACGAACTTTACAGTGCAGTGAAGAGAGTAAATATATTATACATTTAAATAGTGCATGTTTTTTCAGGGTTTGAAACTTAAATATGAGCTGTGAGGTAGCACTGGAAAGATATAGTCAATGAATTAAATTAGGAGTTACTGTATGATAGGACAGTTATGACATGAGCTCACTGAAATATATATTTGTATTATCTTAAATATTTTGGAATGAAAAAAATCATTTTTCCCTAAAATAATCCTTTTTTTCTAGTAAACAAATGTTTGTGATTTTTCTGTCTTACTTTCACCTTTACTTAAGGTGAAGACAGAATAAAGATAACATACTGAAGAAATAAGAAAGAGAGAGAGAGAGAAGGAAAGAAAGAAAAGAAAGAAAGAAAAAGGAAGATAAATGGAGGAGCGGGGAGAAATTACAGACCTCCACTTAGCAAACTCAAAAGTTTTAAAAAAAATCACTTTTTGCATATTTAGGGGGAAAACAAAAGATCAAAATACCATAAATACATAATTTTTAGTTCTCCTTTCTCATATAAAAAGCAGCACCACCCCCAAACTAAGGTTTTCTCTAGAATGTCATAATTAAATATTTTCTAAAGAACAGTATTTTGGGATGGATTTTGGGATGGGTTGAGATGGATTGAAAAAAATTTCAGTAACTTCAAAAAGCATTTGCCACAGGAAAAGATGTTGATTGCCATTATTAGTGTTGGTTTTGTTGTTACTTTTGTTATTCTAACTAGTGTATATTTTAATATTAATGAAAACCACTTCTTTCTAGCAAAAGTCTTAGCATAAAACAGACCCTTGCATTTTTAATCATGGAATCACGTTCATTGCTATTCTAAGACTTGTATATATTCAATTGCTTTAGGAAGTGAAAGAGAAACAACAAAATGGAAAATACTGTGGCTATGCTATCCTCCTTGTCCAAATGGTTTGAATTTAAATATTAAATTGAATGAATAACTCTGAATAATTGAAGATTACAATCTTCACAATTATTCATACAAATGGCTGATTTTATTTTAATATTTCAGCACTACTTAATTTCTTATGGCAGAAGAAAAGAGGATTCTAGATGGTAACATGAGGGAAAGGTCAAGCAAGAAACAATTTCTTCGTTTATTTTCACCTTTATGTAAAAAGCTGCCAAGTGATGCCCTGCTGGGGCAGAGTCAGGACCAGCTGTAACTCACTTCTCTATTGCCCCTGTTATTGGAATCGGTTTTTTTTTACATCAGGCTTTCTGGAATTGGTACAACTGCAAACCCTTCCCTTGGAAGACTTCTATGACATCTGGAAACACTAGATTTTTTTAGAAAAAAAGGCTGGGTCCTTTTCAGAAGAGAAAAATGCTGCAGGTGACAGTAGAAAGGGAGTGGGTGAGACTTTGTATATATAACCAGACTGCCTAAACGAGAAGAAAAGGAAGGTCTTAAGAGACAGGGACTGGGGGAAAGGTAAATAGCATGAGGCCTGACATATCTGATTGTAATGCAAAGACTGTATCTGATTTTATTAGCCCTGTGTGAAGGGGAATGAGTGCTTGAGAAGGGAGGGAGAACCCAGACCTCCACAGCTTCGAAGAAGTATGGTGTCCAGGGTGGGAGCGTGGGCTCAACTCTGCTCTTACTCGGGGTCTGTGGTATGCGCTGGAATAGGAGGAAGCCTCATGTCTTTCCTCTTTTCTAGTAAGGGCTACTCTTCAGGTGGCCAAGCAGGGGAGCAGACTGAAACCAAAGTGCTTTCTGGTCACTGGGAATACAATGCAATTGTAGTAGCAGCTTGAGACAGACTTTTGAAAAATCTCACCTGTTCTTACAGTGTGTAGCTTTTGGAAGCTTGTAAGATGGATCCCGCTTCTGATGGATGTCCGCTTCGTCATGAGAGCACAAGAGCAGGTGGGACATGTGACAAACAGACTGCCTGACCCATTGCATCAGAGCCTGGAGGCATTCAGGTCAGCTCTCAAGAGGATCTTGCCTCCTCGTAGACTCAAGGATAACCTAAGCCTCGTGGACATAAGGCAGTTTTGGGTTTGAACGTGCACTTGAAACATGATATAGATGTGCTGGTTGAAATCATGCAGAGAAAATGGAATACCAATATACAAGCTGGGGTGGAAAGGTAAATCTGTTGTGGTGGTGTTGCTGAGAAATAATGGTGTCTTTTCTTTAGTGAGACTCATGTGTCGTAATGTGCATGGGGTTCTGCAGCCACTGCAGGGAAAATTACACTTGGCGGTGCAGGGATTTAATAAGTGTTCCTGTGTTACACGTATGTTATATCTGTTTGAAGACAAAAAAGAAGAATCAGCTAGGATCAAGACCAGGTCAAGACATAAGCATTAAAAGATGTAGGCGTATGATACACGTGTCTGAGGGGAACACAGTTTCTATCTCCAGGTAGCTTTATGTAATCATCACTGTCTGGACTTACAGCTGGGGTCCAGCTTTACACTCCGTCTGTTGAAAGGGGTACCATTGCTCAGGAAAGGAACAGAAGTTTCCTGAAACTGGAAACAGAGCAAAAATTGGCCCATACCCAGATCCTGGGCTCTGATAACTACTCCCATGGCAATTTTACACATTTCATGCAATGATTCTTTTGGTATGAAATGCAGAAATATTCTTGGCAGCAAAAAACAGAATAAATGTGAAGTGGCTCAGCCACATGTTATAGAAAACATGAAAAGTGCCACAACATGAAAATCACCCCAATCAGAAGTTACAGACTTCTACTCATTTTGCCCAAATAAAGTTCAAATTCTTTTTTGCATTGAGACTTTCCTTAAAAATGGGAATTGAGAGTCTTTCCATCAGTCAGTACTACTTATACCATGAAGATTTAGACTTTCTTGTAAGAACCCACAGGTGCTGAACCACACAGAGCTGAGGTGGGTTTTGGGCTGGTGTCCAGTTCCCTGCATAAACAATCCAATGATTAGGCTATTATGTAAAAAGCAGCCACCTAAAAATGTTTTTAGGGTCCTTGATTCTTTAGATGTGTATTAGACACACTGAGAGGTCATTTATCAGATCAAAATCCTTAGGGGACTTCAGCAAAAACTAATTTGGCAAGATTAATCTAATCTATTTTATATGTCTACAGTGCAGACAGCCACTTTGGCACATCTAGGGTGTGATTCATCTTCTGATATAGACATTGAAAACAGATCAGTTGAATCCTGCAGCAGAAATGCTTATTTCTTTCCATTGGTTCTGAAGAGATTATAAAATCTGTCTTATTATAAAGCATTCTTTCCACTGGTTTGCACAGTCACAGATGTCTGTACCTTAAAGACATCTAAACTTAGAGGAGAAGACTTTTATCCCTACTTTGACCAGGCTCAAATAAGAGTTAAGTCCTGAGTTGCTCAGAATTGGAGTGGTTTCAGGCTCTTCCAGAAGCAGTTTGAATGGCCTTTTGCTTTTTAAAACAGATGAAGGACCCAGCTAGTAAATTTAAGCACCTCTAGGATTAGGTAACAGCGGAGTATGGTTTTCAGATCATCATTTGGGCCCTCGGCAAACCTAAACTTTCTGCTTTCAGAATGCAAACCTTTATTAGACATACTTCTGGATTCACATTTTCATGTAAATTATGTTTTTTTCTTTGTTTAGAAACTTTTTCTAAACTTCAGCACTAAACTCTCTGCTCATGCAAATTTGTCAACATTTGGTTAATCCATTTGGCAACTGCCAGCTTACTTGCCTCTGCATGTACTTCTTTTACTAGCAGGCCATAATATACAGCCTTTTTTAGGGAAAGATCTAGAAAGAATCTTGACTGAGAAGATCATTTATGAGTTGCAATGGCCAACTAGTGCTTGTTCTTCCATATCCCTTCCACAGCAGTCAGAATCAGCTGGTGCTAAGTTGTCATCTGTAGCTCATATGCAGAGCTTGCTAGAGGTCAAATTATGATTCATTTTGGAAATGACAACCACACCCTCTGTTATTTTCATAGCTGGCAAAACAGATACGAAAAAATCAAAAGACAGAAATAGATGTAACTTCAACTGATACTAGAGTCTAAAGAGGCACATCGCAATTTTGCATTTATATGCAGATATCACACATAAGGCAGAATCGTTCATACTCTAATATCCTGTATATAATTGACTGTGCCTTTGTATCTTGTTTCTTGCTAATTTTCATTGTCTTGCATTTCAGACTAATCTGAATACATCTTGTGTGACTTGAATAGATGAGACTGAACTGTGCCCCCACATACTGACATTCCTCCTCATCGCTAGCCACAAGGACATATTAGCTTATTTCTGTTCTGAAAGCTACACAAAAGGTTGCCTGTTTCTCACTGAATTTGTAGCACCATGAATTCCAGCTGCCAGAACTCCTGCTCACATTTGATATTCGTGCTCTACGACAGCTTTCCAGATAGTATGGTGAAATCACAGTGTTAAACATCTTCCACGACTGAGCCCCAAATCACCAGTTGCTTCCTCCTAGGCTACTGCTGGCAAGACTGCTGTCTGCTCCTTGTTTTAAAAGACACTGGTTTGTGTTGGTCAGAGGTTGAAATGATTCCTTCTCAAATTATTTGATCAGTGTCCTGTCTTCATATTTACAATAGCACTTCTGGAATTTGTGTTTAAGCAGAGGACCTTTTCCTCCTTCCAAATTAACCTTTTTATCATCAAGGATCATTTTATTTTAAACAGGGGAGAATTAAAAACTGTGATTCACTCTTAGAATTAGCATTGCCAAATGACACTTAGAGTAATAGGAGCTGAACTCCTCTGGTTTGTTTGTTTGTTAAACGTCTGGTGTTTTAGATGGACCTCAAGAGTAAAATGAAACATTTTCTGTAACTAGAGAATGTAGTCATTATTAATATAAGTAAAGGCCCGCTCCATATGTTGGTGACCTTGGAAGCAACATTTTATAGGTGGAAAGCAAAATCGGTTACTGGGAAGCTGTGAGGCTTTTGAAGGAGCCACCTCAACCGCACTTACAAGTGATTCTGAATTACTGGCTAGGTATACCACACCATTTTGTTATTCTATTAATAATCTTATGGCCAGATTCAGAAAGTGCTGCAGAAAGATGGTGTAAAGCAGCAGAATTCAACTGGTGATGGCATCAAGCAGATCCATACAGGCAGAGGACTGGGCTCTATGCCTGAATGTAGGTTGCCAATGTCTCAATTAGCATCAGGCTGCTTTTTGAAAAAGATGGAGTTTTGCTTTCTTTTGGATAAGTGGATGTGAAAGCAGATTGGTTTTTTGGTGTTCTGCATTGTTTTCAAGCTCTGTTGCACAATTTCTAAGTGTATTTCAGAAACTATTTCATCTTGACTCTATTATCCCCATTTATAACTAGGATAATGTGTTTTCCTCCACACATTAAAATAACTAAATACAACTAAAAGCCAGTGCTCTCGAAGACTTTGATAAGAAATGATAAACACACACAGATGAGGTACTAATAAACACTATGTAATGGCCTGGCTTTAATCACTGTGGTGTCTGTTTTATTTCAGGGCCTTGTACCTCTATCGCCCGTGTCCCAACCTAACAATTGGGACAACCTATCCTGCGTTTCATTGCCTGATTTTGATCCAAATCTTACCCTGGTTTAAGAAAAACTTATCATCAAAACCAACAGAAACCTCTGTTGCCTTTAACTTGATTAAGCTAATATTTTCTGAAGACCGTCATTTTCTCTGAAGAACTTTGGCCAGCTCTACTGATTTCTGATAGCTTTTAGATCCAGGCTGCTTAGGAGACTGGGTATCTATCTGCATCGGAGGATCTGTCTATTCTGAGCATCCCCAGAGACATGTGCAGGTCCCCTCCACTACAGCTAAGTGGAGACTGTCTGCTCAAAGGCTCAGCACTCCTGAGGGACAATACAGAGAAAATGCAGGAAAATTCTGCTGATGAGGTACATTTCAAATAAGAACCACACTAATCTGTACCCCTAATGACTTGCTGTAGATCTCAGTGATGTTAGTACACAGCAATGTAATCAAGGAAAATAGGTGAATATTTGACAATTACGATTTTTAAAGGTGATGGTGATAAAAATACTCTACTTGCATTACTGACATAAGGAATAATGAAACAGCCAGTAATTATGACACATAAAACATTTGCTGTGAGTGAAATTGGTACTATGTGACTCAGTTGCACTAAGTATTCTCTTTCAACACTGTTGAGCTAGCTGAAAACTGTGGATGTGTTTTATGTAAAACATAGTAGTAAAAGGATAAATGAACATAGTGGAAGAAAAAAGAGGGTTAATACATTGGATTTATTTTCATTTGAGTTTTTTATTTGCTTTTTAATTCATACATAGTTAGATGTATATTATCTGTTGAGATTTCATAATATTTTTCTCTATTGCAGTAAAGCTTCTTGCCTTGATAATTATACATATTTGGAAAATGACTAATATTAAAAGCAAAATCATTCTATATTCCTGCTGTATTTCTCAGATTTTTTTTTTCTTAGAATCACTGCATATTCTTTTCAAATTCTCCTGCCTCTCACTTACCAGAAACTATGCATTTCTATAACTCTATACGTGTGGAGCTTCAACAACAAATTAGTGCCTCAGAGCAGGGCACAGAGAGAAATGGTTCATGCAGTGTATGTGCACAGCTGACTGCGTTATTAATTGATCTTAATTCTTCTTTACTAATGAGCTCTTCAACCAAGTATCTTTCTATCCCAAAGGAAAAGAAAAAATCATTTAAAAAAACAAAACAAAACAGAGAAATAAAGCAAACTAGTTTCCTTGTGCCAAAATAGGAGTGGATACTTAATATAATTTCACATTTAACAGTGCACTAATAAAGTGAGTTTCACACTAATAAAGTCTGGGTTTGGTTCTTCTTTAAAATAGAAATATTTTGATTGTTTTGAATGAGAGCATGCATTGTGAAAGTACTATAGATGCTGAAGGAAAGTGTTCTTTTGTGTTAAAGAAACCATTTTTAACACTTCTCTTAAGTTTGCTAAAAATAACGTAAAATGCTTCACCACTGCCACCAGAATCAATCTATTAAATGAAGAGCAACATTGTCCCCTAGTGGTGGAAGAAATATTTTATCCCAGACAAAACGAAGGTTGATTCCTGCATTGAAATACTCAGTATTGTGGATTTCCAGAGAACAAAATACTCCCCAGCAAATATGGATAGTACTAAAATCTCCTAGGGTTCAAGTATGCTGGTTCTCCCAAGAAAGGGAATTTGTTTTTAATAGGAAGGCACTGTATTCAGTAGAATATTCAAATGGCACAGAAAATTAATTTAATCTAGTCTGGTCTTCAAATAGAAAAGCTATTTGTATGATGATCAAGCTGTAGCATATACATACATACATCTGCACACACACATGCACATGTATGTATATAAGATGCAGTGGATTTGCAGGCAAAATACAGTCTGCAAAACAATGAAGAGAGAAGGAAGGGAAACCATAGAGTTTACTCGATCTGATATGGGATGATGCATGTCAACTTTTTTGTCTCATTGGAGTGGGACCAGAAATCAAACATGCACAATTGTTTGACTGATGTGGTGTCATGACATGTAAACTTGAGTAGTAGCACTTGGGAGGGGTCCCCAGAAACTGTCCTAACAGGAGAGGGCCCTGATGACTTTTATCTTTACACACCAATGTACAGAACTGGGCAAAACTTAATAGTCTTCCAAGTCTTCCCACTGTCTTTCAGTGATGTGAAGCAGTAAAGCTGAGAACAATCAAATAAGCTCTACTGAGAAATTTCAAATATTGCCGCTTATCCTGGGTGTCCCAACAGAAAGACTGCCCCAGTAAACTGGCTGCTTAAAGACAGGACCAGCTGTTAATCCTTGCTCTGGAGCCAAATGTTCTCAGGTAGCCAAGAACCCTACAAGAAGATTGTTCAAACTAGGGTCCATTGAACTCATGTAAAAGAAAAACATGTATGGAGAAAATTCCTTGTTCAAGAAATTGACATTTCCTGATTAAAATGGTTTCTGCTTGAAAAATCCCTGCCAGCTCTAGTGATGAAGTTGTCAATGTCTGACAGCCTTTCATAGATTTTACTGGGACATGTTCTCTCCTTCTGCTATCATTAAACTCATTCCTTTTCTTCCCCTCCCTCTGCACTCTGTCATTCCAAGTAATACTTTCTCAAAATAAGCTCTACTGAAAGAGAATAAAGGAATGAGAAACCCTAAGCAGTCATGAGACTGGCAATATTTCCAAATTTCACAGTGCACACTGCACCACTTCTTTCTACTCCCTTTCCTGCAAGCTGTCGTCTTCTAGCTAGCTTACTTCTATTGCAATCTGCTTGAAGCTAGAGCTGTGTCTTATTTTGTGTTGAACACAGGAGAGGAAAAGGGTGGAGACAGCAATCCTCTTTGGGCTTGCCAAGCATTGTTATGGAATGGGACAAGACCAGGAGGTAAATGGCAGGGTAACAAGCCAGGAACAGGTCTAAAAATTAGCAAAAGCAGAGTAAATAATGAAACTAATTCTGCAGCATATTGGCTTCAACCATATAGAGCGGTCTCCCTTCTCCTGCCATTAACCAAGAGGCTAATGATTAAGGCGTTTTCTCAGGAGGTAATAAATGTCACATTGAACGCTCCCATGAGGAAAGTTTCATTCATCTCTTCTACATGTTGAATGAGTACACAAACCAAAAAGCTAGAATTTAAAAGATTGTCACTGCCAGCGGCATCCAGTCCTGGAGGCGTGGGCCCACCAGGAGAGTTAGGTAGACAAATCCCTTTTCCTGAGTCCCACCAGACTTCGATAGTATGTGGGCGCTGAGGGGCTCAGTCTTTGCAGTAAACCCAGGCACAGAATGCCAAGTCCAAGTCCATGTGGTACATCAGCTGGCTGAGGCTGGGAATCACCCTGTCTTCTCAGACCTAGGTCTTTTTTTTAAATAGCCATACAGACAGCTTCATCGTGACATATCATCTTGTCCTAGCAAAATCAGGACCTCTGTAGGAAAAAATCTGGTTATCGTGTTTATTTAACACTGGTCATGTAATTTTGTCAAGGGCAGAGGGGTTAGATTGGGTTGGCCAGAGTGGAATCCCTTTGCATATAGTTGTGTGCTTTTGTGCACTCTAGTGTGTATTTGGGGTTTTCCCCAAGTAAGCTATACATATCACATTAAAACCAATTACGTGGGCATTTGTGAGGGTAAACAATATGGGGAGCTGACGAGAGCCTCAAGTTAAGGCTTTAAAGCCGTCATGGAGATCTGTGGAACATCAAACTTGAGTGGGAAGAGGCTCCAGGAGGCTGTAGCAGCTCAGTGAAGGCTGTGGACTTCTAATTTCATTCCTATGGGACTCGGTTCTGCCCCCTTCCTGCTCCTTGATTTCAGTTCTGTTTGCATCTAGTCACCTCTAAGTAATGCGTACAGGAGTGGAGGCCCCTGAGATTTATTAGACATTTAAGACAGTCTGGCTTTTGCTGAAGTTTCTACTGATGTGCTTGAATTAAAGAATTTGCATGAGGAGCCATCTGTAGCTCACTGTTATGCTATAAATTAGGGACGTTGTGAGTTAAAGCCTTATTAGTCCTTTCCTACATCCTGTGCTGTCTGAGACAAAGAATTTTCAAAAAAGGTAGTTTTCTTTAATTAATCTAGATTCTATCTGCTGACTTACTAGTGTTAACTTTTTTCAGTAAAATGTATGCTTTCTTTTTTCTTTTTCTAATTTCATCCCTTCACTAATTAGAATTAGAGTTTAGCATTTGTAAGAATTTTTTGCTATGGGAACAACAAGATTATTTCATTTCATATCATAAATAAAAGTGTCAGAACAATTTTTAATGTGTTTCTGTATATATTGTACTGGTACTTAAAAGTTACTCATGAGTCTTTTCTAAAGAGTTAGCAAATCTTTCTAAATAAGTGTAACTGGGGCTTTGAATGAGAGTTTATTTCTACATTAGGTAAGGCAAATAATTCAATTTATCTTTTCCAGAAGTGGTAGGTATATGGTAAGCAGATGGTAAATTACAATTTACAGCTAACTTCCTAATGCTAAATTAGAATTTTTAAGGAGAGCCACCAGTTGCATAATTCATATTTATGCTGCATCATAAAATGAAACTCAATTTGTGTAGTTTTAAATACATCCTGTAAACAGTATTACATAGCCAACTTTTCTAAACAGAACAAAAGAACAAATGTCTTACAGAACACCAAAGCAGACTATACTGAAAAAAAAAAAAAATTAAATCCTTTTCTTAGTTTCCATTAAAAAGTGTAGATTGTAAACATATTGAAGCCTATTCACTTCCAAAACAGCCAGTGATATTACAGGAATGAAAATGTACTCGTAACTGTGGATTAAGTTTCTGTGTAAACTAGCAGGCCAAATGTGATCATTGTGTCATGGTTGTGAACGATGATTAGTGTCTTCTGTTTCAGTGAAGGGACCACACCAACAGACCCTCTGGAGAGGAGCTGTCACTCCTGTTACCTCTTCAATCTTGACGAGAATCCATCACAAACCTAAGGAAGCCTTCCTCACCAGAGGGAAAGTCTGGAGGCCACCTGGTCCAAGCCCCTGCTCAGCACAGGGCCATTACAAAATTAGATCCAACTTCACAGACAGAGCAGGTTGCTCAGCACAATATCTGGTGATGTGTTGAATAACTTCAAAGACAGGTTTCCACAACTTTTCTGGGCACCTAGTTTCCAACCTGAAAAAATCCTACAGCTACTGTCTAAAAATTGCCATTTAGAGGAGGAAAGAAGAACAAAATAGAGTAAGGCCATATGCACATGAGAGCAAAATGGAAAAGACATAGGGGCTAATGGAAGGTTAGTGAAATGGTACAGCTGATGGCAGAAAGAAGTAATCAATGCATTGCACAAAATAAAAAGATAGTTAAAAAATTAAATTCATGCAAAGGAGGGGTAGTAAAGCAAACTAGCAACAGTGATATTTCAAATAGTACAAAAAGAGTCTTGGTATTACCTGTTACTGAAAGCAGCAGTCTACAACCAGAAACTTCAAGTCCTTCTTTGTTCTGGCAAATGTAGATTTATTTGTTTCTAAGAGTATTTAGATACACTAAACATTGTCTCTACTGCCATCTAAGAAGTATCAGAACATATAACTAAGGAAAACGTGACCATTTCATAAAATTGCATGATTTTCTTTAAAAAAACAGAAAAGCTCTTTTTTAAAAGAGTATGATCTCTTTTTTCACTGCCTTTTAAAACTTCACCATCTTTTTCACTGAAATAGTATGGTAATCTTCCACAAAGACAACCTTTGCACCCATACACTTATATACCCCTACCTGCTTGCATGTAGCCTGTGCAAGTCCTTTTAGACTGATTACTTCCCATTAGATGACTGCCATATGAATTTTCCCAGGTTGATGTCAGACTAATGTTTGAATTCTGCATGGCTATGTTGCAGATAGAACTCTCTAATCATTACAAAACTCTCTGAAAATATTCTTAGCATGCTTCAGAAATAAAGTAACCTCTCTCATAGTTTTACAACAGTTTCTGCCAGCTTAATTGACAGAAATTTAGGAAAAGCATTCTTAGGCTGCCAGGAAGCCATTGAAATGCTTTTTTTCTCTTACTAGTTAGCAGTGGTGTTACAGTTAATGGTTCCTGAATGGGATTGGAAATTTCTAGCTGTTCCATTTACTCCCTAAGCATAGCAAGGAATCTTATGTTTGCACTAAAAAATTATATCTTGGCAAGTTCTGACTGTAGTTAAAGGGCTGTTAGCCTTTTCATTATGAACCCAATTAAAACGTCCTAGTCTTTATCAGTTTAAATAATATTAAGGATGTTACTTAAGCATAGTTTTATATTCATCATAGAGCTGATTTGAAATTTAACCAACAATTGCATTTGTTCTTTCCCTCTAAACATTTTCTCAACTTTCTTAATTATGCGTATCCCCTTATTTTGCATTCTGGAGATTTTCTGTGGTTTGGACTCTAGTAATTGTTTATAGACTGTTACGTGCTCTGAGGTTTATTTTTTTACTGTCTTGCAGGGAAGGGAATAATACTTGAAGAACCATCCTACATAACAGCACATCTGCCCAGTCTTAAATTCAGTCCTGTCTTCCTTGACAACAGTTTTGGCCCTCTGGGAAACTGTTAGGGTAATTGTGAATAAAGCTCGTTTAAATAATTTTCTAAGAGTGATGACAAATGAGTTCAAGTGACACTAGTTGCAGCCATTTAAGAAATTATTTCTTAGAGTGGTTTTGTCCCTCAGACGCAGCACTGCAAGTGGAATTTAATGTGTACTCCAGCCTCAGGCTTTTTGGTGCAAAGTCTTTGGCTTGATCAGAAACATGTCTTCATTCCAGTTTAAGCATCACTGAATCCCTTTAACAAGTTCCTTCTTTAAGCCCAAAGGCTCAGGCTGCAGAAGAACCAGAAAGTTAGGTTAGGCTAGGTTAGGTTAGGTTAGGCTAGGTTAGGTTAGGTCAAGTCAGGCTCAGCTGGGCAGGGTTGGGTTGGGTTGGGGAGCTGATATTCAGTGGCAGAAATAGAATTTACATATTTCAGTGTGTAAATTTTACACAAGAATTTAATGCTGTGTGATTTGTCTGGGTTTTGATAGCGGAGAGAGCAGGCAGGGGAGTCTTCCCACGCAAGATACAGGACACCAGAACTTACGCAGACGATCGTGCAGTTCTGCATGAATTCTGGGAGACACTTCTTCTTCTTCAGGGTCCTTGAAATTCCAAATCAAAACTAAATTTGGGAAAGACACACCCTATCATAAATGTATTCTCAGTGAACTATTTCCTGCTTGGACCCATATTCTGCATAAAAGATCCTTTAAAAACTATTATTTGCTTTCCTTTCAAACACTTTGTGCCAATTTGCAATTTGCAAAACAGACTTGTGGAACAGTTTGTGGACTTTTTAAGTATTAAAATATTGGTCTCCTGCACATTGTGGACTAAATATTTGTGAAGTAACATATTAAACAGCCCAAGTCATTCAAAGGACTTCTATAAAAATCAACTAATTAAATAGGTTTTATTATACAGAAAAGAGTAAGAACAGAAAACATTTCATGGAAATTTGGACCCATATTTAGACTAGAGAACTTGTAGAATAAAACAGGCCAATCAATCCCTGAAAAGTGTTAAAATAATAAACACAGCTGTCCAGATCTAGCGTGACATTTAGACACTGTGATGCTCAGCAGCACAGAGACGGGGGTTGGATACCCAACCCAGAAGTCAAAGTCAGAATTTTGAGGCCAATGTTTCAGCCACAACCTGAGGACAGGTTTTTAGTAAGGGTGAGATTCACAGCAACCCAATAACTTACTGAAGGACATCTAAGCCAATTTGTAAGGAAAATGGAAGGACAAGCTGCATCTGCAATTCTATGGTTTCCTTAACATTGTCACTGAGGACTGAACTCATGCATCCTGGGGAACTGGGATCTACAGCCTGATGTCTTCTCCTGCAGTTGGGCACCTGCAACATCATTGTGGGTAGAGAGGACGAGTTCACTCTTACCTCCGAGAAGGTGGTTCACAGTAGTCAATCACATCATGGTTAATAGACATGCTCAGGAGATGGGATCCCCCCAGCCCAGAGAAAGCTGCCAAGTTACAAACTCTTATGCATACAAGTTATGGCCTATGTCTCCTGCTGATGCAGAATTCATGCTCCTGGAGACAGAAAGAGATCAGGCTAAAGCAATCATGACTTTCCAGTTTAATGTTTATAGCTCTTAGCTGAAAGGTGAGATTTGAACCTCTCCACAATTTTGAATAAATCAGTGATGCTACATCATATCAGACTAACCAACCTCTATTTTTCCGACACAATATTGTGGATTTGTTTTCACACTGGATTATTTTTGGGGAACAACTGTTTTATAAGTGTTTTGGTTTTATTTCTTTATGGTTTTCTTCCTTGTGAGGGCACTTTTCTTGCTCAAGACTGCAGTGTTTCTTTCTTGACCTGCACCAAAGTGAAACTGTAAAATTAAAATAATGAAAATACTTAGACTCCCTTGTTGAGGTTCCACATTATAGAAAAACAATTTAATTCCTCCCTTGTTACCTCTCTTCTATAAGATTTGTATTAAATAAGATGAGGCAGCTTGCTCCTTAAAATTTCCACATTTTAATTTTGGGGCAACAAAACACTTGATTCTTCTTTCCCCCTGCACCTCTCAAAACCTCCAAGGCAAAATAAGTGTAGGTGACCACTTCCTCGGAATCTCAAAAGGAGGAAGATTTCCTACTCATTGAGACTTTTGTCAAAATATCCTTCACAGAAAAGTCCATTTAATGTTTATCAACGTCTAGATTGTCTTAGTTTTAGAGAGATTCCAAAACTCCTCTGAAGGCTACATTCATTGCTTGTACATACAGCAAGCCAAAAAACAAGATTTTAGGCATCATATGATGCCTAAAAGGCACCTTTTGGGCACCTTTGAATTCATTTTAGGCAGCTTTGGGAATGTGGTACTCTGCAAGGCTAAGTCCAGCTGTATGGCATCAAGTGACTTTGGACTCATATCATGTTGCATTCTGAAAAGGTTGTTCACTTCTTATTAAAGGCCTTTTTAAAATATTTTTTCCCCTTATGAATAAATCACCTATCAAAATTGTGGTCAATAAAAACATAATTCAAATAAGTCAGCTTTTCAGATAGATAGAAAATCAATCACTTGGTTAATTTCTGACTACACTAATGCTAGCCCTTTGCAGACAAGAAGAACAAAAATATCAACCAAATGCAGCAACAAAAGCAGGCCTTTCAATAATCAAACAGGGACACCATTACAGGGAAAACTGTGGTCAGAATATTTCTCTGTTTGTCTACCTTTCCTGACAAGATCTCCCATATATAACCATCAGAGAGCATCTAACCTTAATCACTGAGTGTTTGACAAGGTAACTTGTGTCTTATAACATTAACTGTAGTTGAAAGAGTAGTTTTCAGGTTGAATTGTCCCCAGGAAGAGGGCTTGGGGACAAAAAATCCCCAAAGAGAATAACAAAAAAGAAATGCTTCATAGAGAACCTACTGAGGCTAGGGAAAAAAACCCACTCAGCAAGTTCTAGGCAGCAGTAGGGAGAATATAGGTATATTTTAGCATGAAGGAAAGAGGGGCTCTGCCATACCTGCCCACCCAATTAAGATCCTAAAATAAGTTGAAAAAATCCCTTGTTCAGGAGACAAACTCTGAGTGACAAAGAACGAGCCCAGACAGCCATAGGGGAACATCTGTTTGTGTTCATGTAGGGTGAAAAAGTGGAAGCGGAAGGGTTCATTGTGGTCTATCTGCATCTAAGCTGCATGTATTTCATTTTATCAGCACTAAAGTTCTTAGCATTTCTGATAAAAGTATTTTTTCAGGGATAAATTATGGGCCGGGGTAACAATTCTGTATTAATAATGCTTATTTAAATTTTAAATAAATTATTATTAATTATTATTTAAATTAAATAACTAGTAATAATGATGGTAGCTGTGAAAGTGGTTATGTGTCAAGGAGAAATGGTGCTTCTAGCAAACACTGCTGGTCTTAGGGGTCCTCCGCATGATGTTATTGGGACTAGGAAACATGACAGAGGGCAGAAGGGGAAAATAAAAGTACAGCTTGTTGAGTTCAGAAAAAATTCAACTGAGTTTTGATCTGGTGTTTTCAGAGCCAACAGGCAGAATCTGTCACTGAGCTGAGGAAATCTGGCCAGACATGTTATAAAACACAAAACTAGAAGATCACTGGGTGATTCTTAATCCATTTCTGAATGTTTCATACAGGTACTTTGCAGACGGGAGTCCATTTGGAGGCATTATGTACAGTTCTGCCAGTAACTAGTACTTGTTTATCTCCCATTTTATCTCCATTAACGAAAGTAGGAAAACTCTACTCAGACTGCAGTAACATTATTTGGTTGGGTTTTTTTTTTTATGATTATTAGAAAAAGTACAAAAGGGAGAGGGCTGAATTAGCACAAGCAAAAAATTGCATTAATACCATCTAGAGGTTTGGAAATATACTGGGTAAACAGGAGGAGAATGGAGAAGGAAAGTAATAGACCAAAATCAGGATGCTGGAAATTGCAGTTAATTGGTGAATGAAATAATGTGTTATTTTCTCTTGGGTTCCTTTGAAAAAGATGTCCTGAACAAAGCAGGCCTGCTAAGCAGCACAGTGCACTCCTGGCTTTGCAAAAACAAAGTGAAACTGAGAGATGAATTCTCATCTTCTCCTCCCTTCATCCTTTTCCCCCCAACCTCACATCTATTTCTCCTCTCAGCTCTCTTTTTCCCTTCTCTGGAAGTAGTACTGTTTTGTTTCAACAATACTGATTCTAGTTTTAACATAAGCTTATGATCACAGCCATCTTAAAGCCTTCGAACAGCAGAAACTGATGTACTAGTTTGCCAGATGGGAGAGTGGCTGATAAAATTGCATCCATGTGTATTCTTATAGCAATGAAAAACTAAGTAAAATTTGGCGCCAATGCATTTATCACATTTTTTTTGCATTTATCTTGCTTTTTTCTTGAAGGTAAAAGGCTATAAAAGTCTCTATCTATCTTTCTCAACTCTCTTTGTTTTCTTCCCTAAAGGGACAGAATAATTATTCTTTTTAAATTATCTCAAAGATAATGAAATAAGATATCCTGTAAAAATATCTCTGCTGGTGAAGAAAATTTTAAATTGCAATTTTTAATACAGTGAACAAATTGTTAAATCTGTATTTTTCTGAATCTTTTTTTTTCCCAAGTATGTCATACGTGGTAGTGGACATAACAAAACTATACAAGCGCATGTATCTATATTGAACCCTGATTCTTGTTCAGTTGTTACACAGAGAGGAGACTGTTTCTTTATTCCAGTGATATTAGCAGTAGATATCCCCCATAATCAGTCAGATCTCAGATTCATTTGCAGAGGACTTTATTCTTCCACAATAATTGTTGTTTAAATGGAGCCATTAAGATCAGCCAGCTTTTGAGCATAGCTTTGACTAAAATTCCAGTTTCCTAGGAGCACCAAAAAATAATTTTAATTCAACAGTTGTCTTCCACTTCTTATTATGGCATTAGGCAAATAGATCAGTGAAGTATTGGGGATGCAAAGCTGTTGTAACTCTTCTGTTGAGGAGGAGAAATACATTAAGGTCATGAAGGAACCAACGGAATTTTTTGGTCTCAGTGTTGGTTTTTGGTTTTTTAAATACTAATTTAAAATGGATTGACCCTATTATTCCTTCTGCATACATAATTTCCAAGTGTACTCTCATTTGTTTAAGTCATCTGTTATTTTATCTTGCCATATTATCTCTGGTCTGCATGTGAGGTTTTCTACCTGAGTGCTAATCTCCATTTTCCCTACAGGCAATGGAAAGAGAAAGGGCATGTTGGCAGAATGTTTCATCTCACC
This sequence comes from Gymnogyps californianus, assembly GCF_018139145.2. Lineage (NCBI taxonomy): Eukaryota > Metazoa > Chordata > Aves > Accipitriformes > Cathartidae > Gymnogyps > Gymnogyps californianus. The sequence continues at coordinate 183,785,569 of NC_059471.1, forward strand.
TCTGAAAAACACTTATCTTGGAATAGGTTGAATTGGAAAAGCTTATGTCTTGACACAGTTGAGAGGGGAGCCTAGATGACTTGCTTAGGAAAGTTTCCTAGCTTTCCAATGGCTGAAGCTGAAGACAAGTGAATCGCATCCTTCATGGTCAACTACAGAGATGGCTTGCTTAATCAGATGTGATTTGATCCTGACTAGAGCAAAAATTGTTTGGTTGTTAACTGACAGCTGCTTGGCTATTACGATTACTAGTCATAACTAGCTTTGGGACCTCTACGTAACTACATCCACTAACAGCTACTTGTGGATGCTTTTCCATTGTGACTCTGGAGGGGGTAACAAGGATGCCAAATTCAGGTGGAAATAAAAAAAAAAAAATTGTTTGAAATATACTAGATTTTTGTTCCCAAAATCCTTGCAGAAATCAAAATTCTGGTCTAATATCAGTCCTTAGTTTACAGTCTTGTAATATGAGTATCATAATCTAAGTTAACCTTGAACAGAAGCTTTTTTTTTTTTTTTTTTTTTTAGGTTTACTTTCTGTTAGTTTTGTGAGCTGAACCAGCTCCTAATGCGTCAGATGAGAGGCAGATCTGGCATGAGAGAGAAGACAGAAATAAATGTAAAGCCTGGAATGAGTAGGACAGAAAAAATGAGGCAGGGAGTAGGGCATGGGCTGCCTGCCCTTCTCAATATCAGTGAGCCATTAGATCATCTTCGCTAAATCTTATAATCTCATTTATTCAGAGCAAGAAATTTTACATGAGATCGCAGTAATATCAGGACTATTTTCTTTTTTTCAATGGTTTTTAATTTTATCTTGTCATAAATTAAATCTCTAGATTTTTTATTTGCATGTTAAAAACAAGATGCAGGTTTTTTAATTCTCCTTAGCATAAAATAGTTGTAATCAATCTTTTAAAACAGACACTATTCAAAGAGTAAGTTTAAAAATGCATACATGGGAAGTGTATTTCATTGATTGGGTCCTCGATCAAGAAAGAAACTAAATATGTCACTGCTGCCTGTGTGTAACTAGTATGCCATTTTTAAAGAGCAAATCCTTAGACAGAAACCTGCACTTGACATTTAATATGCTTGGAAAAACTGATGTAAAATAAATACTTTTATGAACAGCCTAGTTCAAAGAATATGTTTCACTGACATACTGATATTATTTTATTTTTACTTACTTTAAGGAACAGTCCCCCCCTCCCTCCTCCTTCTTTTCCACACCTTCCCCCTAGACTTCTCTTGAACTGCAAACCTTCCATGGCAAGTTATTCCTCAGAGTCTCTGTGGTCCAGCTCTGGCTTCAGCAAACAGGAGATAACAGGCAGCATCATACAGTCAGTTTGCAGATCTGCGGGGGGCGTTACAGTCAGTCTGAGACAAGAATTATAGCAAGCCTGATCATGTGTGTAACAGACGTATCTCTTACATCACTTTTGTTGGTGTATCCATCAGTCTTGATCTTTCATCGCATGGATTAGAGACCTTCTGGAGCAGCTTGTGGTTCCTTTCCTGGTATGCATACAAAGAGGAGAGCAGTGTCGAGGAGTGGTGCACATCCAGCTCTTGACTACGGGCAGTTAACATGATAAAACAGTGGGGTCCCTGGCTGGAGGAGAAGAAAAAGGCAAGTAAAGGAATGAATATGAAACCAAGTCACTCATATATTTTATACTGTTAATGGTATTAACACTATCAGTTGTGGTAGTCAGTATTCAGGTCTCTAAGCATGACCATAAGTTTAAGTATTAATGTGAAAACACATTTTTCTTATGCTTGTAAACTTTGTCCTGCAGAACTGCCAGTTGAAAAAAATCTACGGTTCTGTAAGAGGGAAACAGCCTAGCCGGCTCAGCCCTGTCAGTGCTTTGTAGGATCCCATATAATCTCTCATGCTTAAAAAAAAGTGAGCAAGCTGAAAATATTTCAATAAAAGCTGACAATTTCCTAACAGTAGTGAGTTATATTTTATTAAAAAGCAAAGTCCCATGTCATACATCTACTGAGATGCAGATATTTGCAATCACTTATGAACATCTATGAAAGTGGTTTAGGCCTTGAAATGTATAAATATGGAACTAGGATAGTTCCATTTTTTCACTTGTATATAAATAAATAAATATGCTGGCCCTTGCGCTCATACCCAGGCAATGTCCTCCAGTCTTCCTCCCTCCAAACAGTGCTACATTTGACATACAAAACAAAGAGCAATCACAGGCTTCTTCCCTATAAAACAAATCATGCCAGTTCTGTATATTTATGCCATGTTTGATTCTTTAAACTAGGGTAACTCAAAATCATTTTTGTCTCAGGAGAGCAGAATAGTCAAAAATCAAAATACCTGGAAAAGATACAGGGGACAGTGGCTGCTTACACACTGGAAGAAGACTTTTTGTCTGAAGATAATTTTCTTTCTATGTGAAAGAACCAGATGTAGATGTAAGGGAAGACAAGATACAGGCACTCCACTCCAGTTGTGGGGAGCGAGTATTACATGGGCCTATGCCTATAGGAAGTAGGAGCTATAGCTCCTATTTTAGGTCTCCTATTCTCTTCCCAAGAAAATCAGGCCCAGGTGGAAGAATGTAGAAAAAAAATCCTTAAAAAGAATGGAGCAAACATTTGCAAACAGGCTGGTTGTGCAGAGGCTGATGTTAACAATGTGACATGAAAGACACTGGGAATCAGGAGTCTGTATAAATAGAAAAACTTACACTGATCTTCTAGATCTGTTTTTGCTCTGTAAGAGAGTCTACAGCAGTGTACCTTGCCAGTGTACCTGTGCTATGCTTTCTTTAGTCATGTACACAAGGGCAGAGTGGGAATAATATGCTGTTATTATGACCTGGTGTAGTTTTGGTTTGTACTGGACAGGCTGATTTGCTGGAGGAAGCTAAGGAGAGCTATCATTCCCTCTTAGCACTACCTCTTGCAACCTGTGCTCTCTTCCAGTAACACTGAGTCAATGGTAATTTAATTAATGCAGTTGGTACAACAGTTCACTCTCCTCTGGAGAAAGAAAAATCACTCTGTTGAAATTCAAAGGAAAAGGAGGGAGAAGCTATCATCCTGGTCTTTCTTGTAGCTCCCTGAAAAGCACAAAATCAGTTTAATGTCAATCACTTGCTGTTGCACAGTCAAAGGAGATCTAAGTTAAAGCACGTAATATGTAACTTCTGAATTTTATCTAGGACCTCTCTGCTCCAAATCAAATCTCCATCTCATGTTGTTTGATCGTCATCACAATATCAACTCTATACTCAAAGATAATGGTCCAAATTCTCAGCTTGCATGAATTAGCATAGCTCCCTTGCCTCTAATGGAGCTGTGCCCATTTCAATCAGCCAAGTGCAAGGCTCTAGCCCTCTATTTTTAAAATTCTTCTGCTTGATTCAAATGGTATTTATGTGCTTTGTGTACCGCAGTGAGGTCCAAAATAAGATTCATAGAGAAAATATTTATTATTTCAAAGCTGGATTGTTTATGATTAATACCTGAATTTCAAACATTATTTACCAAGAGACTCTAAAGAGGATTTTTATTTATTTACTGAAGGCAACTTACTATATTCCTTTATAGCATCACATTCACCAAAGTATAGTAAAATGTGCACCAAGCCACTCCTTACTTCAGGTATCTAAGCAACTTGTTATAAAGAAATACATTTTTATTTCTAGTAATTTGAATTTCAGCAAGAATTCATTGCTACAAACAGCAGTCCAAGCTATACACTTGTCTATAAACTACTAGAGGAGCTCACAGCTCAGTCTTAGAATCTGAATATTCCTAAAACAGCTTCTGGCAGCCTTCTTAACTTGTACTCAAGGCTTTGAGCTAGTATGATGTTACCTGTGTGATGCCCCACACAGACTCACTGTACCCAGAAGGTCCATGTCTTCCAAAAGATGCCTCTGAAAGCTTATGCTCTAATGCCGTTCTAATTTGCAAGCATAAATCTTATCACAAAATACCTTTCTCACAGGAGAATCCTACGAAACAATTTCACAGTGCCATTTCAGGGTAATATTCTATTCCTCTAAATGTGAACCTGTATGAGCTCTAAACCAGAATATCTAGGAAAAAAAAGTAAGTATGGGGTGTACTGGACTCACCTGGGAACTCTCTGCCTTTACTTTCAGTGCAACTTAAGCCTTGAAGAAGATCTGTTTGTGGAAAACTGTTGGAAAACATTGATTTTGTGAGCCAGAGAATTGTTAGTCTTTGACCAAACAATTTTTTTTTTCTGTGGAGAGGTACCAGTCTCCATGTGATTACTCGGTTCCAGGTGGAGCTTGGTTAAGAATCACTCAGGCTTGGATTGTGCTGGAAAAGACATGACCAAAGCACAGACTGCTGGCCTGCTGCAAGAAGAGTTAAATGACTAAAGAGTTAAAGTGACTAAATCACTTTTAGAAAAAACGCTGACTATTTTATACATAATCACGGCTCGGATAAAAGTTAGTGTGGTGTATAAATTGCTACCATTACAATTAACAATTGCTAATGGTAGCATTTGCTACCTTTAAAGTAACCTTACACAATCCATGAACTGTTACATGGTCACACACATGGTGCAAAACTTCTTACATGATCCAGAAGCTTTTTTCAAAAAGCAATGAGATTATAGATTTTACAAAGAACTCCGAACTCTTTTTAAAGCAAGATTTGCTGAAATTGTGAGGAGAGAAGTTGCGAGGGAAAGGTGATCTGGTAAGCATAAGGATTTAGGAAGGAATGTAGGTAATTAACACCCTCTTCTCTCCCAGCAAGGAAGCAAAAGAAAGAGGTATACACTCAGAGGCACGCCCAATAGTTAATGGAGGAAAACCTAACTACCAGGAAATTTAAGTTAGACAAAGAGTGCGGGTCTCCGAGCACAGTGTGGATAATCTCTTGTGCTGTTAAAAGGGAAAAAACTAGCTACAAGTCACAATTACCTCTCTACTTCAGGTGTTTGGGTTTACAAGGACTGGAAATATTCATGCCAGAGGCATGGTGAATCTGAAAGATCTTGCTGTGCTTGTGGCTATCAGTTCTTTGACAGACAAGTAGAAAGTCTCAAATTCCTGATCTGCTGTCTTCATGAAAACAAGGCATTTTTCCAGAGAGTCACCGCAGCCTGCTGTTAGTCTAAAGATGTGGTCACAAAGCAAAACAGAATGCCCTGTGAAAGATCCCTGAAGTAGCAGACCCAAAAAGGACTCCTGCAGACAGTTTGATGCCCAGAACAGTATGCATTACTGTACCCATGACATGCTATTTGACCACAGATCTCAGCAGATATTATTTGGTCTCATCATTGCATCAGGGTACAACTTCTGGTTCCTACCCCACCTTGTTTGATTTAGTCCAGGGATCTCCATACCATACTCCATTACACACACTATGCTCACTATTTGCTCACACTCAGGAACTCCCCTGTTACCCCAAGTTTCATGATAAAAGTCATTGTAAATTCAGAGTGAACTTTAGCATTTCTGCAGTGTTTCCTCCCACTCTACAAATTCAGTTCTGCCACTGGAGAACAATTCAGATCATTACTCTTTTAGATACAAAAGTCGAGAGCAGTAAACTATCATGATTTCTAGTATTACCTAGCAGTATAAATTTTAGTCTATAGATAGTATACAAGTTTTTCACTTTGATGGCTGATATGGTCACCTAGGTTACAGTATTTCTGTATCTGGCAACTCTAAGCAAAAGAAGGAAATTGGCTGAGAACTAGCACTTTTGGTGAAAGTTTTTTAAAAAAGCTTTCCTTTTTTTATCTAAAAAGCTTTGCCCCTTACACAATGAGCTCTGCGAAAAATGGATATTAAAACAAAGTCAGTTTGAATCTTCCCATAGGTTGTCATTTCTTATAAATGCTTTTTATTCAACAAGTTTTGCAAAAGCTTTCATTAATAAACTGATGCTTGTCTAGAAACTGCTGAATGTTGACAAATGCAAGCCTGGCACAAACTTGGCAGATTTCTTTCTGGAAACAGTTGTGATTCTTAATGTTTATTCAGTTTTTCTTGCTATTATGATTTCTTTTCAAGAAAGGTAATAGTGCTTAGTCAAGCTCTGTAGAGTGCCTAGGACATTCTGTGCACTGTCAGCAACTACTCCTGAGTAATCTTATTCCCACATATTTGTGTTTATTACAAATACAGTCAGTTCCTTGGTGCCTAAGTTAATAGTACCCTATACAAAAAAATAGCCACTTAATGTCCTTGTATTGAATTACACTCTGAGTAAATGTAGTGGGGAAATGTGCAATGACTTTGGGGCACATAGCAGTGACTGTGGCGTGCAGAATAGGCCTGTCTCTGATGTACAATTCCTGTGCCTGCTTGCTGGCACTGTGTGCACTCGCTTTTAATTATTAACATCCATCTGCAGTTCATGTACATCTAGTAGTGAGGACAACTGTGAGGGCAAGGCACACATGTACAGGCTTTGTGTTCATTCTTAAGAACAGTAATGCCTCTCTATAGCTGTTGTTATAAACAAGATAACTGAGGTAATTGATCGTCTTTTTCCTTTTTAAAGTACGTATCAGACATATCCAGTGGTTCTATTATGTTGACTCAGACTATTGTTAGTGTGAAGAGGCTTGAATACTCCTGTTGCTTCTAGTTCTGAAGCATCATGAGTTACTCAATAGGATATAGATTATAAACTTCTACACTTCTCTTTCTTTTTTAGTACTGATATGACATTGTGTTTTCTAAAGAAAATTTATCCACTACCTAGATCCACTTTATATATAGAAGGATTTCTAATTAAATTTAACTGTTTCCTTTGGGCTAGTTCAAGCCTAGCTTTTCGTTTGACTATTGCATTCCATCATTTTATATTTAAACAAATGTCATTGCAGGTAATAAAATGAGGGTGGCAAAGATTTTTATTGGGCTAAAGATTTCTGGTAGTTGGGGAAAAGGTTCATTCAGAACCTGGGGATTAGCAAAGTATATTTGTGCAGAGGAGCTGTGTGATCTAATGAAAAACTGGATCTTTAATTCTGAAGCTCTCTTCCTTGCTACAACACAAAAACTCTCTTTGTTATGACACAATAAGTTTCTTTTTATTATTACCCATTCACTTGAACAAAAGAAAATCCTATCTCTCTGTTGTGACTTGGATTATATATTATAATTGGCATTTGACTTCAGCTTTCAGTGTCAATTATTGAGTCTTCTAAGGGTGGGACACTTTTAACAAGATATTTTTTCTCCTTATTGGCAGGATGGTTCCATAGGCATGCTTCTTCTTAAGCCTATTGATAGCTAATCAGTAATTAGTAGAAATAAACTAATCTGAATAGACATTGAAAACAGACATGCTGTTACAAACACAATGCTTTGATTTAGAACCAAGTCTGGAAGTTAGAGATCAAATCCCTTTCCAGCCACTGGAAGCAACTCTGTGAAATTGTGTCTAGTACAAATAAATATTGGTGAAATTTAAATGGTACTTAACTTGTACTCTTCATTTTAATTAGAGAAGGGTTGAAAAGGTGATTGTTTGGAGAGGAAGAAGTGCATTAGATTAATCCATCATTAAGACTGAGCACTAATCTGAACTGGACATCTAAGTTCACGATTAATGATATTTGAAATTTTAGTGCTTTTCTTGTGGCATTTCAAACTTGAATCATGGAAACTTCATTAACTTCTCTGTTAGACTGACATAGAAGTCATAACACTGACATAGAAGTCATAACACCAAAGATACTCTCAGCATAAGATTTCCATCGCTGTGTCGCATGTATTTGCAAGCGTAGTCAAATTCACAAGTTTCTTCACACGCACTTCAAAACTGAAATATAAAATGGGTTTTGAACCTGAACAGTTGAGAGTTATGAATGTGTTGCCTGTGACCTGCCTCAGTTCAGAACATCAATAACTCTATCCTGCAGCTAATCCGTTATTTCAAAATTCGGTTTTCCAAAACCGAGTTTCCCCTTATAAAATGGATGTATGGTATTGATCTGATCTCAGGAGATCTACCAGCGGCAAGCCAAAAATAGAGGATGTATACTTAACTGAACAGATTTAAAGGGATTTGGTGGTAAGGAGTTGAATGATATCGTCAGTCCTTAGGTACCAATCTACCTGATTTAGCACATTGAGGGATATCAGTGTGTCTCTTTCCTACTTCTTTACTCCTATTATAAAGATACAACCGATTTGTGCCTGCAGGAATGTTTACAGTCTGCCAAGCAGAAGATAATGCCTGTTTCCCATGGAGCTTTCTTTTCTCTGAAATAGAGAACAGTACATGGACTGAACAACCACTAGTCAAAACCCAAAAAAATTAGTCATGAGAACACCCACCATGGACATCACTGGCCACATCACTGGAGACTGTGATCCCTGCCTTTTCTATGCTGCAAAAGGATAAAGGAAAGCTTTGGACCAGTACTAACAAATTACCCACAATTACCTTGAGGAAATTATTAAAAGCTGAGGAAAAACTAGTTAAGTGGAACTCTCACATAATGCTAAAAGAGAAGTCTCAAAAAAGAAAAAAAGATACATTTTATTTGTTTTAACAATAGAAATTGGAATACTTAAAATATTTATAACATTGTTTATTCATTTATTCTTGTGTATATTCTACTGTGAAGACTTTGTTGCAATAACCTATGTCTTTTAATCACAGTGGATTGCAAATGGCACTATTTATCTTCACAGACCCTGAAAAAATATAAATATTTTTTAAATGGAAACACAATTGTGTTCTTTCTTGATGGATTTGACCATTCTTTGAATTTTATTTCACCAGGTGATCCATGCAGCCTTGATTCATTAAATTTATCCAATTTGAACATTAAAATCTTTTGAGGGGAAAGTGCTTGACAGGTTAATGTAAGAAGATGCTTAAGAATAACCTTATAAGAATGCATACCAAAGAGTAAATTCATTATCTACAGAAATAAACACCAGTTGGAGGGTTCAATAAAGATTTTTTTTTAATTTCAATTTAAGTATGAATTTTTACACCTTAAAAAAACCCAAACCCACAAAAAACTCAACAACAAACAACCCCAGGCATACTGACATTTGCATATAGCTTTCTGAGTCAGTTTAAAATGCATTCAGTTGTCCCTTGACAGATCTTCTTTCTCAATAGCTGGGAAAAATAGCATGTAATGCTAATACTTCTCAGGAATGAAATGAAGGACTTCAAAAACAAGAGATAAAGAAAGCAAATGTATTTGCAAAACAAGATCTGGGTCATGAAAAAATTTTAGAAGCGAAAGTGACAGAATAATGACAGGAATATAATCATAACTTTTCCAGTCATAGAAATTAGGATCAGATCTAACAGTAAGAGCATCTGGACTGACTACTTGTGTCCACTGTCTGTGACTTCTTGGGAGTGAGAATTTTCTTTCATGCTTTTTGAAACATAATGCTACTAGACTGAAGTAGTGACAGTACTCACCCTCTTCTATGACAGCACTGTACCTCATCTCATATTTTGCACATTCAGAATAAAAAGTCTTTCACAGCACTTACAAGACTCCCTGTGTGGTTCTTGTTTATTTTTTCGTTAGTGGAGCATCCCTGTTTGCTGTCTTTGTGAAGATTCCTACTGTGGCTTGAAAGATAATTGATTTCTTTTGGAAACTTTTGAATTTAGCACTTTTTTGATGCAATTTACCCTTGACTTCTTCATGTCTAAAGGACTTATGTCTTCATTCAGTAACTCATGATAGTTTCTAACTATTTTGTCTAAATTTCTGATTATTAAGATCGAAATCACAGGCTGCCCTTTTTTCCTTTACGTATTTGTAACCTCAGAGAGACTGGCCACAATGGAAATGCCATTATTCCTAGTCGGACAGAGGCAATTTGGCAACAGTGAAAGCAGGTGCCACTTTTGTTCTCTACCTGTGAACACAGACAAGAAGTTGATGGCATGAAAAAAAACCCCACCCACCAGAATGGAGTATGAGTTGAAAAGCATCCAGGAAACAGAAAGGAGTAAGGTGGAGGCTTGGAGAGCTGGAAGTAATGAGAAATGAATGTGAAAAGCTGATGACAAAAGGGAAGACTGAAGAATCAAGGAGCAATAGCAAAGAGAATAGCAGATGACATAGTAACTTCATTCCCTTGAGAACTATCCGCTGTAGCACAGCCATGTCAACACATAGTGCAAATAATGGCTACACCAATTCTTGGTTTTGATCATAAAGCTGTTTCAATGTCACCTCCCAGGATCATTTGCCGGCTTAAAAAAATGATGGCATTTTATGAAAAGTTTTCTCAACACAAAGCAACATCTGATAGTACGTGAACTTATTGAGAAAAATAAAATTTTTGCTTTTCCTGTCTCTTGGGAAAAGAATCAGACAAATGACTAGCAGTTCAAGTGTGTACTTGCTTATCCAGAACGTGTCCTATTTTCTTTTCATAAATTTTAGAATGAAAATGCCATCTCTTCCCTTTAAAAAAAGAAGCCCTCACAGAGGTTTGTTTTATTATGCTTAATCAAACAGAAAAAGCCTGCTTTATGAGGTAGCACTTGTCTAGAGAGGTGACAAGAGATCAGATTAGTGAATGATCAGTACTAGCCTTTTATTTTAATAGTGCTACAAACTGCCTGAAGAATCGAAAGTGCCCTGATGCAAAGCCTTTGATTGGAGATACACAGTTAAAGTGCTGTAATCTGCATTTAGTGAGGCACAACATTATTTGCCCATGTTATGCCAGTGCTATTCTTTGGGGCATGGATAACCGCTGTTTACCACTGTGTTCTACTGGGAATGGAGTAAATAGAAGAATTCCCTCCTTTTAGTTGTAAACTTGTTGACAGGCAGGAAAGCTGATAGAAAAATACGGTTAGAACTAGGCAGACGGAAACTCATTGTGGAGGTTTTCAGTCAGAAGATGCTGTTTTGCCAAAATTACAACATTTTGGAGAAATACATCAGCTTTTCCTGGTTTGTTTTCTAGTGGGGAAAAGGCTCAAGACAAATTAACTGTTCTCATTTGATTAGCTGAATTCATGTCCTCCACTTGTTATAGCTGATGCTTTTTATACAGAACTTTGATTTCATAGGAGTGGTGGGAATATTGTGTCCTTACTCCATACAGGGCATGGGCTCATGAGAGTCCCTGGGAAAGAGAAGAATGTAGGAGGTATGCAGGGCACATGGAGGGGACAAGGACAGTTGCTATCAGACCACGTGGAAACTGGGAGCAGGTGGTTATGGATGGCAGGAGGAAGGCTGTGAGAGCAGCTCTTACCATTGCAGCTGACAGCGATGATAGAGTCATTAGCATGAGGTGGTGTGAGGGGGTCATTGAAATAAAGAGGTAAGGGAAGAGGATAAATGAGAGCAAGAACTGAGAAATTAAGGGAATCCCTTGTGTTTGCAGTGGTCTTGGTTTAAGTTTCTTGTATTTTAGTAACAGTTGGGAAGCACCTGAGACTCAATATATTCCACACACTTCAAAGTAAGAAACAGGAAAAATTTAAAAAAATAAATTAAAACAACACATCTTATTGATCCTACTGTGGTTCAGAGTCATATCCCTGCTCCATATATTTTATGGACCCTGCCCTCATTCTCGTGTACAACTTTCATGACTTTCATGCAGACTCGTACACAGCAATGTACAGCAATGAAGCAGAAAATCAACTATTGTTTCAATAGAAATAAAGTAATTTTAATCACAAAGATGAAATCTGTGTTGTATGGAAATGGGAAAACCTCAAAGAAATATTTTGCTTTATGCCAAAAAAGGCCCCAATTTCCATCTGTGTCATGATAATTAAGACATGAATACTTCTTTGTAATTATTGTCCATATGTGCATACATAAGACCAGCCAAAGCTAAAGGCAGGTGAACAATTTTACTTCTGCCATTTACTTTTGAAGTCTTAACTTTTTTGAGCTGTATCTCAATTTTTTTATTTTCTATCCTAATGCAGTCACAGCAATGAACTTCATGATGGTTCCTACAAGCAAGTTGTCTTAGCAGAATAATCATCAGAGCAAGTTTCAGACACATAGCACACAATATTTGTCCTTTCCTCAGCACTGGCACTCAGCCTAGTGTGCATGTTCATCATATTAAATAACCTTGTGGCATTAGACACCAATGCATACAGTGCCTATGTACCAGGGCAGCTCAGAATGTTAAATACCACTTCAGGAAAACGGTATTTACACACATGCTGACAGTTCATTTTCAGGTAGGAGCTTCTCAGCTGATCCGTACACAGCAGCCTCAATCTCCAGTATTCCCACTGTGAAATTTTAGACAGCCTGTCTGCTGAGCCCTTGCCAGACCTATTAATATTTATACATTCCATACACATTCCAGTCAGAGCATGTAAGTTGCAGATCTCTCTGATTTAGAAGCTATTAAGATTCATGACCCCTTTAGCTATTTAATCTATGGTCCTGAAGCCTTTGCAATCAGCTTACACTTGAAGAAAAAAGGACAAATCATTACTGTTCAAATATTGTCCTGCATTGTGTCCATTTGTAGTCCATCAAAGAGTAGTTAAGAGCTTCAATGCATCCATTTATCTCAGAGACACAGGTTATTATAGGAGGCATTCTTTCCTTGGAAGAAGAGAGAATAGGAATGTTATTTATTCAGTTGCCTTTAATTTTGGATTAATGACTTTTTTAGCTATAGCTGCTTCTCTGCATAAGAAACAAAATCTAATTCATTTTTTCTGTTCTCATATCTGGACAGTGATTTGGGTACATTGTACAAGGGTACATTGATGTGTTGCCAAGAACATCCACGTAGAATAAGCAGTCTGTCTTCTGGAGTGTAGTGGTGATTCCACCTAAAGAGGGAGTCAGCATCCTCCCCTTCTTAAGGTTTATATGTGTCTTCTTAGAACGGTGTGGTGATCCATCACAGACTTCTCCAGGACCCATGAGAAATCTCAAAGTTAGATTTTTATTAAATTCATGTCAGTTTTTCTTCTGTAACATATAGTTCATGAGTGACTTCAGGTGTCCATAGCTCTCAGTAAGTGCAATGAATAATAGGAATTCAGCATCTCTCAAGATTTAGGTCTGAAGTTTGTAAAGGAATTCATCTTAGTCTGTAGCAGAAAGCAAAGAGGGGGAAAAAAAAATAAAGTAAGTGAGAGAAGTCTTAGGATACTCAGATTTTAAAACAAAACTTGTAATTATGATCTTAAGGGCCTACTAAGAGCTTCTATTCTTTGCGTCCTTTGGATTGGGGTTTCTTTCACCTTGGGATGTACATGATTATCATACAATTAGTATCACCATCAGAATGCTACTATTTTGTGCTGCTTTCTTGGAAATAGCAAGTATTATACACTGATGGATTTTGAAAAACTAATCGTTTGTTTTCAGAAATTTCAGGGGAAGTTTTGGGGAGATTTTTGCCTGAAAAATATAAGGAAAACACTGAAGTATTGTACTGGCATTCTTGCCCAGAAAAAAATAAAGTATGATTTCTTTTAAAGCTGCCGTCAATGAGAGTTTGCTATTTTGTCTTGTTTTGTTTGCTAGCAGAAGCAAATTATGTTCAGAAAGGTAATTCTTTCAGTAAAATCAGAACTGTGCTAATAGAAAGTGATGTTTTCAGATCTTGCGTATAGACTAAAGGTCTGAAAATATAAAGATGCTTGAAATTTTGAAATGGCATTAAAGCCTATGGTTAGAGATTCTTTTCCTGGGGAACCTGAGTACATACGCTATGAAAATTTGTGGAAATATTCACCATTGACTTCAACAGGAAGAAGATATATAGCGTTTATAGCATATACAGTCCATCATATATATTTTGCACTGTTTCTTGTACCTTTTTATCTCTAGAAACACTCAAGTAAAAAGGCCATCTTTCTTTTAAATGATTTGCTCTCAGCTGCTGCCTTCCTACAGGAAGTCATAAAGTTTCTGTCTGTAATATTATTGTTTTCTGTGTGACAAAATGATGTGTTTGGTAACAGTTTAAGTGATAGTTTATCTAAAAGTTCAATTTATAAGAAATTTGTAAAAAGTTTAGACTTACCAATGTGTTTTTATACTATACATTAAGCAACTGTTGGCCTATTAGTGTGAGACAGCCAATTTTTTGTTCAGAGCTTGCAGCATGCAACCCTCTGACTTTAGAGCACATGCCTCTTCAATATGCTTACAACATCTCCCATCACTTCACTCGTCAGACAAAGATTCCATTTTACAAACTGTGACTGAATTATGACTTCAGGGGGTCACACAACTGAAAATGTGTTGTCAGCAGTGGGAAGATCAGGTTCAAACTGGAGCTGTGCTGAAAATAGAATATCCATTTTGCTGGAAATTTTGAAATTGTGAAATTATTTTCATCTTGCTTCAGAACGGCAAGCTGAAAACACAAAGTTTTCATCAGATGTCAAGGGCTGAAAAGTTCATTTTCAGAAGAAAAAGAATTTAAGTAAGTCAGGCATTTTGGCCTGGGATTCTGGCTCCTAAGCAAAAATCTGGCAAAATCTAGAATATTCTAATTCCCTTATATTGAGAGGAAAATTATTTCATCTGAAAACTTCACATAAAGGTACCTGTTGACCCAATACACCCTGTGATAAAGACAGGACAAGAAGAGAAAAGTGACAAATACATTTAACCTTTCCTAATTTCAGGTGCAAGTGTATACATGCATATAGTGATGTTGGAAGGAAACTTGGGAAGAGTTTAAAAGGGAGGATGCTGTGAGGTTGGTGATATGAAAGCTTGGTGCTGTGGGTGCCAGAACCCACCTCTGATTGATTTATTGGAGGTAGAATGTAAAGGAGATGATTGTACCCTCCTTATGCCAGTATATTAAGGGTAAAAAAGCAATTTTGTCAAATTCTTACCGAGTGTATGAGTAGCTGTAAAATCCTGGAAATTAAAATGAAAATTAAGAGTCTGAAGAGGATTATGCTGAGTTCAGGGATGGGGTAAGAGATGGTCTAAGCTCTGGGACTGGACTGGAAACCAGTGGTGTCCAGTTCTTTCCAGACACCCATTGTTTTCCTGGCAGCAGTGCAGAGCCTTCTAGACCAAACTCAAGCCTACTGTCAACAGGCTTGTCTTAGCTGGTGACTTTTCACCTCAGCTTCAGAAGTGGTCCTTTAAAATCTCAGGAATCTGTGGACCTCCATTTCAAAAGCACTGCTGCAAGCAGAAGTGTCCTTCAGGAACTGGCAAGCTCAAGTGTTTCTAACTTTAATTCCTTTTCTGTGCAAGGCAGTCTGCCTCTTTGGATAGGAGCAAGGAAATCTTATGGCAAAGAATTTAGCCTTTTATCAGCGTTAGCACAGCCACATCTTGAGAACCGAGTGCAGACCTGACAAGCCATCTGCTATATTTACACTATAGTAACATGAGTTTTTTAACATTTTTGCTAATGAAGTGTAGTCAGTAAATGAAAATAAATCATTACCGGATGGGATCTTCTGATTACAAGTCTTAATGTGTAGCAAACAGCATTTTCTGATGTCCTTTGGACAGATGTCAGATAAATATAAGTTTCCACTCTGTAACAGACGGATTTGATGCTTTTACTGTCGATGAGAATTACACATTCCTGGCAAGGTGAAAAATAATTCCATCCAGGACTAGGCTGGCACCCTAGTGCTTCCAAGCTGCTGTGCAACGGGCAGCTGGCAGCCGTGCACCTTCCTATGATACGCACAAGACACGTTACTATCTGGAACTAATTTACAGTGCAAAATGGGGGAACATAGCAGAACTGCCTCCGGAGATCTAAAGGGCACAGAATAAGGAGCTTAATCAATGGAGGGCTGTGAAACCTGCCCCTCCCCTTTACACCTCCCTGCGGTGCAATGTATAATTCACACACAGCAAAGCACAGCTGCAGCCGTGCACAGTGTCAAAAATGCTCAAAACCACTCGGTGAGGAGATCTGTAAGAATCCGATTCACGCTCTTTTAAATGCTGATTCCACAGTCCCTTCTTTCATTTTCTTTACCTCCCGCTATACCCCTGACAGCATCTGACCTGCCTTCCATTGCAGCCAAACATTTTCTTTGGTAACAAGCCTGAATAGTACTTCTGAAGGAGGTTTTGCAGTATGTCGCTGACTATTTTGGTTGCATGCCATAGCAGGTCAGCATTGTAATTATGTAAATTTGCTTAATAGTTGCCATAATTAGCACGTTTCATTTTAAGGTCTAAATAAGTTCCAAGTATATTCTGAAGTGCCATGGAGGAAGGGCAAAGAGTGGAAATAATATACGCACACAATGCTATGCTGTTGTCATCGAAAAACTCTTATTTCATGGTAATTCACATGGTAATTGAGCTAGGAAATGCTTGTAAGGATATGCAGCTAATATTCAACAAGTGGTAATAAGATGAATTTACGTTACTGCAGCACAAACTGTGCAAATGCAATTCTCTGGGTGTCTCAAGGACATACTCACTCTGTGAGACAAACATCTAAATATAATTTTCCAAAAGGTGCGGATAGAGAGGCTTTTTTCTGTTAGACATCTTAAGGAAGATTTACATTTGGAACGGATCCATTTAGTTTTAAAACCACCCCATATGCCTATTTTGTGTTTTAAGGCCCCCAAGCAGAAAACCCTATATATGATAAACCATCTGGAGATGTATCATTAGAAAATCATTACTGGAAGCTGTCCCTGATCCAGTTCACAGGTGTATAACTCAGTTAATTTCAGTGGCATTTTAAATAGTGGCAGGTTTGATACTTAACTTGCTCTTTGTAGTAGGAACATTTATCTTGATAACAGGGGTATCGTGTTGCCATTTCCCCTAAGTCACAGTCATTTGGCAATTTGAATATTTGCATAATACAAAAGCAATTCATCCCTAAACCTTTTCAGTCCCCAAGTCTGTATTTCCTAGCATATACATTTATGTGAGCAAATTACTGAAGACACTGTTCTTGTGAGTACACAGGTAAGAGAAATGTTTAGATTATCTGACACAGTTCTTGGTATATCTTGCCACATAGCAAAAAATGCTAAACTTTGGTTGTTAGCTTCCTTTTCCTGAAGAATTTCTTGAAACAGCATGTAAGGCCAATAAAGCCCAGTTAGCTTCTTCTGAAGAGCTTTGTTCAAACCCTTACATCAACACAGAAGGAAATTTGGATGGGTTGGAGTTGGCATTGGCCAGACAAAAGTTACCTCAGTCTTGATCTTCCCTGGGAAAAAGAGAGTTAAAAATAGGATTTTGAGATATTTTACTTGTAAAGATGAGTTCAGCCTCAATTCTGTTTAAAAATACTTGAATACAGGAGGAGAGGTCGGTGGCAGGGATTTAGCTGGTGCAGATCAGATCATCTCCAGATAAATGATAATATTTTTCCTCCTTCAAGGTTTCCAAACATGCCTCTGAAAGGGAAGTGGAATGTGTTGCAGTTTTTGCTCCTGTCAGTTTCTCTGAGAAACTTCAGAAGAGTATTAAGTCCTGGACCTAACACACAGGAGACAGTCACTGGTTTCAGGAGAGATTTTTAGTGAGAAGTTCCAAATATGAAAAAATACTCTTCTTATTTTTTTCAGCAATGATTGCCTGTTGTTATAAAGTGAAAATAAATAATATAGGAGAAATATCAGCTGATATATATGAGGAATGGGGAGAGAAATGTGATATTTGCATGTAGTCCCATTACTCTATATAGGGTATCCAATTTAAGGGGAGGATGCTTGGGGTCCTATATGGGTTCTAGACGGGAAAGTAATACAGAAAAAGAATTAAGTACTCAGAATTGCCCTCTAGAGGATCTCATTTCTCTATTGACTTCATAGGAAAGATGGGAGATGAGCTATGTGATTTAGGCATCCAAGATATAGATAATAAAAATGTCACTTTAGAATCACTCTGCTGGTAGATACAAATGAGAATAAGCTGGTGCCTGGACATGGTAAGTCCTGGGCCACAATTAGTATCAAGTCCACCAAACAAGATAGATGAAATACAAAAGAAGCTGTGCAAGGAATCAAGTGGGAATGTTCTTCCTGCTCTCCTGTGCAGTCACCGTAGGATGCATCATAGTCATTCTCCTTCTGCAGAATGGTGTTCCTCTAAACTTTGTGCTGATGGTCACTTCTGGGCAAATCCCTATTTGTGTCAGCAACAAAATCCTAGTGCTTATGGAGTGCAGAACATATACTGTTGAAATATTAAAGAGCTCCTTTAAACCTGATTATAATCTCTCTGAAATTTAGAATTAGATGTTAGTCGCATTGTCTCCTATTGTTATCTCCCCTCATTCCCTGCCCTTAGTTTTTCTTCTTTGCCTACATGACAGGGCTCTTTTATTTATTTTTATATATATATATATAGCATAAAGCACTGATTAGAATATATATAGGGTGAACAGTTATTTTACAAATATACTCAAACTATTTTCAGGTAGAAAAATGTTTCATATACAAAGAGAAGCAAATTAGTCAAGCAGTTTTGACACCTAAGATGCTTATCAACTGTCCTACTGTATTACAATTACAGCTAAGAATGAATAATATATCAGATTATTTTCCCTTTTTACCTCTCTGAAAATAGTTCATGAACTGAATGTCACTTTCTCAGATTCTGGGCTTCATTATTTTCTTGTCAATAATTTTAAAATTAACATTTTTCAGTGTTGGTTTAACAAAAATGGCATAATTATTTAATAAATAGTTATTAAAGATCTAACCAAATACTTTTGATACTCAGAATTTTAGTTTCATCCTATAAGCTAAACTTTTCCACCCTTAATGTTAACACAGGTACTGCATATTTCTTATATTTACTTTTACTAAAACAGCCATTAGATACATTTCAGCAAGGTAACACACACAGGGAGTTATTAATAGAGCTTGTGATATAAGCGTTCTTGTTTTAAAGATTAAGCAACTTGTAGCAATCACAAGAATGAACACTGCAATGAGTTTTTGTAAAATCCTCTTGGATATCAGAGAATCTTCTTTGTACTCTTGCCAGTATCCAGGCTTAAATAGATAAAAAGGAAATTATTAACTAAAATAGTTAAAATGGAAAATAAATAGAGCAAACTAAAATACTGGTCAGACTGGAGATAATAATCCCAATATCTCATCGAATATACCTATCTTTTTTTATGAGAGAGAACATTAGCAACAATTTCTATGTTATCATTTATAGACTCCTGCTAATTTTTTGTTGTAAATTCATTAGCTACATCTGTACTAGTAAACAAAACAGGGCTAAACCATGCATTTGACTGCTGATCTCTTGCTCTCCGTACTGATGAATTATTTAAATACCCTTGGTATGGTTTGTCCCATGCCAATTAGCCTGCTCCCAGACAAAGCTGGAGTACATCTCGGGAGAGTCCAAGCCAAAATTGTTCCCCCAACAGGCAATTCAGACACAACCACTCTGTGCTGAGGGAGGAGAGAGTTTAAGTGTATGATTTGCCATATCTGCCATACCACTGCCATACCACCCATACCTTTGGGAATGGAGAACACTTTATTTAGCAGTACTGTGAGAGCCAGTGAGCCCTGCTGTTTTTTTTCCAAGGAATAGGAAGACAGGGATCCTTCTGAGAATATTGTGAAATCTGAGAGTTAGAGGATCGTACGTAGGATGCAGGAGGGGTGATAAAATGTCAAGGGAAGAAAGGAGGGGAAGGAGAGCGAGGAAGTGATAGCAGTGAAGAAGAAGCCCAGAGGAGAGAGTAGAGGTTGGAATCAAATTTTGCGTTAATGTTTTGTCTGTGATCTTGCTGGGTGCACCCTTTGCTCTCTCTCTTCCAGCCTATGGAACTGGATGGGACAGTGGGCATTTGGATGATGGTGGCAGGTGGCATGTTGTCCTGAGTGCTGCCTCTTCTTCCCTTCTCCTTTTTTCCCCTTCTCTACACAAACATGAGCCTAGAGGAGCAGAAAACCCAGCTGCAGTACTGATTCATCTCCCAGACTGCACAGCGGAGAAAGTGGTTTGCCCATGAGTGCTAACTCCACCTCTGGGATTGTCTGTTCCTCCTATGCTACACAGCATGACAGAAATTGAAACTTGTATTATCCCATTTTAAAATTTCATGTAGATCCTTAATTAACTCAATTTACTTCATGAACAAGGTAACTAAATATAAAGCAAAATAAAGGTGACCTACCTGTGCAGCAGGAACTGAATTGCCCTTAAACATGTCCATCTGTAAATCTCAGAATGTGAGTTATCCAGATCAGTTATTCAAAGTAATCTGATATCCATGTTAATTATTATGATTTAATTATGGTGTCTTACTCCTTGCAGGCATGTTTATGAATTATCTTTTGCATGGTCCCAGGGAACATTATTAATACACATCGAAGGACACAGTTTAACTATGAATACTAATGACCCATGCAAAGTAAAGTTATGCATGAAATTCTATGAAGCAATAGGTTTCACTCATTAATTCCATTTAGTGCATCATTATAGTTACATTGTCATTAGTTAACAAATACTACATTGTGTATGGGAGTGTTGCTCTTCCTGACTCATGATAGCAATTTTTGATACTTAAATATCACTGTCAGATGTGTAATGTAGCAATTATATATTAAAAAATATGTATAAAGTATATTTGGAAATGAGTTGCTTTATAGCATTTGTAAGTTGCTATTCAACATAGTAAGAAAGAAGCTATAATTTTCAGCAGCAGTAAGATGAAATTCAGTGAATCTCTTCTAGAATTCTGAAGAAATTGCTAAAATGTTAATTACCTATTTCATTAACTATATGTGCTTTACCCAATTTCTAACTCAGTATTTTTAAGACACTTAAAAATTTGGAAGCAGTTGTCTCACAGATGCTCTGGTTTGGTTGGCAGAGCAGCTTGCTTTTTTGTCTGTAATAAAAAATCAAACCAAAACTGGAATGCTTTCTAGATCCTTTTAATGTTATACTCAACTTAGTATCAGCAGATCTGTTCAGATGAATAGACGTACACACCCAATGCCATTTTGGACACCCCAGGGATATCCCACCTGGCCTGCAGATGCCACTGCAATAAGGGAGCCCGTGTCTCACAGGTCCGTTCTTGCCAGGTCTGTGCACATCTCAGACTGTTTAGGATGTCTGGAATGGTGCTAGATGTCTACACTTAGGTTCACAAACTGCTTGCTAGCCATCTAAAAGCTAGTAAGTTAGTTGTCCAGGATCCCTGTGTGATTAAGTGAAAGCCATGAGCACTTCTAGAGGGCAATTTGTCTTTTCCTAAAGCAGAAGTCTATTTCTCTTTTCCTAAAGCAGATGTCCATCATTTACCTTTGACTGTAGATAGGGTGTGGATGACCAACTTCCACTTAAACATGTAGGGCATGCAGTGTCACTGGAGATGCCCCAGACTCCGCAGACATGGCCTGGGAACAACCATGCCCTTGAGAATTGGCAGGTGGGACCAGGATATGCTGTTGGGAGTTTTAAATCATACTAGGCACCTGTGATTACACAGCTGAACTCAGCATTTAAAATGACATTCAGGATGAGATTCAGACATCTTAATGTTGATATCTGTATTGTCTTCATTAGAGTTAATTACTTCTACTCCAGCATACTCAGCGGCAATGCAGGGCATAATTTGTTGCCGGGAAGTGGAAGCTTAGTGCCATATGAGACACCTGAGAATATCTGAGACAGCCTTGTGCATCGACTTAGCAGAGACCCATGCTCCTGTCAAATGGCAGCTGGAGGCCAGGTTTCCTGTCCCAGGGCATCCTAAATGGCCCCAGGCACAGATGTGCATGACTGGATCTAAGCCATTGACAATACAGACAGTGGAGTCTAGAGTTTTCCCATGATCAGCTAAGAGTATCACATCTCAAGTGACATGAACTACTTCTGTTTAGAAAACTGAATTACACCTTTCATGTCCACTTTTTGATGAGATGAGTAATTCTGAAGTGTCTGCTTCCTGTATTAATCATGATGGGACTCCAGAGACTATCATGGGAACTGAGGGACCCTATGTAAGTATATACAACTGCACTGTAGACACCAAAATTTAGATACAAGGTCCCACCTCTACAAGACACTGAAAGGAAAGGTGAACTGAATTCCAGATGTTAGAGTCTAAAATCTCATTTTAAGTCTTTTTAAATCACTTGTTAGTTCTATCTCACTTCAGTCCCTCTATCAAACTTCAGTCTAGTGTGAAAACCTTTGTGTGTGTGTGGCTATGCACGATGTCAACAACTCAACAAGTCGCTGAAGAGACAAAGTGGTATGGGCTTTAACTCATTTATGGATGACTTCTAAAACTTGTCAGTGTTGTCAAACATTAGTAGGACGCTCTGCTTACTCTTGAGTGATCTGACTAAAATTGAGTCCTGCATGTTTGAAAGTAATCTCTGCCTTAATCCAGCTAACACTGAGCTGCTGTTCATTGATAGAAGGCACTGGTGTAGACAGGTAAGCTTCTGTAGCTTGTACTTTTCTTGAATTCATTACTTCAGTGAGAAATCTCATAATTATTTTGAATCCTATTATATTCTGATAGAAAGAGAGAAGTAGAGTTGCAACTGAATGATTTAAATCCTGTTTATGCTCAAGTTTCCTGGAAAATTGAAAGTGCTTGAAATAGAGAAAGAAGCCGTTACTAAAAAGTGAGTTTTAGCAGGAATCTTTAAATGATAAAGGCTGTATCCTTCCCTTTGATGCACATGTGAATCTTCCACTGAAGTCAACTGGAACAGCATTTATACTTTCAGGATCAGGATTTGTTCATAATCCTCTGAATTTTAAATTCTCATTCCATTATGTCAAGTAAGGGAGAGGGGATTAGTTGGCAGTATCTGAGCGCTTTAATTTTTTATGGGATTTGTATATCTAATAGTAAAGCAAATGAAAAATTGAGAATGCATTACTCATGAAAATGTGCATTTTAAAATGTGTCTTTTACAAACCTTGATTTTTGCATCAGGAATCTTCCCACTGTCTTAATACTACTCTTTATCATTAACCAGTGGGTAGAAAAAAAGTGAGATTAGAATTTCCAACAAAGGGAATCACTTTCTTTTGAATTGAAGCTACACAGTGTTCACAAAACTTACATGCTCACATTTTTCTGTTAGCCATATGCAGAGCAGAGTCTATCTGTTCTGAATTGTATGTTGTTTGAATTTTGCCCATCAGTTCTTTGATGAGCACCATGAGAGCTGCAATATTTTATTGTTTATCTATAACAGTTGGTTTGAATATGGGCTTTTTTTAACTGTCAACTATATAGGAGATGATAGCACACTACAGAAGAACTTAGCGTGATGCTTGGCTAGATCATCACCCTGTAGTAATGATCAGCAATAATTTAAATGCAGATAGTCTCACACAGACACCTAGTTGAAGTAAAACCTTCATTACTAGCCAATTAATGTATTTTTCACTTATTTTAGAAGAATCTATTGATCCAAATATGTTTACTTATGGACACGGGACATGAAAATTCAAAATTTTTAGTTCCTCAATGTAAGGGTAAGTGGATTGAAAGAGCATAGGATTCATTGAGTTACATGGTTACAGACTATTCATAGATTAAGCTAAAATAAAGAAAACTAGTACTTCTTAATGGCTAAGTAGAGATTTTTTGCTAAAAAAAATTTATTTGGGGGGAAAAAATTTCCAATCAGATTAAATAAAAAATAATAAAAGATAAGCCTTTGCAGAATTTAATAGTTCTGATTTGCAGGTGTTGAAAGAAAGTTCTGCTCATGGAAGTGTCATTTTATGCTTGTACTGATCTTTTGCTTTTTCTCTAAGCATCTGCTGCCAGCAGACATCAAAGATGGAATACAGACTTCGATGAATGCTTGTTCTGTTCTTACATTAAGTAACTTATTTCTGATCTTGCCACTCTTGAGTTAAACAGCCATTGAGGTCCTGTTAGAATTATGGCATCAAGCTGTTTGGATTGAAACTAGAAAGTAATGCCGTTGGTACAAGGGCACTTCTTCCTTACCATGCTACTTTGTAAAATGCCTTCTGAGCTATTCACATCATCTTACATAGCTAGCTCAAATCGAAGAAAAAAAATCCAATGTAAATTACTGAGCATTGTTGAGTTTTGCATCAAAACTCATAGGGGTCAGGTCCAGATCCAATAAAGCATTTAAACTCCTAGCACCTATTTAGTTCTTTAATTACCCATTTAAACAGTTAGGAACCTAAATATGAGCTAGAACAATAAATTGTCAACTGGATTTGAGAATCATTTCTGTGCTCTAATACAGACTCATCCTCGTTAAAGGCCAAAATAGTTTTGTGAAGAAACTGTGGGTAATTAGGATGCTACCAGTTGTCTAGGCAGTCACAGCTGCCCTGAAACCACTCTTGGAAATAGTTAAAATTGATGGCCTTACTCCTCCCGATGATCTTTGCAGCAAGGGAACACTAGCTCTTACAGTCCACTTGAAGGTGACTCTATACGCTCTCATCACAAAAGGTTCCTAATAAAATCCAAGGAGCTGGCTTTATTAGTTACTCTATGTTATTAGCAATGTGTTTCACATTACTAGTTTTGAATTCACTAAGTAGCAGTGCTTCTTCCTTTGTACAGCCCCCAGCACTATTGAATTTGAAGTCTCTACATGATAATGATATAAAAGCTAAGGAGCTCTCAGTCTAGACTGAGAATACTGCGTGATAGTCTGAATTACTCACAGTTTACCCATGGAGTGTGTGTGTATACAGGCAATACTCCACTATTGCTCTTAGGCCAGGTTCATCTAAGCTTCCATAAAAGCTGATAAAATGGGGAGGGAGCAAGAAAGGGGAAGAAATTTCAGCCTTAACTCCTTATACTGCTTTAACAGAGTGTCAGATCACATACTGACAGCAATGCCCTTGTCCAGAAAAGCAGTGCCACTGTGTTTTCAAATTTCAAAATTGCTTGCAACTTTTCACTAAGCCATCTTTACAAGACAACTTTTCTCCCTTTACTCTTTGTTCCTTTTTTATCCAAGTCAAATTGCTGCTGCGCTTTGTGCTGGAGCAATGAGGGCATGGTGTGAGAGCTGGATGGGGAGAAAAGAGGCTGCGGCACAGCCCAGAGGGCCCCTGCCAGCACTTCCCTATTCTTGTCATCAAGGAGAGCGGATCAGATTTAGCAGGATGATAAGCACAGGCCAGACTCTGCCCTTTTACACCACGAGGAATCTACAGCAAGTTCACTGCCACTGATTAGATTTACACCTGTGGAAATCAAGTACTCTCTGCCTTGTCCCTCTAGTGCTTTCTGCTTCTCCTAGCCTCAGGGCACTCTATTGAACAACCTCCAGGCACCCTCAGCGATGCCCCTGCCATCATGTCACTTCCACAGCTGTTAGGTAGTGAAAAAGAAGCCTTCTGGGTATGTCTTTTCTACACACCTTAAAACAAACTACAGGCAACTTTGTCGAAAAATCGGTTTAGTGAGTACAAAAATGTCTGTGAGTATCAAATGCCATAAGATTTTTCAGCTAACATTTATAGCTGAAATAAGATTGCAACAGGTACTCTGATCCTTTGAATGGCATCTGACAACTTTTCTTTAACATGATGCTTCTTGTTTGTGGATAAGACATGGCATGCATTGCTGTTATAAACAAATTATGATAATTTCTGCTGCATTTCCAACAGCTGAAATGTATGCTATTGATTTTCCCCTTCTTTCGTTAAATGTCTCGATGGCTTATCTCCTTGGCTGTCTTTGCCACTGTTAGAGCAACTCCTAAGCCAAAAGCTATCCAAGTCTTGAGCAAAGAATTAGAAGTTAGCTTTGAACTCTGTATCTCGACTTGCTCATCGAGGTCCAATGATCAGTCTTCATGCATCCAGTGTGAAATTATATCTCTGGAAAAGGTGATGCTATTGCTCAAAAAATTGATTCCTTAGCTAGATAAATCTTTGATCTTCCAGAAAAAGCATTAATCACTAAGACACACTAAAAACAATGGATTTGAAGGCAACAGCAAAAGTTTATGTCTAAGTATAGGGAGGGCTTGGCTAAGCAATTATGTCTTTTTCCATAAGGTTGAAATACAGATACGAATGTCAGTTCAGATAAGAACGATTGCTATTCAGGGGCTTATAGTTGTGCATAGTAGGCTGTATATTAGCGTCAGAAAACAGTTTCATTGCTACTCTGAGGATACAGTGTGTCTTGCTGCAAAGAGAATGGTAACTTACTCTATTTTAAAACTAAAACATAACCTCCTTGGGCAAGATCAGACACAAGAAGTGGTTCTGGTCCCATCTGACAGAAAGGAGCAATGCCCACAGCATGGCATATTTGTTACAGCATGTTAACTGCAAATCCAAGTGAACTGCAAATCCAAGTGAACTGCAGCAATTCATGATACTATTTGGAAAACAGGGAGACTTTACAATATTTTCTGGTGAAGAATTCCCATAAATACTATGGAGAACTTTAGTCAGTGGGCATTAATTTGTCTAAGGGTGGGAAAGAGGCTACAGGATCCAGAACTAGTTACCAATCATTTAAACAGGATAACTACTGATCAAGTTACAGGTAATTACCTTCTATTTGATTGCAGTCAGTAAAGGACTATTTTTATAATACCAAATCAGCAACAGATTGTTTTTACATGTAGTCCTCAGCTGTTAAATCATCAAAAATTTTTTTTATTGAACAACTGGTTAGCTTTTTCTTTTTGCTTTAAAAAAAAAAATCTATGTACTATAAATGCATCTGTGCTAGTTTTGGCTGGGATACAGTTAATTTTCTTCATAGTAGCTAGTATGAGGCTATGTTTTGGATTTGTGCTGGAAACAGTGTTGATAACACAGGGATGTTTTCATTATTGCTGAGCAGCACTTGCACAGAGTCAAGGCCTTTTCTGCTTCTCACCCCACTCCACCAGCGAGTAGGCTGGGGGTGCACAAGAAGCTGGGAGGGGACACAGCTGGGACAGCTGACCCCAACTGACTGAAGGGATATTCCATACCATATGACATCATGCTCAACATATAAAGCTGGGGGAAGAAGAAGGAAGGGGGGTACGTTGAGAGTGATGGCATTTGTCTTCCCAAGTAACCATTACACGTGATGGAGCCCTGCTTTCCTGGAGATGGCTGAACACCTGCCTGCTGATGGGAAGTGGTGAATGCATTCCTTGTTTTGCTTTGCTTGTGCGCGTGGCTTTTGCTTTACTTATTAAACTGTCTTTATCTCAACCCACATGTTTTCTCATTTTTACCCTTCCGATTCTCTCCCCCATCCCACCCATAAGGAATGAGCGAGTGGCTGTGTGGTGCTTGGTTGCTGGCTGGGGTCAAACCACGACAACATCCAAAAATGACATTACACCTTTGTGGTGTTTGGGATGGTTAAAGTCAGTGTATTATAAGATGATTATTTTGTGGCTGTGGGGTTTTTTTCTTTCTTTTCTGTCAAAGGACAATTTGATGGGTTAGGCTTTATATATCCTCTTTTCTTTCTGAGAAGAAACAGGAAACATAGCATTTCGTTTTGAAAGCAACTAAAATAGAAGTATTTTGTGGCAGATGGGATTTTTATGAGCTGTTTGTCACTATATAACAGTCTTGTTAAGGAGCAATCGTTTTCTGCTTCATTACACTAAGATAGCTCTGTTTAGGGTTCCACTCAGCTGTGAAATTACTTTAAAACTTGTATAAGGAATAGAGATGGGATTTTTATAAAAAAAGATTGCTAACACAGTATAAGGAATAGAAATAAAATGGTCAAACACACTGTTTTTTGGAAGCAGACGGGAATATAGAAATGTTGCATTGCATACTTATGCTTAATCTGCTGGTTTAAGATGAAAAGAGGCTCCAGAGTACTATTATTTTCTACACCTAAAAAAGGTAATGTTCAAGTTAGCCTATACATAAAGACTAAAAAGACATTATTTATGTGAAAAAATAAAACAATATTGGTTTCTTTATGCTGCTATGAGGCAGATAAAGTACAAACAAAAGAATTAGACGCACACAGACATCAGTATGAAAATAGTGGGCCAGATCCTCATCTCCCGTACATCAGTGGACCTAGGCAGGTTTATGCTGTTCTTACACCTTTCTTGAGTGTAAGCTCTGAATCTTTAAACCTTTGCATCTTGCCCTGGGCAATTAAAATTCAACATAGTCCTCTGAGAGCTCTGAGTGGCTCTGAGAAAGGCAGGTGCCAGCAGAGCTCCTCTTCCAGGCGTTCCTGCCCCATGGCCCTGAGCAGTGCCCATGACATGATCTACCTGTCCAAGTCAATCATTGATTCAGACATCGGTCAAAGCTTTTACATGTTTACCTGCTCAGATTTAAGCATATAACATTCACTGGGCTTACTCATGCAAATTCACACATGGGACTCTTAAGTATTTCTATGCTTGGCATTCATGTTGCCTTTTTCCCTAAGATGCCGACTCTTTTTCTTACTTCAGATGTCCAATCTTTCTGAATATCATGTTATTTATTAATTCATATTTGATTCATTCATATATTTAATTTTGGAAAATGTTGGCTTTCAATGGAATATGTTAAATCTTTCCTTAAATAAAACTCGTCTCTTCTGTCCTGAAATGACTTCTAACTAACTGCTGAAATCAATTTCAACACGGTTGCCAAACTTCCTAGCCACTAAGAAACAGCTGGTACTGCTATATATCTGATACACCTTCCTGGTGAGTCTGTGCACTTATTCATTATTCCCAGTGGAACAAGGTCTCCTTCTGGCTGAGCAGCATTCCTGTTCGCAACTATGAATGTTAAAAACATAGAGCCATAACACATCATTTAAAACATTGCAAGTATTGATCCTGGTGTCCCTATGAGCAAACTTCTCCACATCTTACATTTTAATCTCATTCCTTCATACACACTTTTATTCCTTTCTACACCCTATCAAATTTCACTGTGTTACATTTGAAGCATCTCTTTGTGGTACTTCTTCCCCGTGACTATGTTTCTGTCCCTTTTTTCCATGCCATTTCTCTTTCTCTCACTTTAATACCACATCAAGACTTTATTCTTTCATATGGACTCCATAACATCTGCAATGAAGAATCTTTATTCTTAGCATCTCTCCTCATGCGCTTGTGGACAGTCTGTCAGGAAAGTGACTTGCCACAAGGTAAAGCTGTGCTGCATGGACATGGTCGACTTGTCTACAGCCAGTGGTTAAAAACCACCTAGTGGGTAGCCCTTCTTTGTCCTGCCCTGCTCATACAGGTGTGGATTCGAAATCTTGCCATATGTTCATGTAGAAAAGGGTGATCCCTGTCAGGCCTTCACTTTGTGTGTATGTTTTAAAAGTTAATAAATCTAAGTGTCCAACCCTAACCCCACATCCACA
Organism: Gymnogyps californianus; assembly: GCF_018139145.2. NCBI lineage: Eukaryota > Metazoa > Chordata > Aves > Accipitriformes > Cathartidae > Gymnogyps > Gymnogyps californianus. Next base: position 183,814,854 of record NC_059471.1, read on the forward strand.
GTCCTAGGGGTCTGCTGCTGGGAATGGTCTATTCTTTCAGCAGCAAACCCCTGCAGTTGGAGGCTTTCCCTTAACGTGCAGGACCGTTGTCAAGCTCCCTCCTGCTGATTCTGCACAGGCTATTTGGAAAGACTAGTTCTCTGACTTTCCCATTCTTTCTACCAATGGGCAAGAAGAAAATGAATTTGTACCTGCTGTAAGAGTGGTGCACTGCACAGTGCCCTGGGAATGGCTGCACCTGGAGAAATCCATATGGTCTGCTTCATCACTGTCGTTCACTCCTAACCTACTTCAACTGAGACAGTCTTCACCAGTGTTGTATTTTCCTTGGGACTCCCCAAAGGGGGAACTTCTAAACTTTTGGGTTCAGGCACACTCCCCTCTACTTTGTCATATTCCACAGAGCGCTTCCTTAACTTTAGAAAATTTCAACAGGACATCCATATCTGAGGTAATCACACTAGGCTCCTTTATAACTCATGGATAAAAATAGGCAGTTAAGACTGCTATTTATCTTCCTGTTAGTGACATCTCTTTTGGGGTGAGCTGAAATATGGAGGTCAACACTCAGGCAGACTAAGCCCTTCTGAAAGAAAACCTTTTTACCAGGCCTGTGTGTTATTAGTTCTCAGATCAAGCTGTATAGTTCAGAATAGCCTCTCCTTGTTATCATTTAGATACCTTCTACAGCATACATTTGCACTGATCACCTTAGTGTGGCCTAGTACTCTTTATTTTAGGATCGTACACCAGAGGAGTAGAGTGGCTTTGGGTTCAGCTAGTTGCTGTAAACCATTTTTTAACACCAGGAAAGAGTGTTAAACTATAAATAACCAGGGGGAAAAAACCACCCCAAAACCCCAAACTCCAAACATTTATTTACATAATATGAAAGAGACAAACAACATCATTATAAAGTTAATAATAACAAGTGAACTGGAATGAAAAGCAAAGAGTATGTTTCTGTACTCAGCATTTAAAGCTCTAAACATTCATTTTCTTTGTGTGATTCACTTCACAAGCATGCAGACAATTTTAAGTATACGTAGATGACGACTGATTGTACATTGCATCTTTAGATGGAAATAAAAGAAGAAAGTCTAGATGTAGGCATCCCTAGGTTATTCCTCAGATTATTCTCTGTTACTCAAGTAAATTATTTCTCTCTCCTCGCTTTCATATTTCCAATGTGCTCTCATACATGCTTTTTCTAATTTTTTTTGCTTATTTTACCCTACTTTTGTTGAGTTGTACCATGCATATGATGTGTGGCATCAGCTGGCAAAATAATTGTATAGAATCTTGTGCTTCATAATTGTGTTTTGCATCCCTTTTCAGCACTTAGAGCAGCTCTCAGTTGTCATACAAACACATACAGCTCCTACGGGCGAAAGCTTTGCAGTTATAGCCTCCGTGAATGTTTCAGTGAGTTAGGTAGCTACATCTCCCAAACAACCAGGATATTTGGATGTTTGTGGCACCTGACATGAAACCAAGACTTCCTTTTTACTTGGCATTGTTTCAAAATGTCAGAGATAGTCTGTGCACTTTGCTTCACTTGATGAAGATATTTACTGCACATAGCGATAATGGGTAATGGCCCAACACCTGCTGGCTAATGACAGAACAGGATCTTCAGAGAACTTCGCATTCAATCTCCTTCATTTACTTAAATAAGTAAATTTACTTAAATAAGTAAATGAGATCTTTTGAAAGCATAAAAGGAGAGTGAATTTCTGGTAACTATCCATCTCAATTGCGGGGTCAGTCAGAGAGAAAAAAAAAATTGAGGCCCAGTTTCAAAACTTTCCACATTAGTTTAACTCAGACTGCCACCCCTAAAATTATTCTGGTATAACTGTTTTCTCCACCAGTGAATCATCACAGGAGCTGATATAGTGGCAATATAGTCCCTCCTCCAAAACATAAAGGATTTGTCTGAATAATTCTCTTACCAAGTTCATCATATTGTTTTACAAATTACGTTGACATAATTGCAGAAGAAACGGAGAGGTGGGAATAACGGGCTGAGTATGAAGTGTTAATTATTTTAAAAATAAATAAGAGAGGTAGGCAATGCTAAGGGAAGCCAAATTCTGTGGTTTGGCAGATTTGTCCTCTCGGATAGTTTGCGGCCGTCACCCTTTGCAGCTGCGGCCAGTAGCAAGGCTGAGTGTCTGTCCCAGAGACGCCAATGCACACATGCACACACCACACATACACATGCTCACACACAGGTGGCCACCCTGGCCATAGCAGGCAGAGCGCCGTGCCTTTGCCAGCGCCACGCAGACACAAACAGCCCTCGCATAACCATGAGCACAGGCAGCCTGGTCCTGTTTCTTCTTTCTGGCTGACCAGGACCAAAGCTCGCCAGTGAGGCGCACACACCTCTCACTCTCTCCATCCACAAACACACACACCAGAGAGCGAGGTTACGGACAGATCTTAATAATAAAAAGGACAGACTGCGGTGAACAGGTGCAGGGCTCGGTTAGACAAGCATGCTGCTCACTGGATTATATGCCACTGGCCCCTTTTTCCCCATTATCTCCATTTTCCCATGCTTGTTCCTCCCTCGAGTCCTCCCTTTCCCTGCCTTTGGCCATTCCCCTTAAGATATCCCATAATCAGTTTGCTCTTTCCCAAGAGTCTTGTAGCTCTTGTTCCCCCTCCTCATCAGTTACACAGCTGTGGCTGAACCTCCCCAATGCTTTGAGCAGTTCCTCCAATGGCCCATCAGACACTGACCTGAGAGCTCTTCCTTTGGTGGTGTCTCCTTTTTCTCCTCTTTTTTTGTGTATCCAGTGTTGAATATACTACTTTTTCTACCTCTTTTGTTTTTTTTTCTTTCTTATTTTTTTAATGGTGAATAGCCTTTAACCATATACCCTCACAAACCAGATTTCCTCACATACCTGGTATCTACATGTCCTTCCCCTGCCACATATCATTGCAGATACCGGCACCCCCTAGAGCTGAGCTCAGTCAGCATCCTCCATTTGGGTAGATTTCAGTCCTTTTTCTGTTTTTCTACATGTAGGGTTTGGCCAGTTCTTTTCTGAGGCTAGATTTTAACCACAGTCACTGGGAAAAGTAACTCAAAACATTTGTGAAACCTGTCTAGGACATAGAACATAATGAAAAAGGGTGGATTTAACCCAGGTTTCCCATGTGCTGAATGAGTGATCGATAATCAGAAAAAGAGGGGAGTATGTCCTCTCCTAGGACATGATCTGAGCAGTACCCAATCTGGTAGGCAGGCTCTGATGGCTCAGAGGCAGTAGCTGATGAATATCAATGAGCAGGTTTCCCATTGTACTATCCCAAGTTTTATAGAGCTCAGGATAAAATAAATGTTTGGTCTGGACAAGAACATTTAAACAGGGGCAACTTGCACTTGATAAATTTGTTGAAATATGTTGAAAACCTGGGTACATATTGTCTTTATGCGCATGCATTTACAAAAGTGGAAAACAGCTTAGCAGAAGTCACATGAGTAGGAATTAATAACTTTTAATTTTTTGAGGGGTCTTGGCTTTTACATTTACTTATATATGCTTCTTCCAGTTCAAAAATTTTTTTATCTCCTGATCATGTTTGCCATGGAGAACTGATTATTTTAAAGTGCATTAATTAGGTGTTAAATTTGTAACTTAAATTCACCTGACTCATGTGTGAGTCCTTGCAAGTCAGATGTATGTTCTATGAAATGTAGGAAGTCATATTTTTGTCATTACTGAAGCTGCATTCTTACTTCAGATGATCAGTATCACTAATTGTACTTTTTCTTGCCAGTTTCATCTTGTCTATGTCAAATCTTCTTAATTTCTGACTAATCCGAATTTACCAATAATAGTAAATTGATGTACCCCTTCCTAAAAGCTATTTTAGTGTCTGACTCACACATTCAGTAATTTTATACAGCTTCTATTAATAATAGTGTATAAGCAAAGTGCAAGTGAACTTAATTTACGTACAGATCATGATTAAGTTATTCTTCCCAATTAATTGTGCAGTGAATTACTTCACACTCACATTGTAACTTTGTATCAGCTTTCTGAAGGTGCATTAGCACGGAGGTTTGATCCTTCTACAAGCACTGCTGTCTGTACTTACAACTTTTTGAGGAATTGTGTGATTGCTCAGCTGTTCACACCTAGGAACTGAAACACGACTGTTATAAAGTTCTTCTGTCTTTGACTCAGTGTTACCCTTACAATACACATTTTATTGACAGGTTTTTAAAGAGCTGCAAATCCTTAGTGTAGCCTGAGAGTAGCATTTTAATAATCTTCTAAACCTCCTCAGATCTCTTGCACAGCGCACCGAGAATTATTGCAGTTGGGAATGACTGGCAAAACCCAGGTCACACCATGAGTAATATATGGGTATGTCTAGACCTGTAAGTGTTAATACTAACTGCCTTCAAATAGAAAGGCAAGCTTACAGTAACTGTATATCTAATCACCAAGGAGGAAGTATGGGGATGCTGAGGAACCTTCTCCAGCCTCTGCTGATCGCATACCTGGAGTTTGCCTTGTAATGAGAGATTTATTTCCTACAGCTCTTCATCTCGCAGTGATCTTGGGAGAAGAAGTGAACAGAATAACATATGAAAATGCCTTCTTTTGCATGACTATTGTGTGCAGTGCACAGGATATTAGTGTTCCAGGCTTTAATTCACTGTTTAGCTATATAGGCCTTATATGTCTTTGATTTATATGTGGATTTGCCATGAGTCCCAATGTACCAAGATATTGGACAGTACTTGATCCCATAAATCGTATTTTCATGTGCAAGTTCAGTCATTCAAGTGTTCTTAAGACAAATATGGTCAATCACAAAGACACAGACCAATTTCATCTTATTTTAGATCTGATTAATAATCAGATTCCAGATCTGATTTTTAAAAAGGTAACTGGGTTGAAATTTTATGATAATGCAACCTAAAGATGGTAGGCAACTGGGAGAAAGAACAGAAAGAAGAGGTATTCAAATAGGTGGTCTGCATTATATTTCTGAAAACCTACTGTGGAAAACACAGTACTGTTATTTAATTTAGATGACAATGCAAGCTACCAAATATATGGAGATTTTTTGTTATAAGCTCTGTGAATAAAAAGTACATGACTTTTTATGCAGAAGAAAAGAGATCATTTTAAAATTTGATTTAGTTTGTGATTTGCTCAATGGATGAGTTCAGGGGCTTGCATTGGCAGGTGTCATACCATGGGGAGAAAAGGTGCAGGAGAAAAGGTTCAGAAAGGTGCAGGGAATCTGATAAGGGGATCTTGAAGAAGCAGTTTTCAGCCACATGAATACTGCAAAATCAGGTGGTAAGTTTAGGAGGCTGGCCACCTCAATCATAGACATTTGCAAGCAAATTCACTGCTCAACAATCTTAAAAAAAAGTCTTATGGATCAGCTTTAGACATACCTTGAATAATGAGAAAAAACAGGTATTCAGACTTCATTTTTTGCATAAAGAGACATTCATTATACAACTGCTTTGTGTAAGTGGTGCTATGTCTTTTTATCAAAGGTTCTATTTCCCTATTGCAGAAAAAAAGGAACATAGAAAAGCTCTGGAAAGAGGTTTTGAGGCTACCTTTTTATTTTCCCAAAGCACTAAAATTGTTTTGTGTCATACGATTCATTACTGAGATATTACAACACCAGACAGATGCTGTGGATTATTTGTACCCTTGAGGACCATTTCTGTATTTTTGGCATCTCTGTGGGAAAATGCTGTGTTTGCTTGAGTAACTCCCAGTGCATTTGGGGGTCACTGTTTCTTCTAGTCATGTGGTGAGTTGTGGTTTACTATCTTGCACCAGCATGGGAAATGCATGGCATTGATACTTACTAATACAGTTACACTTACAAGTACAGTCATTTTTTTCCCAATATGTGGGAAGCGAAACCAAGTTATTGAGTACAGATTTTTCTGTTCAAGTGAAATAAAATTAGAAAAGGCAAAATAAGTAGTATAAAAGGGTAGAAAAATTTATTTTTAACTGCTTCTTGAGCTATTGAAGTCAAAATTGTTGCTAGCTTAGACACATTTAACAGTCTAAAATGAGAGTCTTAACTGATGGAAAAAGACATAACTCAGTGGCAGCCAAAGGCAGTTTACCTCAGCTGAGGATCTGTTTTGCAATATTTTTCTCAAACGATGTCCCTAAGCTATTTACATGACTGAAAAGCAAAAAAAAACCACCAAAATCTGTCCTTTTGCCATTGATTATGACCTGATGTGTAGCATGCTAACTACAGCCATATTTCAAACTGAATGTACTTAGAAACAGTGAAACGGTTTGAGAATCCAATTAAGGAAACTTTAAATGACTAAACCAGCAATTTGAAAGTAAAGAAGCGGTTGGTTTGCTTACCTACAGAGAATTTGCAGGCAGATTTTATTATGAAAAAGCTCAAGTCCCCCAGGCTTAGTGACAGCTGAATCCTACAATATGCTACATTTGGCAGTAACTCTTAGAAGAGATATATGTGTCTCCTTTTTCTGTTAAATATAGGTGTTACCTCTTCAGTATTACTGGTGCTGGGTATAAAATTTTCCATCATAAAGATGAAGAACTAGACAGTTACTCTCAGGTGGGTCTACTAGATAGGTTTTTATAATCTTGCTATACTTCAGAATGTCAGGTATTTCTTTATTTCAAAAAATGTAGAAAGACAAAACTCACAAGAAAGGAAAGTAGAATCAGAGGAACCAACCAAACTTTTCAGCAAATCAGTTTTCCTTACTACCCTGTATCATTTCACCTGTTTCTCTGCTTCTTTCTTTTTTATGCTCCAAACTTCTCAAAGCCTTTCTATGGTTTTTATGGGGAATAACTGAGCTTTTTTTTTCTGCAAAATGATGGATTTTTGACTTGGGATTTTATAGCTGTACAGTTTTGTGTTTAAAACCAAAAATATTCTCTTTAAATACCCTAGGTCAGTTATTCCCCCTATTCAGAGAGCTGGAAGGGCTATCTTTTTCTTCCATAAGAAGAGCAGCAGCAATCATATATGAGCCACAGGGAGACCAAAGGATGATGTTGGGAACTGGCAATTTCTGGGAAGGCATATGCATTTCCAGCCATAACTTTTTTATTACATATTAGAAAAGAATTCCACAAAGAGTTTATTAATTTCCAGTCAGAAGACCTTGAACGTTAACTGGCTGCTGTTAGCAGGTGCAGGTGTTCACACTGAGACTGAATCTTCAATGAAGATTTTGCCTAAGTCCTGACACTTAAGTGTGGGAACAGGGTCCACTCTGTTAAATGACACACAAATGTTGCTCAAAGAGCAGTTCTAAAAGAAGACTTGGGTGCCTAAAGGCTTTCCAAGTGCAAAGGACTTCTGAATCCAGATGTCTTCTAAGTTGCCATTCTATAATCTCCTCTTCGGTGAGGAGTGCCCTTTTTGTCTGAAAATTTCCTACATTCTTTTTACACTTGCCCACCATTACCCCAGGCAAACTGCCAGGTGCCTCAACCTCACAGAGTTGCATAAATGAAGTCAGGCAGTGACTGAAACCCATGAAGAACCTGGTCCAGTAGGCATGTACTGAGTTTTAATTCATCACAAGTAGTATCCTTGGCAGGGGCCTTGAAACTTGGGGGAAAGGCAAGCACCTGTTCAGGCTCAGAATAAAGGGACTCAACTCATTTTCTCAAATGTAGGACACTAGTGCCATTCCAGTGTCCTGGGATATTCCACCTCTCCTCTAGCCACCTCCCTAGAAGGTCATGGTTACCTCAAACCCTGTGTCATTCCTAACTTGTGCATGTCTTGTATATCAGAGGTAGTGTTATCTCACTGTAAAAAGACATGTTGATGTGGTGCTTAGGAACATGGTTTAGTGGTGGACTTGGCAGTGTTAGGTTTACGGTTGGACTCGATGATCTTAAGGGTCTTTTCCTACCTAAATGATTCTATGATTCCATGATTCTATGACTTGACATGTACATTTGGACAACCAAATCCTGCCCTAAATTACCAACCCTGCTGTTGAATTTTTTTTTTTTTTTAAAGACATGTCCATTTTTTATTCTCTGTCTGCATTGATTTGGTGACCTCTTATTTTCCTCCTCTATCAATCTCTTGGATATGTTTTCAGTCAGGAGATGGCATATTTCTTAAAATCACGGACACCATAGGCCTTTGCAGGAAACCTCTAACACTCAGGGGTCAGTTTCTGATCAGCCAACAACGTGCTTGGACAACATCTGCTCTAAAGGGTTTAGAGGAGAGAAAGATGAGACAATGCACAAAGTAGCGTTTAAGGAGCTAGCTGCCTTGTGTTGTAGGAGATAGCTGGGCAGGTAAGTATGACTTCCCAAAATTTTTGAGAAAGCTTAAATAGTTATCAGAACTGGATTTGATGTAAGCAAATGTAATATTTGTCTATACAATGAAAGCTCCAGGTCTCAGTTCACACTGCAGGGTGAACAGCTTGGGACCCAAGTGAACAGCCCATGAGGATGTTTCTGTGAGGCAAAATGAGTAAACTACCCAGTATTTACTGTAGGATACTGCAAACCCATCGTCTCCACCTTCTCTGCAGGCCTTACTGTTTGCTGTCCTGCTCTGGCTGGACTGCAGTGACGGCAACTTTACTGTTAACATTTTTCTCTCTGATGGGTACGGACAGCATCAGAGGCACTCATGGCAGCTTGCTATTCTCAGCACAAGCCAGGGACTGCTGCTGTCCTCTGCACGCCAGGTAAACAAGCTGAGACTCAAATATACGTAGGGGAAAATAAAAGATTTTTGAGCATGGATAGTAAACAGGTTTAAACTAAAATAATTGACTGTTCTTCAAGCATAAGCTGCAAGTGCCGGGGATTAGTGTTAAAGAGCATTCCCTTTTTTTTTTTTTTTCCTTTTTGATAAGGCTCCTGTTGTCAGTGTGTTTCTTATTTAATTAATACCACAGACAGTAAATCATTGCCTTGTTTCCAAATTGTGAGAGCATTAGTCGCTTTTAGAATGAAATCTGTTGTAGTGTGAAAGGAAATCCAAACAAATGTATTCTTCAAAATTATTATTTTACCCTAGAGACTTAATTTATACAAAACAGATTACTGAAATACAGTAAAATTCCCATTAAAACATGAGAGTCATCAATTTTCTGTTGAGTGAAGCATAGCTTGAATTATGAGGATTTAATTATAGTAATGATTATAAAGTTGGGGTTGAAAGGTGATTCACGTTCTGAGCTTGATTTTCTGCTTCCTTTTCAGTATTTCTCGTTATATTCCTTTTATATTTTCCCCAAAATGTTTCTCTTATAAGAGTAACTGAGTCATTCTATAACTGTGACTTTGTTTTCCCAGGAGCTGGTTGAATTTCGAAGGTAATCAAATAAAACATTTTAGAAATACGGAGCATAGCTTTGGTCAGTGCAGTAGCTCACACTTGGCATTTTAACACCTAGGATCTCCTCAGGGATTGCTCCACGATGGTTTAGCATGCACGAGTGCTGTTTTGAAAACACCTTCTACCTACAGACTTCCCTGCCACAAGAGCATGCTGCCTCCAGCTTCCTTCTTCCCTCCAGCTGTTTCTTGTCTGGAGACCGATCAGCAGCTACACTGTGGTTTCTCGGTACAAATATTGCATTTGATTGCATTTGTCCCCTCTTCCCATTGCTTAGCACCCTTGTTCCTCTATGTCTGGCTTTGCCCACCCTGCCTGTGGTGGGACTGCTGAGGTGCCTGCACTGTGTCCTGCCTCATGCACCTTGTGGAAGCCTCAGAGCCCATTGCCTTGACCTCACCTTGCACATACAGAGGACAGGGGAAGGAGCTGGGTCATCAGTCACAGCTCAGTCTGCCGAGGGAATGATTTGGCAATCCCCTGGGTATGTGGCAATACGCAGCTGGAAAGGGAGGATTTGTAAGACTAAAAACAGAGTCAATCCAGTGTGACAGCTGGCATGGGATCACAAGATGACAATGGTGACGATTCAGGCTGGAAGGGGCCTCAGGAGGTCTCTAGTGCAGCCCCCTGCTCAAAGCAGGGTTACCTCTGAGCTCAGACCAGGTTGCTCAGGGCTTTATCCAGTGAGGTCTTGAAAACTTTCAAGGGTGGAGACTGCATAGCCTGTCTGTGCAGCCTGTCCCACTGTCTGCCTGTCCTTGTGGTTGAAAAAGCTTTTCCTAATGTCCAACCTCAACATCTCTTGTTTCAATTTATGCTCATTGTCTCTTACCCCTGTGAAGATCCTGACTCCTGTTTCTTGATAAGTACTGAGGGGCTGCTGTGAGGTCCCCCTGAAGCCACCTCTCCTCCAGGCTGAATCAGGGGGATCCAGGGGCCAGTTACTGGGCAGATCAGGTGTTTAAACTCAGCCCATATATACATATGTATGTATTTGCATGTATATATTTTTCACTAATGGGTTTTCATCCTGCCCAGCCAGAGAGGGGAGCAGCATGAGGCCATTGGCGCTGTTTGTGTTGTGTTGTGTGATTGCTGAGTATGTCTGTTCATGTTGATCTGTGTGGCTGGTCATGTATTTAGATATATATATGCTGTATGCGTGTTTGTGCACATGCCTACTGGGAACACACGCTCAGCCTCGCTCCTGGTTGGAGCTGGGGACAAGGAGCTATGGCAGCTGCACCTCTGCAGGGCAGCCGCATCCTGCAGCCCCCTCAGAAGCTGCAGCTGAATGGTTTGCCCATACCCATGTTAAACAAGAGGGAATCATTTAGAATTTTGCCTTTAAATTTACAGTTTATAAATTACTGCTACCATAGGTGTCTGGGCCTAGTTTTCCCTCACATTTAGGAACATAAATATTTAGTCCTGTACTCTCACGGAGTGCAAGGCAAAAGAAAAAGCTTCATCCTGAGTTTGCTTCTAGATTAACTTTATGATTTTCTCATTTTGAAGTGTTTTGTCATGCTTCCTAGAAAAGATATGTGTCTTTGTCACATATTATTTATCTTTCAGCTGCTCTTTACTACCTTTACTACCTTTTGGTAGTCTTTGCTTCCAAAATCCAAATACTTTTAGCATGCTGTATTCTTAGCAGGGCAAATGTTGGTTCTGAACTCTTATGTATTGGGATTATCAGACATGCCATATAAAAAATGAAGTTAGAAGGACATCTTTCAGTTGAAAGTTGTCTTCTGCATAGGCAAAGTGGTCAAATTGAACTGCACAGGATTCCAGTTTTAACAGATTAATTTAAATCAGTAATTATATATTGAAAATCATATGCAAAGCTCTTCAAATCATTTCTGTATCTGAGGCTTACAAATTTTTCTTTGAACTTCAGATTTTTTAGTTCTTCAGCTATTTTCTAAAACCTCCTGTCAATAATAAAAGCCAAAGTTCCTAGAAGATTCCTGACTCCCTCTGTGCTGAGGTCCTTTGGAAATCTGATTCCAGGTCCGTGGCCAGGGTATAAGCCAAGGAGGAATTTTTCAGTACAGCTGCTCAGGACAGCCTCTGAACTGTGCTTCTCATACCTGCTTTGGAGCTCGGATCTCACCTTGGCTGTCCTTCCAGCAACATGAAAGTCTTATTGATGGAGTTGCTAACCATTCCAGACAGGGTGTCTTAATTTATTTTGGTGAAAATATTTAGATTTGTTTTGGCATTGATGTGAACGTACAGGAGAAAAAATAAACCCCAGTTTCTATATGGAGTGCAGAAACATATTTAATGCTCAGAACTCCATAGTTATTTTGAAAATTTTGATGGTTTAAATTTATTCTGCTCAATAAGTGGGTGAAATTCCCTCAGTAACCTCCAAAGAAAAAGATTTTAGCCTGAAAAGGAATTGTCTGCTCTCTGTTAGAGTTCTAAGAGCATTTTATCCTGATCTCCTATGGAAATCCTCTGGGTTTGCCCCCTTCATTCCTTTGTATCTGTAGGGAAATTCGACTAACTTACATTTCTTCAAGCTGGCAGTTGACTGGAGAAAGAACAGCCCAAATAAATGTTGCAAGGAAATAAAAGAAGCTAAACCACAGTTGTTCTGTTTCAAAAAGCAGCAACCAACTGGCCAGTTAGTCTGACCCAACTATGAAACACCCCTTACTCCATCACACAAATTAAGGGCACTGGAGGACTGGATAAACTAAAGACAAATGCAGAAGGAGCATGGTTTGGGAACAGAGCGTGTTGTAGTGCAAATATCACAGGTGTGAGGAAACAAGTTCTTTGTGGAGGACTCCTCTCAGATGAAAATCTAAAGCAAATCAGGTTTCATTAGATTTGCTGCTCAGAAGATAAGTCTGATTTCTTCCTTTTTCAAAACAATATATGCTCTCATTTTCTTCTTAGCTCCATTATGTTATAATGGAGATTCAGAGAGAAATCCGTGACAGTACAGTATCTAGTGATAGCTGAACTAGCTGCTGAGCAGAAATGAGAGTGAGTTCACATCCTTTCTCCTCATTATCCCACAGACACCAAGTACATGTTTCCACAGAAAAGGTAGTAATTCAACTTTACAGATACTAGGTGAACTGTTTTATTAGCTATAGTGGGATTCTTTGCTTTAAGACATACACACAGGCCAGTGAAGTTTCACCAGACAGCATGAACTCAGTGTCACCACTGCACTCAGTTGTGTGCACTGGTCTGAGGATTTGCCATTTTGTGAATATGTTGCCTGGGATCTAGGTTTCTTTTTGCAGTAAGCAGAAAGGAAAACACTTGTCAGTTATTAATTTTTTACTCTTTGGACTCCATCATCTGAGTACCTGCAAGTTCGGTTTTCATCTTTAATTTTGTAGTTATTGTGGATTACTAGTTTAATTTGTTTTCTCTAGTCCATCTGATATTTACCATGTACCTACTAATAAAAAAATCCATATGTATGTGGGGAGGGATTTGAATGGATTGTATTGTGTGTTTAGTGTTAAGCTGACACATTTAAAGAAAGATGGTCAGGCACCATATTGGAATAGGCAGAAAGGTGAAACCTGGGGCTTGCTTCCTCAGAGCGGGGAATACAGCCAGACTGAATCCCACAATCACAGTATTTACACTTACTTAACATTTTTTTTATATTATAAGTGCTGGTCTTTTGCAGACTAACGTTAGGCTAGACACGTCTCTATGTAGCCAGTTGCCTAATTATATTTTTATACACCTGACCCCATCTGTCACCTTCTTTTCCAGCATATAACAGTACAGTTCAAACCTGATTTTAATCAGTAGAAATAGCTGGTTTTTCACTCCCATTCTACTTTTGCAAACATTAGAGACCAGGTGTTAAAAGGAAAGGCGGTTCCTGAACTGTCCATCAGTTGGACAGAAAAGGACATTCAAAAACTCTTGCTGTTCTGCTCCTGAGCATTCAAGTAAACACCAAGCTGATCACTCCACTAATGGTTAAATCTGCAGCTGACTGAGAGGCAGATAGTCTGTGCACATTTTGCCAAGTCAGTCTAACCTGAAAGATAACAGAAATAATAAACCTTTCTTGGTAGGCTTTTTCTGGGTTTTTTTGGTCATAAAACTAATACAATAAAAACCAAACACATCTTATTGGGTTTTTAGTGGTGTTTAATTAAAATAAAAACAAAATTAAAAAAAACCACATTAAAAATGGTATATCTGTCATCCTTAGAGTGTAACCTTACCAAAAAAAAAAAAGAAAAAAGAGATACACATAAATATTTTGATAGTTCTTTAGCTCTTTAACTTCTTGGCACCACAGAAACAGCTTGAACTCTAAAAAAGAGGATGTACATTGAAAATATGTGATTTTTTCAGATGGATCTGAATATTATTGTTGCTGAAAACTGATTTTTCTTATATTATTCTACTATCAAACCAACTGTGAAGCCTCCAAAAGTAATAAGCATAGCTGGTAAGATTCAGATAAACCTGCTGAATGAGGAAGCTACATTTAAACCAGACAAAAGACTTCCCCAGGCTTGCAAGTAGAATTAAATTCAGTAGAATCAAAATCAAGTGGAGCTACGTGAATGGCAAGTGTAAGTCTGCTTTATACAAAAAATCAGATTTTTCACAGTATCAGTTTGTAAAACTAATATATATGAACAATCACACTCATTGCTTAACAGTCTGAATATTTAAATGTGCAGAATTTCTAACTGTGTCCATAAGGAGACACCAAGTGCACAAATACCTCATCTACATATGATCTGCAGCCAAGATAAAAGGCATAATGGTAAAAAAAATTGGCAGATGTTTTGTTTATAGAATTCTAACAAGTTAAGGAAAGAATCACTCCACTTTTAAATTCCAAGAAGCAAATCTAGTGGAAAATTTAATTATTACATTTGCTTCTGGAAGATGGACTGATGATCATCTTTTAAAATACTGATTTCCCCATTTTAAAGAATATATTTTAACCCTTAGTTTGAACAGCTTTTTCTCTTCAAAAGTGTCAGTCTTCTGGAGAACTTACATCCTGTTTTGAGTGAGTGAAATCTGACTAATCTCTCTGATTTTGGGAAGCTGTATACAGAACTACTAAAAAATGTAAATTAATCTTTGTAAGAATAGACCTTCACACTGTGTGGACTGGGTGGACAGCTAAAGCCCATTCCTCTCACCTCTCACTCTCTGGCTGTGCCCAGGGCTTGGCCTGTAATTTCCTTATTTTCCCCAATGTCTTCTTCAAAGATCATTGGATTTTCTGCTTTCTGTTCCTCCAGCCTCCATTCCACACGTGAAGCAAGAGTGACTAAGCAACAGGATGTCATTGCATGTAGTACATGAGTAATTTCACCATCAGCAATTTCCCTACAGCTCCCAAGAATCTGTAATCAGGTCCTGGTGACTGATTATTGTCCATTGTATCAGCTCTCTCAAAAAGCCTCTTCCACTGGTGTTCCCATCAGATCCTCAGATTAACCTCATAAAGACAGTTTCCAGTTTGGGAACCTCCCTACTCACCTCACCAACGCTAATAAGTGATTCAGCTTTTCCTTTGAAATCAACTGTTTTTCAAATGATCCCTGTATTACCTCTTGGTCTCACCAAAACTTTAGCAGGCTGCTTGTTCCTTAGGCTGTACCTTTCTGGAAGCCTCAGGCTTAGCTAAAGACTATATCCTTTCAACTGATTCTTTTAATTCCTTTTTAACTGTAATCCTCACTTTTGTTCTTCAGATACTGTTATGATCTTTTTCCTGTGTTTTCATTCTTACAAGACTGTTGAACATGAGTGTTGACTATGCTCATACAAGATAACGCTCATCTATTTACTTTCTCATAGTTACATGTTAGAACATCTCCTGTGCACTATCCATGGCTACACACAGGACTATTGTGTCTCTTTCATTGGCTTTTTATAACTTGCTGTTGCAAGAAGCAATCATTGTCTCTAATCTCTTCTTCATGAGCCAGCATGACTTTTACTCAGTCTGCGTTGCATATTTTTGGAATGCCTGAGTTGTCCAGGCATCAGCTAACGAAAACTTTCAAAATCCATCCAAACTGTTTGGTGTATGTTTATAAAAACTTGGCCATATATTGCATGTAAAAATGTCCTTTTTTCAAGCAACTGTGCCCATGCCTACTTACAGTACTCAGTTCACGCTCTCTATTAGTACTCTGTTAGCTCTCTGTGCTACTCTGTGAGCACAAAATGTTAATTTCTGCTGTTTTTAAAGACATTAATGCTTTGCTTGAAAGCAATATATTCTGTTAATGTCTTTTGGGCTTTTCACAGAGATCTTTGCAATCATTAATGAAATTTGTCTTTTAGATGAGCTAAAACCTTTTTGTCTTCAGTGTGATGTTCATAATATTTTAGCCGTTGTAACTAATTTTGTTAGAGCTAAATGTGTTGTTGAATGTGAAGTGATTATTTTAATTTGAAGTAAGAATTAATGAAATTTAGAATATTTTTGCTTTGACTAAAAAATAGAATTTAACATAATTTTAAGACAAACATGACACTGCAAATTCACATTTTACGTATTTCATTCTCTGGCATTTATATTAAATATTGTCTGAGTATGATTCAGCAGTCTTATTTGCCTTTCAGGATGAAACTCAAGAGCTTAAACTGTGAGTCAAGAAAATGTAACCAAGCTCAAGTAGAATACTGTCTTTTAAAACTACCTGTCATATACTGTGTAGATTATATACTTCTGGTTGTTTAATCTCTTCAAACATATTCCTCAATGGCTAGATAGTTTCTATTGAAGCCCAAAATTTGACCAAATAATTACAAAATATAGTGTTACAGCTATGATAAAACACAGATTTCTTACTTTCCCATGCTGTATTTCTTAGATTGAGCAAGATGTCATTCAGTGGTGCTATATGGGTTTGGTTTGCTTTTCTTTTTCTTTTTGTAATAAGGATGTAATTTGCAGCAAGAGGCATCCTAACAAGGCTATATTTCTAGCAGAGATATGGAAGTACGGAATACTGTTGTAGCAGGCATCGGTAAAAATTAGCCTAGTATAGCATGTACACTCCTAGATGTGCAAGCTCAAAAAAAAACCAAATCAAAACCAATCCTTTAGCTGCCACAAGTAGCGAGAAGGACTGCTAAGATGGTCAGAAGAAGAAAGTGCCTATTTTGCCAAGAGCAGCCCAGATAGGTAGGCTGTTTTGTTTCATAAAATAAGTAAAGGAGGGATATGAGTGTACCCTACAGATACTTATGTCAGTTATCCATTAGGGAAGAAGAGTAATTAAAGGTGAAGAAAGGAACTCATATAAGATCAGCAGGCATAAAAAAAAAAGTCAGGAATAAATACAGTCTTATTAGTAAAAGACTCCTAACTATGAGAGAAGCAGAGTCTAGAGCACTTTTCAAAGAGCAGTCTCTTGCTTTTAACTTAAAGCTTGGTAAATTTGTAGGAGGGATTATCTGATATGGCACCTGCCACTTCCCACAAAAGATGTCTTCCATTCCTGTAAACTTACATTTCTGTTTCCTAGCAGGTTATCAACTGTCTTAATATCAACGTCATATTTTTATTTACAATGCATAGTCCTTCTTTAATATTTAGTGACTCTTTAGGAGAGAAACATTGGTGGGGGTATTTTAGATATCCGCAGAGCAACCCCATGTCCTCCATTCTTCTTGTTCGAAATACCTACCTTCTTTTTGTGGAGCTGATTCTTAGAAGCATTTATTACTTGTCATCTTTGGTGGGCAGCTTTCTTCTTACTCTCACAGGCTTTTAGCTGGCTTATTCATGAAATGGAACCTGCTCTGCCGTTTAACAAGGGTCAGCTGCTTGGAAGTCTTATCGCACTGTTTCTTCTACTGCAGTCTCCTAATCAAAAACTCCTTTTAGCTTATTCGAAAATTCAAAATTCTTTGGTTTGACAAGCTATCTAGAGGTTGACTATAAGGATATAAGGTAAAAAATGATATTCTAACAATGAATCTTACGTGTTTCTTAAGCCTGTTTGATGTTTCTGTCACAATTTGTAGGTGGTGTTGCAAATTCATTTGATTGCATGTCATAAAAACCTGATGCCATGTACATCTGTCTGCAGTATTATGACACATAATGGAAAAAAATATTTCTTTATTATATCACTTGAAATAACCTGTAATACATAAGTCCTGAACCAGCAAACAAAGAAATTTACAGGCAACTGTATCCATTTCAGTGTGTACAATGTGCTAGCTCCATCTGTCTTCTTTCAGCTGCAGTCCCACCCTTGCACAAAAATAGAGCGCATTAGGATCTAAAATCATGTATCAGCAAAAAGTAACTCAAATAAACTGAAGAGTATGGCAAGAAAAGAAAAAACAAACAGCTGTACCTAAATAATTGTTATATACAGAATATATTCAGAATAAATTGTTTGATCTGCTGGTCAACAAGCCTGCCCAATTTTTTACCATTCATTGCCTGACTTTACAAGAAATATCTCCGATTCCTTGATAATGTGTTCCTGACAGTAATGCTCTCCAGACCTCTCTAGATGAATACTTTGATGCAATGATGATTACCAGGTGTTACTAAATTAAATGCAAACAGTATCACTTCTAAATAAATCACTTCTGAGAAGGTATTGTCATATAAAGGAGAAATATAGAATAGAAGATATTCATTATTTGCTTGCAATACTTTGAGGGTATATTCTCCTCTTGGGACTGTATTAATATATAACTGTTGTGTCTTTACTGAGGCAAGGTTTTGAATGCATAGAATCCGTAAGTCCAGTTTTTCACCTTTCTTTATTATACGTGACATGTTTGATGGTGTTCATCACTTTCACAATTCCACTGATACTCTTTACTGCGTGTCTCGATAAATTTGTCTGATCCACATACCATCTACAACTACAGCAGTAAAAGATGTCACTGGCTGAGGAAATGTGCCTTCTATAAATAGTAGATATATTTCTCTTTTCTTCTCTGCCACAGCACAGTGTTTTAATGCCAAAATTACAATATTCTTTTTGACAGAGTAGTTAACACTGGCACTTTTCTAATGGAAAGAGAAACTTAATTAATATTTCATTCTGCATGTTCAACAAAGGGAACACCTTTGAAACCTTGTTGTGATTGCAATGTCTTCATAGGAAAGGCAAAAATAAACTTTATGCAATAAACTCCGGCTACATTACTTTTCGAGTATTTTTGCCAAACAGATCTACTTAGAAAGTTTCAGACACAACTTTGTTTTTTCTTTTGTCCCTCTCAAGTTATTTGTATGTTTAATTGGCAGAGGAATAAACTCAGAGACCAGAAACAATTTTAACTAGGCACTTCAGAAAAGTTTATTTTCTATTTTTAAATTATTTCAACTCTGCAGACTGTGATTTCTTAGGGTAACTTTTACACAACCAGGAGTATAGAAAAGGAACTTGACAAAGATGAGACTGTACAATAGCCCCAGTGATTAAAGGATCATAAAACTAACCAGAAACTGTCTGTATGTGTGTGTATGAGAGAGCATTGCTAAGACTTCACAACCTCTTCCATATTATCTTAATTTTGCAGAAAAGTATATTAAACTGTGCTGGTAGTATTTCCTCTCTCTCTCTGTATATGTATCCAAGATAATTTGTTTTCCTCACAGGCAATTATCTGTATTACTATTTTTAATACGATAATCAAATCTAGAGCCATGGTTTAAGGTGCATTTTATGCCTTCTGTATTATTACTGTTTCATACAACCACAAAGATAAATATTGCATAGTATAAGCTCTTTAGTTTAGCCTGGACAAGATAAATTCCTAATTTTAATTCTGGAAAAAATCCTACAAGTCATCTACTATACTAAGAAGACAACAACACTGAATGAGTTTGAACTACTTAACAAACAGTATACCTGCCAGGACTTTATTATGAAGTCTAACATATTAAGAAAGAGTTTTTAATTTTTGTAGTTAATGTCATGAACAAAAAGGACTAGGCAATTTGGTTCACTAGGAATAGATTTTTATTTATATAATTTCCTACAAAAATCCACATGTAGTTTGTTGTATGTAACAGTAAAAAGCATTCACTGCATTCACCGTAAATAACATGATGTTTTACTTGTCACCATTTTCCTTAGCTGCTATTTCTCGTAGTTCGAACAGCCTTGCAGGCACTGTGCAGTCACAGTGTAAAAGTTAGTACTGAGTGCCTTTCCCTTCTCCATTCCCTCACTCAGTACTGCAGTAGTTCAAATATTTGTACTGAAATATGTCATATCTACTTTTGGGCATGAGGAGACAATTTTGACATATTTAAACATTGCCTGCTCAGGTAATTTTTTTATGACTGTGGGAAAAAATGACTTTAATTAAGTAAAGGTTCCAATTTATTTGTGCACTCCTATCTCGGGAATTTGTATAAAGGTTTAAAATTGTCAATCTTTGTCATACTCAGTGCATACTAAGAAGAGGATGTGGGTTCTGTATCACTGAATGCAGGCATATCTGTAAATGGCAGCTAAGGAAATATTTTTCCTTATGGTCTCTTTTGCAAACTCTCATCCCACGACAGATGTTGAGCTGCAACAGCAGGGTCTATGTGGATGAGTGAAAGAATATATTTGTTGAACACCCATAGCATTGACCAGCTACATACTTTCAGTCAGTACAATTTATAGTCTCTCATCCTTGTCGTATTTCCCAGTTTGGTCTGGTGATAGCAATATAGGGGAACCAAGAGCATTGACAAGTCCTTGCCATCAGCGTACTGCACAGGCACAGAGAAAAGGTGAGAAATCTCGTATAGTAAGGGAGCATTAAAAAATACCAAACATTAAAATTCCCTAAACCAAATATCAGCCTGTCTGCTTACCCAGAACACTTCAATTTTAATTTTTTTTTTTTAATTAAACATCCTTATATCTAAAGGTAGAGTAAATATTTTTAAGCTGCTCCATGCAGCACGAAAGTATGTGTATCCTCCTGGTTTTAAAGAAGATGCGGTCTTCTGAAATGAAACAACAAAAAACCTTCTCATTAATAGTTCTATGGGTGTCATGAGCTGATGGACAGGAAAGAAATCTTCTTCTTGGACAACAAAAGGAGACAAGGCTCCTTTTGCTCCTCTTTGCAGCTTTGTTCATAGGTAGAAGTATAGTAAATATTAAAACCTTAAAAATATGCTTTATATTCTGTTTTATATATTTACTACTTCCATCATTGACAAGCTTAAATTCTGTAAGGTACAAGGATGGAGTGGTGAATGGCACTAGTGACAACATCTGAACGTCTCCTGCTTCCACACAATAGCTTTGGAGTTACTGAGGGAAACTATTGCTGAAACTGAATATTGCATTGTTAGTACAGGATGGCAAAATGCTTCCAGAGGTAAGTTTAATCTCTGGGTACCAGCTGCCAACCAATTCCAGCACCTGCTCTTTGGTAAACTGTCTCTGTCACTGATTGTTTTGTTCATGAAAAAGCAACTGCAATGGGGAGTCACAGAGAGGCAGTCAGATAACAGCAGAGAATAATAAAGTCAAACTTTAAATGCAACTCCATGTTCCAAGAAGTGCTCTCCTGATGAACTCTCTGGATGCCAGGTGAGCTCTTTCTTCTCAATGAATTAGAGCTTTTAATGGATCAGTGTATAAATAGTGGTAGCTGTAAGTATCCCTATCTAGAGGGACTGGTTGTTGGGTAGCAATAAGTTGCATTGCAATGAAAATCAGTAGAGCTCAGGAGCTAAGGCTATGTCTATAATAGCAAATTAATGAGGAACCTGATTGTCTATACTGTGAATTGTTGAAATAGTCCCTGGCATGTTTTTTTTCTGGATCAACTAGCACTGGCCCAAATAATACCTAGGTGTGTGGGTATGAGTGAGCAGAGGTGAGACACTGTTTCCAACAGTCAGTTTGCATCCAATCACTCAGATTTAGAAAGCAGGAATATTTAGTAACATGAGTGCAGACCACTCTGCACCAGCTGGCCTCAAAGCCAGATAATACTTACAAGCACTTTTGATTTATTATATAGGTTTATTCTGAATGAAACAGATGGCTATGTGATTGCTTTACCCTTCATAATTTCTGAACACATTACAAAAATATCTCAAGAAGAGGAATGGAGACTTTAGAAGCTCCACCAGAATCAGAACTCTCTGAAAACAGCTGAAGTAGGTTCAAACAAAGCTTCATTCCATATTTCCAAGCCATAAGTGACAGTAAAAAGGAAAACAACCAGAAAACAGCTTACTTTCTGGCAGTAGTTGGTTCTTTAGCACTTGATAGTTAGCCTTTAATAGTTTTATTTAACTCATTCAGAAAATGTTAACTATCAAACTATATTATTTCAAACTTGACAAGAGCTGTACACCAGACAAAAAAGACTTTTAGATTGACTGTACCAGAGTTCTCTAACTTACTAAGTGCTTCTTTAGGTTTTGAATTAAATACTGAACTGTCAGAGCTTTACAGAGTTGTTTCCAAATGCCATCCACGCCTAGAATTTTGCAAAAGTTCCTGCAGATTTCTCACAGTCCAACATATGAAGTAGTAATACACTGTCTTGAAGTTAATATACTTTGGGAACGGGGAAGTAGGGAAAGAGATTTTCTTGAGCAAATAGCAAGTTCACTGAACATTGTTAAGGTTTGGAACATCTGAAATTGTTCACAAAATCAAGTCAAACATACTAATGTACTGTTTCAGATAATGAAAAACATGAGAGGCAAATATTAGAATTTATTAGAACTCCGAATGTTTTTCCTGCTGCTTATTTAATTCTGCCTTACCTGAAGGTCAAAGGAGTGCTAACCCATGCAGATCCCTAGATTTTTGATTGCCCCACTCTTATGGGGCAAGGACAACCTACATCCAATGAGAGTTTTGCAGGTATCATGCCCTGTTTTGGTGAGCTTGGCCTGCCATATATGGCATATGTGAAATGGGTCATTTTAGCAGAGGGCACTATACACACTCAGCAGACTGACCTCCAGGACTTCTAAGGATATTAACCCAGCTTTCAGAAGAGCTCAAACTGTCAATCAAATATGCCTGAGTAGATACAGTCAACAAAAGTATTTCTTGTGATTTCCATTTCCTACTGCAAATTGCGGCAAAATTTTCATGTCATATTCTGAGGATTGAATCACTCAACTCATATATTGAAAGACATATATATTAGATATAAAAATAAATCTGCAATATAGCATACCACTCTGAGCTATTATAGCTAGTCAGTATAAAGGAAATTGACTGATACTTTCAAGCACTCATTCAGCACACAATTTAATAGGGCATTGTGCAGTGTCTTTCTTCATTAGAATAGAGGAGGGAAAACAAGTACAGAAAGCAAAAAATATGACTTTCATTTGCAACTGAGGCTCAAGTAATTATGTTTACAGCATGAATTTTAAAATTTTCTTGTTATTCAAAACTTTAGTCTGCTTTTAATTAAGACTTGCATGTTGGTTGAAAAAATATAGCATATTTGCATAGAAATAACCATGGCAAGCTGAAATCTTAATTTTAAGCCATTTTAATCACTTTCCTGGACTGGTAATTACTTCTAGTTGATACATTTGAAGTGATTCCTTGCAGCAATGGAATATATTCACACCAATTGAAGTTTTCCCTGGTACTGAGAGATCATATGCATATGATATCTCTGGGAGTGGGCAAATCATATTTTTTATCACGGCCTAATAATTAACAGAAATTCTTAGTCCATGTTGCTTGAGCTCCAACAAAATAAGTTTATAATTACTTGTAGCTCTAGGTAAGGTAAATATTTGATGCTACAGTTGTGAAACAGTTTTGGTGATATACAAGTCAGCTCATGATATATATGTCCTTAGCCTTAGCCTTTAATAGTACTATAGATATTAATAACAAAGGCAAGGTCAATACTGCATTTGCTGTTGTTTCTTCATGCTACAGGCAGATAACCTGGGAGACAGAGCCAGTGGAGCATCTAGCTAATGAACTCCCTTGAGACTGATGCTTTTCATAGGCTGAAAAACAGGAGATAGCAGTTAGCAAACTCAGTGCTGGAAAAATAGTTAAGAATATATTTTACTGCTAAAATGTGTTTAAAAGGTGATAAAAATAATGCTCTTCAACTCAAAGAATCTGTAACAGGTTCTAATTTAAACCTCTAACTCTTTTGCAAGCTGAATACGTGAAACAATAATTGGATTTATTAAGACTTCTTATGAGTGTTGCTTTATATTTGTTTCCTCTTGAAATTTTCTCATAAACACAAAAGAGTTCATTCTAAATTACAGAAGAAATATTTTTAACTGGTGTGAAAGAACAAAAAACTTGTTCAGGAAATCCACTGCTTCCTAAGTGACACTGACGTTTTGGGGTCATGTGGGATAACTGTCTAGCACAGTGTACCAGTTATTTAGAGAAGTTTGGGGGTTTTTTTATTGAAAATATAGTTTAGTGAGCAAACTTCACTAATAGATGGAACATCCAAAGAATAAGTTAGCTAAGTGCATTGCACTCAGAAATATTAAATCAGCTATTTTGGAGTGCTCTGAAAACATTTCAGAGGATGCTTGGTGCAGGACTGATGGGATTTAGAGACTCAGAGGTACCTAAAGGATATATCTGAGTCTGTAAGCTTGGCAAGGTTATATAAGTTGCAATGTATGCATCCTACTGGAATTCCTGCTCTTTAGTTTAATCGTGCAGTTAGCTGAGCATTTTGTAGGATTGCTTCACAGATTGTTATTTTACAGCTTCACAAGAAGTTCATAGGACAGGCATGAAAGAACCAAACACGTAGGAAGGAACTACTATTGACTCAAGTGCTTAATATGGAGGAGGCAAGAAGAGGAAAGGAAAGTATGCCAAAATGGAATATTTTACATGCTCACAAACATCTTCAAATTTGCTCTTATGGTTGTGAGGACAGGGCTGAAAGATATCAAACTAAAATGATGAATGAATTAAAGACATTGCTGAAATATTAGTGGAAGTATTTATGGTAAGTTGGGAAACAAACTTTCAAAAAATCCTTACTGCAGAAGAAGTAGGAGAGGTTTGTGATCAGCTTTATCCCCAGAGTGTGAATGCTGGCCTGGAAAAAATTCCCCAGTGGCATTTACATTCTGCCCATCTTACTTTGCTTACATAGAAAACGCATTTAACTCTCAAGAAATTAAAATTACTTTCTCCAAAAACTGGGAAGTAATAACTGAAAAAGTATGTGCAGTTTCTGGTTGCCATAGGAGGCTGAAAACTTTGGTGGAGAAATGGAGACGAAGGCAGTAGAGAAGGCAGAGGTTTAGGAGTGAAGAGGAGGAGATAGGCAGGAGTTCACATTTCATGGTTCTTAAAATCATTAATTTTGCACAAGGATAACATAGTCCTGGACAGGACTGTCACTGAGGACAGTTGTTAATGCCTGTGTTGCCAAAGGCATGAGAATAAGGAAACTGATGAACATTGTTGGCAATATTTTGTTATCTACTTTCATAATTATAATTATTAAGTTTAGCTTTTTTTTAGCACACACATCAGGACTAAACTCAGTTTTGCCCTGATGCAAAAAAGGCTTTCTTTTTCTCCCTTTTTTTCTTTGTTTTCCTTTTTTTTTTTTTAAATGTCACATAGAAAGGAATCTGGAGAAAAAAAACCAAGACTGATATTTTGGGGGAAGGAACAAAGAAAGAGACAGAAAAGCTCTCTCTGCTATGTGTGGATAGCATGCAAGTTGTGATGGCAGACAGAGGGACAATAGCAACCCTTCCCTTTAAATGGTTGTGCAAGGTACAACCTGAAGTCCTGCATCTGGACTTATAACCTCCCATGTGTTTAGGATGGACCAAACAGAGAAGCTCCATGGAAAAGGCAGAGCCAGACCCTACACACTCCAAAGTTCCCCAAAGCCACACCTGGGGCAGAATCCACACTGGATCTTCTTACACTGGCTCATCTTGAGCATATAGCCCAAGAGACTTTCTCTGATCTAGTCTCCTTACTGAAACAGTGCCGAGTCTCCTTCCCTGCCCTCCAAATAAGAGAAATGAACAAAACAGCATAAAGTAAGATTTATGCATATTTTCTAATTTTCTCAACATTTTTAGTACATGATAACATAGCATTGCTCAACCCTGGAGTGCCTGACATTGAATGTTACCTTTGAGGACTGATCCTGCACGCTGTACAGCAGGAACCACAACTACTGGGCTTCAGCACAAGTGCAACTTATAATAAACACAGTAAGAGTAATTAACATGATATCATCTGTATTCCTGTTTCAAGGTATTTACGAAAGGTGTACAGAAAGGACAAGATTAGGTAACAGGTCTGTGTGTCTTTGTATTTAAAGTATGTGGAAACTCAGTATCAGTTGGAGGCATCTGGACACAAACCTCTTCACTAGTTTCACTTACTCAGAAGGATACGACTTATTTAGGATATGCAACATCTCAGTAAATACAGAACTCAGTCCTAAATATTAATTGGACCCCTACATTCTTCCGTTTCTCTGTGTGGAGTCAAGATACTTAAGAAATGGTCTAGAAAGCTTCCATTTGAACTGAAAGACAGGCTTTACCTAGTTGCTTTGAATAGGAACAGATAAATAAAGAAGCTAATTGCTGTACATTACTTCTTTGTCATAAATAAAATAGTGGCAGAGCAGTTACATTCTTCTGCACTTTCCACAAAGCTCTACATACTATTTTTCATATGCTTTTTCATTGTATATGAAATTATTTGAGGGAGAAGAAAGAAAACATATATAAGGAGTAATAATGTTCTTACCAGTTACAAAAAAAATGGAAAAGTTATTTTGTAATAAAAATGATCCCTCGTTTCAGCTTTTGATTGTTAGCAACTACAATATAACTAATGCCATAATTCTACACAGCATTTTCACTTCAATTTGTCATTGTTTCAAAACTGAAGTGACCGTAAATTATCTTTAATCTTGTGAAAGTGGTACATATAAAATAATAGTAATGAAAATAATAACTTGAAGTTAAAAAATATATCCATAGATCTTCATTACGTATAAATGAAATACGGAGTCGAAGTGTTAAATGCAGTTCTTAAACAGGCCTGTCTTAATTTTTAATTCTAGAGACTTACATGATATGTAAAATGAGATAAAATGTGCATTTACTAGCAGCCTTCTTAATCATCATAGTAGTTACTATCGGCCAGACAAGTACTTATGAAATATGACATTGCTGTCGGCAAAACTATTTATCTGTATAACACTATATGTCACTTTTGAACTTCGACTTGACATCCATAAAATTACATTTTCATCAAACTGAAAGATCAAGCTTTCTGTGCTGACTCACTTGGGTCAACATTTTGCAAATGACTGGATTTACCACTTGAACCATAAACCCTTTGTGAATAATTTTGTGCATTGATGTTTGATAGCCTAGGGCACAGATCATAATTTCTGAGCTAAAGAAGAGGTGTCAAAGCAAAATTAATTTCTTTTCTGCATACCAGATTACTTATTCCAACGTGCTTTCTCATACGGTGGTTGTTAAATGTCTTACAAACTGTTAAATTAGTTGAATTCCCAGACACTATAAACAAACTAATTCCCCTAAGACTTATTTTTAGTACCTTTACAGCAGTTCAAAAGGTCAACTGCCCCAGTAGACCAAAAGCTTTTAATTGATAATAGATTTTTTCTTTTCCTGGTGGGAAGCCTTTGGCTTGATTTCCAGGTAGTGTTTACAAACTCAGCAGAGATATGAATTTAAGATGAGCGCGCAAAATAGAAAAGCTGCTGTTTGTTTCAATTGACTGGAGTGATTAGCGGTGTTTCATCTGTCTCAGTACTTGCAGCTTAGAGATGGATGAGATGTAACACACAGCTGGATAGTTGATCTTGAAAGACTGATAGCCCATCATGCCCTACATGCCTTGGTTACATATCTGAAATGCTGGCTGGAAGTTTGCACAAAACTTATATTAAGAAGTTGTATCTAAGCAACTGCAGGTTTTATCCTTTTCGGATGTCAAAAGTTTTTCAGTAGAACAAAGTTTCACTGAAAAATGTCAGTTATCGAAGCCTTCTGAAATGTCTCACTCGAAACAAAATTGGTCACACGAGCTTTATCACAGCCCAAGGGAGGATATCAGGCAACTGGCTGGGATTCCTTTAAAGTCCACACAGATTGGATGTTGGTAGAAGTTGCAGGATCCGTTGGGATCTAGTTTAGTCCAGAACATCTCCATCCTCCCAGGTAAACAAGCCTTGTCGTTGTCTGTAGATGCTCTGTGAAACCAATATTCTAAGACCACCTCCATGAATATCTTTTAGGAGAGCTTCAAGTGCTCTTGTCACCAGCTCCTGCAGGTAGTGTTTTATCCAAGAAACAGCATTGACTTCCAATAATGTCTCCTCTAGAGCTCCCAAAAATAGAAAATAGAAAACAGAATAACTTGCTTCCAAAGCAACTGGTGATTACAAATTCTTTCTGGGGTACCTTGTCGCCATAAGATTTGTCCAGTATATAAACAGGGGGGAGTTGGCCGGGAGGCACAGATCACGGTTCGGGAACTAACTGGGCATCGGTCAGCAGGTGGTGAGCAATTGCATTGTGCATCACTGTTTTTTTTCCTTCCCCCCCCTCCTTTTTTTGTTGCATTCCTTTTCATTACTATTATTATTATATTTCTTTATTACTATTGTTAGTATTATATTTTACTTTAGTTATTAAACTGTTCTTATCTCAACCCACGAGTTTTACTTTTTTTTCCTTTGCTTTCCTCCTCCTCACCCCACTGGGAGGGTGAGAGGGAAACGGCTGCGTGGTGCTTAGTTGCTGGCTGGGGTTAAACCACGACAGCAATGAAAATGTGAAACTGTTTCTGAGGATGTAGCTAAAATAAATAAATCAAAGCACTATCAGGTTGAGGAATGTGAGTCTTTGTCACTTGGCAGACTGTACTCGGAGCGGTCTGTGCAATTTTGGGTGCTTTGGGGTTTATATTAATCATAATTATATTGTAAATAATATTATCATTTTAACCAGTAGACACTTTGTACTTTGCTATTCCTTCCGAATCTCGCTCCCACTCTCTTTCTCAGATAATACAGGATCCTTCTGTTTTGTCATGTAGAGGTTTAGCATATGCCATTTGCAGTCTTACAGCTTCCCATCTAATCATATTCAAAGTTGAGGATTGCATTTCTCATATCAGTGAAGCTTTCTGGAATCTCCCTCTTCATTTCTAGTAGCTATGTCAGGAACAGCAGAACCCATATCATGTTGTTGCTTAAAGGTTTTTTCCACACTTACTAGGAAATTCAGTTTTAACATTCAATTTGTTGCCTGGTCAATTAAACATTTCTAGATTCTTTGCAAACTCCAGGCTGTAATCTACAGTTTGAACCAATATCATCATTTATTCGCTGTGGTTTCTGCACTGATTTTCACTTCCCTCTTCCCCCAGTTTGCTGCAGCTTCTTAAAAGATTGATCTTCAAGCCAGCTACCTTTGCAGGAAAGATTGTTTCTCATGATGAAAGCACACAGGCATTGTTGACTGCTGTGCCTGATAGAAGCTAATCTGTTGTCTAGGTTATGACATATATCATCTGTACATGTTTTATATATGTAGTTTAGGTTATATGAGGATGATGGTTCCACCTGCTATTAACAACAGCAGTCATCATCATTAAAATAATAGTCTATTCAGTCTGTCAGCAGTAGTCTTTAAATTACTTTGTTTTGCAAATAAAGTACACTCAGTCTCTTGATACATCATTTAAGTGTTCTGTAAACTAACAGTGCTTTGATTTATTTATTTTAGCTACATCCTCAGAAACAGTTTCACATTTTCATTGCAAAAAATTTGTAATCACCAGTTGCTTTGGAAGCAAGTTATTCTGTAAGATGCCTCCACATCAGTTATTCCTTTCTCTAGGTACCTAATAAGGACTATGAAATCACCAAACTGAGTGTGAGTTTTATCTTCTATTGGATGTCACAAAATTGCAGCTTTTTGCTCACTAGTTACATTAATAACAGTTACATACTGTTGTAGGCTCCAATCATGGAAAATCCTGTCCTTTACTGAGCTATCAAAGATTTATTTTTACTTGTAGTGTTCAGCGTGGAGCTGGTGGATTCATACATTTTCCCCAGTATTTCAAAATTAAAATCTCATCACAGTTGTTGCTTTCTTCTCATCTGCAGTAAATAAGATATGAAGGAATCACATGTTGTCACAGGGATTTAAGAAACTACAGAAACCTTTACAGTGGTAAGCTGAGGTGTGAACATGAAGTGCACTTGCTATTGTGCTTTATGGAGCCACACAGCACCACTCCTCGTACCTACTAATGAAAGTCATTATTGCATTGTAAATTCACTCTCAAGCTCACTGTATCCTAACTGCCTTATCTAGATGATCTCTAAATAGCCACATTTACTAACTGGTACTGTTATGCCATACCTAGCTACACATATGAGACCTTGACTGAAAACTGAATTTTTTTGTTAGATGAAAAATGTTAAAATATGCACGGGAGGCAAAATCATTTGGATTCAGGACATGAAAAATATCAGCGGACATTTCCGCAATTTCATTACACAGCAAACAAACAGGGATTTTGGCTGTTTATTCTATTTTGGGGGTTTTTTGGTCTGCAAAGAGTCTTCCTGTCTTCCCATCAGTGTGAATGATTAAATCCCCTAGTCTGAACCTGCCAGAAGTTGTCTTGCCAGCGTCACAGCCTCTGCTCGGGCTAGACGGACACCGTGAGGAGCCTGCAACCAGCTAGGGGTGACAGGGCAGGGAGCAGGACGTAGGGACCCACACCTCAGGGGTGTGTAAGTGACTTGGGGGGTGCATTCGCACTACTTGCGGATCGCTGGGAGCACTGGGGCACGCTCAGACCTGGAGCACCCACCTCTCCCCCAGGAGGGGTGTGCAATGGGGGAACCCACACTCCTGGGAGGGGATGTGTGTGTAACCCACACTGCTGGGAGGGGTAACTGTGACTATTTATTGGGATTAGAACATGCTGGGATGCATTATAGAAGGGTATTTAGAAGTTCATAGATGCATATTAACCTTTTTAAGCATCTAGTATTGTGTTTTACCTCTTGTATTGCGATTTATCTGTTGCACTGCAAATATTGATCTTGCTTGCATGGTTCACTGATTGCTGGTTAATTACATGTTCTTAATAAATCAATAAACCACTTTGATTCTGATTTGGTTTAGACTATGTGGACTGAGCAGTTTTTGCCTGAGACAGCCATCTGGTGTTTGTGATTAGCAGGCCAGTTGCATCCTGCTCCTTACTTATTTTAAAGAAACAAATGGTTCCCAGGTAGGGCAGGAGCTGGACTCTCCAATACAGCTTTCTGCTTGGTTCTCATTTAAACTATTCATTACAGCAAGAGTTTGTAAAACTGCTGACTCGTTAGCAATCACCATGAATTCGTTGTTGCTCTTCTATACCCAGAGGAGAAATGAGTTAAGCACAAGTGCAGCCTATGAAGCTGAATAAACATAATTTTGGGGTCATTACATGCTTTTACACAGAGGAAGACACTTTCAGAAAAGTAGTGAGGTCAGATCAGGTCATATCCTCATATCCTGTGTAATACATACATGTGTATTTGACTTCAAGATAACATTTCTGTGTTCATTCAGACAGAAAGTTTTCTTCCCTTTACAGTGTACTTGACTGTTGTCTAAAATATAAGTTTTTTCATATATATAAAATATATGCATATAATTCTAGGCTGTATTATAGTCTGCTGAATGTCATGAATGATACTGTTTTCTGTCAGATTGAAAGAAATCAGTACTTAATAAGCACAGACCTTTGATAGGTCTTTGACATTTTCAATAGGGTGACTCCTCAGGTAGCCAGGCACATCTTTGCTCTCTGATCCTCTGTCCAGATCATCCTGACTTTAACAAAATAAAACGAGGCCATAGCCAAGTAGGCCCTTTTTCATTCTTTTGGGTGATCTCCCTCCTGAATGACAGTTGTAACCAAATTAATATATATTAACCAAGTTAATATATTTTCACCTGTCATTTTCAGCATTCCCATGCAGCACGAAATCTTTTCATTTGTTCATAACTCGTAGAAGAGTGCTTGCTGAGAAAGGCCGGGTCAGGACAAGGTCCCAAACCTGCCGCTCTGCTGTTCTAGTTGCAAGTCTCTGCTGGGTGCCCAGACAGCGTGGCCAATGTAGGTGCCAGGCTGAGAGCAGAGAGGGAAAATAATAGGAGGCAAAGGAGCAGAGAGACAGGAGGGACTGGAGAGAGACTTAGAGCAGGGAAAGAAATGGGACCTGGGCCTGGAATGGGAACCGAGCAGACAGGAGGAACAGGAGGCCAGAACATGGCTTTTTTAAGGAGACAGGAACTGGGAACTGAAAGTGGGGCAAAAATGAAACAAGGAGCACAAAGGAAATGGGGAATGAGAGTCACTGGGTAGCTGAAGCTCTGATGTAGCAGGAAGTTATGAGCATTAACTGCATGCAAGTGAAAATACTAATCTCAAGCCAGAAACCCAGGAAATAAAGAAAAATAACAGAGCATTTAATCTGATCCTTAAGTCATTTGCTTCATGTCATACAGGAATCCTGTAGCTGCCGAAGGAAGAACATCCAGGTCTGCAAGGCAGTATGCATCTGCCCTCCTCTGGCTACTCTTTCCAAAACTCTTGCTTTATTCTGTACATGTCTTCTAACTTTTGCTAAAGATGAAACAAGAGTATTTTAGAGAATAACTACATAAACCTCAGAGCTCCAGCCATCCAGTGCACTAGTTAAAGGAGCAGCTGTGCAAAAAATAATTTGTGATCGTGTAATAAAAGGCTGCATCCAGATGTGTATAATCTGCTGAGAAAATGAAGCTAACTGAGGAGTTTCATACCTTTTGAATCCTTCACTTTGCAACCTTAATAATTTATTTTCTTGTTGGGAGGTTTCTTGTCTGAAGTTAAATGTATGTGTTACCCCAGAAGCCCCAAAGTGTTTACAACATGAAAGGACAACTGCTGGTACAAGGATGTAGTCATGTACTGTATCACAAAACTAGAAGTCAAGCATATGCTGATAATCCCTTTCTTCCCCACTTTTTAAGTATTGGCCAGCTGGCAGCTGTCAGGGCAGCTTCACAGGGCAATGGATGTCTTTCTTACCAGGGTTACTGCTGACAGTGCAAAAAGGAGGCAGCAGATGATACCTCAGAGGCACAAGTAACTAAATTGGGAGGGGCAAGGCAGGCAAACCAGGTTAACTAATAAAAATTAAAAAGAACAAAATCTTAAGCCAGTTGCGACGGGCCTTGAGGGTGAAAACAAGGGCTTTGACCTTGATGCGGTGGAACAGGAAAAGCAAGCGCTTAATCACCCACGCAGCATCTTAAGCAGCTGTTCTGGTCTTCATGCAGATATTCATACAGTCTGACAATATGGTTAGCATTTCAATTAATAAAACATTTTATGAAGAATCAGTTGTACCTCCAAGTTCTCATCTTTTATGTAGGTTTTAATTACTTATTAAACACTTGCAGCCTTGCTTGGACTATACATGCTGAAAAAATAATTTGGCCTTTCTGAAATGAATCATTAAAAAATATCTTTGCACAAAATTTCCCATCAGATAGAAGCACAGGAACTGTCCATTACTTCAATACAGTGTTAACACCCTGGGATAGGTTGAATTTTCATTTTCCAAAGGCACTAGTTTTCCCAACTTAAGCGCACCTTTCCTTAAACTTCCCTTCAAAAATTGCTTGTGACATAAAAGAAGAAAATTTTCTTCAAGAATTATCCAACCATACTATTTCCTAGAACTAGAAAGAGTTCCTTATCCACTGGTGGTACCGTGCTGTTGTGCAGAAGATAAGCACAGTGACAAGACTCTCTCTCAGCTCTCAGATAAGGAGATGGGCATGGTAGGCTTCCTACTGATCTCCAAAAAGCCTCCACCAAGACTCTACCTGCCCAACAGGTACGCAAAGGCTGAGTGTGTGTGATCAGCCAAAACAAGTGCTCACAAATGTACCCAACGCAACAGTACCTGCCTCCTGGCCACTGACTGGTATGCCAGGGAGTAGTAGGTCGCCCTTTGCTCCCAGGGATACTTCACACTGTGAAACAAACCCAAAGGTTTATTGAACAGAAAACTCACAAAGAGGGATAGCAGCTACAGGACTCAATACAGCTCTGAACCTTTAATGGTCAAGCAATTATATCAACATTGTGTTTCTGTAGTCTACTAGATTCTGACATTTTTATATCTATATCTAATAAAATATTTATTAACACCAACATTGTATAGGTCTAATTCTTGCAGCTAAAATCAGAACTTCAGGGAACGTCACTACCATTTTATGGAAGCCTGCATGTCAGGTAAAAAACTCTGGTAATTGCTATTATCAGCAGCTCAGACTTTGAACACCTTCAGGACTTGAGTTCCAGTTGCTACTGGGATAGAACGCATCACCAACACCTGTTTAAACTGAATAGGTGCCTCTCTGTACAGCTCATATAAAAATGTTTGACACTTAGCAGTTTTATACGAAACTGCATTTTTTTTAATTGAAGAAATTGATTGGAAGAGCCTAATGTTGGTGCTGGCAAGGTTAGAGGTGCCCAATAATGATGAAGCACACAGCTGGCATCACCCTCAGGGTCTCCTGGCACACAGCAGCCCATTTAATGTGCCAGTCCCCTGGCACACGTATAATGACTTATTTTCATTGGCACATTAAGTAACGTGCTGAGCTCGCAAAGTGAGCAGAGCCTGTGGATACAAGAGAATTACTACAAGCTTTTGCAAATCAATGACTGCATGTCCATGTATGTACTGAAATAAATAAATACCTAGGCTGGGATAAAAAATTGGGATCTTGGGAACAGATTTCTGAGGATAAAATAAAAACTGTTCATGGTACAAATGTCGTCTTCTGATCTACATATGACACTGTAGTGATTTCTCATTTTACATATGAATTCATTTTAAATGTTCAAGCATTGATGCCCAACAATGAAACTTCAAAGCAAAAGTGATGTTCAGAAAATGCAATGTAGAAAAAACCATGGGTCTTCCATTTTTTTGCTAAATAAAAATGTAGGGAAAACACTTTGTGAAATTTAGGCCAATATTTCATCAAATATATTCATACATTTTGTCTAATGTTTTTTAATTCACATGTTGCTTTTGTGTGTAGAATATGTAAGTGCACTATAGCTGATACTGAATGGAAGTGTGATAAAATGTCATTTTAGATATTTCATTGCTTGAATGAACACTGTTCTAATCAAAGAGAATCAGCACATAGGTTCAGAACAAATACACCATTAGTTTGGAAATGAAAAATGAATCAGTAAGAGTAGAGAATACCATCGTCTTTGATGCTAAACTAATAGTGGAAAGGGTTGAGGAAATGAGGAACAGTAATACAATTTTAATATTTTAGCATGCTGTCATCTCATTTAGTAAGTATATATAAGCATTTTGTACCTTCTTTATTGAGATCAATCCAGCTTTTACAGTGATTCTGTTATGGTCATCAACATTCTATTCCTCTCCACTGCAAAAATGCAGAGCATGCTTTATTTCTTTTATAAATATTAACGGACACAATATATTTTCAAGAAATAATCTGATCATATTTGTTTGCTGTAAATCACAGTAGTAACCTCAGGGGTATATTTTCCTAGTGACAAACACAGAGAAATTCAAGAACAGCTTATTCTTTTGTACAATATATTGAGAAAAGCTTTCCTTCTAGCTCAATAAAAGTGATGTATACTAATATCTTACCTTGTAATTAAACCAAAGAAACAAACATAATTGTACAAATCTTATAAACCTACATTACTGATTTTCTCAGATGCTTTATCTTCTCTTTGTTTCTCTGTTGAGTTGTTTCCTTAATGATTAGATTTTTATTAACTATCATTTCTCATTACAGTGTTATGCAAAATTATGTTTTGAGCACATCAGGGTTTTATTTTCTTTGATTTTTTTATTACACTGTTTTCTTTCTGCATAGATAGATTAAATTTTTTACATGAAGATAATGCCAAATTCAGATGACTGCTAGAACGAGTGAATAATGTGCAATAGCTATATTAACTAAAGTTTGCCTCTCAGTTCATATACTGTCTGTAGCAGGCTGCAAAATGTATGTAAATGTATGTGAAACATACAGTTATTTTAAACTATATACCCAGTTTCTCAGAATGATTTTTTTATGTGATTCATTTGTAAATAACTTGTTAAAAATATTGTAAAACCAGGCAATTTTGATTGGTACCACCCACATGGCATATTTCTGTTATTTGATTTGATTAATTTTACTTCTGCATTTGGTTTTCCAATGTGAATGCACATTTTTTTCATTGAAAAATTATTTTCTGTAAATAATTTCCTCTAAATTGGAGATAAAGTTTTATCAAACAGTGTGTGTATATATATATATATAATGCATTTAGCCTGATTGTGTTGTAGAATATCTATGAGCAGATTACATTTCCTAAATCTTATTCATTATTGAAAAAAATTTAATTTGGTGGCTTATAAATCTATGAGTTTCTTGTAAAGCTTTCCCTGTGATTGTTTAAATAGCAAATAGAAAAATGTGTGTCTATTGACCAGCAAAGTAGATGTGCTTTCCAGCACACCATGTAGTCCTGGAGCTTATTTTAGTTTTCACCTGGTTCATCCACACAAGTACCTTTCCCATTGAAACCAAGATACAGAAGAGAAAGAACAGCGTATGTCCCAGCGTGGACTCAGGGCTGGACCGTGCATGAAAATTCAAGAGTTAGAAAAGACTGCTGTGTTAGACATGATCTATACTGCTTAGTTGTAATTGCTCAAG
Organism: Gymnogyps californianus; assembly: GCF_018139145.2. NCBI lineage: Eukaryota > Metazoa > Chordata > Aves > Accipitriformes > Cathartidae > Gymnogyps > Gymnogyps californianus. The sequence continues at coordinate 183,851,074 of NC_059471.1, forward strand.
GCAACACTGTGTTTTTTCTTTTCTTGCATAAGCATGCAATACTTCTGGTGTAAATATTCATGTTTTAAAAACAGTGTGCACTTTGTAAAAGTAAAGTTAAATTTACACAATGACTTGCAGGAATAAATTCAAATAGTTAAATATTCAGGGCAAGCGAATAAGGTGAAGGATGAGTGTAGATAAAACAAATACATTTTAAAAGTTTATTACTAATATTTGCTGCTTATTGTTACATGATAATGTCTGTGAATCTCAGGAAATCCTCTAATATCACGTGAGGATTTTCATCTCAGTTAGGAAGGACATCTCCTCATAGACCCTTGCAAAATTTGTTCCTTTATAATCTTGTCAGTCTGTTTGGGACACTCTTGCAGTTTAAAGAATGGTCTGCATAATCACCCGTGTCTGTTATTTATCTGACTTTAATGAAAAAACCCTCAAATCTTGGAAAAAGAAAGAAGTGTCACTTTAAGGTTTGCATTGTGCAGGTCTTGTGAGCAGACAGATATTTTTTCACTTTGATTTAATGCTGGAACTCATTTGCTGCACTGAACATACTCAGAGATACTGATGGATACTCAGGGTGTGGCTATGAGCACATCTAAACACAGAGAGGGCAAGCTGAGTGCTTGTCCTCTCAGCTGGGAATTGGCATAGGGGCCTGTGGATACACAGCAACATGATGGAAATTGAGGTTCTGGCAGGAGGAAGCATCTGCCTATCAGCCTGTTGATTGCGGGATTGGGTGCCTTAATGACTTGACATGGATAACTACCTTGGTGACATGATGTTGCTATCCAGGTACGCTGCTGCAAACTGATAATCCTGTTCAAGTGTCTTTTTTTTCCCTCTTCAATTATTGCCCGAATTTATGAATTAAAATTAATACCTTAGCTGGAAGCACTTGCTTTGTCATCTTTGATGAGGAGGGCTACGTATTTGTAATCTTGGCTTATTGTATCAGTTCATGCACTGCACAGAATACTCTGTAGAAAGGTACCCATGGGAAGAAGAAATGCCATGACCCTCTTACAAAAGCATATTCAGATTATTTCATCAGATATGCAGTTTTTCCATTTCTTTGACAGTCTGCCTGTTAGCATTCCTGTCGGTATTGCCAGATGGCCCTCAGAAACACCCTCCCATACTCTGAACGTGTTGTTCTGCCAGCTCTTGCAAGGGGTATTCCCCAGTAGAGAGTAGCTTCCTTGTTTAATCTACAGAAGTGGTAAAAATCTAATACCATCCTGGGTCTTGAGAGCTCTTCAATGTTAGTTTTACTTCACTCAGATAACTGGGGAATCTTCTTTTGAAGATCAAAAACAGAAAGCCTAATTTCAGAGCAGAGTTTATGTTCCCTTTTAAGAATGTTTAACTTCTGTACTATCAAAAATGAGAGAAATCCACTCTTGTCTTTTTTTTGCCGTTTTGTTGTAATATACCACCCAAGTTCCAGCCACTATGTCTTCATCTATTTTATCTGACAAGCCATGTATAAAGATTCAGTTCAGTGTTTATCACAGTACGAAAGTTATAAAGCCCTGAAAAATGTGGTTTCAAATATAATAGAAATGGTGACATACCCTAACCTACTGTGGCAGTAACAACACTGCTATAATATAAAAGGTTACTAAGACATATTGGCAGTCAAGGCTGCTTGCACTGCTATGATTGCTCTTTTTATAGGCATGGTAATGCAGCTTAGTTCCTGAGTATCACATGTTGGCAAATGAGGGTATAGCAGTCAGGAAATATTCTTCCACATGAAAAGACTTTGTTTTGTGTGTCTTAAAGCACTGGTAATGACATTTTTTGAGCTGAAAGACCAAGTCTTGGAGAAGCTACCAGTCCAATCATTGTTAGTTAGATCTCTCATCCTAGAAAGAAAAGAGCTGTTGAGGAGATCTGCTATAATGTTGTCTCTGCAAAGACTAAAGACAATCAAGGGTGGAGAGTGCCAAGATTTGAGGTATCATAATGTCTTTTCTCCAGAAACAGAGAAGGAACTGCTAGGATATGTGACGCTGGTATACAAAGTACTGCCAACATAGAAAGAGGAAAGTGATAAAGAGGATACTATAGTTAAAATGTCAGCACTCTGTTCACTGAGAATAGAATAAGGAATGTGTAGGTGGAAAAAAGAGGAATGTAAAAATCAGTTCTTATATCTCTTGCTAGTGAAATGCAATTTTCAAGGATGCTTAAACCTAAAGATTACCTAAAGCTGCATAAATAGAATCATAGAATCATAGAATCATAGAATGGTTTGGACTGGAAGGGACCTTAAAGATCGTCTAGTTCCAACCCCCCTGCCATGGGCAGGGACACCTTCCACTAGATCAGGTTGCTCAAAGCCCAATCCAACCTAGTCTTGAACACTTCCGGGGATGGGGCATCCACAGCTTCTCTGGGCAACCTGTTCCAGTGCCTCACCACCCTCACAGTGAAGAACTTCTTCCTTACATCTAATCTAAATCTACCCTCTTTCAGTTTAAAGACATTACCCCTTGTCCTATCACTACATGCCCTTGTAAAAAGTCCCTCTCCAGCTTTCTTGTAGGCCCCCTTTAGGTACTGGAAGGCTGTTATAAGGTCTCCCCGGAGCCTTCTCTTCTCCAGGCTGAACAGCCCCAACTCTCTCAGCCTGTCTTCATAGCAGAGGTGCTCCAGCCCCCGATCATCTTCGTGGCCCTCCTCTGGACTCGCTCCAACAGGTCCATGTCCTTCTTATGTTGGGGGCCCCAGAGCTGAACACAGTACTCCAGGTGGGGTCTCAGGAGAGTGGAGTAGAGGGGGAGAATCACCTCCCTCAACCTGCTGGTCACACTTCTTTTGATGCAGCCCAGGATACAGTTGGCTTTCTGGGCTGCAAATGCACATTGCCAGGTCATGTTGAGCTTCTCGTCAACCAACACCCCCAAGTCCTTCTCCTCAGGGCCGCTCTCAATGCATTCTCCACCCAGCCTGTATTTGTGCTTGGGATCGCCCTGACCCACATGCAGGACCTTGCACTTGGCCTTGTTGAACTTCATGAGGTTCACACGGGCCCTCTCAAGCTTGTCAAGGTCCCTCCGGATGGCATCCCTTCCCTCCAGCGTGTCAACCACACCACACAGTTTGGAGTCATCAGCAAACTTGCTGAGGGTGCACTCAGTCCCACTGTCCATGTTGCCGACAAAGATATTAAACAGCGTCAGTCCCAATACTGACCCCTGAGGAATGCCACTCGTCACTGCTCTCCACTTGGACATTGAGCCGTTGACCACAACTCTTTGAGTGCGACCATCCAGCCAATTCCTTATCCACCGAGTGGTCCATCTGTCAAATCCATGCCTATCCAATTTAGAGACAAGGATGTCATGCAAGACAGTGCCCAATGCTTTGCACAAGTCCAGGTAGATGACATCAGTTGCATAGGCATGCAACAACTGAAATTAAAAGAATACTAATAAAATAGTGTAATTACCTAGGTGCTGGAGGGAAAGTGAGAAGATAAGAAAGAAATCTACCAAACAGTTGAGCATTTCAATAAACATTTTAGCATACAAATATGTAAAGCCTCCAAGACTACTCACCCACTACTAAATAAAAGAGATGCCAAGTAGCCCAGAAAGCTACATTCATGCTGCACAGTGCTGGCTTCTGGGCGCCCTCCAGGTCCATGCTAGTAAAACCTCGTGCTTCTGAATCATGGTTCTCATTCCTGCTGTTTTCTTAAGTTTAAAGGTCTGAAATATTTTAAGGGTTATGTTACAGCCCCTCATAGTGGTGTTTTAGCAGTGTGAAATTGATGGTCCTTGCTTTTAGGGTGTGGTGTGTTTTACTCCACTAAATTAAGATTAAGAGAATATAGAGGTGTTTGAGAAAATCCTGGAACAGTTTTGGAGACCTGTCCTGAGAGGAGGGAAGCAAAACCTCCTTCAGGCTCATGCATATTGATTTTGGAAATTGTCCCTGGTGCATAAAATCCCCCAACCATTGCCCAGCCATCTCTCAGAAAGTGCTAATTGGCCCGGGTCATTATCATGCCAGTTGTATACTAGCTATTCAGCACCATGCATAATCACAGTCCAGTATTCTAGCTCATTCCTTCTCCTTTTTTAGCAGCAGACATAGTTTAAAAGCCTAAAGACGTGACTATAGTTCCAAGAATAATATTAATGGAATAACTGGCATACAATCCATGAGTAATTATTTAATTATTTTTCTATTCTTCTCCAGAACGTTATATTTTTTCTGTGAAGCTTTTATCTGGTTTTATACAGCATCTTCCCTCCTAGAAAGACCGACCAAAATTTCACACCCCAGGGTCCCATTCTGTCATTATGTCCCCTTTGAGCTGTGGCTATCCTTCGAGGTTTTGATCATCATTATCTTTCAAGACCCTAATGAATGTTCATTGGTATTAGAAATTACATTAGCTTTTATGTGCTAGTCACTGAGAGGACTGCCACCAAGAGTGATATTATGTCCTCCAGCAAACACACAAATTGTCGAGAATAGGAGTCAGCTGTGTCATTCCCATTATCACAGATGGGTCTGAGACTTTTTTAATTTCTAATCTTCCTTACAACAAGCAATAATCACTATTTCCAAGGTGAGGACACAATAGCAGGATATACAGGGGGTTAATTATTTGGCAAGTAATTTTATCTTCCAAAACACAACAAACATGGTGAAGAATGAGTGTAAGTAAGTCCACAATGTAACACAGGTGAGTAGCAGCACTTACAAGCATTTAATGTGGGACCATCAGTCCTTCTTCCAGCATTTGCTGAGATCCTACTGAAACAAATCTATAGAGCTAAGGATATTCCGTCTCTGCCGCTCTAAAGCTCTGTCAGTGCACACCAAAGCTGGTGCTAGCTCAGTTTTAGTATTGTAAACACCTGTGAATTCATGAACTTGTGGTAATGAATTGCAAAATGGAAGTTACGCAAAATGATATTGGCAGCACAAGAGATGTCTAAAATAATTTTCAATGTCTCTTATACTTTCTCCTTTTTCCCTCTGTTTCATCCTTAAGGACAAGGCTATAAATCATGATTTTTTTCTGCAAGACAGACCTATGCAAGGTTTTTTCACAAGCCATCTAACCAAAAGCAGACACAGCCAGATGGGGTGACTTGTGAAAAGAGATTTTGAAGGGGAGTTCCACAGACTATTACTAATTGCCCTCATGAGGCCTTTATGTCCTTACACAAGGCCCATCTTTCAGAGAAAGCAGTAAGTATAAACGTGTGTTGTGTGACAAAGACAAAAAAATGGACAGGTGTTAGCTGGAAAAGAAAATAAGCTTGTTAAAGAGCAGGACTGGAAAAAACATTTTGGCCAAGCAACATGGGAAAAAGGCAGGGCTTGGTGAAAGGAGAGGGAACAGCAGAAGAGGCAATATTCGAACCATCAAAGCTGACAGAAAAAGATTAAATGTACCAGTTCACTGGAGTTTTCTACAATTTTACATGTGGTTTTACTCCAATTACAAACAAAGCGCATTGTCCAAAATTTCCCAAGTACTGGAAGTATGGAAGAAAGGAATAGATTGTGAAATCCTTGAAGACCAGGCAGCTGCTGATGAGAACAGAGTCCTCTCCTTACTCCAGAGCTGGGCAGCGTGAGGAGGCACCGAGGGGAGGGCAGCTCCTGCCAAGTGTGCACGGCAAAGCTGTCAAACAGCTGCACATCCCCGAAGCCCATTGGTTTCCTGTGCAAAACCTGCTTATGGCATGAGAAATGGTCTCTGAACCTAAAAAAAAAGTTATCAAATACTTCTGAAGTCACAAAACTGGAATTTACTTTCAAAAGTCTTAAACTGAAAAATTCTTCATTAACACTTTTCAAAATTTTGAACTGCTATTTCTCATTCTCAATGCCTCAAGGCAAAATGGCCTTTTCCCTTAAGAGAAGCACCAATGCCATTACCAAATGGTAAACTGACTGAGCTTCATTCGTACTCTTGTGTTCAGATGGAGCAAAGATTTAAGGAGTTGAGCTCTGACACAGCATTTTTTCCCTACCTAGGTCCACTAATCCTCCTCCTTAACTTTAATATATAAATAAATAATGTCTCGACATACAACTACATACATAAGCACATACATCTTTACTTCTATATGCACACAAACACACAAACATATACACTGTCATCGCTCTAAGGGACATAAAAGGAACAGTTGGAATATCTGATCCGATTTACTTATTTTTTCTCTTCTATATACGTACTAGGTTACCCAAATTAGTTTTTTCTCACTTTCAAGATTTACATCTTTTTTGAGCTTTCTTCTCTTTGCCTTCTTTTTATTTGCAATTAGCACCAACATAGTCTGCAGAATGAATTTGTCTTAGCAATGTAATTACGTGGTATGTACTTAAAATGAAATTAAGTACTCCTACAATTTATGGTGGAGTCCTCTGACCATTGCTGTTTAATACTGGTACCAGTGAAGTCAAAAGAGCTTTAATGAAAGCAAATAGGTCCTGTTATGTTCTGTTACAGACTTAAATCAAGTAGCTCCTTTGAAGTGAAGGATTTATATCAGCATAAAATCAATATAAGAATCAAAATCCAAGCCTATAAAATGTAAACGGTGTCCAAAATTGACACAAGTTATTTAACTCCATTGATTTCTTGGTAGACAATCTGTGAGGTACGGATGGGAAACATTTTTACTACAGACATAGTCTTGAAATGCTGCCTGCTGGTCTTGGATTTCTGTTTTTTTTTACTTTGGCAGCAAGTGAGACATGGCTAATGTTGAGCTCAGCATTGTGAATTATGGCCACTCTAGCACATACCAGACCATTAGCTCATCTCATTATCCAATTAAAGCTTTAGCCCTGAGAGAGGCTCAGCACTCTCAGATTTCTTACCTGCTTCTCAGGTAAACCAGCCAACTGAAGTAAAATGGTATCACTCAAGCTCCTCTACTGCATCTGTTTTAAAGCTTCCTCCAATGCATCAGCCATTGCAGTTGTTTTGTGTTGAATTATGGGCACACTTTCAGCTGGTTTGGGAAAGGTATTGGCTTAGACTTTTCAACAAGCTTATCTTACTTTGTAGCACTGCAAATACAAGACAGGCACCACCTTTTCAAAGTGGTTGAGGCAGGTGTGCAACTACCTTCTCCATAGTAATGATGCACTGCAGAATAGGGGCTCTGGCACATTATAGACCTGTGTGATGTCTGACAGCTCTGAGTGGATTGGATCCATCTTTAGTCACCCAAGAATTATTTTTAAGGCATCAACAAGGCTTTTACTAGTTAGGAAAGAATAACAAACATTTTAGGCTTTACTTGGTTGCCCATGCACAGGTTTCTAATGCCACTCTAGATGTCTTAGGCTATCCTACTTCGACAGCCAGAAGTATGAATAACTTTTGGGTTTGGGGTTATATCTGCCAGCCTTATATGGATGTCTCTTGGATACAATGAGGTATCTACCTCAAAAGGTACTAAATCCTTATTTTTAAATGACTGGATGAGACCCGCCCACTGGGGAATTCATGCCATGTCTTTCTCTCTCTGTAATAGAATAAGTAAATCATCCTTCTGAGGTGACTGTTTCTTGTTATTGACTGCAGCTGCTCTTCTTTTTCTAGGTGATATTCAGACAGCTTAGAAAGATAAGGTGATTCCCCTCACTGTTTCTAGGATGAGGTTTGCGAAAACCTGGGTTTTTAAAAATATTTATAAGTCATCTTGATTTTAGATTATGCGCTTGAAACTTGGGAGAAAAGATCATAAGCTCTTAAACTAGTGGGAACACGACCTTAGGATGCAGAGGGAATCCTGATGCAGTACATCTTCCTCACCCTTTCTCGGTTTCTCTACTAAGAGTTCCTCTACTTGTAAAACAAGGAACCAACACCCCCCTTTAAGACTTATGACTAGAAAAGACATGTAGGAGCTACGTATTAGCATCAGTACAGACTTGCTCAGACTTGTAGAAAGTAGACTTGCTTACTACAAGCAGTAACTCATTAAACCACACTAAAACAACATGCAGTCATCTATCTCTGTACGAAGAAATTGATGTGGATTAAATATTTTGGCACAATTTCTTAGGCAAAATCTGCCCTCCATGTTACAACGCCTTTTATTCTAGAATAGGGTGACTTTGTGCAGCAGGGACTTTTGGCAGGTTTAAATGGAAGGGAAGTGGGGAGGAGCAAAGGGACTCCTGCATTAGCATTGGCTGGTTAAGTGCATACTCCTGAGTCATGTGGCATGGATCCAGGTAAATATCTACACAGTTCCTTCCATCCATCATTCAGATGAAGGCTGCATTTGTCCCTAGGGGTAGAAAATACAGGATGCGATCCTCAAAACATTGGATCTGAATATTTCTCTGTGTAGGGAAGTTCTCACGGAGAAACAAATGAGTTCTGAATCTAATTAAGACTTTTCAATTTAAAAAAAAAAAAAAGATTTATTCTCAAATGAGAGGTAATTCTAAGGTAAAAGCCTAGAGGAACCCTGACTAACACCATCTTCTGGTAATGAATTTTCCCAGGGAAAACAAATGACACAGTTTCTAATTGTTATGAGGGGAATACATAAGAGCCTATACTTCCCAGCAGCTACGTTTGCTGAGCTCTACAATGTCTGTTATATGTTTCTGACTGCCTTAAGGAATAACATTGAGCAAGAATTTAGGAAGAGGAAAGCAATGAAAAATGTATAAAACCATTCTTTAAAAAAGAAGGTAATCTCTGCTAAAAGGATGGTTCATATGCAGACAAAATATGGGAGTATGAGGAACTTCTTACAGTATTAAGCCCCATCTCCTTCTATTGTAGGTAATCAGCTCATAAGACCTGATACATAAATCCATCAGTCACTGTCTTAAATGTAAGCAGGAAATACCTACCTAAACATTAACATGCTAAAGCTTCTACAGGACTGGTGGTATATATTTACTTTATGAATGAACTTTCTATATGACATTTGCAAAAGCACAGAGGGAAAAATCAGTGTTCAAGTACTTTAATACCAAGCATCATTTGTTTATCAGTCTTGGGGCTATAGACACCGGTATGAAGGGATAGAGTTAAAATAGAGCTATCCATAATTCAACTGTGACAGAAACTCAGTGCTGCAAGAAAGAGGTATCCACAGAATATCATGCTATTATAAACTGTATAAGCAACTAAAGTTGAAGGAAGCTTTTGCTTCATTACCTCAGCAGTTGTGATATGACCTTTTGGCTGCAGCTGGTAAAAAATCCTTTGTTCTCCTTCGCATACCAGGAATTAACATTTTTCTAAACTCCATGAACTCAATCTCTGTGAATGCTTAGTAGTTTGCAAATAGTTTTTCAATGTCACATTTCTATAATGGTGTTATAGAACAAAACTAATTGCTGTCTGTAGTGGATGCAATTCTATTCACAGCAAGATAAATTGGATTTCTAAACTGCGATTTCCATTGTGTTACCTCCATGTATCATGAGAGTTATCCTGATGTGCACAGCAGTGGGCCTACTCACTTATACACTGAACTACAGCTTTATGCAGAATGCATCATCTTGTTTTGCTCTCGAAAAGACAGAGGGGATCCCAAAGTATAACTGTAGACTGCCATCTTTTGGAAGGGTTTAATGAGGATACTCATCTCTAACCAGGCCCTACCTGGAGGAGTAAAAAGCATGACTTCTGCTCATGGACTTAACGACCATTCCAGACAATCCAATTCCATGCTGGATCTGTATTTTGGCTACCAGGACCAATAAACTACCAGACTTCTTTCATTTTGTTTTTCTCACTGGAAGAACAATGTTTTTTTCATTTAGAATTGAAACTCCTAACTTTAAAAAGATATATAAAGCAAATTTCCAGTTTTGATATTTCATAAGCTTACACTGTAATTGAAAGAAAGGAAGAAGGACGAGCAAGAAAGAAGGCCTCACTGGTGTAAGAAGGCAAGGGGGAAAATAAAAGGAATGAAACCTGCTGACTTTGCAGGCCCAGAGGGTTGTAATCAGTGGCACAAAGTCGAGCTGGAGGCCAGACAGTAATGATGTGCCCCACGGGTACCAAAGACAGGGGTATCAGGGACAATACTGTTTAACTTCTTCACTAACAACCTGGAAGGTGGGACCAAGTAAATCCTCAGATGATGCAACACTGGGAGAAATGGCTGATACACCAGAGGGTCGTGCTGCCATTCAGAGGGACCTTGACAGGCTGGAGAAATGGGCAGAGGAATCCCATCAAGTTCAACAAAGGGAAATGCTGACTCCTGCACCTGGGAAGGAATAACCTCAGGTACCAGTACAGGCTGGGCCCAACCAGGTGGAAAACTGTTTGGCAGAAAAGGCCCTGGTGATCCTGGTAGAGACCGAGCTGTACATGAGCCAGCGTAGTACCCTTGCAGCAAACAAGGCCAACAGCCTCCTCAGGTCCATTAGGAAAAGTATTGCCAGCAGGCTGAGGGACGTGATCCTTCACCTCTACTCAGCACTGGTGAGTCACACCTGGAGTGCTGTGTCCAGTTCTGGGCTCCCAGTACAAGAGAGACAGGGACGTACTGGAGTGATGTGCTGTGCTCCAGTGAAGGGTCACAAAGGTGACAACGGGACTGGAGCATCTGTCATATGAGAAAAGGCTGAGAGAGCTGGGACTGTTCAGCCTGGAGAAGAGAAGGCTCCAGGGGGATCTTATAAATGTGTTTAAATACCTGGTGGAGCGGAGTAAAGAAGATGGAGTCAAACTCTTCTCAGTGGTGTCCACTGACAGGACAAGAGGCAATAGGCACAAATTAAAAAACATGAAATTCCATCTGAACACAAGAAAACATTTTTTTTACTGTGAGGTAGGTTTAACACTGGAACAGGTTGCCCAGAGCGGCTGTGGAGTCTCCACCCATGGAGATATTCAAAACCCCACCTGATACAACCCTGAGCAACCAGCTCTAGCTGCCCCAGCTCTGAGCAAGGGTTGGACTAGGGACATCCAGAGGTCTCTTCCAACCTCAGAAATTCTGCCATCCTGTAAAAATTGCTATCCTGAGAATCTGAATGGTTGCAGCTCTTTCCTTAGGAGCAAGTATTATTTTGAAAGATTAAGGTCGCAGTTCCGCAATTCCACAAAGAGGTGATCAGTTCAACACTGAACTAAAAAACACAGCAACCAATTATGTGTAGTAAGAGACATCAGAGATTTGAATCAATTCTATGGTCTAAAAAATTTATGAAAACAGTATAATTCAGACTATGATTTACAGTCAAACTAATGTACCGATGGACTGTGAGATTCCATTTCAATTTAAAGCAAAATACCATCATGTATGATGCAGAAACGTTATTTTGAGCCCTCGTATTAAGAAAGAAATTGTTGGAGGATCAGATGGCTCAAAGGATCATCAGCAAGGATAAGGACTGTTGATTGTCCTGGATGACACTGAACAAACCTCCTTATAATTTCATATCTAGGTGTTAAAGTAGAAAATGGCTTGAAACTCTGACTCTGTATGGACACTGGCCAATGCCTTAACACCACTTTAGTGTAAAGTGCATGAATATCCACACTCATTCAACACCTCTCAGCTATGTAGGCAGAACTGAATTTTCCTGCACCTAGTAGGAAATATGCCATAATTTTATTTTTCTTTAACACTAGTGTCAACAACTTTTAATTTAGTGACAGTGAAAAGCCAATTCAAGAGGAAGAGACATCAGGGAGATTTGGGGAGCTGTGAGAAATTGACAGAGTTTCAAGGAGCAGTGGTAAGGGGCCAGGAGCAGTAAGACAGAGTGGAGTTAGCAAGCATTTACAGGTTTTCAGAAGGGCAACGGTTGGGAGTTTCTCTGCAGCTCCTGGTGCTAGCACAAGGCTCAAAGTCCAAGAACAGACAAAATATCTAGGACACAAGTAGTCAAGTTTCATCCTGTTGGGATCCCCTCTGGATTCATCAGTCCCCCTCTCTCCTCTGTCTCCACAACACATGATTTGCTTTTCCATCCAAGCATCCCTCAGAGACTTACCAAGCCAGCTGAGGCACCAGTAGCTCCCACAAGGCTCAGCTCTTCTCCATCTGCAGCAAATCTTGTCAGCCCTGAGATCGGTCAGGGGAAAGTGAGGGAACAGAAAGGAGTTAGGCAGCTTTCAAACCCCCTTCAACTCCAGCAGATCCACAGAAAATTGAAGAGAAATGGTTTCCCTTTCTCTCCTCCTGGAGGAGAAATCATAGCCATAGAGTGAAATAGGTCCGAAAGGACCTCTGGAGATCAAATGCAAGCAGCAGGGTCATGGCTGCCCCATACAGACAGCTGCCATTAGAAACTACTCACTTTTTCCACACTTAAAACCAGCTCTTTTACATGTTTTTCTTATCAAATATACAGTATTTACGTCATAAAAGGGAAGTAGTATCAGGGCATTTGATGGCAAAAAGCTCTTCCAGCACCTGAAAGTTATGAACAGCTGGAGAAAACTGACAGCTATGCAAATAGTCCACTGCTTCTTTTTTGCAGTATTCAAACACTTCAGGAAGACACTTCTTTATCTAATGTAGTATGTGAAAACTGTATGATATAGGTGCATATATATTTAGAAGACACAAAAATTTTAGTAAATTTTGGAATGAAATTAAGTGGAATCCTCTTTATAACAGTCTGAACATTGTAGTCAATATCTTACAAAATTTTCTGTGTCATATGCAGCCTAAGAATGTGTCTTGCTTTTACAATAGACACTTCATTTGATGTGGCTTGAAGACTTTAATGATACTGAAAATCTGCTTGCTTTACTACCACAGCATTTGCAACTTGAAATCTTAGTACCCCTTCCATCACCATGTTTTTTCATGGCTTTTCTCTTTGCTCTATGCAGCATTTTTCTTGTAGCTCTCTTTTACAATCTGTCTTCATAAACTGATACCTTGCTTTTGATAGCCTGTCACCTTCTGCCCATACCTCAAATAATTTTGCCTCCTGTTAACCTATTGTAGAATAAAATATTGTCAGATATTACCTCAAGACAAAAGATTTAGAAAGATAAATATTCAATAAAAAGGAAAGAAAAGTTTTTATTTTTGCTATCAAGCATCAGATTTTTATCTATCATTTCTGTTTCAACAAGAAATGAATAATCATTTTTATAATGCTTTTTATCATTCACGGATTAAAATAATAATAATAATAAAACCTATCAAGGCTTCCTGCAAACATCAGGGACTATCTCCATTATGAATTTAAGACCAGATCCACAAAACAACTTTGGCCTGGAAAGCAGGAAAGAACTGATCAAGCAGAAACACTGAAATCCAACAAAGTGACTCTTCTACCTCTTCTTTTGCATCCTAACTCCACAGGCACTCAAAACTCTGAGATGCTCCTGGACTTTTTCAGTTGCGCTTTTTTACATTAACAGTCCTTTGTCTAAAAAAGCACCTTCGCAGGATCCAGAAACAAGGATTCCCTTTTTTCTGTATCTCCTCAAGGCTTTAATATGGTTGCTAACACACTCACATGTAGAAAGAGGCTGTTTGGGTCTGTTGCAAAAAACAAACGGCGGTGCACATTACACAGTGATTATTTCATTTCCTGTAAAAGACAAGCAATCTTGAAAGCAGGAATGGGACCAGCTCCTCACCACTAGACTGCAGTGCCAATCCTTTTTGCTCTGCTTCCCTGTCGTTATGGATCTTGAATTAAATCCTGCACAGCTGTACATAGGACTCTTCCTTGTAGATACAGCTTTATGTATATGGACTCTTCCAGGGTATGAAGAGACAGGTTCTGAATCCCTTCATGACATGAAAAAGAGAGAATATAAGATTTTTTTGCTCTGTGCAAAAGAAGTGCTTTAACCTCTTTGCTCTATTTTGGCCTCTTAAAAATGGTAACATAGAAAATAACTTCACTCACACAGAAAAATCTTCTCTAAAGGCTGTGAAGATTTGGCCACCCACTCACACTTCAGAAAAAGTTCCTGTGGAACAGATATAAGGTTCATAGCAGTGTCATGTGGAAACTCAATCTGCTTTTGCCCTTAAAGATAACTTCTTTCCTTTGTAAAAAACAAGCACTTCACCTGTGGTAAGGCCTGATACCGGACTCACTGAGCTCAATAACTGTATCACTTAGTTCAGTCAAAATAAACTTTGTTCATCTAAAGCCAACTAAAATATAAAATCATAGTGGAAGTAGATCTTCTGAATTGCCTCCTGCATTGTTATCTGTGGTATTTACATTACAATTTGCTTACTTGTGCCAGTTCTGTGGTGAACTTCCTTGCTTCTCCAGTCTGCTTTTCTTACAGAAATTCTTCATAACTCATTGGGATTGCTGCAATAAAATTTGGCCTTAACAATTTGCAACTGAAAGGGCACAAGCTTCCACAGGGTTCATCCAGAATGTCACCTAGATTTACCTTTCCTGATTTGTATGAGGAAAACACATACCTCCCTGATGTTCCTCACTGTCATTTAGACATACTTTAATGTCATCTGTGTCAGATCAGTTGTGTGCCTGAACTCTTTTCAAACAGGTATCTCTTCAAAACTGATACCAGAGGAATTATAAATTTAATTAACTTTAATCCTAAACCTGAGCTTAAAATTAAATTCAGTCTGAGGTAAAATTCTTGCTCAAATCAGGAATTACCATGAGAAAGACTGTTTCTGTTTGATAAAAAGAGTTCTAACAAGTGCAATTCACAAGATATTCTAGTTAATCGCTTCATTAATCTGCCTCAGATTTTTGCACTCAACTATTTTGTTAGGCATATGATTGTCATCTTCTAAGGAACTGTGACTGTGTTAGTTACAGGAGAGTTTGCTAATACTTTTGTATTCTATTGTTCTTCAAACATATTTAACTGTCTGTCAAAGCAAGAATTAATGAGCTATGATTTATACAAGTCACATCAAAGGCCAAATCTTGCTCCCAAATTCACATGAAGTAAATGCAAGCTGCATATGTGATTAAGGAAAGTCTGTTACAGAACAGTTATAGCTGGGTTTTTTTCTTCTCTAATATCCCTGAAAGGCTATGGGAAGCACTGAACTCAGATCTTTACCTTGTCCACAGAACAGAGCAAGCAGGGATGACAATGTCTCCTAACTGAACAACAACATTTGTAGACTGCTGTGAAGGTCATGAGCTTGGTCTGTTTCAAACCCAGAGTGCGGAGCAGTAGACTAGTTTAGACCCCTTGGAGACTCTGCTAACAACCTTAATTTTTCTTAAGGTGAGGCTATAGGTTTGAGCACCTTCAGTGACAACAGTTATTACATGACAGAGGTGATCTACCGCAAAGAAATGAGTTCCAGAACACTTAAGGCAAGTCTAACATGACACATCAAAAGCCACCGAAACCCAGCGTAGGGTTAATCCACTAGTGATGTACTTCCATTTGGAGGCATGGTATATGAACTGGTTTTCCACAGGGTAGTCTGACAGGATGTGTGGGAATGGCTCAAAGCTGTGTCAGGGGAGGTTCAGACTAGATATTAGCAAACATTTATTTACCAAGAGGGTGGTCAAACACTGTAACAGGCTTCCTGGAGAGGTGGTCGATGCCCCAAGCCTGTCAGTGTTTAAGAGGCATTTGGACAGTGCCCTTAATAATATGCTTTAACTTTTGGTCAGCCCTGCAGTGGTCAGGCAGTTGGACTAGATGATTGTTGTAGGTCCCTTCCAACTGAACTATGGTATTCTATTCTATTCTATTCTATAAGGTCCTGTAGTTTTAAGGTCTATTTTCCAGACCTTTTGATCCAGAAAGCTTTTGACTTCATTTTCCCTTTTTCAGCCTGTGCCCCAATGGAGACTTGTCTCCCATAGAACTCTTGCCTCCTCGTCCCCGTTGCTGCAGACCACTGCTATTGCCACTATATTTGTCCTTTCCTCTAGATCCTAACAAAAGACTCAGCTCGGGGCGACTCAGGGCAGGATGAGTGAGATCAAACCAGATTGCTACATAAGACTCAGGGTAGTTTTAACTGGAAGGTGTGAATGATTTCTGGACCAGGATTGAGGCATACTGTGGCAGCTGTGAGATACAAATAGTGAATGATGCTAGGGGTGAAGACAGGTGATACTGACAGTGAGGAAGCTGATGGGTGCAAGGTGGCCTACAGGCCTGATGGAAGGGTACTGGGAGAGTATGGAAAATTCCTTCTCTTGGCCACTGCTCTCCTGGCAGTCATATATGAGTGTGACAACAGAAAAACTATACATATTCATCAAAACAAGGAAAGGACACAGAATCAAAAAAATAAATTATACATCTTCTTTTGTGAGCCAGATTTTGAAAGAAAGCATAAGCCTCTCAGATTAGCTTTTTTGATGCAAAGGTCTTTGGTTTGATTTCTAGTCAGAATGTATTAGATATGTACAAAATAATTCTTCTTTTAATGCTTTTTGGTTTAAATTTTCTTCTCTATGCTGCTTTGACCATATTAGACTTCATAATTTTGATTAATTTTTGCCAGAACACCCTTATAATTAGCTCTTAATTACAGTTATGGCTGAAGTGACATTTCAACAGGAAACTCCTATTTTCAGTTACTAAAAATTTCCAGAACAAATCGACTTTTCGGGGCTGGATATTTTTTTAAGTTTCAGTAAAATAAATTTAATTAGGGTGTTCCAAAAACACATAGATAAACAAATAAGTTCACTACATTGTTTTGGGGCTTTGTTTTTTTTTTTTAATAAATCTTCTTTTGTCATAACATGTATACTGTCATCCCCATAGGAAATGCAATACAAATATAACATATGGCCCCATTAATCTTCCTTCCTGTCAAAAAAATACAGAAACAAACCAAAGAAAAATCCTACACTGCTTCTGCTAAAAGTCTGTGAATGGAAAAATATAAGGAACTTCTGAGATGTAGTTTATAGACTTTTACAGACTAAACCTATTTTATGATTCTCATTTATTGTACCATTAGGAGCTTTTATTAATGTCCTAGTCCAATTCACCCTAAAAGGAATGGAAGATTTTAGTTTAATTTCAGCAGGTGTTACATGAAGGTTTCTGTGATTGCACAAAAGCTATGTAATTCTTCCCCAAAGTGTCTTTTCCAGCAATAAGAACTAATCCCTGTTTCTTTCAAGGGCCTTCTCCAAATAAAGTAAAATAGTGCCTGAAGTCACCAATCAGAACACCATTCCTGGGTTTCAGAAGAAAAAAAAATTATTATTTATCTTTTTTTTAATCAAGACAGATTAAGCAAGTTGTGACTTTACTTGGAGTTCCTGTTACAACTCTCTTCTTTCTCAGATGAGATTTTTTTCAGGTCAACCTAATTTTTGTCCTTTAAGAGGGCAAAAGATCTCCACAGTTTAGTTTTGGCCACATCCAGAGGATGTCCCAGTTGCTATCCTCCTATTGTTAAAAAGCAGGGTCTTCCCCTAACAAGTCATCTGTGCTGGTCTGATCAAAGTTCAAGCTTTTCCAAGCTCTGGAACAAAAAATGTGCACTTGTGAACTTCACAGAATGGAAATTATATCCCCCGTTACAGATAAGGGCCATTCTTTTAATCCTTTTTCTGCTATTTGTTCTGGTGATTTCACACAAATATGCGCATACACCCTTTTCAATTTATACTTCATTCATACTGATCTTAATATCTTTGTTAAAAGTCTTTATGAATATATAAAACAGATTTTTTAAAAGACTTTTAAGTATGTCAGACAAAACAAAGATCAAAGAAGTACATAGCCTGGAATACTTTTTAAGCTAAATGTAAACATAAATCTAAATGTCTTTCAGAGGGACTAGCTGACCTTTGGGTAAGAAAAACAATATGATAGTAAAATATTGTATATGTGCATGTTTATGCAAATATTGCTAGTTATAGCTGGAGTACTAAATTCCACTCCATAGTGCTATCTGAAAGTAAAGAGCATTAATTTGTGTGTGACCTTTGTCCAAAATCAGGACAAAGCAAATTTATGAGAGATTAGGACTAACTGAGATGTTTTAACAAACAAAAAGATACTTCTATTTCTCCCAGAATGTATGGGCAAGATGCCGTGGTTACGTTAATAATTTAATTAATACAAGAATAAAATTAGCAAACAATGAAGATTAGAAATGACAAGAAAAGAGATAATTTGCTGTTTCTTGATATTAAAAACTAACCATTCAGGCTGATTTCTTTGGTAGTATGTAACTGTCACGGCCATGACCTACAAGGATTACCCAACCCAGTAGTTGGTCATGACAATGAGTTCATAGGATTCCATAATACACAAGCACACGGAGTCTTTGTTTCCATGAATTTATTTGTTACAAATTACTTTTAGTAAGGTAAGTATACTTATGATTAGTAAAGCAAGCATATATATACACACACACACGCAAAAATATATATACGTATTTACAAGTCATTACGAATTAGCACTAGGTAAGCAACAAGTTGCTTAATTACTTATATGCGTGCCTATATATATTTTTTTCATTCAAAGTATTACCAGTACAGTCCATTAAACCTCTTTCAGGAGTAGGACCAATCGATGATGGACAAAGCCTCACTGCAGAGATGATCTGCATCATGGAGTATGGATTCGACCAGGCGTCCCTGGCGGGTCCAAAGGAGCGTGTAGATAAGTTCACACAGGGAGAGTTCTTGGAGAGGGAAGCTCGTTTTGAGAAGATAGTGAGTCACTTTTATGTCTTTAATGTGGATATATAAGTGGGCGTAGGACACCAGTTCCTGGAACAGCTGTTGCTGACTTCTGCTTTCTTAGGAGGTCAGTTTGTAGGCTATAGCAGTTTCTTTGTTCTGCAGGTTATGGCAGTTTCTTTGTTTTATGCTTATCAAGGATACTCCAGGCTCCCAGCTGCACTTATCGAGGCCAACCTGGGCTCCCACTCCTGTTTGTCAAGGATGCTCCAGCTTCTCAGGCCAGGTTCCCAGGCTAGCAGTTCCGAGATAGGCAAAGATTTTCTCTGTCAGTATTTTAGCAGACATGTTTTGTCAGTATTTTTCCCCATTATAACCAGGTCACCTTTATGGCTGCTTCGACAGAGTATTTCTTCTCACTGATGTTAAGTTGGTAACACACAATGAGGGAAATACTGGAAACTGAACGTATACTGCTTTTATACTTTTATTTCCTTTTCATCTTATCCTTGATGGTGATCATTTCCATTAAGTCTCTAATTTACAATACCTGAACCTTCAGAGGACTCATGTTGAGGGAACTAAAGTGTAGAAGTTTACCCTTGTAAATTTATCAACAGGCAAACCATTCGCACTCGAGCATGGGTGCCTTTAGCTACATGCTATGAGAACTTTTCTATGAAATACCTATTCAGCTTTCAGCTCTACCTCATATTCAGTATTTACAGGGAACTGGGCTGAAAAGCTAGTTTTGTGGTAAATTCACAATAATGTATCACACAAAATCTCTTCAAATAGTTGTACCTCTGAATAGTGTTAGCAGTCCCTACTGAGAGTCAATAGCACACTAATCTTCACAGCATTTGTTTTATCACATATTTTTATTTTAATACAAGTCTGAGGCTGAAATTGGGATTTGTCTCCAGTGGGTCAGACACTGCAGAAACATACACAAAACCTCAATGTCTATAATCAAAAGCTTACATCCTCAAAAAAACCCAAAAAACAGACACAGAGGTTTCAGAAAGCCACATAACATACAAACAAAGTTACCACGATAATGACTTTTACATACTGTGTTACTTTAATTTTCTAGTGTTTGGGGTGGGATCATAATCCCTTTCCTGTGTTCTGAAGCACTTTGCTTCAAAAGTAATTCTGTAGTTCTTTGGTGTCCTTTATGGACTAATAGCTCTCCAGCACAAGGAAAAGACCACATTTAGTTTATTTCCATCCTAGTAGAAAGGTTCAGATTTTCCTAAGCTATGACATTTGCTTCATATAAGGAGAAGGAAAAAGTGGTTTCAGTAAAATAAAAGAATACATATAAAAGTATTATAATAAGAATCTGGGTGGGAGTAACAGACAAAGAAAATGAAAAGAGAAAATCTTTTATCCTACATGCTTTTATGAAAAGGAAACCTTAGTTTAAACAAGTTTTAAAACAAACAAACAAAAAAGAAACAAGACTTTATCAAGTTGTAATGAGAAGGGAAAATGAAAAATTTATTATTTGGTTGAATTGAAACTGGAATGAAAAATCTAATTGTGTTATTTATTTTCCAATTTGTAAATATCTTTCATTTAGTGAATTAGCTTCAAATTAATCGAATAGTTTATATGCTGCTAACATAATGTCCTATGGTTATACAGCCAAATCTATCCTTAAAATAATGGATAGATTTTAAATTAGAGCCTGAGCCAATACAAATTTCAGCAGATGGAGAATCCTATTGTTAATCATCAAAGCACTTAGCAAGGAGAATGAAATCAATGTCTGAGCACTTACCCTGTAGAAATTTATGTACCTTTTACACTTGCTGTGATGTACCCAAATGACACAATCCAAGACTATGACTTCATTTTTTCAGTAAATTGGAAATGAGTATATGCAAAAAAAAAACCCAGTAAGTGTTTAACTGGTAGGATCTAATATTACAAAGAGGACAGAGTTGAAGTACAGAAGACATGGAATACAAACAAACTTCAAATATATTTTCCCAACTGTGACAAAAGGTGAAGTCTGGACTTTATAGTCATAATAGCATATTGCAGTTTGCAGGAAAACACACAGAGAATTCCACAGAAGTTGCATAGAAACATGATAAATGTGATAATTCCTTATCAAAATGGTAGCAGAACTCTTTAAAGTTCACAAAACCAAAGCAGATTGTCACAGTGGAACAAAACATATCATGGCCCAGGGCTAAATGACAACTTCTCTGACAGCTGGATGTGTCAGAGGAAAAAGTCCTTCCAAGGATGTGAAGGCACACATGCCTAATGGAAGCTAATAACGAGCTCCTGCTAGGAACTGGCTGGAAACTGGAAATCCTCCTTGACTGGAAATTCCAATTAAATTTTTTAAATTTGTTCTGAAACAAAAAGAAAAACAAAATCTTGTATTTTCCTTTCCTCTGTGGTATGGGGATTTTTAATTGTCTTTACAAAAAAGTAAAAAAAAAAGTTTTACTTAAGATTCTCCTTATTGTTCAAAAGGCGTAGTGGACCACAAAGGTTGGAGGTTAGGAATAGGGTTTTTCTAGAATTAGCAGTAAACTGGAGGTCTTGTGGACCCTGGCTCTAGCTGCTTTACTGCAGAACACCTTGGAATCAGTCAGGCCCAAGAGCCTGTCTCCAGGGAGCACAGCAGCTTGGGATTTGAGAACAGCTATCTGACAGAATAACATTTTCTGGAGAAAAAAAAGGAATCTTTTAGTTTATTTTTCCAATGGGCAAAAACCAAAATTTCCAATGCCAAGTCACTCTTGATCATGATCTCTGTTCATGATTTACTTCAAAAGCTTAGTTTTAGCTCCTTCTACTGAGGATTCAGGATGATGACAGTGCTCCCTTCCTAAGAAGACACATTTCTCATTGGATAAACTAACCCTTATTGTGTCCTTTATATAGCCTGGGAGAGTTTAAAAATATTGTTCTCACTGTGGTCAAGGTAGATAGAGCCTGCTATGAGAACGTACAATGTCCAATCAAAATTTAAACTACATGACTACCAAATCTTTACTGAGATCTAGCGTAGATTCAGGAACAAATGTGAACATAAATTCTAGCTGCTGAGTGCATTGCAACAGCATTTAGATGATTTCAGAGTTACATGATGCTTCCAAGTACTGAGAGGTTAAGGAAATATTTATTATGTTCTTTAAATCACCTTGACATTCAGCACTCATACATAATCTTGAATTTCCTGTATCTTCCAATATTTCTTGTTTTCTTTGCAAAACGCAAACTATCCACCTCCTGAAATTCACACCACCTCAGGAGGTCTGTAGTGCAACCTCCTGCTCAAAGTAGAGTCACATCTGAGCTCAGACCAGGTTGCTCAGGGCTTTTCCAGCTGGGTCTTGAAAACCTCCCGGGAAAGAGACTGCACAGCCTCTCTGGACAGCCTGTCCCCCTCCCTCACTGTCCTTATGGTGATTTCCTCCCCCCGTTATATCAAGTCAGAATGTCCTGTTTCAATTTATGATCCCTGTCTCTCATCCCCCTTCCATATGAAGAGATTGGTTCCGTCGTCTCAAAAAACTACTCTTAGTTGTTGGAAAACTGTTTACATACCTCCCAGCCTTCTCTTCTCTGGTTTTCATGAGTCCTCATGTGCAGTAACTCTCCTACCAGATGTTGGACATCAACTACCTAACAGAAAAATGTTTTATTAATTCCAGCAGCATCACAATGAAACATCTGTTTTTCATAAATCCTTCAGATATTACTGATATTATTTTTCCTGTAAAATATTAGGAATAAGGGAAAGCAAACAAGTACATCTCCAAGCTGGTTTTCATGCCTGAACTTGTAAAATATGATGTGTCAATGAAGGAGAAAGAAATATCTGTGTGTTTGTTTCATAGATGTAAGCATTGTTTTCTTTTAGTAGACTATTAAGCTATTTTTAGCATGAGAATATATTTGTTTATTTGTCACTTATACTTCTGCTATTTCCTTCCACTAGATACAGAGTCCAGGGATGAAATCCTGGTCCTTTAGATGCCAGTAGGAGTTCTGCTATGGAGAAAGGGGAATCTCACAACTGACTCCAGACAATTTTTTAAAAAAATACTGCATACGTTTGTGCTCTCATCTCCTTTTACATATCAGAGTGATTCCCCGCCCCCGCCCCCCCCCATTCTATTTGAAATCCTGAAGCAGGAAAGGCTGCACTTTAAAACATTTAACTTGAAAAACTTACTAAGTAGACAGAGTTTAGTTTATAGGTATTGTGTATTTGACCAATTGGGGTAATTTTTCATCAGCATTTGCTTGAGCTTCTCTAATTTTTTCCAGACAGGGAGTTACCAGGAATTCATTTCTGTACATCTGAAATAGCTGCAAAAGCTGATGTGCCAATGTCAGTTTTACTGGCAGGAGTTCTGGGGAATGGTGCTGCTGAATGACAAAAGAGGCACTGGCTTTGAAACAGCATAGGTGTGTATGCATGTTTGCACAATTTTAACTTTCAGTCACATTGTGTTAAAATATGTAACTTTGGGGAAAGAAAGCCTAGATGTGTATTTTAATTGAAATAGGACTGACCTGAATGCATGATGGTTAATATAATGGAAGATACAATATATTGCCATATCAGCAAATTATCTTTCCAGGTAATTGAAGTACTACTTACAAGAAAATCACCATTCCATTTTCCAAGATCCTCTTTTGAAAGTCTTATTTCCTTAGTTAGTTATATTCCGTTACTTTTTTTCTTGTTCTTGTTACTTTTTTTCTTTTGAATAAAGCTGAGTGTTTATCAGGAATAATTTATATTTCCTAGGTGTCAGCCACATTACAAAGCTGATACTGAATCTTTCTTGCCACTTGATGAGCAGTCACTCCTCTTCTCATTATTGCATTGCTAGCCTATCTGACTTGTTTATAGTCCATTCAAGTAATTTATAAAGATAAGAAATTGCAAAAGTTATTTGGAAGCTTGCAGACATGCCACATGGTAGAGCTTCAAATGCATATGGTCTTTTTCCTGTCAAATAAACTGTTGCTATATATTCACTATTTCTTTTGCAATCCTTGATTTTATTTAGCCTCTGACTTATGGATGAGTCAATGTGGAGATCTTCGTCAATCAGCCAGTTATTCCATCATTGCTGATGTCCTACTCTTCCAATCAGCATCTTCAAAGGGAAAAAAATAAATTGAAAAAAAAGAAAAAATTTGTAAGTGCATCAGATGATGAAAAAGAGACAATAAATGGGTAAAGTTTCAAATGTGATTAAGAAAAGCCCAGTCTGCGACAGAAGTAAATTTCATATGTGAGGGATAGTTTCAGTAGATGACCTAAAACCAAATGAGACAGACTTAATACAATGAACACTCAACACAAATCATGCCAGATCAAAGCTTATAAATGCCTCTGGGAACTGTGTGTGGTCTCCTTCTGCTTCCAATCAAGCCTTCCCATTATAAACTCCCCACTGTCAAGGTTGCTTGTAAACTGAAGACCAACAAAGATGGGCTAAGTTTGAGCAGGCTCCTTAAAGGTGAGCTGAAACACCTTGGCAAGTCAGTAGGTCCACAGACAGCTTTACTGTCTTAGAACTAAGCAGATAGCAGGCCATAAGAAAGCAATAATGAGTAACTGCTGCTCTGCTAATTAGAAGTCAAGTTGGAGTTTAGTACTTTAATCAGACTGTAAATAAGTAAAGAGACATGCAGAAAAGCCACCAATAGCTCTTGTGGTGACACTTGTACAGATGGTTTGGGCACTGAGGATAGCACATTTATACATATTTATGTGCATATTATCCTTATGTGAAGAATAAAATATCTTCTGCCTGTGAGATATTATCTTGCCCAGAGGCAAAGAAGGAAATCAGAGAATGCTGCTAGAGGAGCAGCTGAACAGTGACCTCTCTGTGGAGCCTCCCAGTAAATGACTCAACACAGCAACCAGGTTATTCCCCATGAAGAAGTTATGGGCTAATACCCAGCTGTATCAGACAGGTTCTCTAACATGCTAGTTTGGAGAATGTGGGAAGAGAGTATGAAACTCCAGCGTAACTGTTCAAGACAAACCTCTGGCAGACAGAGGAGGAAAGGCAGCAGCTGCACCTGGCAGGTTTTCTCTCTCGGTCCATGCATGGAACTAATCTGGATCTACTGGGGCTGTGGACAGAGGTTGTGAAGGAAAGCACATTTTACTGTTCTAATTAATTTATCTAGATGCCATGTTCCACCTGGCTAAGATGTCTTACCAGCAAACAGTTTCTGCAGGAAGCATCTCTCTTTTCTATAGGGTACCACAACCTTTGTGTAGCACTTTTGTTCCTAAAGACCCCTCTCCTTCCTCATTTCTTCCCGTCTGGTAACAGTCCAACACAGGACACTGCTCACCAGACTGCTTCATTTCTGTGCTGTGTCAGAGCTCCTCCACCCTCATTCTCTCTATCCAAAGCAAACATTTAAAAACTTCTTAATAATGCCTGGAGGAGAAGGAAGGGAATTTCCAATTAGAACTTAAGCTAGAATCCTGGCTTCTTTACCAACCACTCTAATTAATAATAAAGAAAAATATAAAAGACGGAATTTCTGAAGGCTGCATTGAAAGGAGTTAATATGTCTTTCCTAGCCAGTTATCATAGGGATATATTAACTGCCCAGACAACTGGGCAGAGGAAGAAAGTCACACAGAAGGTCAGACAAAATCTCATTTAAAAAAAAAAGAATCATATTAAATTGTCATGTTAATGATCTGACTCTCAATAGTTTCTTCAGACTGGTAAGCCTGAGCCAGGGTTTTTCTAAGTGTTACATTTTTGTACAAAAGTGTTTTGTCATAATATGCCATGCTGCCTTTGTCTACATGTATATATGTGTCAGAGTCCTTTGAAATAAAGGTTCAGGTTCACAAACCATAGACTTAGGAAATCTTTTATCATTTGTAGGAAACTAGTCATGCAAACTCCTGCTTGATAAAAGAGACACGGGTTTAGGTAAATCCTCATGGGGGTCTCTTCACTGCGGTCAGGATGGACCGGTAAAGTCTGTTTTTAGAAGGATGGGCACTGAGAAACATCTAGTGTTGACAAAGGTTTCCTGAAGTGTGAGCGTGCGCGCGCATGTGTGTGTGTACAAAATAAATACTAAACCAGTAGATAGGGAATGTAAATTGCTTCTTGCTGTAGCTTTTTCCATCACCTCTTAACAGGTGGTCTACAGTATTTGGAGCTTATTTACATCTATCTGAAATTCTTGTTTCAAAACAAAACTAGTCCTGAGGAAAGGGTTTTGCCTGAATGCTGTTTTTATGCAGCCATCCCCCGCCAGCAAGCTCGCTTGCTTATAATTCCAGTTTTGGAGTACTATCCACAGCAACTAGCTAAAAAGTCGGTTTTCAGTTTATCATTCATTGTTTGATTCAATTAATGGAATTTAAGCTCATTTTACAGCACATTTTCTTTTGGTTTTCAAAACATACATTTGCTAGTCACTAGACAATAACAATTGTTTAATAACATAAATAGTTAGGCTTTGATTTGCAAGACATATGACTTGAAACCATATGATTTCCAGGATTCCAGTAATTATTTTTAATTCAGGCTATAAAAATTCCCTGACATATTAACCAGCAAGGCTGGGAAAGAAGCCAAAGACGCAGTTTAACTTTTTATGATTAAAAAAATCTTATTTTCCAAACTGTGTTCAACTCCTGTTTTAGTAGACAATTTTCTATGCAGATATTTCAGTGTTAAATCTGTGAAGGCTAGTCAGCACAGGATTAAAATGAAACAGAATCTAGCAAGTAATATCTAGACCAGATCTTTCATGGACCAGCTGCTCTATGGACACAGTGAGATAAGGTTTAAAAGGCTCCAGCTCCAACGCAGCAACATGAGGGACCCAGCAAAGCAAGGCATTGTAACCAGTGGGTTAGCGAAGGCTACTTTGAAAGAGTTGGCTGAGTTCAGCAGATACCAACAGAACCAAGATTTGTTGCATTTCATGTCCTGCCTTGAAGTGTGTGTTAGAATACCTTTCTCAGCTAAAGAGAGCTCCCTTAGATTTACTGCACACACCTACTTCATCAATGCTTATTGCTTTTAATCTTCTTCTTGCGCCTCAGCTTTGGTTTCCCCCAGCTAAATAAAAAAAAAAACACCTATTTTTTATTATTATTATTATTATTTACATGAATAGCATGTATTTTTAGGGAAATATGAAAAACCCAGGACTGAACTTTTGGTTATAAGTGGGCAACTCCTGAAGTGTTCCTTCAGGGTGTACAGATAACAAAGCTTTCCTTCGGCTCATTCAAAGACAACATTCAGAGAGGCTGTTTCTCCTGTGCAAGAGAAACTTGATGTATTGAGAGGAGAACTTTGATGTCAGCCAATAGTATTCATTTTAAACAACCCAAAGGAAGCAACTACTCTGGATCTAGAGCAGAACTGCTCAACTTACTCTGTGAGGTTTTCAGTACTCAAAGAATGTAAAGGGAGACCCCAACTCCTTACACAGGAAGAAAGCACTGCCTTTGATACATACTCATTAGTCAAATTCGTAAAAATATCATCATAAATACCTTTTGATGTAAACAATCAAATTTTTGAGGAAAACAATTTGCATTTTCAATAAGCACTATGTGCACAGAGATGTATCCTGACCAATAGCCTGGTAAATTCAGTTGATTCATGTGGAACACACACAAATTGAAAGTTGAGCAGAATTCTGCGTATGAATGCATGATTTCCATCCATGCCCATACTACTCAGCTGCAATTTTTCTGAGCCCACTACATAGGAAGAGGAAAGTGTTATTTACTTCCAAAATTTTTAAGCAAGTTGATTTTATGCACTCACTTATTTGCTCATAGGCTTTATTCACTCATGCACTCATACCCACTTACTCACAAGCACCATGCATGTACCACCATTTCAACCTTTCTTCTGGTGCTTGCACACACTCTCCTAATTCCATTCATACTTCATTCATGTTAATCTTAATATTTGTCTTAGAAATCTCTGCAGCTTTACAAAAGTTGACAAATATGACTTATAAAATAAGGAGGTTTTCCATAGACTTAAGTCCTTCAAAATGCTGGCCAACGTCTAAAACCAAGAGTTTGTTGATGGTTAGAAGAGCATTTCTTATTCTACCTGTCTTGCAATAAGTCTACTTATTTTATTTTATTTATTTTATATCTTATTGGAGCCTGCTTTTCAGTTCAAACTGAATTTAACAAATATCTTGTGTATTTAAGTTTGATTTTCCATGTTACTATTTTATTTTTTAACTCATGCTAAGACCTTACCTTTTATAGTCTAAAACACTGATTTATAACTCAGTTTTCATCAGCACAGATATTATGAGTTTCCAACTTCATTTTCTGTTCTCTTAATTATTAACAACTTAGGGCCAACACCATCAGAATGCATGTAATATGTTGTCAGGTGCTTTGGCTTTGATGATGATGATAGGGTACACCAAATCTCTTGGTGGATTTGCATGTTAAAGTACAGTACTGATACAAGTCTTGCTGATGATCAAAAAACTCCTTTTCAGTGTCAGTAAACTTTTCTGAATCACATAAGCTGGCAGTCTAAGACACATTAAATACACTAAAATCCTTCTTCTCTTTGTAATATAAACTTGAAAAATCTCTGTTAGGCAGACTTTGAGCATGGTATTTTCATCATATAATTCTGTCTTGCTTCCCTCAACTCCAAGCAGCCCAGCTGTCTTTAACTTATCCTCTTTAATTTTTGCAAGTATGGCAAAAGTCTTCATGGCTGTTAAAAAAATTAAATTTTCCTCCTTTTTTCCCAGTTTTAGATAGTACCTGCATATCACTTTCTTACTATATTTGCTGAGCAGAATTGAACAAAAGTGCTTGAATTTATGCATGAAATTTCTCAAAATGCATTTTGTGATAAAGTGCTTTATGTTATTAAGAATTGTAAAATTATTACTGCACATCAATTTCATTATGTAGGTTATTTTAAATGGGACAGAATATTTTAATAGTTCAAGAAAAGACATATTTTATAACTTACAACTGGAGATATAGCTGTAATTTTTTCCATAAAATATGCATGAATGATTTTCAACTCCATTTAACTAATGTGTTTTGGAAAGTCTTTGCAATAGTAAATGCAACAAATCTCAGGCAAGATGGGAAGTAATGTGTGAGTGTGGTTAAGAGTGACTTTTCATTTGCAGTTCAAATTTTGGACCAAATGTTTCTTTATGTCGATAGCCTCAGTATTATTCTGGAATGTGACAGAGTGATCACCAGGAATAAAATTGCAATCTGTGTCAGAAAATAAAAATGTCCAAATATGATAAACCACTCACAATGTATTTGCTAAAGGAAAAAGAAGTGTGTGCATCCTTAAATAGACTAGGAGAGCCTCTAGGAACTATCAGCTGCTCCACAGATGTATGCAAAAGACAGTGTTGTCCTGAGCCAAAATCTACTAAAAACAGAGTGAAAGACAACAGAAGTCACTGAGAAGAAGCAGGGGTTAGTTGGTACTGCCCAGTGCAGGTAAGAGTAGTCTACGGTCCGTTAAAGTCTCAGAATCCACAAGGCATCCGGGCCTGCAAGAACACATTGCCCTCTGCCCGTCTCTCACACATCTGCTATGCAAATTACATCACACCTTTCCTTTGATGTTATCCAGACACAGATCAGCAGTGCCGGGCACTGGAGGCTTGTCCCCACGCTTTCTGAAGTCAGTGGGAACAAGCCTGGTTCCTAAAATTGAACTAAGAACAACAAATGTAACTTTGCAAATAATTGATGAGACACACCAAAAGCCCCTTAAAGATGCTGTTAGTAGTTATCTGCTCAAAACAGAGAAAGTCGTCACATCAGAAGCAGATTGCTAAGGTTTCAAAACTGCAAACAAAATTTCTGAACCCAGAGTCATCCCACTTAACTCAGGCATATAACTCAATGGAACCAGCTCAGGAAATGAGTGTCCCAAATGCTCCCTTATGATCAATACCTAGAGCTAATCACCTCTGTGGAGAAATTCAGCACACCTAAAATCTTAATCTGCCAGTGCCAGGCCTCCTGGAAGAGAAGTGATTTTTACAATAGAGCACAGAAAAAAATTAAACCTAGTTCCAGACAGAGGGAACAGAACCCCAGTTCTGCTCCACCCCTAGTGAATTTGTAAACCACTCACTGAGAAATACGACTTCTTTCACCTATTTCTAGGCCTGTGATTTTTTCACTTGTGACTACTCAGAAGTTTAGTTTCAAGAGGCAGAATGAAGCCTATTTTTGCTTTGGAAACAGTAGGTTTTGTTATTAGGACATAATTCTAGGACTTGATAAAGCAGCTAATCCTGGAAACTATTTCCAGGCACATTAAGGACGAGAAAATCATCAGGAGTACTCAGCACGGCTTCACCAAGGAGAAGTCATACTTGATCAACTTGATAAACTTCTAAGATGAAATGACTGGCCTGGTAGATGAAGGGAGAACAATGGATATTGCCAACCTGGACTTCAGTAAGGCCTTTGACACTGTCTCCCAGAAGATCCTCATAGAGAAGCTATTGATGTATGTGCTGCATGAACAGACAGTGAGGTGGACTGAAAACTGGCTTAATGGCCGGGCCCAGAGGGTGGTGATCCATGGCACAAAGTCTAGTTGGAGGCCAGTCTCTAATGGTGTACCCCAGGGATCAATACTGAGTCCTCTCCTGTTTAACCTTACGGGGCAGAGTGTACCCTCAGCAAATTTACAGACAACACCAAACTGGGAGGAGTGGCTGATATGCCAGAGGGTCGTCCTGCCATCCAGAGGGACCTCAGCAGGCTAGAGAAATGGGCTGACAGGAACCTCATGAAGTTCAACAGGGAGAAGTACAAATTCCTGCACCTGGGGAAGAACAACCCCTGCAGCAGTATTGCTGGGGGCTACCCAGCTGGAAAGCAGCTTGGCAGAAAAGACACTGGGGGTCCTGGTGGACACCAAGTTGAACATGAGCCAGCAATGTGTCGTCATGGCAAAGAAGGCTAATGGTATCCTCGGCTGCATTAGGCAAAGTATTGCCAGCAGATGGAGGTAGGTCGTCCTTCACCTTTATTCAGTGCTGGTGAGGCCACACCTGGAGTGCTGGGTGTAGTTCTGGGCTCCTCAGTACAAGAGAGACATGGACACACTAGAGAGACTGAGTTCAACGAAGGTCCACAACGATAAGTAAGGGACTGGAGCACCTGACATTTGAGGAAAGGCTGAGAGAGCTGGGACTGTTCAGCCTGGAGAAGAGAAGGCTCAGGGGGATCTTATTAATGCATATAAATACCTGAGTGGAGGGTGCAAGGAGGACAGAGCCAGGCTCTTTTCAGTGGTGCCCAGTGACAGGACCAGAGGCAATGGGCACAAACAGAAACACAGGAGGTTCCGTCTGAACATCAGGAAACACTTTTTTACTGTGAGGGTGACTGAGCACTGGCACAGGTTGCCCAGAGAGTTTGTGGAGTCTCCATCCTTGGAGATATTACAAAGCCGTCTTGACATGTTCCTGGATGAATGGCTGTAGGTGACCCTGCTTGAGCAGGGGGGTTGGACCAGATGACCTCCAGAGGTCCCTTCCAAGCTCAACCACCCTGTGATTCTGTGATTCTGTGAGCTTTGGGGATCGGCTCTTAGTCTTGGATGAATAGTCTATCCTATGAGTTACTGTGCAAAAAGTGGCATAATGACACTGTTACTGTCAATGCTGAACTTTTGAGGCTTCTCTGGCAACTCATGCAGTGTCCACTGAGAGAGTAACAGCAGTGCTTCAAGCAGGGAGAAGGCACCCACCTTTGCAGAACAGGTCCTGTTTGCGATTCACAAGTTAACTAATTGCAAATTATCAGGTTTAGGAGGTATGTCCTAAAGAATAAGCAGTTCTTACCCATAAGTATTCGTACATAGGACTTAGACCGCATCTGCAATTAGCTAACTTGGCAAGTAATGAACTCCCAAAGGGCGCCATCCTTCAGCTCAGTTCTATGGCCAAATATCGCTCAATTTTCTCAAGAGAAAACCTACGAGTTTAAATAAGTCTTATGTAAGAGTTGCGAAGTTCAGTCCCCTGTGTTTCAGTCAGCAACATTTTCGCCATCAAATGCTGTGTAACTGCCTCATAAAATTTGTACATCTGCAAATATCATCAATATATACATTTTTTTCAGTGTTTGAAAAGCTACCTTGATATATTCTGTTTTCAGATGTTATAACAAAAAATGAAAAAACAGTATGAGAAACTGTATAACATTATACTTTACATGATTGGTAGTATTGAAGTGAAAACATAGTTATACAGTCATCTTACTTCATTTTAAAAACCTGAACATTACTATTCATGGAAAGGTGGGATTGAAAATACAGCAAACAGAAATCCAGATAGTAGAAGAAATATAACACATGCAATGGCAATGCACTATTTATTACGTGCTAAATTGCCCCATTAACATGACTTTTTCTGACCTTGAAATATCACACTGAAGACAAACGAGTAGTTCTGCCTCAATGCTTGTTGATTTTTGCATTTTATGTGGAAAATGACAAGATATCTGGGATATCTGGCCATTGTAAGTGTATCTGTTGCTACTCCTTGTCAAGAACATACATTCAGCATAATCTTCAGATAAGTAATGTGTGAAAGAAAGGTCAACTAAACAATATTTGAGCAAGTATAGACTGGAGATTGAGCTAACATTCAATTTCCTAGGATGAGAAAAATGTCTGAGGATTAAAGGATTATAAATTAAGTGTGCAAGTTATGTATTACCTCTGCATGTAACAGAGGTTTTAAGATCCAAAAGCGAAAGTCACCTGGAATGTAGACCTTACATTTGATTTCTTGTACCAGTGGCAGATCAGGCTAGTATGTATCACAAAGCCCGTTTGTTCCCCAGAAAAAAAAACCACTACAACTTTTTTTTTTTTAATACCTCTACTATAATTGATGGTTGAGCTCCATCCCATCCAATTTCTAATCAATACAGTATTATCCACCTTAGTATTTCTAATTTTGCTATTTATTCCAGTGTGAATAAATTAGGTGACTAAGAATTAGGTCAACAATGTTAAGAATTTCAGTGCTCTGATAACAAAGGGATGAATGGAATAAAATTACGGAAACATTTTGCAACTAATAATTCATTTTATTACCATGGATGATGGGTGTTGGTGGTTGATAATTTCTTTTTTCCTCTCCACGCAGTAGGAAGTCAAACCCAAGAAGAGTAGCAGAGTCTTGAGGAGCATTTGGCTGATTTCCCTATATTACTCCCCTCCAAAGGCAAAATTAACATCAAGAAGTTAGATATAATGTATGACAACCACTGGGATGGAGCCAAGGCAAATGTTCTAGGCATATTGCCTGGATATACTCAGATTTCAAGGAGGTGGTGCCAACTTCACTGAGTATTTAGTCAGATGCTTATAATATGTTAACAATTTACTCAGATCAGAGTCCTATGTAGCAGACACAGAAATAGGATCCTTTTTTTTCCTATTAAAACTGTCAACAAAAAATTCTGTTTCATATCAAAATTACAAAATTCAAAAGCATTTGCTCAAAATCTTGCAGCATTAGTATTACAAGTTAAAGCTTCCGTCCAACTCCCAATTCAATATTATAAAGATCTTATGTGGGCATGTATATTTATGTATGTGTGTGTGGGAGGGGGAGAGAGTGTGTGCGCATGCGCGCACATGCCTACGTATAAAATAAAAGGTACATATAACATAGTAAAGGACAGTTTAAAAAATGGTGACATTGTGCTATTGATTTGAAACTCTGAAATAAAGTCTTGCATATAAATATCTCTTTGGTACCAAAGGAGTGCCAATATTTTATTCTGGACCAAAAACACACACAAGGCAATGCCAGTAACAAGACATTTCATTTAAATATGAATTACATTCCCTCTCTCCCCCAAGAGAATTATTTAATTTTTTTAATTTTTTTTTTTTTACTAAGGAAAGTATTTGAAGGCAGTAGTAGGAACACAGTTTGCAAATGATATTTTAGAAGGGTTTTTCACAGTGAGAGTGAAAGATATTAAAGACATTAATTATCCTCAGATTAAGATACGGATTTATAGAGGATATAAAAATCAATTTGGTGAGAAAATGTGAAGTAAGTATGACTGTTGGATATGTACCTTAAATGACTTTTTTTGCTATCTTATGTATTACTCTAACATATGAGAACTGTGATTATTTTCTAATATGAAATTGGTATACTGTTATTCCTATTTAAAGTGAATTATTGGGCTTCACTAAAGTCCTTGAGAATTTTTATTTCTAACTTGAATAAGGACATCTCTTCACCTTTGACTTTTATATCTAAGATACATCTGATCTACAGAGTTATTACAAGTAGTACCCTTCTCAGTTAGTGTATATGTTAATATGTCAATAATGCATTGAATATAAGACAGTAGTATTGTTCTCTTTCCCTTATCTGCTCTATGACATTCAAAAAAATTTAATTCATCATTCTACTCTTAATGAGCCACATGAGTAACTTTATTCTGTCTTACCATGCTCTACTGACACTCCTGAGTTTTGTATATTTCTTGGACATAAGAGGGGATAAGGTGACAATAAACTCTTGACATACCATCACAACAATGAATGTAGAGTTGAGATTCACTAGTTACCCAATGTTTGCATGAAGTAGGAATATTAGCATATTCCTAATAGAAATAGTAAAAGTTTTTGAAAATGGTAAGCATGTGGTTAGCATTTTGCGTTTATCCCTAAAGACACCTCAGCTTGAAGCATTTTGTAACCACACTGTTGTTAAAATCTCACACGGAGTGAAGCAGTCTTTACAAAGGTTCCACGTCCCATATGAATGACTGAGCCTAAGAGCCCCAAAATGCTTGCCTTGTGGCAGAAAAGGATCAGCTTGCTCTTTGATTATGTTGCAAATTGCAACATACATACATAAGTATATTTATACACACACATATACACATATATTCATTTGTCTATAAACAAATTCCTCTTGTAACATAAGTAAAAACATGTCCTCTCTCCAAGTCGACTTACCTATTTATCACACAATAACTGAGAAGTGCTGTTAAATGAATTTTTCATGCCAAGAGCGGGTTTTAAAATATCTTGGAATGTATTTTCCTCATAATCAGTTTTTATAAACTGGAATTTACAGATCCTTTAACTGAATATTAGGAAAGTTTTGCCATATTACATCAATTATATAAAACCTGTCTTATTTCTTCAAAAATTTTCCAAATAAGTAATATGCCCAAAACCACTCTAAGAAATCATAGACAAAGGTAAAAATCATGTTTCTTTCTTTCACTAGTTAAACTTCAGGTTTAGGAAAGAGGACCCACTTTTAAAGGTATGACTTTCTTTTTACTAATAATGAACACTTTCACAGCACTTTTCATCTACAGTTTGAAAGGTAGTTAAGCATCATTATGCTCTCCCTTTGCTGGGGAAATAGAAGTGCAGAGAGGATGCCATCACCTTCCTCCCCTCTGCAAAGCTGGGCCATGGTAGCGATGCAGCTGGAGCCCACATCCTCACCCCTTGGTTACTGAAACATTCTGCCTCCCAAGAATCAATTTTTGGAGGCTGAAATATATACTATGCCTATCAGTATAAAAGAAGATTGTTTTTATTGATCTTTCTTGTGACACAATTTTGCTTTAAGGAAAAAAAGAGGAAACAATTACAATCAGTGAGTGCCCAGTGGATCATCGCTGAGAGGCACGCTAAGGTAAGGAAGATCACAGAAACACTTCCTAATTTACCTAATAAATTCAATGAAGTAACACTTATAATCCATTTTTATTAAGGGTACAAAAACAGATGTAAATTTTGTGTCAGAAATGGGCTAAGTACATGCTAAACACAACATAAGCTGTGATGTTATTTTGTTGAGCTAAGAGTTTTGGGATCAAGTAACATGGTTCATTTCTAAATTATTCATACTCCACCTTAATGTGTCTTAAACCCCTGTAAATAGCAGGTAATACTGCATTATTAACAA
Organism: Gymnogyps californianus; assembly: GCF_018139145.2. Lineage (NCBI taxonomy): Eukaryota > Metazoa > Chordata > Aves > Accipitriformes > Cathartidae > Gymnogyps > Gymnogyps californianus. Next base: position 183,886,675 of record NC_059471.1, read on the forward strand.
TATCTTCTTCATTTATGCTTTTTATCTCAATAGTAAATTACTGGCAAATCTTTCAGATAGTCTTAAAAAGATTCTCTTAAAAGAAGAGATCTAATATGCATGAACAAATACAAATTGCAAGTGTTTGGCCTTGAGAGCATTTCTTTTATCCATAACTTTCTTGATGCCATGAAAAAAAAGAAATTGGTGGGAGTATTTAACTCATTGGTGACAAGAAATTTACTCATCCAGTTATTAAATTAACAAAGCATGATCAGAAGATACTACTGACAAGGACTGAAGTCCTAGTCACTTTGTATATCCACATGACACTAAGCGTTCATTTAATTAAGACATCATATGCATAAACAGTGAAGCTGAAAGGTCTGTAAAGCAAGAAAATAACTAATGCAAAGCACACAGTGGCTGAAGCCTGGTTTCCAAAGAATTTGTCATGTCCTTTACAACACTAACAACAACAGATCTACATCTCCCCACATTTTCCATGAACTTTTTACTCTCTTCTCCCTTCATCACAATATTCTCAGCTTCTTCATCTTCTACCATCAGCACCACTACAGCACCCTCAGACCTTCAGTGTAATACCTCCACTTTTCTGTCACTCATCCAAATTTATTCTCAGCCACTTCTGGTGTTCTCAGTTCTCTCCCTCTCCTGCACTTTTTGGGAACATGGGAAATGGATAGGAGGGATGGACGGTCACCTTAGCAGCATGGACCCATAAGCCATATTTCCTCAGTGAATCAGACTGGATGGGGCTGCCCACTCAATATTTTAGAGGCATCCACTACCACAGAATAGAGGTTGCCAGCTGTACCTCAGAGTCCACTCACAGATCCAGTTCCTCCAGCAGCCTCCTTAACACAGCCAGGCTCTCAGTTCAGCCACACCAGACAATGCACCTCCTGAAAACTCAGGGTTCAAAGTTCAGTGTGTGCATCTTGCAGAACTGATGGCACAACCCTCCTCTTGTCCATATAGGCCCGTAAGTATCTTTCAAATAAGTGTATCGCAATAAAATCTGATGTTACCTGCAATATCCCATTATTCAACACGTCAGCCAGGGAAAAGACTGAAGTAGAAAAGGGGACTAAATTGCGCCATATCGTTATGGCATGAATTTGTGCACTTCCTCTCTGATTTGTTACACAAGTTAAAGTATGGATATGCTGGGACATCCTGAGTGCTGTGTGGGTGCTCTGTGCAGCTAATCAGCCCATGCCTAACAAGTCTAGTTAAGGACAGTTTTAACAGATCCACAGTGTGTGAGCAGACGGGCTCTGCAACACCTACATAGTGGTCAACACATTCACAATACAAGTGCGTACCCCAGGGCAGTCAACTGGACTAACCAAGCGTGCAAAATATAGATGACCTGAACATAGACAGCTGTCATTTTTCCTGCTACTGTTTTGAGTGGACTGCTGGGCACTCAGAAGTCACAGAGAAAATGGCTAAAGCTGGTAGGAGAGCAGGAGGTGAGACATAAAAGCAATCAGCTACTGCCAAAAGCAGTAACATTAGCAGGTGCATATTCCCTCATCTGCTCCTGAGGCAACCTGGATAGGATCATTGTAAAGTTACAGGCAGGACACACTATGAAGCTGCAGCGCAGTAATTACTGTACAATACAAAATCTTGTATGCAGTCATTGTCTCAAGTTATTGTGGTTCTCACTATAGAGTAAAAAAGTAGTTAAACGTTAAAGCAGATACTAGAAACATTGCCATCAATTCTGTTCTGTGGCAAAATTACTACATAACATCTAGCTAAAGCTCTTCATGGCTGTCTAAGAGAAGAATTTGGCCTATTATGTCTCTCACAAGTATTTGTCTTACGCTCTCCATGCTTCTTGTTTCACCTTTTCAGATAGATTTTATCATTGTATTTAGTGTTCACTCTTAGACAGGTCTTAGTAACAACCACCTGGCACAGTATAGCCATAAAATATTTCTCAGCATTTGTTTTGTTAGGTTAACCATTAAGATCATTATGATGCTTCCTATTTTCTTTATCAGAATCAGAACTGGGATGGCAAAGCCCATAACACATTAGTATACATGACTTAGGTATTTATGTGCATATTAATACGTTCTCCAAATAAATGACACATATTGAAATGTATTAGAGCACACACAAAATATGGTAACATACTAAAAGATACAGTATCTATTTTTAAAGCATGCAAATTGCATGTTTGTCTCAATAGGTTACAAACAGATGGAGTGTTGTGTTCAGCACATTTCTTCAGAGTTTCTAAATCTGCCTGATGGGAATTCCATTACCTGCACCAGCTGTACAGGTGACCTCTTTGACTTCCACTTGCCAGGCTCAGAATATATGAGGCAGTGCTGGCATGTTTTTAAAATAAAGTATATGCAAATATGGACATATTTGACATGTTGCTGTAGTGCCTATTTAAAATGTGTGCTATCTGGTTTAACCCTTGCACCCATAATTATAAAGTGTTTCAAACTGTCTATGCAATAAAATGTTTTTATGTCTTTCTTTTGGTTAATCTACTTTACTTTTTTCCTTAATCAGAAGCAATTAAGATTTCTTTTCACCTGTAATTATGAGTCTTTTTTATTTCATTTCACTGTGAAAAGTTACTGCTGTACTCCTAAGGCTGAACATTCCAGGGCCCAAGGCTGAACACCAAGGCCCGTACTGAAAAATGGCCAGTAGTTGTGTTGATCTATAGTCATTTTCTGGCTGAGAGCGACCATACGCTTGAGACCCTATTACACAAAAGACAAAATGCTCCTTTCCTCGGAGTATGAATAACCTGCGTAAGACAATAGGCCCGATTTTAAGACAACATATACCTAAATCTAGGTGATTTCCTTGGGTTTCTGGTGCTCACGTGAGTATGGTTTTGAATGATGATGTACGCCCCCAGTGAGGTTATGGTTGATTAATACAGTACAGGTTAATGAAAATGTAGTGTGCCCCAGCAAACGGACCAGCCCGTGGAAAAAGTCTCTGTCCTAGTTGAGGCTGGTCTGTGGAAGGGCTTCTGAAAGTTTAGCAAGCTACAGGAATAAGGGGACAAAACCTCTTTAGTTCCTTGAATTCTGCCTATGATCTTTTTCCATTTCCAGTAATTAATGTTGCTATGCTCAAAATTTTGTCTACAAGCAAAGGGAAAACACATCTTATAAGTAAAGCCAAGAATTTGCTCAAAACTATAACAGTGTAATCCAAGAAACGTTATTGGTTTTAGATCTAATTGTTGCAGAAACAGAAAGACTACTTTTCTATTGGGAAAAGTCTCTGTTAATAACAATAACAATAATAATAATCTTAACATTTTTATACACTTAATTTCTACCCCTTTTCCTAGTGTTATACACACCTTCCCCCTGCTCCTGTAAGTCCTGAGGTCAGTGGTTTCAGCCTGGTGGCAGTGGTGGGTGTTATGATGAGCGTCAGTCCTTCATGGGGAGGAATATGATGTTCATGTTGGTGGTGTCTTCTTCCTCGCTCTGCAGTATACCTGGGGACATTTTTATATGTTTGCTAACACATTTTTACGCTTTGTTCCTTCTCCACTGATCTGAAGCTCCACATTACAGCCAAATTTACTATATACGTTGCCTTTTACCTATGTTAGATGCTATTTATTTGTTCTCTTTGTTATCTCTAAAAGCAGTTTTGTCCAGCTCCAGGCCTTCCTTTCTTTAGCTGACTGCTGGTGAGTTGTTTATAGCCATGGGGTCTCCAGGGCCAGCCTGTGCCCATCTCTTACCATCCCATGTCTGCCCTCTGTGCCGCACCCTGTGTCTCCACTTCTCGATGCCGCTGCTATCCTACCAGGCCGGTATTTCTGTATACTATGTCTTTATGGCAGTCATAAACACCTAATTCTACAAAGAACAACTGTTTATTATTGTTATCTCAATAAAACTATGATCATACTCTACAAAGATAAAGGAAAGTAGAACAAATTAGTGAAAACCACCCCATCATTAGGAAAATTGCCGTTAAAGCTAACCCACGTAAAACAAAAACAGTTCAAACGGGGCAAGCTTGACACAGCTCTGTCCTGGGCCTTGCAAACTCAGTTCAAAGCCTGGCCAGACACTAACAATGCCAATACTGTACTGCAGGTCTACAAGGTCACAGAGTTAAGTGCATGTTTTGTAACTATAACCATACCACATGAAAAACCACCATATCTTATTTTCATTCTGCATCAGGGCAGTTGTCTCAGATCACTCTGCTTTGTATCGAATTCCCCTGCTGAATTATCTTCTGGCAAACCTTCACACTCTGGATTTTAACAGAGCTCTTCTGATCAGCGTGCAAAACGCATCCTGACCTAACACACCCTGTTGCTGCCTAGAGTCCTCTTCTATCTCCAATATGCGAGAGCCCTGCCTCCCCACTGCTGCATCAACTGGGACTAGAAATTTGCACAGAAAAGTGAAGACACATACTCCAGGCAGCCTTAGGAAAGAATTTAAAAGGAACTGATGTGGGGCAGAGATAGGAGAGCAAAAAAGATTAAGCAGGTTTTAGGAATGGGATAGTGGGAAGAACAGGAGGTGGCAGTGAGTCTGAGCTCTCAGGAGAGGAAGAGACATGATCAGCAAGAAAGTAGCTCAGTGTCTGTTACGTGCAAGGGTAAGAACTCATAAATGTAGAATTAGCAACATGTTCACCTTCAGCTTCACAAACCACATCACTGTGAGAAATATAGGGTTAATTTAAATACCAAGTGCCTAATAATCTTGAAATTGCTAGATGAAATATCAGATTCATCGTCTAAACTAACTGCAACAAGCTCTACAGATCCACCCAAGACCTGAAACATAATAGATTTCCTCTGGCTAGCACTAACCCTCTCTTTATATATCTCAGCACTTGTGAATTTAAAAAATGTATTTACTTTCAATCTTAAAACTGTCAGGCAGTGATAATTCTAATCTAAATTTACAAGGATCGAGTAACTACTTATGGAAAGTGTTCTATAGGTATTGCAGAAACCGTTCATAGTTTACAATGGTCCAACAAATGCAACAAGAGGCTATGCTTGCAGAACATAAAAATGAAGTAAAAACTTAAGATTGCTACTATGAATTTGAACTACTGATATCAAATCAATCTTTAGCCTAGCATCATCTAGAAAAGTGATTGTAACATTTTTATTATAAAGTCTAGATATAGTAAAAGTTTTGCACAGTTTGATATCTAAAAGTGAAAACCATAATTCTTTAATTTACTTTGAAAAATATTTTTATTTTCCATCAAAAACCAGCTGAAATGTGCAAGGATTTATCTGCCTTTAAAAGTAGCTTTGAGCAACAGCAGTAATCCCTTCTTAGATGGAGAACATTGAAGCTACCTGTAAATCAAATTGCATTTTCCACACATGACAAGGCAACTCAGTATAATGGAACCCAGGTGTTAGACTAATTTCTAATTTAACCATAAATGAAGAAAAGAGAAATATTAATCCTCAATGCAAGTTGTTGTGGTATTACAGAATCCATCATAATGAAGAAATGACCCCACTTTGCACAAAGGTTAACTGTACAAATGGTACTGCATCGACAAAAATGTTAATGAGTTTGTGTGGCAGCAGGTAAGCAAGAGCTGGCAGAAGGAAGCTATTGTGATAGGCAGATAATTACAATGGAAGTCATGTCTTGGGTAATGACTAGGATTCACATCACATCTTTTCAGTCACAGTACAATTTCGCTAGCTCTGTTTATGGTAATCTATGGGATTATTTGACAGCAAGGTGACATTTTGACTTTGGAACAAATTTCTTTCATAGACAGCACAATTACTGATACTGTGACATTCAATTAGATACATCACTGCTGTATAATTTTGATTTTAGAAAATATACAAACATAAGGTGTATTTTTCACTAGAACATGAAGTTCTTTGGTTCTTGTCCTGGTTTTGGCTGGGATAGAGTTAATTTTCTTCCTGGTAGCTGGTACAGTGCTGTGTTTTGGATTTAGTGTGAGAATGATGTTGATAACACTCTGATGTTTTAGTTGTTGCTAAGTAGCGCTTATCTTAAGCCAAGGACTTTCCAGTTTGCCATGCTCTGCCAGCAAGCAGGTGTGCAAGAAGCTGGGAGGGAGCAGAGCCGGGGCAGCTGACCTGAACTAGCCAAAGGGATATTCCATACCATAGAACGTCATGCCCAGTATATAAACGGGGGGGAGTTGGCCGGGAGGGGCAGATCACTGCTTGGGCATCGGTCAGCAGGTGGTGAGCAATTGCATTGTGCATCATTGTTTTTTTTCCTTGGGTTTTATTTCTTTTTTTCTTTTTTTTTTGTTATATTCCTTTTCATTACTATTATTATTATTATTGTATTTTTTATTATTATTGATATTACTATATTATGTTTTGTTTTACTTCAGTTATTAAACTGTTCTTATCTCAACCCACAAGTTTTACTTTGTTTTGATTCTCCTCCCCTTCCCACTGGGAGCGGGGGAGGAGTGAGCGAGCGGCTGTGTGGTGCTTCGTTGCTGGCTGGGGTTAAACCACGACAGTTCTCAATTCAGCTTTCATCATGCTAAATGCTTTGATTTTACTAACGTGTAGGAGAAATGTAACAGCTGTGAGTTTTTAACCATACAACTGCAGGATTAATAAAGAAAAAGGAAAAATTATGCATTTCAAATACGTAATTGTCTTAAAGAGAAGGAATATAGATTTCCAGGCAAAGTTCATCTGTGTTATAAACTCTACAACAAATACGTAGTATGCTTTTCAAAAGGGAATTCTCTGACAGTAGTTATACATGTTATATCATATTCTAGGCCAAATCCCCAGCTAATGTATTTACCTCAATCTCACAAAACAGTTACAAATAGGACAATTTTCAGATGAAGAATCAAATCTGTGTCACCCATTCTTCCCTTTGTGGAAGGAATGTGAAATAACAGGGAGAGGACAAGACTGGCAGCAAATGTGGTGAGTAGCTCCTGAAGTCCCACCATATCCTTGGTCCATGGCAATAAGCAGGGTCTTACCGTGAGCATTTCATTGCAAGATCAGAGACTACAGCACCCCATCAGTACTTGCATGTAAGTAAAAAGTGTTCTACATTCACAAGTGATAAAAGATGTACTTTGGCAAACAGACAGCAGTTTGAAAATTCTTCAAGAAATGCTTTGTGCAAACAAACTTTGGCTTCTGGGATGCTCATCAACATTTTCTCCATGTGTTTCATGTGCATGTTTCAGTGCCTGAACTTGTGTGACAGGTCACCTAAAGCACATTTTGTTACTTCAGTTCTTTCAGTGGCTGACCTAATCTTCCACAAGTGCCTCACCTAAAATCTCTCTTGCTTCATGAAGTTATATCTTCACAAATATAGCATTGTAAATATTACTTTTATGGGAAAAAAAAGAAAGGAGAATATAAGAACAGGTATGAATATATCAGAAGCAAAAACTTGTTTAGAAGACAAAAGAATTTCTGCAAATACATTGCCTTACTATTAGCATGGCTTTTGTCCTACTTGTGATTCCCGCCCCCCCTTGATGTAGGTTTTACAATCTAGAGTTTATGTATCCGCTGCCTTTGTAATTCTGAATCTGTGTGAAATGTTCATTATTTTAAGATATGGGATCTAAGTATTAATTAAAGAACAGCATTAAGGAACAATAGCCACTCTTACTCTGCATGATGTCTGCATCATTCCTTCCACTGGACTTAGGTGTAAGCTTTTATACTGAAATTGGATTAGAAAAGTTGGCTTAGCTAACTTATTTATAGTCATGATGTGGAAAAAACCAATTTGCTATCAGTATCCTATTATTTCCACTTCTGCTCAGAAATTTGTGACTTGAATGAATAAAACCTAAGGCTTTAATGGGATGAGGATACTGCTAAGATTTGTTAGAGCAGTCACATTTTCTCTCTCCAAGGAGACAAGTCACAATCATAATGATCTTACATTTGTAATGTGGTTTTCATGCCAAAGGACCCCCAGATGCTTTAAAAACTTGAGAAATTACATACAGGAATCTTACCATTCACCACTGCATTTCAGCAGCCTCTGTTGTGAAAGGTTTTTAACAACGCACAGTAAAGTCTAGTTCACTTTAGGACAAGATATGACTACTATAAAGCAGGAAGAGGCTCAGCAGGCAGACAATAACACTTCAAATGGAAATGCAAAGAGACCACTGAAGTTAACATACTACTGAGGAAGTGTGGCACATCGATTTAACGACCTTCCTTTTGTGTTTTGAGAGGACCATACATCCAATAACTCATTGAGCAAGTCCAAGTGCACTTGATGCACTTAGAGCACAGTTCTTCAAGGTGCTTGAGTACTGTGGTTCACAAGACAACAAGTGGTAAGTCTGTAAAAATGACATGATTAAATGTAAGTAAGTGCTTAAGTGCTTTACTGATCAGAACTTCCAGAGCTATATAAAAGAGTCTGCCTCCCTGAGAGCCTGACATTCACATCTTGAAAGCAAGATTCCTGAAGGAGAGAAACAGAAGCAGTGAGAGGGGTTGGTATTTTTCACTGGCACAGTTTACAAGGACAGAACTAGGTACTTCCCCTCAAAATCCTTTCTCTCATCCATTCCTTGAGGATTTGCTTTATGAGGCTACAGCTGAAGAGGACAAAGGTTCTGTTGGGAAAAAAAAAAAAGAAAGGACTAAAACATATCAGAAGAAATTTAGACAAAACCTAGGTCTCTCAAAAACTTCTACACTGTTGTTAACCTAACTGTAGAGATGCCTATTTCTATAGACACTTCCAGTGCTGCAGTGAAGATTGTATAAGAGGGAAGTCTACCATAAGCACTAGTTTAAGAGGTATCTCAGATGGAGGCAAATGTGCCTGAGGACTGATAGCTGCTGCGGCCACGGCTGCTGAAGGCACGTGGTGATGGAGAGAGCAGGCAACAGTCTGATGAGACTCTCAGGAGATAAGGAGCATGTCTGAGGGTCTCAAAGAAGCCAGAGGGAGGGTCACCACAGGGAAGGGTGATTTTGAATAGGAAAGTCTGTTATCCTAGTGTTCTCCTAAGGTTCACCCACAGGTGCCTCAGTCACCCTCAGACAACCTCAGACCATCTGTCCTCAGACACTCTGCCTCTGGGACCACATCTGCTGCCTTTTATGTCAGCATTTGGATTGGAGTTAGGTTCCTTATGTTAAAAATGTCATGAAAGGTGACAGTTAAGTATCTCAAAAAGCATCTACAAAGGCCAGCATGGCAAGACAAAAGCAAATTAAACTCATAATACTGATTTGTAATACTTCCCAAAGTCAAATCTAAAAGAAATGTTAAAGGAAGTGTTGATACTTACTTTTTTCCCAGGTTAAGACACACTCTTTGAGACTATAGCACTGCACATGTTGTAGGTGCCTTACTTCATGGTGATATTTGCAGTATGCAAGTTCATGTCCGGCCTCTCTGGGAGGTATTAGTGCGTTTCTAGAAAACGTCTTCAGAAAAGTCCATTTTCTACCCAAGATAGGTAAGCTAAAAGGATTGCGAACAGTATGATTTTTAAAAAAACTACCCTCATCAAGGACTCAGCTACCCAGGATTCATTGACCGAACCCAGGAAGGCCTCCTGAGCCCCTGTGTCTGAAATACAGAGCATTTCTTCCTTTCTAAGCAAAAGTCTGAGGGGATTTGAACACAGATTTCGCACCTCTCAAGGAATGTCCTATCAGACTATTGGTACTCTGAAGAGAAGGAAGGGGACACCCTTGGTATCTATTTTTTGCATGGAGTAAGTAAAAGTGTATGAGAACTAGAAAGACTTGAAGTAATAGCCAGTCCCCTTCAGTTAGTGGCTGGCAGACAAATTCACTCTATTGCAGGCATTCAAAGAGCAGAAGGAGAGAGATGTTAGGTTAGAGCTGGACTTTTACCTCTGCTCTTACCCAGCAGTCAGAAAAAGGAATCAAGATGGAAATGTGTATCTGTGACCTTCTTTTCTTGTATTCCTGGTCCTACAGGTAACTGGTCTCCTACTCCTCATACCAGATCTAAGGCAGCAGGTGTGAAATTTGAGGGTAATATATATTCTGTGATACCCAAGAATGCTTCTCAGATCCCATGAATGAATATTCAGCCCTGCCAGGAGTTCAGCTCGGTATCAGCATGAAGTCTGACTGGTAATCTCCATTCCCTGCCACGGTTCCTATACCAAAGAAACATATTCCCAAATGGTTTCCTACACGGATTCCAGCAGAGTGTCAAATCAACAGACTAAAGCCTGGCGGACCATCAGCTGGCACCAACAGCAGCTCGCTGGATGCAGGAAGCATGAGGGCAGCTGAGGAACGGAGGAGGACACTTGCAGGAGCTGGCGTGTGGGAGGAATGGGGGAGATGCAGTCAAGACACATGCACATGCCTAGGTTTATTCATGGGCATTTGACCAGAGGTGAGAAGGAAGCTCTGTAAAAATAGCGCTGGGGGGAAGGGGATTCACCTCCTCATTTATAGTCTGCTCCTGGGAACTCCTAGTTTGCTCCCACCAGACTAGACTGAAGCGATCAGAGTAAAATCCACTGCTGTGGGATTAGGAGGTAGAAATTGAAAGAGGACACTGGGATGAAATACCCCTCATTCTCACACATGTAACATCACAGATCGGCTCCCCAGATATAATTTCATTTCCCTTCTCCCTTGTGTGCATTGGAGATGCACAGTGGGAGGAGAAGGAGGTAACTAGTAACAAAAGGAAAAGAAGAAAGGGCATCCTACAACTCCTACAACCTCTCTACAACTACCTGAAAGGAGGTTGTAGCGAGGTGGGTGTCAGTCTCTTTTCCCAAGTAACAAGCAATAGGATGAGAGGAAATGGCCTCAAGTTGTGCCATGGGAGGTTTAGATTGGATATTAGGAAAAATTTCTTCACTGAAAGGGTTGTCAAGTATTGGAACAGGCTGCCTAGCGAAGTGGTTAAGTCACCATCCCTGGAGGTATTATTTAAAAGATGTGTAGACGTGGCACTTAGGGACATGGTTTAGTGGTGGACTTGGCAGTCTTAGGCTTACAGTTGGATTTGATGATCTTAAAGCTCTTTTCCAACCTAAACGATTCTATGATTCTATGATCCCTTATTCATTCACAGACACACACACACAGGAGGAAGTTGAGGAGGAAAGAGGGACGAGTGTAATGTGTTCATTGAGAAGAAACTCCCAAACAAGGAGAAAACAGCAGGATGAAAATGGAGATGCAGGAAAACCATCCAACTGTGAAGCATTTTGGGGAGAGGTAGGCTGCTCCACTTTGCACTGGGAAGGAGGGAAGGGAACTAACCAAAGTTACTGGGTACCAAAGGCTTCCTGCTCCCTCTGCAGCCATAACTCTGCCCAGCTTGTCACCCCGCCCTGCCTTGTTTACAGCCCTTTCCCCAGCTGATGCGTGTGAGTGGGGAGCACGGGTGTAAATCCAACATGTGCTTCAATATTTTTTACTTAGCATTCAGTAGAGCAGGAGCTGACGCCAAGATCTCTCTTCATATAATGGTTCCTTACCCACCAGCGCAGAGAGTCCTTTGTGCATGCCTTTCTTCTCCTCCTTTTTCTTCTTTCCATCTTCTTTTCAAGGAAAGTGAGAGTAATGGTTTCACTCTCTCCCAAGCTCTGAATGAATTTCTCATGTCCCATTAAAGAACTACAACAAAAAAAACCCTATTGAATAAAAAGATGATGTAAATCTTTGTTTTCTAGTTTTCTTTTTGATCAGGCTTAATGGCACGCTAGAGGAGCAATGCTTATTAGTGAATTTGGGTGGAGTTCTGGCGGATAATAACCTCTTGGTGCTGAACTCTTCAGTTCTAGCAAAAGGTAAGACTCCCTGCACATGCCCGGAAAACTTCTGAACTTTTCATTATATCAGAGTTGGATTTTTCTGCTTACTGATGATTTTTGTTGTTTTCACTTATAATTGCTACTGTTCTCTAAAACAGTTTTGAAAAACTACAATCAACACATGAAGGCTCCTGTGGTAACTGGCACACATCCATGCAACTGAGAGCTAGGTACTACAAACTTTAAAAATACTTCTGCCAAGGAACTATTCAGTGAGGTATGTCATGGCTAGCACTTCTTCCCTAGGAAAAAAAACCCAAACACCTGAAGACTCTTTATTAAATTACTCTCCTTTGTAAAATTATATTCTCTTTATTAAATTACTCTCCTTTGTAAAATTATATCTCTTTACTATTCGGACAATGATGCTCTTTTTTTCCTTCTTTTTGGTTTTGCCAAAACTTCAAAATCTTTCAGATATAAGAGACAAAATGAAAATGTAGTGGAAATTCAGGCATGAGGAATAAGGAATTGAGCTAATGTAATTTGCATGATTCTGATTATTGATGATGGGTCTTTATAGCTTGACGTTTTGGTCTGCCTCATGCACACCAGCATTTATCTAACTGCCCCTGCAAACACAGTCACACTCCAAAACAGCACAGATGGCAAAAATATTTCCATATATGTTTTGAGGTGGTATTCTAAGGGAAGCAAATCTTCTGCAGAAGCAGAATAAAGCAATTGAAATATGTTTAATTTTTAACCTATTTTAACATTAGTTATGCAAATTTGATTAAAACAGAGATTTAAACCAAAACTGAACTACACACTGAGCAACAGCTGTGTATGGTCTGCAGGTGGCTTTCCACAGCAGCACGCTGTTCCATGGTCCTTCAGCTCCCTCTGCTGCTTAATCAAGTCCCATATTTTTCATATTTGCAATGAGCTTTTACTCATTTTTTTTAACCTCTGTTTTGATGAGAAAAAATGATGCAGATTAAAATTGCACCTAAAGCAATGAAATGATTGCTTGAATTGATAAACAGTGTGTGCAAAATTTCATTTAATTATTGTCCCTCCTTTTCTCAGGGAATAACAAGAAGCCCATCAGACTCTTCTAATTGCTTTCTGGTGACTTGTGCATATATTCTGCCATTACAATTTGACTTGGTGTAACTGAAATATACCTGTTGCTTAAACTGACATTTCCTGGTTATGTAATTTTATTTCATATTGATCTTTTTTTTTTTTTAATAATTATGTCTTTATATAGCTCAACGTACTCTTTATTACCAACGTCCCTTGCAGATACCTCTGGAATACTTTCTTTCCTAGATTTTGATGGTGTTCATCTAGCAAAAATGCTAAAGAAAAGAAGAAGCAGCCTGTATGCTTGCATATTCTTTCCATTTCTAAGTAGACTTGACAAAGCTTATCCCAGATAGCAGACAACTGTATCTATTCAAACAATGTGTTGGTCAAAATGCAGTATAAATGCAAACCACACAAACACACACACACATTCATTAATGTAGAACTTTGGTTAATAAGGTATAATGAAGGGAAGGAATTATCTGCCAGAATATGTGTGAGAAGTATTATAAAAAACTCAGGATCATACATCATGCTCACTAAAACGGGGATTTGAAAAGCAGTAAAGGTTAAGGGAATATTAACACACAAGATTATGCTGTTCCAAGGCATCTCTGATCCTCAGGGGATTTTAGAAAACCCAGAAGGTCTACCTAGATTACATCAAAGACGGGAAGCTTAGAATTCAATGTGTAATTTTCTCCATAGGTATGTAGGATATTATATCCATTTTTTTCTGTTCGGATATTCAGCCATGCGATTTTGTCAGTCACTGATGGAATTACCCCAAGAAAATAAGATTATGGAATCTCCATTTGAAATTCTGCAAAACTATTGAAAGCACAGGTTTGAGGAATCTTGGCCAAGCCATTACTTCCTCCAAGACAACTACGATGACTTTCTGAGGGATCTGCATTAATGCTTAGCCCCAGAAGCAATGGTACCTGTGGGTATGAATTATGCTACACCTGGGAATAAATGCAACCCACGCATAGTCCAACATGAATAGAACAACTCAGACAAGTCAGGCTTGATCAGATCTCTCAGGTACTGCTTGGATGCATTGCTCTGTCCTTTGTGAGGACAGTGCTTACATTTGAATCTTTTCAAAGTGTTTGCTGCTGTTCAGGAAATGATGACACACTGCTGGCTCTGCTCAGGGGATAGGGGAAGCAGCTGTCTTTGCTATCGCCTTCTTCACGCAGCTTGTTCCTGAGTGACATTTTAGGAGCAGGCCTATTGGGCTGGAGACTAATTACATGAATGAATTCTTCTCAGGAGGAAATTACAGAATGATGGTCAGATCCAAAAGGTTGTAGGCATGTGAAATAAATAGGTGGATTGCAGGAGCCCAAAGCTGCAGTCAAACGAGCCCCCTCAGAGGCTGCCTAATTCTGGAGGTACTTGGGAGGACCTTCCCCTTCCAGCCTTAGCGCCTGTCAGGCACTTGAAATTTGTGCATGTCCTGACCTTCCCTTACCTGAGCAGTTCGGTGCCTCACTCCTGCTCAAGTCTCACCAGGGAGTCTGCTGCCCCACCACAGCCAAATCTCGCAGCTATGTATTGCCTGAAAAAGCATCATACACTGACAGTCCTCTTGTCACAAAATATATAGGGACACAGAACAGGAGAAGGCAACACTGATCATCATACCCAGTCCTCCACCACCAGAGACAACCAGAACATGAGCAACAATTCAGGGCACAAAGGACTCAAGTCATAAAAGCTTTCCCATTGCTGACAAATGTTAGACCTACAGTAAAAAGGCCAACATCCCAGCTGGGATGTGCCACGGTTGGGAAAGAGAAAGCATTCGAGGTCACGGCAATGAGCTTCATCCCTGCAACAGAAAGACCATCATTTAACATGAAACTCTGCGGCGATGCAGATGGCTGCTTCTTCCAGGTCTGCCTTTCTCACTGACCACTCTGTCCCGCTATGGTCTCAGGAAGCCTAACTCCCTACTAACACCTCTGTGTGCAGGGTAGCTCGTACTGCACAGGCATAATTGCCTACTTCAGATCTCATTTCCGAGGACCAGACTCACCCAGCCTTGCCACTGTCACAGCTCAGCTCAGCACTGGACTTGTCACGCAGGACTCTTCGTTCAGAGGCTGCAAACACAAAGCTGTGCACTAGGGCCTGAACAGCACAAAATAGCGTCCAGCCGCTCAACAAAAATACCAGTCATCCCTATCAAATTCATCAAGGAAAATTTCCTTCCTGATCCCAAATTTGGTGATTAGTTTAACCTTGAGCATGTGAGTAAAGTACACCAAGGTGGTACTATAAGGGTTTAAGTTCTCAAATCCATCAGCTTGTCCTAACTCAACCTTACTCGGCCTATCATTGCGGCCTCCACAGTGCTGCCAGGGAGGGCAGTGAAGAACTGGAAACCAAAGTTACACATCTTTGAGGGTGGAGAGGATGAAAGAGGTAGAATAGCCCTTTCCTTTACAAACGTTGCCAATGACCAGGAGAAATCCTGAAATACAGGATTACTACAACAGAAATAAAATGCAAATAAATGTGAACACACAACAATCTAGTTTCAGTTCATCCTTTTTGGAATACTAAAGCACTTAACACTTCTCATTCTGGGATCAACCTTTTCCCTAAACTTTTCCTCCTCAGTATAAACAATGCCTATTCCTTGTTCTCTTATTTAGAATACCTTTACTCTTCAGATGCTTATATACCATCTTCTAATTTCCTATGTAAATTAAACATGACCATTTTATAACTGTTCAACCTTGTACCATGACTTAAATTCCCTCTCCCAATATACTTATGGAGTCACCACTTCCACCCTTATCCAGTTTTTCTTGCTTTCTTTCCAATCCTTGTTGAGAAAGAGAACTGAAGAAAGCAAAATGCACAGCGCCAAGGAAAGCAAGAGCGGAACAACAAAACTGTGGTCCTGTGATAGGGACATTCTTTTGGGAGTGGGTGAGTGATGAACCTGGGCTGCAGGGCCTGGGTGTCCAGGTCTCCCAGGGCTGTTTTTGCATTTTACAATAAACAGAGAACAAATAAAATGCCTGTACATATGCAGCTATTCTTCCAAGTGATTAAGCCTGAACTCTGGGTTCAAACTGCAAATTTGCATGGTGACCTTACATGCTGTCTAAGCCCATCCAGGTAGCAGGTGGCATTCTACTGCTATTTCCAGATAGTTTTAACTCAACAAGTAGCAGAGCAGAGAGGTTTTTTGCCTGACTGAATTCCATGTGAACAAAACATGATTGGCAGATTCTTGTGCTTAGCACCCAAGTTCCAGGTACTTGACCTATCATTACACCTACAGCAGTAAATTAACATGCCTGGAACAGCTTTCTGACACTTGAGGTAAGCGAACAGAACAATTCATATTGATATTTTCAAACTTTTCAAATCTCCAGAGTGTATGTATGCAAACTATCTAGCTGAGATGTTCCCAAGTCCATGTTGATTCTTCAGCCATGTCTGGTACACGCGTAAGTGTAAGGCCAGACACTAGTGGTGTGCCCCAGGTATTGGTATCAGGGCCAACGCTGTTTAACCTCTTCATTAACAACCTGGAAGATAGGAGTAGTGCAACTTCTGAAAGTTTACAGACATCACAACACTGAGGGGAGTGGTTGATACACCAGAGGTTTGTGCTGCCATTCAGAGAGACCTCAACATGGCAGAAAAGGCCCTGGCAGTCCTGGTGGACACCAACTTGTATGCAAGCAACACAGCCTTGCAGCAAAAAAGGCCAACAGCCTCCTGATCGGCATTAGGAAGAGTGTTGCCAGCAGGCTGAGGGAGGTGATTTTCCACTCTGCTCAGCACTGGTGAGACATCTGGAGTGCTGGGTCCAGTTCTGGGCTTCCCAGTACAAGAGAGACATGGACATAGCAGATTGAGTCCAGCGAACTGCCATGAAGATGATAAACGGATCGGAACATCTGACCTACAAAGGGAGACCAAGAGCTGGGACTCTTCAGCGTGGAGAAGAGAAAGTTCAGGGACGATCTTATCAATGTGCATAAATACCTGATGGGGCAAGGGTGGAAGCAGAGAAGACTGAGCCAGATACTTCTCAGTGGTGCCCAGGGAAAGGACAAGAGGAAATTGGCACAAAGTGAAATACAGGAAACTCCTTTTTCACACTAGGAGGAAAAAACCCAAACAACCTCCAAGGGCGATCAAACACTGGAGCAGATTATCCTTAGAGGCTGTAGAGTCTCTGTCCTTGGAAATATTCAAAACTCAACTAGACACACTCCTCAGCAACATGCTTTAGTTGACCCTGCTCTGTGCAGTGTGATTGAAACAGTAGTGTCTCCAGAGATCCCTTCCAACCTCAGCAATTCTATGCTTCTGCAGTTGTGAACAACTTTACGCAGGAAAACTGACACCACCACCACTACTCCTCAGACCTTGACACCCTATGAAGTTGAAAGCCTGTCTAAAATGTTTTGCACTTGATATGAAACAGTAACAATCATGGCACCATTTCATCTCTGGTGGAACGAAGACCACTTGAGTCTGGATCCGTTAACTGTTACAGCAGCTATGCCTACAACCCTTTGACTGCGGACTCACATCTCCATTACGTCAGTGAACTGTACCTGTGGTTGAATCGCACATTTAATTTCAAGAAAGAGAAGAAAACGTGGTTCTCTTGCATCCACGAAAATTATTATACCACCTTATATTTGGAAATAGCGGAGGAATGAGACAGCTTCCCTAAGACTTAGGATGAAGCTAGCAGCTTCTTGCTTTCCTCAGATAGACTTACCCACCTAGCAAGTATAGGAAGACGACCATAAGCTACACCAACATTCTGAGCAAAGCTCAACCTGGTAGACAGGCTCTCACCAATGCTTTTCCAGCTTGTAGGTTTTATCTGGTAAGCAGATTTGTCAGTCAAATTCCTAAAAAGCCAAAGGGTTTTATGTATCTGTAAAGTTAACATTAGATGAGCTGGAATTCCAAGAATTTCAGGAGGTGCTCAAAAACAAATCTGGCAGTTTATTAAATTTTGGGTTTAGCCATAGTTATTAAATCTAGACCCAAGAGCTGTAGTTCAGGTGCCCATCTTTTAAAATGGAGTGATGAAGATCATCAAATTTATCACTGTGTATCAAAGATGGTGGAAATGTAAAGATTTTATGAAAAGATTTATTCAGCAACAACAAAACTTTTAGAAACCAAGTCCTAGTCAGACTGAGCAGAATTAAACGTGCAGATCGTTATTTGACAAGTCATTTGGTGTATTAAATTATCTTGCTGGAATAACAGGTGAGGAAACACGTTTTTGTCTTGTTCATTTACTTTGTTTACTTCCATGGAAGTCGGCTCCTGGAAAAAGTTTACAAAATTAATTGATACATTTGATAGAATTGCCCTTTCCACCAGCACTGTGTGTATAGACTGTAACTCCAGATGTTGCAGAACAATCAGATAGTAACATAATTTTCCATGGTTTTTTCCTTCACAAGTTAGCATTATAGCGATCTCTGTTCTGAAAGTCTCTATAAGCACGTTTTGCATCTGTTTTACTGTGCGGGATTCTTCCAAAAGGTTCCAGATCATTGAAGCAGGCATCAAAAACTTCATCCACAGCTTTTTCTGCCGTTTCTTTGCTAACTTTTCTAACAGCCAGAATGGAACGAATTGCTCTGTCTCGCACACAAGTCTAAAGTGGGAATTAGATAAAGAAAAATCTGTCATTATTAGTACAATTTTTTTCCAGATTTTGTCAAGTATTAACTCCTACTACATACGCAATAATTTTGTATCACAGAAGAGTCAAACAATACCCGTAATAAGCATTAAAGTACATTTTTGTTCCATCCTGTGTTAACTGTGTTTTAGTTTTCCACGTGCAAATAAACTGTCAGATAAGTAAAAGACATTCCTTAGAAGAGGAATTAAAATACAATTTGCATTTGTTGCAGGTATCAACTATTTGTACAACTTGATTTGGACACAAGAGAAAATATGTCAGAAAGAAACAGACATAAATATCAGTTAGTACTTTTCCAATTGAAATGCTATAAAACATAAAGGAATGACTACTCTACTGGCCTTCATTTCGATACCTCTCTTTATGGTAACTTTTGCTTACACAGTTTGTCTACTAAAAGATAAAAAAAAAATGATGTAAACATCCCCAGCTACAAGCTAACTGCCTTCTAACATGAGCAACTACTTGGGACTCAACCCGTAGTCTTCATTACTATTAAAAAAAAATTAATTCCTATAAGACTTAACACACGTGGTTTTTTAGAACCCTTGTCATTCTCCTTCCTCCAGTTTTCAAAGACTTTTTAGAGTTTTACCCACTTATAGTGGGTAAGGTATTCCCACTACATTTCCTGCAAACCCTGTTGTTTGTTTGGTTCTTATTAACCATCCATTGTCAGTGGTAATGCTCTATGATATGACTAAGTATTCAGGAATTTCACTCCCAACAAAAATAACACAGTGGAAAAAAAATTTACCATGAATCGTTAAAGGTTATTAAAGGTTAATTAAGAGAAAGTAGCAAGTCCACGGCATCTACTTCTTTCTCTGATGTTTTCAGCTACGAAAGTGTGGAAAGCTGAGATCAAGTAGATAAAGATGGCTCATAACAAATCAGTAGACTTTAACATCTACAGTCTTTACCTGATGGTGTCCTTTTAATCCAAATTTAAATCTGGCTATTTCATTCATCAGTGTACAGTCTCCACTGAGATTAGCAGCTCGAATCTATTATGGAAAAAAAGCACCACACAATCAGAGAAACACCTGGAAATACAAAGTCAAAAAAGCTGTAACAAATTTTTTTTCTTCAATATCTTTCTGGTGACTGCTGGTAGAGAATATTCCCAGGGCCACTTCTACTTATTAAGTACATATTACCCTTTATATCCACCCTCTCAGCCTCAATGAACTGCAAAGTATTACTATAGAACCTGTAAGTTTCTCCAGGGACCAAGTCTCACATATTCCCAAAGCTTAAATGAATGAGCAGAAGAGATCATATTGTGTGTGTATATATATAAATATATACATGAACTGCTAAAAGAACATGGAAAGTAATATTCTCGCCAGTCTAGATCAGAAGCTGCTACGAGAGTCAGGAAGAAAGGCAGGTACCTTTCAAAGACTACAGCTGCAATACCCAGAAGAGCAGTAACCCACCTGCTTTAGGAAAAGCCACATTTAAATGAGTATGTATGTTTTAGCTTGTTAACTGTCTTGTCCTGTGCATTGTAATTTCTTTTGTCTGCCAACGGTTCCACACCCTACCCTCTCAGTTAGGAAACATAATTATAGGAAATCTAGTTTTAGTGAAGTACCAGAGTGAGAATAAATGCATGGAAAATATGAAATGTAAGAAAAAAACTGTAAACACCATATAATAAAATAAGCATCAAAAGACCTGAAGCAAAATAATCTCAACAAGAGCGAGAACAAGCACAATCTTGTTTTATGTATCTTCTCTAATTTTATGTTTGAGGCTTACACGCTTTATTCTGCACAGTGTAAACGCTTAGACACAAAAAAAAGTAGATGATACTTAGTAATTCTTTATTATTGCGTTGGGTTTATGTGGCAAGATGTTGGCAGCAGGGGGCTGCCGGGATGGCTTCTGTGAGATGAGACAAGGGGCTGCCCCCATGCCGGACAGAGCCAGTTTCAGCTGGCTCTAAAATGGACCTGCCGCTGGTCAAAGCTGAGCCCATCAGCGATGCCGGTGGCACCTCTGCGATGACATATTTAAGAAAGGATAAAAAACCACTATGTGGTAGCTGTCAGACAGAGGAGTGAGAAAAACGCAAGAGAAACAGCCCCACAGACACCAAGATCAGTGAAGAAGGAGGGGAGGAGGTGCTCCAGGCGCCAGAGCAGAGTCCCCTGCAGCCCATGGAGAAGACTATGGTGATGCAGGTTGTCTCCCTGCAGCCTATGAAGGAACACAGTGGAGCAGATATCCACACTGCAGTGCAAGGAGGACCCCACGCCAGAGCAGATGGACATGCCCTGAAGGAAGCTGCAGCCCACAGAGAGCCCACGCAGGAGCAGGTTTTCTGGCAGGAACTGTGGCCTGTGGGGGACCGACGCTGGAGCAGTCCAGTGGAAAGGACCCAAGCTGGAGCAGGTCTTGAAGAACAGCAGCCCATGGGAAAGACCCACGCTGGAGCAGTTCATGAAGGACAGTATCCCGTGGGAGGGACCTCACACTGGAGCAGGGGAACAGCACAAGGAGGAAGGAGCAGCAGAGACAAAATGTTATGAACTGATTGCAGCCCCCATTCCCCTGTGCCACTTGTCGGGGGCAGGGGGAAGGAGATAGAAGAGTCAGGAATGAAGGAGCAAAGTTAAGTGTGGGAAGAAGGGGAGGTGGGGGGGATTTCTCAGTGTCCTACTCTGTCATTAATTGGCAATAAATTAAATTAATCTTCCCATGTCGAGTGTATTTTGCCCATGACGGTAACTGGTGAGTGACCTCCATGTCCTTATCTTGATCCATGACCTTTTTAATCTTATTTTTCTCACCTGTCCTACTGAGGAGGGGAGTAGAATGGCTTGGTGGGCACCTGGCAGCCAGCCAAGGTCAACCCCCCCCACAATTATATAGAATGGCTTTACTGACACCACAAAAGGTTACTTCATTAAGTTTCACCTATAAAAAGATAAAGCGTGACTACGACTCTCTTCCACAGCAAATATGAATTTAATTAATGAATTAATTTTTATGAAATTTGATTTGTTCTGTACCAAACTCATCGGTTTGCTTCTCTCACATACTATTTATAGATGAAACCTGTGCACATCTTAAGTCTGGAATCAAATATGTTCTCATTAAAAAAAACCAACCAACCCCACAACAACAAAAAAAACCAAACCCCAAAACAGAGCCACTATAACATTTTCATATCATTTTATGTATTTTTTTAAAAGTTAAAAAGCCATCTAATTCACACAGTCACAAAAATATACTTTCATAATATTAATCATAAGGGTAAGTTTTTCTGTGGTCAAATGATATGGATTACATGAGAAACCAACTAAAAGCATGTGAATACACACAAGTCTTGTACACAAGAGGAATCCTTACTAGTCTATGCTCAGTTTAATTTCACCTCCTAATGCATCATTTTTTAAGGCCTTTCAAGCAACAAATTCCTATGTCCTCTGAAATGGACATGGAGTCATAACTAAAGTGTACAATTAGCAACACCACAATTAATTAAAAAATGTATATTATAGGAAAAGACAAGTTTGCTGTTAACCAAAAAAATCTTAACAAAAATAAGTTACTGTGGTAACTACCCAACATACCAAGATTTGCAGGGGAGAAAAACAACCGTATAAACATTTGATTAATGTGTGAATGTGTTTTCATCTCTAACTACTCTCATGTGTTAATAACCACTTCTTGTTATGGTTATACTCACAGTGATCACATTCTACTTAATATGACACTGACTTAATAATATTTCTGAAAACTAAATATTTGGTTTTTGAATGAAACTATTTAGGTTGACAGAAAGGACAAAATGTATTAACAGAATTAAACCAAATGAAGTCTGTGTAACAGTATGCCTATTTAAACACGAAGCATCCCTAATAACCAGCAGTAATTAATATAATGACAACATTAGAAGCATTTTAACTTACCTCTGAACATGCTAAGTGTTTGACATTATTAAACCAGTCAACATGTGCACGGCAGTGATCAAAAGCATGAATCAATTCATGTGTGACCACCCGATTCATATGGGATTGCTGGCGAATGTTGTTCTGACACAGAACAATCTGTAGAAGAAAAGATATAGGCAGACTTTTCACCAAGTTTCAGTATCTCCCTTACTTGTCAGAGACCCAGCACACATCACCTACAGGATTTTGACTCTTTAGATCAGTGTTTTTCAACATTAACAGCCTCATCATTCTGTGGTGTACTAGTTCCGATACCATAGAACATCCTTCATTTATTTTGTTTTCGCAAGTAA
This sequence comes from Gymnogyps californianus, assembly GCF_018139145.2. NCBI lineage: Eukaryota > Metazoa > Chordata > Aves > Accipitriformes > Cathartidae > Gymnogyps > Gymnogyps californianus. The sequence goes on from NC_059471.1 coordinate 183,909,531, forward strand.
CTCAGATATCAGCATTAGTAGATTTAATCCTAGTAACAAAACACTAAAAAAATTGTAGTCTTTTGAAAGAGGACAATGCCCAGTGCCTACCTGAGACGTGGCAGAATCAAAACCTCCACTGACACAGCCATCACAGTTTTCACAAGAAAAGTGCCGGTCATTGAAGACAGTGCTGAAAGGCCCAGACAAAGTTACAGGGAAGAAATTGAAAAAAAACAGTAATTCCATATAATAGTGATGTTACTACACAAAACAAGATGAATTAGTTTACATACCAACCAGATCGCTTCATAGCCTCAAGAAGAAGTTGAGCATATGGATCTAGAAAAACATTGCTGCAATCAATTTCTCTAGACAAAAGTTTTTAAAGTCATCTATAATCAAAATATAAAGACAGTCAGGGAAAAAAAAAAGGAAAAGCACTACACACGCAAATTCAAACTTTGCAGTATTTAACCCTAATGCAATGCAACTGGCATCTGTTACGGCTCAGGCTATGTAAAGTGATATAGAATCGTGATATATACAAAGCTATTCAGGAATCAAGTCACTTCTAACGTTATTTTATTAGTAGTAGACATAGAGCGGGCTATAGTGACCATTGTTTTCAATAACATTCACAGACAGCATTACATACTGAAAAGGGCACAAACAAACCAGAAATCAACAAATCCCCTCAAGTTTTCAAGAGAAAGAAGTAGAGAAGGACCTCCTGATAGGAAAAAAACACACAGCCACTTTTGAAATTGTATTTTCTTTGTGTTAAGCAAAATCACCGCGTTCATCAAGCAGCAGCCCCATCCGCGAACTGCTCGGGCCCCGTCCAGCCGCCCCGGGGGGGGCACAGCGGAAGGAGAGCAGCTCCCGCCCCGAGCCCCTGCCGCCCAAGGTCACCACCGTAAGCCGCGGCAGACCGCACCAGCGGGGGACACGGACGTCCCCGGTTCCACCCGGGGCGCCCTTCGCTGCGCCAGGGCCTGGGCCGGGCCCGGGCCCGCCGGGGTACGGCGAAGCGCTTACTCGTGTCCAGGGTCATCCTCAGCATCAGCTGGCACCTGTTGTGGAAGGTGAAGAAGCTGCGGACCAGGAAGCTCTGCGGCTTCTTGTTCCGGTCGGGGAAGAGCCGGTAGCCGAAGTCGTCATCCTCCTCCTCCTCCTCGCCCCCCCGCTTCTCCTCGGCCGCCGGCGGCGAGGCAGCCTCCCCCTGCTCCATGGCCGACCCCTGCCCCTCCCCACGCCCGCTGGCCACCGTCCCCGGCGGCGGGGCAAAGGGGAAGGGGCACGGCAGCGCCAATCGCCGGGCCAGCTCCCCGCCACGTGAGGCGGAGGGGGCGTGGCCAGGCAGCGCGGAGGGCCGCGGACCGCGGGCCGTGAGGCGAAGCGCGGCGGGGCGCGGGCGCATGCGCTGTTTGCCCCTGCCGCTCCCTCTGCCCCTGCCGCCGCGGGGCCGCCGGGGCGTGGGGACCGTCCCGCTGTGGGGCCGCGGGGCTGCGCTGCATTCTGGGAGGAGGCTCGGCCGCGCGGGGAGGGCGTCCGGTGGCGGCGGCAGAAAGAGGCGGGACCCGGCGCAGGTGAGGCCGCGGCGGGACGGGACGGGACGGGTGTGCGGCGTCCGCGGCGTCCGGTCTGGCGCGGCGCGGCCTGGCCCGGCCCGCGGCGTAGTCGGCCCAGTGCCGCCTCCCCGTGGCCCACAGGCGGCCTGGCCGCGCGGGGTGGGGAGGCGAGGGGGAGTCCGCCCTGAAGGAGTCAGGGCCTCGTTTGTAACCCCGGGGCGGCGGAGAGGCGGCTGTTGGAACTTAAACGGGCTGGCTTTGTCTCGGGGGCCTCTTCGGCGTGAGCCCGGGCCTCCTGCGGCGCGGGGCTCGCTCCCGGGCGGGCCTGCGGTGCCGCTGGGTAGCTAGCCTGCTCCGCTGGCTGCCGGCCAGGCCTCTGGGGTAATGCGGCTGCTCCCCCGTGGAGTCGCTGGGACAAGGCAGCCCTCGGGTGCTGGGTAAAGCAAAGGAAGGCCCCTGCGTTGAGACTCAAATCAAACTGCCTTAAAGGGTGTAAGAGCTGTACTGGAAAGGAGTCTGCTGTCAACGTGTGGATTAAGGTCGTTGCTAAGCTTTATGTAGCAAGCAGTGTTAGGCTAGTGGGTAACAGGAGCAGGCTTACATTATACACTTGTGCAAGATGCTTTAGAACGCCAGAAAACAAACGGCTAGATTTAACATTAGATTTTCACATGTATAAGAGTATTATTTAGTCAGTGACAGCAAAAAGAAAAGTTCAAGAGATCACAATGTAGTTTCTTGCATCTTTTGAAGCATCTTGTTCTAGGTACTGTTGGCCAGGGTGTACTAAGCTGTATGGAATACTTGATATGCCCGTGCCCAGGTTTCATGGAATTAACTGGCTGAATATTGTGGAGACAATCCAGTATGGGGCAACAGCTGTAGGTGGAAAAAAAATAATAAACACCTAAATTGGAAATACGATGAAAAATATGCATTTTTGGCTTCATCTAAAGTTTCTTTCTACTTTGTTTCAAATAGACGAAATATTTAGAAGATTTTAGGAAAAATATGTTGCTAAGGGTAAGCATGTTACCACCTATGTATAGGAGGTAACTAGGGAGAAGCACAGTTGGTGCATCAGGGCATCTACACAGCTGCTTACTCCTGAGGAAGAAAAAATACTTCTGCTTTGGTAGCATTAGTTCACTAATAATCATGCAGTCTGTTTTTCCATCTTTTATGAAACTCTTGTCCATAATTATGGACAGCACACTGTATTGCAGAAGTCATTAGCTTTGTTTGGCCCATAAATTTTTGTATTTCTATGCTATTAGGTTATTGTCTTACTGGATGTTCAAAATAAATAAAAAATCTAGTCCTTTTTCTTCTTTAAAAATTTTGTGTGCTATCTCTATAAATAGCTTATTTATCCTTATGTGAGGATTGTAACTGATCCTGAAGCTCTTTCAGTCAAGAGGTTATAGTTATCAACCGTTCATAGCTTTGTTTAAGTTTGTATTTAGTTCATCATGAGTTACTTAATCATGATTGTCTTCAAAATATGTTTGCTTCATCCTTTCAGCTTTTTGTGCTATGGACTGTACAAATGTGGGGTTCTTTTCTGAATTGTAACCAAGACTTTTTTTAAGGTTACTTTTTACTTGTGACTTGATATTTCTGTGATAATAAAAAGTCTATCACTTAAGACACTAAAATTAAGACAAAACTTATGAAGACTATTAAGCATTAATAATTATTAAACAGTATTTTGGGGACTTGGAGGGCTACAGATGTGTACAAAGAGCACATTCAAAGAATATTCTGGACTTGTAATTCACTAGACTTCATAATAAAACACCTCATGTGTTTACTTGTTCCTGTGCTAAAAATGTGTGCATATTTAAGCATACTTACTTGTAGGAGCTGAAAGTGCTTTTGGGGATTGGTTTGCCAGATGTCTTGTTTCTGTTCAGATACAAGGCAGCATGTATATCTTAATTGGTTTTGGTTTTTGTTTTTTTTTTAGTTAAAACTTAAATGTTAACATGTTAGATTTTTCTTCATTCTGTCATCTGGGAAACACTGCAGAAATTGTTTTAAATGAAGATCGCCTTGTTATCATTTTCAGGGTTTTCATTGGCTTGTTGGGCCCTTTACCTTACACTTGGTTAGGAAAGCATGACTTCCTGTTTGTTCTGATATAATTTGTTTTATCTAAATAACATGGCTTCCCATCATTTTTTCAAAGACATTTAAATTATGTTTCTTCTTAGTCTCTTATTTAATGTTCCTACTATGCTATTGGGAAGCCCGTCTTGCATGTAAGTCAGACTTCTTCATTTTGAAGTACGTACTTTCAAGTTCTCTTTAGAAAGTTTTTTCCTTGAAATTTGGCAGATTACAATGAGTGCACCAAATAAAGCGCTAGAACTACAGCTGCAAATGAAGCAAAATGCTGAAGAGCTGCAGGATTTTATGAGAGAATTGGAGAGCTGGGAAAAAGATATTAAAGAAGTGGATTCTGAACTAAGGAAACAGAGTGGTGTCCCAGAAGAGGTAAAAATCACACGTCCAGTGTCAATACTAACTCAGCTATTCATAATGTGATAGTGTTTATAGTAATTACTTTTTGCTTCACTTAAAATACCTGAATAGAAGGTATGAGCTAACCTAGCTGACTTGTTCCTCATCTGAAGCAGACCAAAGATTCCTCTGTAAACTGTTCCACCAACAGCTGTGGGGCAGTAGCCTCTGGAGGTGATGGGGCCAGTAAATTCTTAGTAAGTTCCAGGTAGGTCTAGGAGAATATTTCTGTTTGCAGCATCAGCTTTACTTATTATTGCTGACTTTTAATGTATCGATGTGGTACTTCAGCGATACTCTGCCCAGAGTTGTGGTGTAAAACTTAACTTTGTATCATACGTGTAATATTTGCTGTTATTATGTATTGAAAGATTTATACTTGCTGTCCTTAGTAGTTTTGTGGAGTTCCTGAGAACAGCTTGCTGGATGGATTTCTAAAATAAAACTAGCCAGTAGATACAGAGACTATATCTAGATATAGGTACTATAGATTCTTCAAGTGACTTTCACACATCTGTTTTATAATAAATTACTTATTTCAATTTAGAATTTGCCACCAATTCGAAACAAGGCTTTTAAGAAAAAGAAGAAAAGCAAAAGTAAGGTCCCTTCAAAAATAACCACTGAGGAAAACAAGAAAAACAAGATCAAGTCTTACGATTATGAAGCATGGGGAAAACTTGATGTGGTGAGTCAGAATATTTGCTTGTTAACTTAGTCTTGTCCCCAGTTGATTCTGTCTTAAATAAGATTTTCTTACAGTGTTGAGAGTGCAGTCCACAAGTCAGTATCTTACTCTGCTGAGTACTGTATGAACATAGAAAGTAGCTTTTTTCCAAAAAAGTTGTGTGTTTAAAATTTGGAATATTGAGAAATACTAGTTTTCTATTGACTGTACTCTGATCCAGCAGATTGAATTTGACTTTAAGGAAAAAAAAAAATGGTTTAACGATAGATCTATTAAAAGTTCATAATTCTAATAGAATATAAGACTAAACACAGCTGGCGGTATTAGAGGATAGGTCTCTTACTTTTGAAGTGTGGAATACTCCTCAGTAAAGATTTTGAAAACGCACTACTAATTCTCCTAAAGTCTTGCTTGATTTATTTCGTAGTGTTAAATTATAATGCAGATAATTTATTTTTATCTGATTTCAGGATAAAATACTTGAAGAACTTGATAAAGAAGATAGTACTCATGATTCTGTATCTCCAGAATCAGACTCCGAGGAAGATGGAATCCGTATAGATGCAGAAAAAGCTCTTGCAGAGAAGGAAAAGGTTATAACATTATAACTGTATATAACTGAGTATAACTGATTGTTTTACTTGGTATCGGGGCCAGTTCTGTTTAAATATCTCTATCAGTGGTCTGGACAAGGGGATTGAGTGCACCCTCACTAAGTTTGCATATGACACCAAGTTGGGCAGGAGCGTTGGTCTGCTTGAGGGTAGGAAGGCTCTACAGAGGGATCTGGACAGGCTGGATCGATGGGCTGAGGCCAGTTGTATGCGATTCAGCAAGGCTAAGTGCTGGGTCCTGCACTTGGGTCACAACCCCATGCAATGCTGTAGGCTTGGGGAAGAGTGGCTGGAAGGCTGCCTGGCAGAAAAGGAGCTGGGAGTCTTGGTCGACAGCCAGCTGAATATGAGCCAGCAGTGTGCCCAGGTGGCCAAGAAGGCCAATAGCATCCTGGCTTGTATCAGAAATAGTGTGGCCAGCAGGACTAGGGAAGTGATTGTCCCCCTGTACTTGGCACTGGTGAGGCCGCACCTTGAACACTGTGTTCAGTTTTGGGCTCCTCACTACAAGAAAGACATTGAGGTGCTGGAGCATGTCCAAAGAAGGGCAACGAAGGTGGTGAAGGGTCTAGAGCACAAGTCCTGTGAGGAGCGGCTGAGGGAACTGGGGTTGTTTAGCCTGGAGAAAAGGAGGCTCAGGGGAGACCTTATCGCTCTCTACAACTACCTGAAAGGAGGTTGTAGCAAGGTGGGTGTCAGTCTCTTCCCAAGTAACAAGTGATAGGACAAGAGCAAATGGCCCCAGGTTGCGCCAGGGGAGGTTTAGATTGGATATTAGGGAAAAATTTCTTCGCTGAAAGGGTTATCAAGCATTGGAACAGGCTGCCCAGGGAAGTGGTTGATTCACCATCCCTGGAGGTATTTAAAAGATGTGTAGATGTGGCGCTTAGGGACATGGTTTAATGCTGGACTTGGCAGTGTTAGGTTAACAGTTGGACTCGATGATCTTAAACCTCTTTTCCAACCTAAATGATTCTATGATTTGCAAAGTAGCAAGTTAGACATAGGAGTATTTGTAGTTTCTTTTAAAAGATCGTCCACTGAGGCTACACTTCTGATGGAAGAATTGCCTGTTTGGAATTTTTTATGTCTGTTTTCCTGCCTGTGATTCCAACATACAAAATTCTCACTGCGTTTCTGTTTCTTCTCATCACCAATTGCAGCAAAGCCTGTCAGATGCTTCTTAACGTGCGCTTAAGATGATTAATGTATTGGTGGTTTTTTGCTTTGAGAAGTTGGATTACTGTATAAAATTGCCATATGGATCAAACTGGTGTTTGCCTGAACACAAGGTCTGAATGCCCCAAACTAAATCACCAAGAATTTAAGATTAGTTCCTTTGCGAGGCCAGTACATCTGGGAATGATGGGCGAACTTGTATGTCATCCCTGCCTTGGTAATGGCAAGTTGGTACCAGTTCAGTTTTACCTTATTTTGCAAGTAGAATACAGCAAGACCTATCTCATGCTTCAATGCCGTGTGAGATAGGCTGAGTTAGTAGTATGGCAACTTCTGTAGTTCTGAGAAACTTCTTTGTTTACAAACAATTGCCTAACACCATCTGTCAGTCCATACTTTTCTTCAGTAGAGTTTCTTAGGGTTTTTTTTATTGCCTGCATGGGTGACATCTGCCGGCTTTCTCTGCTGCTGTAGAAATTCCCTGATGTATAATCTGCAGTCTACACTGAGAAATTGAGATGTCTTTGACCATTATCATCTTGGCTGCAATGAAGCAGTTGAGGGCACACGAGATAAAAGTTGTGTCCCAAAGGAGGCAGAAATGAGAATATTTACCTTGGAAGGCAAAGATGCCCAATCTAGTTACTAAAAACTCAAAAAAACCTTCAGTAATTGTCTATGGCAATTTAAACAGCTAGGTATGTGCTTGTTATAGGTTTCTGGAAATGACCTACAGATATTGAAAATCGGTATATAATAAAATCCTCTTATTGTATAAATCATGAGAAATATTTAATATGGGATACTTAGAATATTGTAGTGAAAATAAATGTTTTACAGTAAAGTAGTACTTTGTGAGAGATGTTAAGCAAATGAATTTTTTCAGCAAAAATTAGTAATGTGTCTGTCAATGTACGGTAATTTGCTAATAAGACTTTCTTCTATTCACAGGGTAATAACTACTTTAAACAAGGGAACTTTGATGAAGCTATAAAATGCTACACTAGAGGGATGCATTCTGATCCGTACAATCCAGTATTGCCCACAAACAGAGCATCGGCTTTTTATAGAATGAAAAAGTAAGACTTGTATTGTTAAATCCTTAATATTTTCTTCTTTTGAATGCTACCTTCAGATTTTTTGTCTCATTTTAAGTCTTGATTATATTATTTATCATGCTGTAATACAGTCTGTGTAAGACTACTGTTGCAACCTGCTTTGCGGTTTCAAAGTAAAATAGGAATTGCCAGGATAAGGAATCAGGTAGTCTCTCTCATCTTTTTTTCCTTCTGCTTTCATGTTGAAAGTTCACTGTTTTCTGTGTTACGGTGTAAAACTTTAAAAAAAAAAAAAAAAAAAAGCGAGAAAGTTCAGTATCTGATTTGCCTTTCAGATTCAATGAGCTCTATTTCTAAGGCTTTTATTTGTTTTAGGGGGAAAGAGGATATAGGAGAGTTGGTTATTCTTTCTTTTGCAGTAGAGATTGTTGACCTCTGTTTTAATGTGTTCTGAATTGAGAGATGTTTAAATACTTGTTCTGTGCCCCTTCTGAAGCATGTAAGATTTCCACTTTAGAGAGAACCCATAAAGCTTGCTGAAGTTTTGGGTTTTGTCACCTAGATGTGTCCAAACTAACTCATTCATATTTTTGATAGGTTTTCTGTTGCAGAATCTGACTGCAATTTAGCACTTGCTTTAGATAAAAATTACACAAAGGCTTATGCCAGAAGAGGAGCTGCTCGCTTTGCTTTGAAAAATCTTCAAGGTGCTAAAGAAGGTGGGTCTTTTTAAAATTCTTTCCTTAAAATACATGCAAACTGTTTGTCTGTCTGCTTGATTAAAGCTTGTGCGATTTGCTTATTTGGCGTAGGAATTTAATTTTCATTTCCTGTAAACAAAGAAATGAAATACTGAATCGCATATTCTTCTGGCAAGGTAAAATTCAAGCAGCAAGTCTAAATGATTACTGTAGGTATTAGAAGTTCTAGAATAACTCAGCTTTAAATGTCTTAGAATAATATGTTCTTTGTAATATCTCATGCTTTTTAGGTAACTATAAAAAAGGATTATCTCAAAAGAATGCTCTTATTTTATACTCTGGTTACTAGCCTGTAGTTCCTACCTGAAACATTGTTTTCTGATCTTCTGATAGATTATGAAAAAGTTTTAGAGCTGGATGCAAACAACTTTGAAGCAAAAAATGAACTGAAGAAAATTGATCAGGTAATAAGATTAATAGGCCCTAACATAAATTAATACACCCTGTTCAGTTTATATCTGTATCAGCTTACATTTATAACAAGAACTGAATTCAACAAATACTCGCGTGCTTTTTCTGGTATTTGAAGTTCACTGAGGTCAAAATCTATAATTGAGTTTCTTCTGGATTAACTAGCATGTATGCAAACATCAGTGTAGTGGTGGATTAGCAGACTAAGACTGGATGTGTGCACCAACATCTGTGTTTTATTAAAAAAATCTTCACTCAGATGTTTTTTCTGCCTCCTGTGTTAATGTTTTTTTCAGTCATGCTTAGTATTTTGGTGCAAGGTAGCACTATGTATGAGAGAACCTGTGTGTTCTCTTGGCCATATAGCTGAACTGCTAGCCTGCTTGTAGTCCCACTGATTGCTGTGGTCTGCCAAACCAGAAAGTAGGTTTAAGCCTAGTAGAATATAATACTCTACTGCAAGTCTGATCCCTTTCATGACAGGGAGAGAATGTTGATTATGATGACCTTAGTAAATATAAGCTCACCTGTCATTACTGTGTGAATATGCTTATACCTCTTCAACTGTAGTTTTGAAAGTGCTTGAAAAATTTATTTTCAGAATGAAGACCCAAAGTCTCCAGTAATTGAAGAAATAAATGATTTGTGAATTGGAATATATATAGGCAGGTTCCATGGGTCATTTTACACTGTGCTTCAGAAATTACGTACTTTTTATTTACCAAGTAATACTCTGACTCACAGTCCCTCATAGAAATACATTTTCAAGAACAGTTTAGAATGGTCTCTTCAATTTGCATTTAACTTACAACACAGGCACTTCTGTTAAAATGCTTGGCAGATTTTGCATTTTAAAAGTTTAGAACTGATTGTAATTTATGTTCTGAAAATGTGTAAGTGGGGGAAATACTTATTGAGGAAAAATACATCTTTGCAGGCTCTATCATCAAAAGAAAGTTCAGAACGGAAAGAGTTTGAAGATGCAGTCAGACCAGAATTAACAGACAAAGAGAAGCAGCGCATTGAAGACCAGCAGCTCAGGCAGAAGGCTATTACAGAAAAAGATCTGGTAAGTCACAGGTTCTGGTGGAACAGGAGAGAACTAGCAAAGAAAAGTGTTGTGTTGTGCTATCAGCTGTGCAAATGTGTAAATGAAACCTGAGTCTGTTTTGAACTTCATAAATACAATGTCCTTGATATAACCTTAATTGTTTCCCATTTTGGGCTCTATGGGGAGGGGAGGGGGACAGTGAGTTCTGCTTGGACTCTTCTAGAGGAATAATTATACAAGGAAGCTTTTACAGCCCAAATTGTATATGATAAATTTCAAATAGGTAGTAAGATAAGTAGAACTTCAACTTTATTTTACAAAATACGTTTCTCCAGTATTATATGCATCTTGACCTCTGCTTGTCCAGGTAGAGTTGTGGACTATTTCTTGTGTTTTCAAACCTCTGATTACATGGTGAAAAGTAGTTATAAAAAGGACTTCAGGGAGTGCAGGCAACAATGACAATAAAAATGTATTTCTGGATACGTGGTCTTGACTCACAGTTGGCTTATTGATTTCTCCCTCTCCCCACTGTTGCAATTAAGAAATGACATTATCAACTAAAACATAATTTTCTGTTCTCTTATCTAGCTATTTAACTTCCGACTTTTTATCAGTATTCAGGTTTCCTATACTGGTTGTAAGAGGTAATTAGTAGGAAAAGAATGAAAGCATACATTAAGTAGGTAAAAGGAACAAAAGTTTGAAGAGGCCACAGAAATTTCAGTCTAGTGCAATACTTCATTCGTAGCAGAGTTGACTCACTGTGGGCCTATTCCTGGCAACATGGATCCTGTCAAGTCTGAACTGTGGCCTTCACTTTTTTGCCAGTGAGTAGAGTAGTAGCGGAGAAGATAATACATGGCTTTATATTACTACTGAGAAGCAAAAGATAATTTTAGTCTCTTGGAAAAAAAGAAAAAAGTAATGTAATTTTGTTGTATGGAGCATTAATTAGAAAATGACAGCAACATTTGGGCACAAGTAATGTTTCAGGATAACAGTTTCATGGATGTAGCAGGATAAAGACGGATTTGTGCAGTGCAGAAAGTCATCTTGAAAGGAGAATTGTAAAGGTTCAGCTTTGTTCAGCTTGTCTTTAAATTCAGAAGGTACAGGGTGGCTTATCCTGCACGTCAAGAGTAAAGATAAATCACAAGTTATAGACTTGTAAGTCTGCACTTAAACTATGCATATAGCAAATTTTTTTTTATCCTTGAAGTACTAGAAAAAATTAAGATTTTTTTTGTGGTCTGCCTCCAAGCTTAGATATGAAGAAATATGCTATAAATATCTGCCCTGATGTGGGTGTTCTTTGTGAACCATCTTCTTGATATTGTGACCCTGTCTACTAAAAAGGATAAGAAAAGCTCACTGCACTAGATCTTTCTCAACGCTTTTTTTTTTCTAACCTAAATATTACAGGGTAATGGTTATTTCAAAGAAGGAAAGTATGAGACTGCAATAGAATGTTATACACGTGGTATAGCAGCAGATGGCACCAATGCGCTTCTGCCAGCAAACAGAGCCATGGCCTATCTAAAGATTGAAAAGTAAGTAGGATTGCATGTGCTATACTGTTTGTTTCTTTCTTTGTTGTGAACTAGATGGAAGAATGATCCAGTAGATTTTCGCTCAGGTTAAGTTACTGTCACTCCTTCTAATTCTTTTTAGAATTCAGTATAGAATAAATCGTATTGAAAACAGTAAGGGAGAGAGAACAACTCAATATGTATGATCTTACAACGCATGTCATAGGAAAGAAGTTCTGAGGGAATAAAATAGCATCAGTATGAAATTATAATTTCTAAAGTTTGATTTTCATTCTTTCATGTGTGTAAAATTCTAGATATTCACCTTTCTCAAAGGACCTGCCCAAAGCTTTATGTCTTTTTTGACTATAAAACCCAGTCAGCTACTGAATGTTGCACTGTAAAAAGAAGTGGATTATAACTTCTGACTTCAAAGGGAATGGATAAGAGCTTTTTCTGGAAATTGTCATCTTTTAAAATATTTTTCTTTAACTCCACTAATGGAGACATGTATGTGTAGTTAACTTATTTTTAATTAAGCTTTATTCAAATAATACAGTAACAGTAGGAAATGCATGCTTTCTAGCAAATGAGAGAAATTCTATACCATGATGGTATGGTAGTTTAAACCTTTTAAACTGGTAGTGTGAGAAGCAGAGAGCTGGGCATTATGTTGGTCATCTGTTCTAACATGATGCAGCTGGATATCTGTAGAGACAATACATTGATCTCAAATTATGAGACTATAAAATAGGTTGCACAGGTAGTATTTCTGACACAACATTTGTAATTTAGTACTGAAGCCATAGAGGACATCATAATGCAAATATTGTTCTCAGAGAATCAGAGGAAGTGATACTTTAATTGAATGACCAAGCAAGAAAATCGATTCTGTATGATAAATCCATGTATCATGGGTCTTTACATTTCAAAGAGGACCCAAACATAAAGTGCAACAGAAGCTCATTAGTATTCTTATAAACCTCTAGAACTGATAAGAACCGCAAAAAAAAAAAACCTATTTCCATAAATTTAATGATAGATTGAAGGAGGAGAAGAGGAATGAATGAAAATACTTTAATATGCGCATAGTGATCTAATATAACTAAATATAACTGGGATGAGGAAATTTGGCCTTACAATGAAGCAAATTACTTCAATGCAAGGATATACTGATTTCTTATTCTGAAATAATTAAGGACAGGTCACAGAAATTCAGATGTAGAGGAGTTTATTCTCATATATGCTTGCATCTCCGTTCTTGTTTTGTTTTTTTTGTTTGTTTGTTTGTAATGGTATTTCTGGTTTTCAGAAGTACAAAGCTACGATGCTGACTTTCATTTTAAGGCTATTTAACGTTTAAAGTGGACTCTGCTCTGACAGGCTTTAAGCATTTATTTTCACAGAGGAAGTGAATTTCTCTGTGATGATGAAAAGAAAGTCAGCAGTGTGTCATAAGATAGCAAAACATTTGGCTGAAATTTCAAGGTATTGAGAAATCATGTTTTAAATGTTTACTTTTATTTTACATTTTAGCTCAGTGATGTGTATTTATATGTATGTAGGTAATTAAGATCTGTCTTCATATTTTAATTGTTTTGGGTAGCTCTGTCTTTTCAGTTGACACTGCCTCTTCAAACTGATTATTAATTTTGTACTAATCTTTTGCTGAGATATGAAGAGGCAGAAAATGACTGTACACAAGCTCTGCTCTTAGATGCCTCCTATTCTAAAGCCTTTGCCAGAAGAGGAGCTGCCAGAGTTGCTCTTGGAAAGCTAAAAGAAGCTATGCAAGGTATGACTTTGAATTAGCCTAAGTGTAATAGGTAAGAGATTAGTATAAGGACATACTGTTTTTTTTTTTTTAATCTTCTAATAACAATTAAATCAATTGCTGACTAATTGAGGTTATCAGTGCAAAAGTTAAGAATGGTGGGGTTTTGTGTTTCATTGAATATGCATAAAACCTTTTGTGTTGGTATCCACATGATCAGAAGACAGTTTTGTGTGAAATTACAACTGTTGTTGCTTATGATAAGTAGTAAGAAATAGTTTGAAAAATGTATTTAAAAACTAGGTCATGATATAAGCATTAGGATGACTTACCTGCCTTTAATTATTTTAGAGCTGTGAAAGGACAATAGAAGGTTTAAAAATTTGCCGGGAGTACTTTGTAACTTGAAATGTCTACAGTTTTCATATGTTGTTTTTCACTCAGATTTTGAAGCTGTTCTGAAGCTGGAACCTGGAAATAAACAAGCAATAAATGAACTCACTAAAATAAGGAACGTATGTATACTTGTGCTTTTTTTTTTTTTTTTTTTGGTAAACCTATAGTAATAGAATGTTTTCATTCTTTATTATGTAATTTTTAACACGTCTTATAATTATTCCTCAAACTTTTGATCTTTTGGACAACTTTTTTCAGGAATTAGCTGAGAAGGAACAGTGGACTCATCAAGAATATCCTGCAGTATTGATAAAAGAAACAGAAATAAAAAATATAGTGAAACTGATTGATAATCCATTACATCTGAAATCAGCAGTAAGTTGTTTTGTTTTGTGGGTTGCTTTCCATATGGGAGAAGTAGAGCTTAAAGTTGAAATCCACTTGTTGCTTATTTATGTAGACTAACTCCTGTTAGATACATCTTGCTTGTGGAAAGCCCAAAATTTACAGATTTACTGTTTTCATATTTTTCAGGAACATAACTTCAGCATTTCCATGTGTGTGTAACAGTAGCAGTGGTGTAAGCATTCAGCCTACAATGCCATAGAAAACATGGTGTATACCTATATCTATAATACGAAATGGGGAGGCAACCCCACAACCCTATCCTGGGTCCATAGCTAACATTGCAGTTGAGAGTAAAGGGGAGGCAGTTGAGTCTCCACGTTTGATTGCAGACTTGAGAAAGCTCTGGGTAAACTTCCCTTCTTTTCATCTGCTGTTTACAGTTTCTATAGCAGCTGCAGTGGTAACAAGACACGTTGCCTACCCATGTGATATGCTGGTGTCACCTAGGGCTACTGCAAGAGCCTTGAGCCTGCATTTTCATCCAGATAAACTGTAGAATACCTGGGTATTGGTTTTCAAGAAGCAATATTTTTGGACTATGAATTATCAGTGGTTATAGTCAGGTTAATGAGTTATATGTGTCAAAATATGATAATATAGACAGTAATATCAACTTTATGTATTAGGCTTCCCCTTTTAGTGCATTTAATCTTTATACATTCAGCAGTGAGTTGTGTAAATACAAAGCGTACTCACACTTTGTATGGAGTACTGTAGTGTTTGGCTTTTGACGATTTCAAAATGTTTGTGTACCTCCATTAAATATATAATTCAGATGGCCAGTTTTAGTAGAAAATGTGTGATTATTTTGATCCTTTTTTTGGGAGGGGGCGGGGGGAGTATTATGCACTCTCTATAACCAGATACAATATTTCTAGAAACCTAAATGAATTTGTTGTGAAGTAGCTGGAATACTGTAGACAATGATATTACATTTTCAGTTTGGCTGCTAAATTAAGTCGAGATACTAGGTTGATTGTTTTTTCCTTGTTATTCTGTTAAGGTAGAACAAGTATAGATGAAGCATCTGTGCTTTTAGTATTGCCCAAGGATTGCAGAGAGAACTGTAATTCTGTTTCTTGTCCACCAGGCAGCCTCCCAGTCTTAGAACAATGAGGAGATGGTATATTGTCAAAGCAAACCATGTATTATCTGTCAGTACACCAACAAGACAGGTTTTTTTTGGCATGATTTAAAGCAGTTTGCAAACTGCTGTGAAGACTTATGATGGGATTGTGTTAGAGTTGGACAGAGAAATCTGCCATTTCTAGAAGTCTAAATTGTTGAGTATGTTTAATCGTGTGCATTTGCATGTGTATTTCTAGACCAATGTACACTATGTTCATGTTCAGGAAATGAAATTCCAAAGTAAAAGGTGATGAATTTTTTTCTCTTCCCCCCCCCCCCCCCCCCCCCCCCCCAAATGGTGCTTCCTTGTAAGACCTGTGAAGGTGGTGCTAGGTGGTGGTCAAAAATAATAGTGATCATGCAGAGATTAAACAAGCTGAAGCATTTTAGTTAGCATGTGCTCTAGTGGTGGAATTAATTGCCTTATAATGTATGTAACTCGGTCAACCAGCAGGGCTGAGTTACAGATATTTATCATCTCAGAATTTTAAGTTGAGGGTCAAGGCCTATGTTGCTGAATACTTACTTCTTTAGCTAAATTACAAAGCTTGACCAGGTCATTGGTCAAAATATATGTTAGTTCTTGCCCATTCAACCTTAGTAGGGGGAAAAAAAAAAAACCCTAATTTTTTTTATTACTGGGAAAACAGAATGCAGATTCTGAGATCCTCTAGAGTAAGGATACACTGGTTTATGAGGGTAAAGCAATAAAATGATTATATGAGGCTTTCTGTAGAATGTAATGAAGTTTCCTTTTTTGCCATTTATCTTTGTTGAAAGTATCTTCCATGTGCACCACTACAGATGAAACTGGTTATCATGAGATTATTTAAAATTAAACACAGCTGTTTGTGGGGCCTGTGTATACACTGATGTTGAGGCTACACACATGACATGAGGTATGTGTTCTGTTTAGAAGCCTTTGCGAAGAATAGCCATTGAAGAAATTGATGATGACACACCAAATAGTGATTTGCCCAGCACTACTTCTTTAGTCAATAACTGGAGGAATTCAATGAGTGTTGAAACAACAGAGAATCTAGATCAGGATGATCAGTTGACTACAATGGACATTCCAAAAGCAAAGCACTTGAAAATAGAAGAAATCAGTGATACGTCACCGTTACAGTAAGTATAAAAATTCTGATCCTCTTTTTAAAAGGTAAATGTGGTTGAAATGTAATCTTCATTTTCAGATTTCTATATGCGATGAGGTATCGAACATATTTTGGAGAATTTGAATTAAAAAGAAAATATTGAAAGAAACTGCAGTTCTTACATGTCTGCCTCTTTGATCATGTAGTGGTTGAGACAAGTATGATCTGTTTAGCGTCAGATGGAAAACTAGTCTTGTTCTTACATTTCAAATAAAAGGAAATTCATAATATTTTCCTGTATGCCATACTTCATCTTCCCTAGCTGTGATTTTTATTTGTAATCTTTTAGAGCAGATTCTGAGCAGAGTTCAGACATTCTTTGCACATCAGTTGTGTGAGAGAAAAGGAGCAGATGAGAGTGTCACCAGTCTTTCCTCTGCTGAGCAGGCAGCTGATAACTTCAGGTTTGCTCGAAGTTCCCAAGTTCCACTGTGTTAGCTAGGCAAACTCAAGTCTGGCTGGCTGAAACTAGGATGAACTATAGAAGCCACTATCCTAACTTTATCCCTGTTAAGAGTTGGAACTCTACTTGTTGTCTGCTTAGGAAAGCTCTCTATGCATCGGCATCATCTCATTCTGTTAATAGTAAATACTTTTTATGGAATTCTGATTGAAGAATTTCTATGAGAAACACCCTCCCACATTCACCTTTTCCAGCTCAGTCAGATGAATTTACTGTGAAGTGTTGAAGAAAAAAGTATTTCTTAGCCATTTTATAACTTCTGAAAAATAAATGGACTTAACTGACAAATTATAGGACAAAAATAGCTCCACTGTAATCAGTGTTGAAAATGGTTTGTTTGTTTGACACGGCTATTGTTTTGCATTGTGAAATTGCAGAAACTGTAATATTTCTTTTGCAGTTGTGTATGGTAGGAATCTGTACCATAAAATGCAGTTATTTCCAGAAACAGAGTAGAGAAAGTCTGAGTACATTTGTAAGTATTTGCAGATGTGTTTTTTTAGAAAAGATGAATCAAGTATAAAGCTTCCATAATTTGAAGGGTTTTTTTAGATACCTGCTTAAACTAAAATACATTATTTTTAAAAATTTTGATAGTATTTTAGATTTTTAATGAATTGAAGGATCTCCAGCTAGGTCTCGGTGTAAGACTTCCTTAAATGTTTTCCTGATGATGTGTTTCAAAATCTCTCTGCAGGCTTCCTGCTAGTGCGAAAGGAATTTCATCAATGTTGCATCCGTCTTTCCCTGTGAACAAACAGAGAGAAAAAGAAATCAAAAGGTCATTTACATCTGCTTCTCCAGTCCCTGCCATTCCTGCAAATTCTTTCCAGCTTGAGTCTGACTTCAGGAAATTGAAAGACTGCCCGGAAAATATGTACTTGTACCTGAAGGTATGAAATGTAGTATTGATTGACAGTGCTTGGACGGTTTCTTCAACTGACATTGAAGAAACAGCGCAAACTTAGGTGGAAAGGGTAGCTAAGTTTAGAGTGTCTTAACAGTGTACAGTAGGCCCTTTCTTTAATTGCCTTCACATAATACTGAGTAGTTTGATCCACATTTGAGTATTTCTCCTCTTGTGCCTGACTTTTCACTTACCTTGCTTTGAGTGCAGTCTCTGTATACTCTGTCTCTTCTTTCAAACATAGGCCCTGATTACTTAAATACATTAGTAACCATGTTAAATTCTAATTTTTCAAATGAATGCTTCTAGGGTGATTAGACATAGCAAAATTCTTATCTCTTTAAACTGAACAAATGCTTGAAACATCAATCTACTTAATGTGTACGCACAAAAATTGCTTAGAATTCTTTTAAAAGAAGTTAGCAATGATTATCGCAAAAAACCCCAAAACCCCAGAATTAATGTTCAATGTCAAATAGGGCAAGTGATTTGTTTTTCTTTTTTTTGCTTTCATGTACTTCAGCATTGCCCAAGACATCCTAAAAACTCATTTCTAATTCTCATGACTCAACTGTATTTTTTTTGCCTAAAAATAACACTTTTTTAATTTTTCCAAAGCAAATAGAGCCTTCACTTTATCCAAAACTGTTCCAGAAATCCTTAGACCCAGACTTGTTTAACCAGATACTGAAAATTCTACATGATTTCTACATTGAGTAAGTTTAACTCCTCCTTTGGTTTACATTGCTTATTGCTATTGTGGTTTTTTGCCCCACCCCCCCCCCTTTTTTTTCCTTCCCTAGCGCCACGCTTGGGCTTACAAAATTATTTCCAGCATGCAGTATTACATGAGCATGATGCAGTAATTGGAATGATTCAATTGTTCCTTCTTAAGAAATTAAACATATCTTGAAAAATCAGACAGAAAAGACGTAAAGAAATAAATAGCCTTTACTGTACGTTGTTGAATTCAGTTCTGCTAAATATCATCAGAAACTGAATATTAGACTGTATGAAATAGTTTTTGTTCTTATTACTGTGTATGTTCTGTTATCATTGCACAATATTAGCTTTCTGTATTAACTTTCTAAAGCTGAGAAATACAGAGGGTTTCATTTTTGTGCAATGCTTATTGTGATGCATTCTGACTTTTATTTTTAATTACCTGCTAGCATTTTACAGTAGCCTGTAATAAATGTGTATTGGAGCTAGAAGTTCTGATAAGACAGGACCTGACAATTATTTTTGAAATTTCTATCTATGCTACCACTTGAGTCTTAAAGTTCATTTTGCCTGTCAGAGGCAGTGTACCGCTTCTCTGAATTACTCTGTCTGAGAGCACACGCTCAGAATGTTTTTAAGGTGTTGTTTTATGGAGAAAAGCAAACGTAAATCAATGTTAGCCTTTCCCTCGGCTTCTTTAAAAGTAAATATCCATCACGTAGGTGAAACATGACATCTTAAGAGATACGGTCCTACATTTGGTGGTATGATATATAAAGGCTAGGAAGTTGAAATTGTTTGCAGTAAAGTAAAAGACATTTCTTCTGGAGGGAGACGGGACAAGTTATGAAAGAAGAATACTATTTGTTGTTAGTATTTGTAACAAAGAGAGTGCCTGTCTACTGTTGACCAGAAGAATGTAAAATGAACACAATCTAGGAATTTTCTGTATGGATAAAAATGATGGCAACTGTAATGTGGTGCTTTTTGCTGAGCTTCCTATGACCACAGGTGCTACTTCCCCTCACACACCCCGATATGTATAAAAATGGTGACGTTATAGCAAGGTGTAAGCGTTAAATCATGTAATAGCTATTCTGTACATGAACAGCAGTCAGTTTGCATCAGTCTAGGTTTTTATATTTCTTCACTCTTGTTCTGTATCAGAATGATACTTGCATAAAGATTTCTGAATGTTGACTTTTTGCTTCATGGGTGGAAGAATGAACAGGAAAGATGAGAAAGGCAGGAAATATGAGAGAGACAGAGAAGGGAATTCCAGTGGTCCTTTAATTTCTTGTTCCTGAAGTCTTTAATATTACTTGCAGCTACTGAATCTTTCTAATCAACAGTAGTTATTTTTATATTTCTAATAATCTTCTTCAGGAAAGAGGAGCCATTGCTCATCCTTGAAATCCTCCAGAGGCTATCTGAATTAAAAAGATTTGATATGGCAGTAATGTTTATGTCAGGCTCAGAGAAAAAAAGTAAGTAATTCGGTAGTGTCTTTCTAAACTTCATTTGTGATACTGTAGAATCTAGCAAGAAATACATAAAATATAGTGCTATTCTTGTTGTTTATTCCATGTAATAATCAGTTGAGATTAGTTGTCTAGCTTTTTGATTGTTTTAGAAGTTAATGTGAATGTCATGTAATTTTTCTTAATCTTTTGATTCCTTATTAATTGTTAAGACTTGAAAACTACAGCTAAATTCTGTTGTTTTTATCAGTAATACCACTGCATTTTAGTCTGATAAAGTAAGCTTCTCTAGCATTTCAGTTTGTAGCTCTTAATGTTACAACTTTATGAATTTGTATGAAACCTTATATCTGAGATGCAAGGTATCCAAATTACACAATTTCCACAATTTATGACCATTTCTTGGCAATCCTGACTTTACTGTTGGCAAAAAGAATGCAATCATCTCTAAACCACTCAGCTTGGTTGTCTGTCCTGTTCTTGAGGTATCACTTAAATTAGTTTGCAATTCAGGTTGACGTTGGCTTGGGTTCATGGTTTGTAAAAGTGGGTTTTGTCTCAAACATTTTCTTTATTTAGCGCACCAGACAAACTATGTAACAGTGAGACACTTAAAAGCAAAACATTTCTCTGGGACCAAATGATGTCAAATTTACTATCTACAGCCGAGTTTCACTAATAACCATTATACTTTCAAATTTTGATATGTGAATCTCCTTAAAATAAAATTACTTGCTTGACTTACTGAAGTGCAAGTAAATTCCTCTTATGAATTGCATTCACGCCTTTAACCTGATGCAGGCTTTATCTGCCATCTGGCATTAACTTTTATCTTCTGCATTTAATGGCATAGTGCCAAGATAGTAAACAAAATAAAAGCTGTCTGTTTATGTTGTCAGGATTATATACCTGTTTAAGGAAATGTTGTTAGGCAGCTCATGGGCATCAAAACAAAGTAAGGGCTTCCCTTTGCTACTTTTTTTTCATCCTCTCAGTAGTTCTGAAAATTTACTCTTATTTCGGCTATGTAATCTGACCCTTACTCTCACTGAGGAAAGAAATGAACTAATTTACCTTAAGAGTGTGAATAACAAAAATAACAGTTTATGTTGGGATTTTCTTTTACAGTTACACAGGTATTGTTCAATCATGTGAACCACATGGGATTGAAAGATACTTCTGTTGAAGAATTGAAGAAGAAATATGGCATTTTCTCTTAGTGAGATGACTGACATGTAAATTTCTGTTTCTGCACTTCTTTCTTGTGGAAATCAGCTGAAGAAGCCTATAAAGACTGGAATTTTGTTGCTTTTGTATAAGTAATTAAACTCTTACACTTGGTTTAGCCAAATGGCAAGTGCTTGAAGAGATAATTATCTAGTTCTGCAGGTACATTTGCTTTCCAGCACCTGAAACAATGCAGATCTACATTGTCTTCAGTGGACTCCGTTTGCCTAAAAAACAATTGGGCAGATTGGCATTCAAGATTGGGACTGTAGATAGAGATTTATAATAAAATATTTATAAACATGTCTTTGATAAGAATCAAATGGTGTATATTACAAATGTGCATGTTTTTTATTTTAGAAAATAAACTGAATGTTGAATTGAAGATACTAAATTTTTAAGGAATTTGTTTTTTTTTAATTAAGATGCCTAAATCATTCTTCTCTAAGGATACACCACATCAAAACATGTGATGTGCGAAGTGAACCTGAGCTATGACGGCCAAAAAAATCCAGAATTCTTTTACTTGAGTTTACCCAAAAGCTGAGTTTTAGCATTGACAGCTGAGATATTCCTGTGAACCTCAACTGTAATTGCAGAATAGAAGGAAGCCAAATACTGTAGAATTAAACTAAAAGTATATGGAAAACCACTTTTTGTCTTCTTCAGAGAGTACTTTTAAAATATTCTGATGAAACTTGTCTTTTGGGTCGGTTGTTCCTAACCAGGTAAAGCCCTTAAGAAGCCTCAGGAAGCTAAGCAGAATACCTTTCCAGTATGAAGACAACAAAAGCATGAAATCACCTGAAATTCTTAGATGAGATGAGAAATAATGTTAGGCATAATAAACTATTCATATTGTTCACATGACCAGAAGAAGGAAATAACAGCACTTGTCAACTATACTGTAAGATTTAACTGTAGTATCCAAGTAGTGGCATCTAAAAATTTGCCTGTGTCTCTAGGCTTGACCGCTATCTCTTTCATCCTGCTGATACTGATATTCTGTCAGCTTGCTTTCATCCTGATTCAGACCTTGTGCTTTACTGATGCTTGTCTGACTATGGAAGCCTTCTGACATTAATGCTTTTGTTTTGGTAGTTGTGCTCTTTTTCAGAGGAACAATTAAACAGCTATAGCATTCAAAAAGACTTCAAACTTCCATGATGGATTAATAGGAAAAGGTATGAATGTTATCTTCTATGTAGTCAGTATTAGAAAACTAATTTTAAAACATTTGCAGCTGTGCAATGTCCTAGTTCAGATATAATCCGGTTTAAAAAAAAAAAAGTAACTGAGCTACATCCTTGGCCTGGGTAGCAAATGACGTGAATGGAGCACTAGATCCCTAAGGTAGCTTCCAGTTAGCCCTGGAACTGAGTACTAGGAGAATAACCAGTGTTACTGGGGAAATAGAAGAGCCTTTATATAACACAGCTTGCAGCTTACCTACAGTATGAACTGTTACTACTAGGTCTGTCCCAAGCTACTTGATAACTGGCTATTTCTTCCCCTTGTTGTAAAGCACTTCTGATAACATATCAGGGATACTGCTGTAACTAATAGAAGTTGGGGGAGTGGTTACTGAAGTAATTTTATATGCCTTTGTAGATACAGCATACCTTCTTATGGACTGTTACGAGTTGTTCAGTGTAGAGCAGAGGTGTAGGCCTGACTTGTTTATATTAATAGAACATTTGGTACATTCTCAGAAGCTTCTTCTTGAAAGCTGTTGGATGAAAACAGGTGACTGTAATATGGATCCTTGACAGTGAAAGCAAGATGATAGTAGAAAGATTTGAAAACTGTAGGTCAGGAGTCACCTACAACTCCACTTCATCCAGTCTGCTATGCTTTTAATGAGAATAAGCTGCTATGTTTGGTTTCTGGTCCCACTCCTGCTTTTATGAAGATTTCTGTCCAGGATTTGTACATGGTAAGAAGGCTGATTGAAAGGAAGCTGTTCAAGCATGTAGAATTTTGTGGGGTGGATGGGTGGACCGGATTCATGTTGCTACTGAACTTAGGCCGCCAAGATTTATCTTGCAAGTGGCACACTAGTGTAGCTTTTTGCTTGTATTTCTAAATGCAACGTCTGATGGTGACTTGCGAAGTCCCTGAGGTTACTTTTCAGTGCATAGAAAACAATGCAAGATGGAGAGCAGAATGCAGGCATTTGGAGAACTGCTGGCTTCACTTGCTCCGGGAGATGGCAGTGTTTTTCCCTTCTAAATTGTTAAAGATTGCCAAATCTCTGAATTGAAGAGTTTAATGAAACATGGAGAAGATTCATAGATCTGAAGTAAGTCAAGAATTCTTTTTTGGGGATAGAAGGGTTTGTTTTTTTTTTTTTTTTTTTTAATCCAACACCCTCTCAATGGTTATATCCCTATTGTGTCAGGGCAACAAAGTCTGAGGTAAATAGCGTGAGGCAATTAAACAGTGTGGAATACTTTATAGCCCTTTGCTATGTTATAGCATTAAAGGTGTCAAAAATCTGAGGTCATGTTTGCTGCAGTGACTGATTCAGACTTGAGTTTTGAATGATTCCTTTACTTAACAGTATTAGACGTTATATTTTTCTAGACAACTTTTTAACTTGTCAAGATCACTTTTTAATTTGAATATTGTCCTCCTGTAGATCTGGGAGAGCCTCAGACTCCATACTGTCTATTGATTTCATCATCTGGATTGTTAGAATATCGATGGAACTGATCCTAGGACATACTTCTGCAGAACATCCTTACAGCTTTCTGTTTTGACAGTAGACTGTGATTTTATTTTTTTTCCTTTCTGATAACTCTAGCTAGCTCTGCATTCATACAGTAATAGTTTCATCTGAGCTGTGTTTGTCTTACTTATAAGAATGTCCTGTGATAGTCAAATGTCAAGATAAAGATACTTCATCTACTGCTTTTTCATTACACTGCTGTGGAAGAAAGGATTTTAACATAACTTGTTCTTGGCTGACTTGTGTGAGTTACTGTGGAATGCATAAAAGAGTATAGTTTGAGTACTTGTTCCAAAATATTTTTCAGAATTAAAAATTAATGATCTTGACTCTGGTCAAGAAGTTTTTGCTGCTTCTCTTCTTCCCTGTCTTTCTGTTTAAAAATAGGCATTTCAGCTTGCCAGTTCTCAAATATAACTACTACTACTACTGTTTTTGAGGCTACTTTTTTAACATAGCATATTAATATAAGATTCACATACCATTTTTTAACATATCTTATAGAGAACTCTTTGGGGCCAAGAGAACCTGTGAACATTGAACTTCAGGAAACTGATGTTCTAACCCATTCTTTTCTTTTATTAGGCAGAGATCTTTCCTTGTCAATGATGTGAATACAATTGCTTGTAGTTGCCATCGCTAGGGAATACTGAAGTGAAAACAGCCATCGAACAGTTCATTTCTAATGTCATGAGCTGTCAGTTGTTTTTCTTCCATCTTGCATAACTAACACTTCCCTTGGCTTTTTTCTTCTAATGCAGGTGCGCTTACAGAGCAATCTCTTCTTACTCTTGTCAGCTGCTGCTTATTTTGTTTTCCTCTTTTGGTTCTGATATCGTCCCTGTGTTCTGTTGTTGTTCCTACTTAGTAATTCTTAAATAATCTGTTCTCATTTCCATTACTTATATGCTTTTCTGAGATCATTGAAGAGCTCTTTGTTGGTCAGGTTGGTTCTTTTTTACACTTGCTATCCCTTTCTTTCCATTGGCACAATTTGAGCTTGTTGTCTTGATACCATTTATTTGGGAACAGCCAGGTCTCCTGTACCCTTTTCCGCCCTTAGATTTTTCCTCCCATGAAACCTTACTGAGCAGTGTTAGAGGAAGAATCAGAGAGAAGACGAAGTGCATGAAGCTTTCAAAGTTGCATTTAGGTGCTCTGATGCCTAGGCAGCTTGAGATTGCTCTACCGTCAGTATTAGAAACTAAGAATTTGGGGCATTAAATATACATCCTCTTTTCTCTCCTCTACCTATGTCCCATGTAATGGCACCTGTAAGCCAAGGAGGCTATACCAGTCTTCTGCCCCTAGGTTTTTTGGGTTTTTTTCTTTCAGTAAATTAATACTTTTCTAGGAATAGCAAGAAGGGCCTTAATAAAAGCATAGGGCTGCGCGTTTGTTGACTCTCACTTCTCCCCAGGTAAGATTCACCCCTGTAGCTTTTCTTTTGTAGCAGCTGTCAATCGCACTATATTTTTCTTTCTCGGATCTTACAGAGCCAATGGTGTTCTGAACTGCATTGTATCACTACTGCCTTTGCATGATGCTTTAGTAATTTCCTTAAGGTGTATTTCTAAGGGTTGTGTTATTAGAACACAAAATTACCCTGCAAAATCCTTTGTTGTTGATTATCCTTGAGAGAGCAGGAAACTAGCCTGACCTCTCAGGAATACATCCTAAGTTTGAATCTAGTCTTCATTTAATATTAGCAGGTGCAAGTCTGCCAAAGGACCTAGAATTGCATTAGTGATTAATCTGACCTTATCTGCTTTGCTGGTTAGGCTTAGGGACAATAAAACTTTTGGAATAAAACATGAAATTGTATTTTTCACTGTTGTCACATCTCCTAAGTATGCAGTTCAGCCTGATTGCAGGAGTGAAGTTGTGTGGGTTTTATGCATCTGTCTGTTCCTTTTTTGTTGTACTATTTCACATGAACCGTTTGTATCAGATCTTTCTCATTACATCTGTCACCATGTGCTGATTCCCTCTTTCTGACTTTCAGTCTTCCTTTTCACTGTGCCCTTTCTGTTTTCCATCAGGGTCAAAACAGTGTATTCTCCACTGCCTTCACTCTCCTGTCATTAGTTGCAAGCAGCTCAGCCTCTAAAAGTGTCATTTGAAGGCTCCTTTTAGTTTTCTAAAAATTTCTGCTCAAGGCTCTTTGTTTCTGAAAGCTCCTTCCAACAGTGCTGCTTCTTTGGGCTCCATTTTGTAGGAATATTCCACTCTAATGTCTGGCTTTATAAACTGAAGGAAGTACAGGATAGAAAGCAAGGGAATTCTGGAATTTCCCCCCCCCCCCCCCTTTTTTCCCCTTTTTTTTTCTCCTTACTTCCTATTCAACTGGTTGCTGAGTTCAGTTGTGGTTGGATAGGCTGGAATCTTTTGCTTTCTTAATAGCAGCAGAAAGTAGTGTTTGCTTTCCAGACTTCATCTTTGAACTTCAGACCTTCCAGTCTCTCTTCCGGCAGTTGTTGCATTAATGAAGTTTAAGGTGGCAGGGTAAAAGATAAATTTGATTCCTTGTTCCTTCATACCAAGTGAGTCTACCTGGGTTTTAAAGCAAGACGTGTACTATTAGGCACAAATACTGATTATGTTAACCAACAACTGAGTATACAAAAGTCTTCCTTGTGCTGATGCCTGATGAGATAGGACAGATTAATGTTCTGTATAAACTATTAATTTGAAGTCCCGTTTTGTGGCTGCATACTTGGACAGGTCTGCCACAATGAGCTGAGCAGCAGATCAGACTCTAAGTGAGGAAACCCACAAAAAAACCCAAATAAACAAAAACCAAACAAACCCCAGATTTTTTGCTTTTATATGTCTTACAGGAATGACTGCTTGTGCTTCAGGTTGCAAGGGCATGTACTCAGAGGCAGCTTCCTCCCTAAAGAATCAGCAGTCTGTATGAATATTACCAAAAAGCAGGGAAGGATTAAATGGCTGATTTGTCTGGCTGTGATTGTGATGGGAGAATAGTATCTGACTCCTTAAGTTGAAATCTGGTGTCTTTCTGGCTACACCAGGCTGAGTACTCAGTTTGACAAGTGGTGCTTGAACTTGGTTTATAATGAATTGCTAACGCTTTTGGAAAAATCAGGAATGCTTTGCTGACTTCAGAAAAGTGTACCCCAGAGTCTTCATTGGGAAGTGGAAATCTGCCAACTTTTTCTAAAATAGCCTGAAGTTCAGATTGTTGAAATAAGTAATGAGCTACTGCTGTATACCAAAGCCTGTGTGTAACACCGTGTAGCACGTGAGCCTTGAGGACTCCAGTTCTGTCCTTGATGTTAAGATTTCTTTGCATTTTATGACTGGATTCTGGTGGTTGTGAAAATTAGCAAGGCTATTACAGGATTACATCTTATTAAATACAGTATTTAAGTGAAAATGTGTGTTTTCAACAGATGGGTAAAAACATTTGAGGGAATATTTTCCGTACAATCTGTAACAAAGAAAGGACATGAAATAAATACTTTAGAATTTGCCAGATCTCTGAGATTTTCTTCAGCTTCATGTTTCATTCTTCTGTGGACAAGCTTGTCTGATTGATTGGGAAAGCTGGCATCTCTCGCCCAAAAATCTGCAAGCATTAATTGAGCTTAAGGAGAACATAATCTTTGTTTAAATTTTTATCATCCCTAGACGTCAAAATTAAAGCAAGAGAGAGAATTAGATTCACTCCTTGCACTGGTTTGCAACTGTCAAGCTTTGGCTTGATCTGACCCTGAGAGAGCCCTTGTCCTGCATCCCACCCCAAGTTACACTTGAAATACTGCTGCGAGTGACTCGATGCTGCCTGAAAAATGGGTACAGACCACAGCAAGTGGGGTCTTAGGTGGCTGGAGCCTTTTTGAGAAGCTGAGGAGCGACCTCTACATCATTTCTGTCTTAAGTTTCAAAGATGGTATCTGGATAAAACAAATGCTTTGCAGCTAACTGCCTGCCTGCTTTGTTCAGACTGTCACTGTGTTGCGCGCTTTGAAACACAGAGCCCTGGGAGTCCCTGGGGCTCCGCTTTCTGGTTGTCTTCCTGCCTTTCGCAGAGCCCCAGGTGAGGCAGACGCCCTGTGGGTCCCTTACAGGGACTTGTACCAGCGGCTTGTGGTCACTGGCTTATGGTGGCACAGAGTAAGTCCTTCCTTCAGGGGTTTGCAGTCTGAATAGACAACGTGTAGCGTAGGCTCCCCACTGTTAGAGATGTGGGACTGAATGCCTGGAGAGGCTGAGGAGAGACTTCCCTTTTTGCAGTAAAACCCTTTCTATGGGTGGTCTGAACTGACTCGATGATTTTCCCTGAAGTGGAATGGGAAGGACTCAGCTGCCCAGCTGAGAGGGGCGAGAGATGGTATGTGTCTCTGAGCTGTGATGGAGGCAGGGCCATCAGCTGATGCATAGCGTCATCTGGGATGCAGAAGAGGATGTGTTTTACCTGTGTGAGTGCCAGCTCGTTCCCAGTGTAATGCAGGAACTCGGTGACTGGGGGGTGAAGGAGACATGAATTTCCATTTCTCAGGACTCAAAATCAGCATATTGTTTAAGACTTTCAATATTTCAATTTCAATATTCAGTGTTTTCAACATTTCTCTCTACTTCAGTAAAATCTAAACATTAATGAATATTTTTAACATGATATTTGGAGAAGCTAGGAACTGAACAAACCCCACTAGCCCTTTTTGAGCCCTAGGTCTGTTTTAGTAACTTCAGCTAGCTTTCCTCTCTGAGTTACATTTTGTCCTTGTCTTTGTCCTTTCATGCTTTTGCCTGTCACATACCAGGTTTATGTGAAGCCAGCTGTACTAAGGACAGATTCCTGTGGTCAGTGTTCCCATTATCAGATTTTGTCAGAACAGCTCTGCTGGTTCAGAAGCAAAGAAGAAATTTGGCTTGATCAGGATACGCACGTGCTGCACATAAAACAGCTGGAGAGTCTTTGGCTGTATTCCTGCCTGGTTTGTGCTAATGGAAACAGGAAGCCACTGTACCACACTGCCAGAGCTCCAGTCTCAAGTCATTTCATCAGGCTTCTTTCTCCAGCTAGGTAATGCCAATGCAAAATAACATAGGGATCAGCTGTGTTCACAGGCTGACTAGGGGTCTTGTTTGTTCCTGTTCAGCTACCTGGGGTAACAATATAGAGCTCTTCATCTTAAGACTCTCAAACCTTAGAGCTTGATAAAGGAAGTTTGTTTATCATTCCTAGCTGCCTAATGCATAAAACAGAGCTTGTTCTAATCTTCATTCCCTTCTTCCCCTGCTGATTCCCTCTAGGCTGATACTTGCCATCCTTCAGCCTGCCTGTGTTCTCTGTCATTGCTAGTTCCTGGCTGAATATAGCCCATGCATTTGTCAGAGCGAGAGGGACATTTTGAATGTGTCAAATTAAATCAGAACAATAGACCAGCATTTTCAGGCGCCTCAATGTATTCGACCTCCCTGTGTACAGGATTCCCCCAGGTACAGTACTGCACACTGACAAATTTCAAAACTTAACAAGATGGCTATTTCCAAACTGCTGAGCATCTGTTGGGACGTTGCCAAAGACACAAGTGACAATTAGATGCCCATATGCCTCTGAATCTCAGGAAAAAGCAGCTGCATTATGCAGCTTATGGGAACTGTGCTAGGTCTAGCTTTGTTACAGACTGCAAGGACACTTGGACTAGTCAGTGCTCGGGAAAAGAAGGGAAACCAGGCAATGAAGTGAGTGACAAGACCAATCCCCTCCATCATTATCTTCCATGATTATAATGAGTTGCCCCATGTTGAGAATTGCCCCACTTTTGTGCATAGCCCCATGCCTCAGGCAAGTTCCTTCCTAGAAATTAGTTGTCATCCTGTAAGTTCAAGATTTGGAATTTTCTTTTTTTTTAACTTTATTGGTAAGATATGGCTGTGCTGTTTTACCCTTTGGCTTAGGCTTTTGCTCCTCTAACAGTTAGGTTCATGAAGGAGCAAAGCAGCTTTGATTAGTTTGAAAGTCATGTGGGAAATTGAAAAGACACCATCACAGAAGGTCTCTCTTTCAACAGAAATTGGCTGTCAGCCTGCTAACTATAAAACCTTTCTCAAAGAGCTAATTTGCAAGTGTTGATAGTTTGGGTTTGTTTTTTTTTTATTTATTATTGAAAGCATTCTGGGTTTGCTATGCCAGTGTCTCAGGCCAAAAATTATTAGAGGAGCTTCCATATGTCATCCAGGATTTGAGACATTTAGAGAGACCTTGATTTCCCTCAGGAAATATTTTTCAGATAATTCTGCCTGAAGATAAACTGGTATGTGACTTCTTCGTGGGTTTTTTCTGGATTCTTATAAATACTCTATTCCCTAGAGAAAAGAGAATATTTCCAATAAATACTCTCTTTCCCATAATGGCTCTCTTCTTTTTCAGCCTGTCCCTTCTTCCACCTCCTGTATGCTGCCTTTCAGTGCTGGAGCTCTGCCATGAGTCTCCTGTTTAGCCAAGCCAGCTCCTGTTACACCCACCTGTCTTCCTTAATATCAAGGTGGGCCCTGCCTGTGCTTGGAGGGTGCTGTCCATAAAGGCTTGCCAGCTCTCCTGAGATCCTTTCAGAGCTGCCCCATGGGATCCCACCTACCAATTCCCTGAACAAGCAGCAGTCTGCTCATCTGGAGTTCAGGGTCTGTGCTGTGCTACGCTCCTTTCTCACTCCTCACAGGATCTTGGACCCCACTATTGCATGGTCACTACAGCCATGGCTGCCACCGACTATCGCATCCCCACCTGGCTCTTCCTTGTCGGTGAATAGCAGATGCTGGAGAGCATCACCCTGCTTGGCCCAACCAGTACCTCTATCAAGAAGTTCTTCCTGATACCTCCAGAAATCTTCAACACTTGTGTCCTGCTGTGTTGCCCTTCCAGCAGATGAAAGGAGGTTAAAGTGCCCCAAAGAACAAGGGTCTGTGATACAGAGGCTTAAGCTGTTTAAAGAAGTCTTTGTGTTTGCCCTCACCCTGGTCAGGTGAGGTAGCATCCTCCCACTGTGATGCCACCCTCACCAGTCTCTCCTCTGATCGTGACCCATGAGCCCACACCCAGCCCATCACCTGTCCCATGGAAATGCTCTGCACCTCCGAGCTGCTTCTTTGCACAGAGGGCATCTCCCCTCCTCTTCTTCACTGCCTGTCTTACCTGCAGAGCGGGTACCCACCCGTGCAGGCGGTCCCAGCAGCTCTCAAGCCCTGCAGCGATGCCACAGCCCTGTGACCCCACTGAAGTGCTCATCCCTCCAGATTGTTTCCCAGGCTGTGCACACGTGTGCACTTGCATGCTATATGGGGGATGCCTCCTTTCACCCTCTTCCTGATGTCTCTTGTTCTCATCGCCCTACACGCTTATCTTTCTTAAGCATGTCAAATTTGACACCAGGCTTGGTTTTAAAAAAATATAAAATTGGATTCCTTTTACAGACCTTAAGTGTTTGTTCAGCTGCAAGCCCCAATTCAAGTTTTTCTTCAGGTTAAGTTCCTCACCTAGGTCTATAGCTGCTGGCACTCAGAAAGATAAACATGATCAAAACTTTCCCAAAGTGAGGACTGGGGGGGGGGGGGGCACGCGTCAAGCTGACGCGAAGCCTCTGTCATGTCACCGTACCAGTACCCCTCACTCACGTGCTGTCACTGCTGCCTAAGAAACAAATCATCAGCGTGTGAAACTGCAATGCAATGGTGGAGCTGGAGTCTCCTCATACACAGGAGGGGGAGCATCTGAGGCTTTCAGAGATAATTAGGAAGACTGTTGCCCAAGTGTAAAGATGAGATTCTCTTCATTGGCAGGAGAAGGTAGAAATGTTTTCTCCTGATGGGGATGGCAGCTCTAGGTCTGTGGGAGAGTCGGGGCAGAGGGAGGTGTGCTGAACCTCTCAGTGGGGCAGGAGATTCTCGCAGGAGCCAGATGAAAACTGAGAATTGGGAGGGAAAAACCTCAGAGCAACTTTTGGGCTCATGTTATAGCTAAGAGTGCTACTCATTGAAGATTGTATTCAATGAAATTTGCATGAAATATCCGTTTCCCTTCCTAATTATAGAGCTGGCATAATGATTCAAGAATATCCACAGACTATTTATGGAGTGAATTTTGTGAAGGGAAAGCTATGGACTATATTTGATTTGTTTAATTTATTTGACAAGCTTTGAGTGTGACCCAGCTTGGAGCAAAAAAATGCTGGCAGGGAAAGAGAGCACAAGGCCTTTATCTTCACTGAATTATTTCTGCTAGCAAAGAAAAACCTTTGGCTCTTCAATTATTTCAGTCCCAGCCTGATGTTTGTTTCCTATCACCCAGTCCTGGATCATCTGACTTGTCATACAGGATCATGATTGCTTTTTCCTCTTTTGCCTAATGCTAAAAATGAGAATCTCGATTCCCGTCATGACAGCCTGACAGCCTACCGACAAGGTGGTTTTTTGACAGGAAATTTTGGAACTGCACAGAATTGCCATAAAATCCAATATCGGGGGAAAATGATCACCCCTGACAGCTAGGACACAAACTGGCAATAGGTCTTCCAGGCTACTGTGTCCTGGGAGATTGCGGTTGCTGTTAAAGAGTAGCACAAGACGGTTAGGCATGCAGGGAGAGTGTGAACGCCAGCATAAACAGATAGATAGAAAGAGACAGTAGTGGCCAACGCTTGGCTCATGGGCAGCTTTTCTTCCCTGAAATGACTCGCTGGCACTACTCAGAGTCAAAGGAAATAAAAAAGTTACAAGAGAGCCACAGCTTTCTGCTCTGACAGGAAGAGCAAAGTTTGCCACAACTCCCTGCTGTTTCTGCCCTGATTTATCCCAGAATCGTTGAGATGCTACGATAGCTGATGTAGAAATTTCTTCTGATGACTGATTCATTCTCTTAGACAATGTAAAGTGTGTATATCAGTTAATGGATAAATAGGATGCATTGGCTGTACTGAGCCTACTGATCATACTTGTATACAATCATGGAAACAACGCTCCTTAAAAGAGTACGAGTAGACTTGCAAAGTCAAGCACTCAAAAGGCTCAAAATGTCAGTTATGCCCAAAGTGATACTTAGCCTTTTTTTCAGCCCATTTGTGTATTTTTCATACTGTGGTATAATCTTTAATTACATGCTACACCCAATTTCTTACCTTCTAGCAGCAAGGCTTGAAATGTATTTATCCTCCTGTAGTCAGTGGATTGTTTGAAAGACTATAGCTTTTTTTCCAGGAAGATTTTTGGTGTCTGTATTTAGCCATCGAGAGGGCAACCTGTCACTTCTGCAGCACAGTTCACGCTTTTAAGCTTTTCATAATACAGTTGTGCAAAAAAATCTAACAATGAGTTGCAGCCACAGGGAGGAAAGTAAAGTGAGACTAGTGGCCCTTGTTCAGCTGGTTGTTAAAAATTTCATGATAGCATCGATGACACCCCCCCACACAGTTACTCTGTTCTCCCTATTGAAGTACTCTTCTGTTTCCTGGCTGTTTGGCACCAGAGAGGCACCTGTCTGACAGACAGACAGACATACCTGGGTGCGTGTGTGCGCTGGTTCAGCTGGACTACACGCCACATAGTATTTGCTTTATGTTAGACAGACTGGGAATGAAAAATCACTGTAAAACCTACAGCATCAATATATTTTTTTATGAATTTTTTGAGTGCTTTGCTCTTATAGACCTACATTGTTTTTCTTCCAGTTCATTTTTGTTGTTCTTACTCCTCTAATTTTCCTTCCTACTTTTCTTTTATTCATAAGTGCTAATTAACTGTGCCTACGAGCTGTAACACTTTCCTAATGAACAAGCCATGGGCTTTGTGAAAGTACCTCAAAAGATGTGGAAAGAACCACTTCCAGCTGAGCCAAACCCAGCACATCTCCTCATGTCGGGCAGACGGGGAGAGAGGGGCTCCATTTAACCGCCTTTTGAAGAATTGCCGATGCTGTGCAATTAAAAGAAAGCCCGCAAGCAGCAAGAGCATCGGTGCTCAGCCGTGGCAGCAGCGAGGGGGTGAGTCCCTCGCTGCGAGCTACGCAAGTGAGAGCGTGCCAGGAGGAGAGGCGCTTCCCGGGAGCCTGCTGAAGCTGCGCCGACTCCAACTCGCGACATCATCTTCCGACCTTGTCTGAAAATACACTCTATTCAAGAAAAAAGAAAAACGTCTGAGGACAGAATGAAAGGAAAATGTTGCAGGGAAGAGCCAGCTCAGCAGGAAGATGTGGAGTTAGCGTAATTGGAGGTGCATGGGAGTGCCTTCAGATGAAGGAGACTTTAAATAGAGAGGAAGGATTAGCCCTTTCTAGGAAAAGGCAAAATGGGAGAAATGGGTTGATTTACTGCCTCCGCAATAACAGCAGATGAGATGGGTCTGTATTTCCGTCACTTCTTTTGCAGGCTGAGTCAAAAACAAGCTAGCTCTTCAGAGCTTTTACATTCTGCAACATAATAGCTAAAAATCGCACTGGGAAGAAATCATCTAATTCACACTGTTTCTTTATTTTTTATGCATTTTTGATGAAAGGCCCCATGTTGGACTGTCTTTACAGTGTTAGCATAAATACAAGTAATGGAAAAGAGAGAATAGAAATGGACTTCCATCTGGAGAAATGAAATCTTTTAATACAATAACAAATGAAATTGTTGTTATGAATCATTGTGTAACAGAGAAAAAAAGAAAGGATGTTTGATTTGCAGAAATTCCTGCTTATCATTCATGGCAAATGAAGCAAATGCAGTTTTATTGCATGAAGGAACAATCTTCAACTGGCTTGAACTATTATGCACTCCATTTAGCCCAGAGGCTAAATGAGACATGCAGCAAGAATGAACGTTATGTAAAATAGGCATAGGTTGAGGGAAAGCTGCAAGAATGAAGCTGCATGGGGCTGAAAAATGCCTTTCCTAAATTTCTCCGTTTCTTCCACTTTGCCTAGAGAACAGGACCTGGAAGAAACCCAGAAACAGCATCTCTCAGGCTGAGCTCGCTCTTCTGTATGAAGAGCAGCAGCTGTGTCATGCAGCAGCAAGGAAGGAAGGGGAGAGATGGTGGGTGTAAAGAAGCACCTAGACCCCCTCTTTGGCTGTCAGACCAGTGTCTGAATTTTTGTACCCCTGCTTGTTGAAATCGCAGCAATTCTTCCTGAGGAAAGGCGAGTTTGCTAAACGTAAAGAATGAATGAAAAACACTGCTTTCAGGCATAGAGCTGTATGTCACACATTCCCCTCACCAGCTGAGAGTATTCAATAGCATATGCCACACACATATTTCCCTTCTGTGGTTTCAGAATCACTTTTCCTCAGTTAAATCCACCTTGTGAAAAAATGACAAATATGAATCTTTCATGATTCTTCGGTGCTTCTTTAGACTTTACACTACAGTGTTGTTCATGACACGAAGCAAAACAAGGTTAGAGTTACACCGATTTTTCCTCATAATGCTCTTTTATCTGTGAACATAAATGGAAGAAAAGCAAAGCAATAAATAGCTTTACAGAATAGCTTCCACAAAAGGGGTCTTTATGCCAAAGAAAAAAAGAAAGATGAGGTTAAGAGTGTGTCGTCACACCACAAAGTACGCTGTGACTTTCTGTTTGATTGGTAGGCTGTGCTGCAAAAGCCAGCATTAAACCTAATTTAGAAAAGAAACACACAGGGAGGAATATCTAGTCAGAATAACCTGACTGCCAGCCTCATGATTACATTTGTAGTCTATAATTTTTTTCTAAATCATCTTTAAGAACAAGATATATACAAAAAGTGTTATTAAAAAAAGGGGGGGGGGGGAAGAATGCGCCCACAGAAAAACTGACATAACAGAAACAGCAACAAAAATAATAAAAGTAAATCAGGCTGAGCACAGTGCAGTGTGCCCAAAAGCCCAGGCTTTGAAAGTAAGTTAGGATAAAAACAAAGTCTGGCTTTTTCCTTCTCAAACTGTTCTACACTCAGCTTTCTTGACTTGTACAACTTGCACTTGTGAGCACAACTGGTGCTATTTTACGTTCTTATTTAAGAGGGCTTTTTATCCTAAAGCATTAAAATTCCAGTATTTCTACTGGAGTCTCTCAAGTAATTCAATAATTCTGTGGTTTTATTATTGAAATGACTGCAATCTACATTCAGTAAGGCAGCAGCACGTTGGTGATTTGAAGGGTGTGATATATGGGTATTCTCACTGGTAGAGGAAACATAAACAGTCATCAGTCATATTGGCTCCTCCACATAAAACAATGATGAGGGGAGAGGTTTTTTGGAGGTCTAACAACCCAAAGAGGATTTGGGACCCAAATTACTGTATCAGATCCTCTTCTCTTCCCCCCTACAAGGGTAAAATTTCTTCAGCGTATCAACTTCTGCTACTGAATTTTCACAATCATCTTAAGTTCCTCACAGCGGGTACATGCAGACCACCAAAACCTGGGCAGGATAGAGTTGCACAACACTTACCTGATGCTGAAACTAGTTTGGGATATTTCTTTATCTCCCCTACCAACAGAGCCTGATCCTTTAGTTTAACCATACCTCAAGGGAAAACTTGATGCCCCTATGCACTCCCTAAGATCACAGTGGATGAGCATCGAAATGGGAAATCCTGGTTCAAGTTCCTTTCCCCATCCTTATAGCACAAGCCAGCGCCCTAGAACATCCTGGGACAGCGGGTCCTAAATCCCTCTGAAAATTCCACTTTGCATGACATAATTAGAGGTCATGTTTTACAATAAAATTCCCGGTTCATATTAAAATAGGAATTGAAATGTCCCAAATCTCCTCTTTACCATTTTGTAAAAGGAATTTCTCTTACATTTTTGCATGCAAGGGGCAGCACTTTCAATAGGCAATACTGTTGGAGCCACCTTTCTCCTCCTGCCACCTGAAGATTACTGTACAGTCTGGTGGGATACAGCAGAAAGTGTAAACTTGGGCAAATGGAAAACGTGAATTCAGCTTTATACCATCCCAGGTATGTTTGCCCTGGCTATTGGCTTATTTACTATGTCAACCAGAAGATGTCCTACCCTGACATCTTTTTAGAATGAGAAAGAACCCCTATAAAGGTGTTTTAAAGGCACTGAGCATTAGCAGGAGACTAATGATTGCAAATCCCAGGCAGAGACAGGAATCTCAGCCAAGTGAAGTGTTAGGTGGTGCTGTCTTCAAGGAACTGGAGCTTAAGATGTGCCTCTTTCTACATTTTTTGATAATTGTTTGAGAAGTTTCTCTTCTCTTGCTGCCCAGACAGGACACAGACTAGTATATACTGATCTAATAGACAACACAGAAAATACTGTCTGCATGGGGAAATTGTGCATTACAATCAAGATTTACAAGAAGATGGGACTACCAGTCACCTCAAGCACTGGTATGCAGGGCATGGATCATTGTCTATTTTGAAAAGATGTGGAAGAACATGGTAGAATACAAAGATACAAAACTTCATCTCTCTCCAGCTGCTGAGAACAAGTTTCATAACTAGTTCAGAACTGCATAAATACTGGACTGATTGCTACAGCAGCAGTCTCCAGCATGTGGGCCACATACCACGTGTAAAGTCCTGTGCTAAAACTGAGGCAGCTGATGGAAAACAAAACATGATGTTACCTGTAAACATCCCCTTGCCCAATATTAGCTGTACCTGCAGCAGTCGATCTTGGTGTGCGTGCTGGCTTTCTGGCTTGGGTGTGCATCACACTCTCTTTCCCTCCCATCTCACTCCTTCTTCCTTCTGTGGAAATAAAACCCAGATTCAGGTGAAAACTAACATACAGCAGCTTCCAGGAGGAACTGCAATCTGGATGGTCAAATCCCAAACTACCAGGTTGTGGTGGTCCTCTGCTGGAGAGCCTGTCAAAATAAATAATTTTCTCAGGGAAATCACTGAGGTCTCCACTTGTGCTGTAGCACAAAGTCCACATTCCCAGGGTAGATTCCCACATCTATCTCTGATAACAGAGATGGAAGAGGGTTGATGGAAAACCAACAATGTGCTGGGGACAAGAGTATGTGTTGCCCAGTGTGTTTTTAGTCACAGTAGGAATCCATGCACAGACATAAATTATCAGAGAGAGAAAATGCCTCAGCATCAAAGCCATGTTCAGTGCGTGGGAGAGCCTCAATGCCAGCTCAAATATAGCACAGCGAGCAGATGTCTTTACTACAGTAGGCATACTTAGACCTCCTTGGATTCACAGCAACAACATAGAATTACAGTCTCTTTCATTCAAAAATTATAGCAAAAATCTATGTTGCCACTAACCTTTTATATAAGCATGGGAGGCTACAACAATCACCCACAGTGAGACATCTGCAGTAAAGATAGAAAGGAACAGGAGAAATTAAAGGAGGAAGGAAGCAATTTCCGTTCTTCCTCTTGAAGCCAGGCTTCCTTACGTGGAAGGATGCAAAATTCTTTGTAGCCGGACTCAGGAGGTGTAGACTGGATGGGGAGGCTACAAGATGGGTGAATAACTGAATGAGCCTTCAGGTTTCAAAAGTAATGATAAATCACTTGAAGTCTCCTGAGTGGCTGATAATGACTGGTGTTCCTCAGTGGCTGATACTGGGGCCAATACTATTCAGTGTCTTCACTTGGACAATGCAGTGGAATACACAATCAACAAGATAGTGAATGGCACAAAATGGGCATGGCAGCTGACACACTGAAGGGCAAAGCTGCTGTTTGAAGAGACCTCAACAAGCTGGAAGAATGGACTGGCAGGAACCTCATGAAGTTCAGCAATGACAAATGTAAAGACCCTGGAATGGAATAAGCCCATGCAACAGCACAGACTCTGCATTGGCTGGCTAGAAAATACCTCGCAGAAAAGGACCTGTGAATTGCTGTCCTGATGGACAACAAGTTGAACCTTGAGTGGTAAAGAGGGCCAGCCTCATAAGGTATTATCAAGAATGCAGCCAGCAGGTTGAGGGGATGACTCTTCATCTCTGTTCAGCAGTTATGGGGTTGTATCTGTCCTACTGGGTTCATTTGTGGGCTGTAAAAGTACAAGAAACATCAACAAACTGGAACAAGTTCAACACAAGACCCCCAGACTGGTTGGGGCTGGAGCACTTGACCTGCGAGGAGAGGCTGAGGGACCTGGGCTGGTTCAGCCTGGAGGAGAGGCGGCTTTGGAGGCACCTAATTGCTGCCTTCAGCTACCTAAAAGGGAGTTGTAGAAAAGGTAGAGCCATACTCTTCTCATAGCTGCACAAAGAAGGTCTCTTCCCTAAGAAGGTAAGAGGCAATGGACACAAGTTGTAACAAGAGAAATTTCAACTGCATATATTGAAAAACATGTTCACAATGAAGGTGGTTAAACACCAAAGCCGGTTGCCCAGAGAGCTTGTGAAAGCTCCATCCTAAGAGATACTCAAAAGCTGACCAGACATGGCCTTAAGCAACCTGATCTAGCTTAAAAGCTGGCCTGGCTTTGAGACCTTCAGAGCTCCCTTACAACCTGATTTTTTTTCTATGATGTTGTGATTTATAGAACCCAAGAGAGAAAGTAGGCAACAGGAAACCTGAATTCTTAATGTAATGCTCAAAACTTCCCATGAGAGAGGCAGTTTCTGGGAGGGGGAGAGCCCTGGTGTCTGTTTCCACACCTGATTACAGAAGGGTCCATGCCTGAACCTCACAAGTTTAATAGTAGCCCTACATATTCAGAGATAATTCTTGTTCCCAGCCTTTGAGTGATAGTCTCCTGCCCCTAAAAATCTCACAATTGCAGATGCTGTTTCTGCAAATAGGGAAAGATTTGGGTATGTATGAGGGTGACTGACAGTTATCCCCCCTTATCAGATATATAAGGATATGTTAAAATGCTTGCTGCCTTTTTACTGGAGAGATTTTGACAGCCCATTTCACAATGTTTGTTTCTTTAAGCTATGAACTACTAACATCATGTCAAGTTTCTGGAAGATATGGCTCCACACCTACCCCTCTGGCTTTGAAACAGCTCCCCAGAGAGAGTCACAGAAAATTAGTGGGTAAAGGAATTAATAAATACATAGCAACAGCAATTACTGTGAATACAAAACAAGGCAGCAGGAGAAGTAACTATCATGTTTAATCCCTCCTAGCACCCTTCCTCTCATAGACATTGTAGGAGAAGCTGTTTAAAACTAGTGGTTGGCATCAAGTTCTGTTGAAAATATTATATAAAACCTCACTGAGTATGGCTACAGTAGACACACTGTTTTTTTTTCACTTTGCCTCAATTCAGTGGAATACAGGATGGACAACCTTAACGGAAAACTTAATTTCAAATAAAACCCATTGGTGATTTAATATGAGAAGCTACTATTAATGAACTCTTAAGAACAGGACACTAACATAAATTCTTTATTGGGATGTTGTCATTAAAAACAACTCTCCTTCCTATTTTAAAGCTGAATTACTGGAAAACAATATTGAGGTATGAAAAGTTCCTGTTTCATGATGATTCTGAAGGTATAGAATTAGATTTTTCTGACAGATTTACTGTTTTTAATTAGAATCAAAAGTGCAGACTCAAGTCATAGTTATAACAAAATCTTAAATTTGCATTAATATTTTAATAGAAGCATCTGAAGCAGTCATTTTGCCCAGAAGAGCAGATCAACTCTCTGAATATTTGATTTCAAAAGCTAAGTAGAACTAAAAATATTGACTTAAATATAGTATTAAGTATATCAACCAGGTACTGCTTTGAAGAAATAGACTGGTGTGGGACAGCAGCAAAACAAAAGAAGCAATTTTTATCTTTTTATTAGACTGTTAACAACAAATATATGGAATTCTAACTGAGTGCCTGAAGTCAGGACTCTCAGATAATTTCTTTTTGTAATGTAAATGAAAATCAATGATTAATGTAGCATTTCCTGAATGGATACTAAAACTACTTCATCTTTTTGATTAATCTCTTAGGCATACACTGCAGTTTGCATTAAAAAAAATCAGACATTAAATTACTGAGCCAAGAATACAGCCCCCTCCTAGTTAAAATGCATGCTCTGTGCTCATCCATTGCCTGTGTCACATTGTGAAGAGAGGAGAATCGTTCTGGGCTGCACTGGTAGCGAAAGCCTCCAGCCTCTTTCTCGCCTTGCCCATCATTACTTGGGCACTATATGCACTAAAAATATATATGCATCACTATATGCATAAAAATATATACGCATAAAAATATATATGCAGCACTATATGCACTAAAAATGCATATACAGTTGTGGGTGTAATTCAGTCTGTCAACTGAATATGAAAAATAATCAGAGGACTTTCACTTATAGCTGCATGAATTGGTTTTCCAGTCTCTATTTACATGTCATAAACAATATAAATTCAAGCTTACTTTTACCTATTTTTTTAAAAAAATATAGGGGGAATTTGAAGACCCTTCTAAAGAAGCCAATCACCAGGCAGATGAGTGCAGCCCAGCCCAAAAGTACTACCTTGACCCCTGAAGCAATGTACGTATGGCACTGTGACCCAGGCAGCCAGAGGCAGCTGCCAACTTTCTCTCAGCAAGGCTGAGTGTTGGCTCGAGTATCTCTGCGTTGTGCACCGTTACGTAGCCATGCCCATCATCACACCTGACTGGAGCTGGGTTGTCGCAGTTTCCTCCCAAGGTTGCACCTCACTCCAGACACCTGAAGCCACCAAGGCTGCAGTTGTGTGGCTCAGGACCACTGTTTTGTTCCATTGCCCCGTGAGATATCCCATATATAACAAACTAGATTTCTCTTTTCTGTCCCTGTATCAAGACCAATAATTGTATTCAGACAGAGCAGATCGCAGGAAGGCATCTGGATGTGATCTGGAGATGGCAGGAGAAGAACTGCCTGCTCTTTGGTCGTGGTTTCTAAATTCCAGTTCATCACTGAAAGGGGCAGTATCTAAGTTCTAGCTGGATTTGGGCTTAACTTCCAGACATTAGGTTTTGTTCTGGTAGGTTAATGAGCTCTTCAGTACCTCTGATTTTCTTCTCCCCAAAATGCTCATTGGTAATGTTCAGACTGTCTTGGCAAGTTTGATGAGCTTGACAGGCTTCTATAGTGTCTCCCAGTACAACTTCTTTTCCACCACAACCTTTTGATATTTAACACACAGATGTAATTATCAGGGAACATAGAATCATAGAAGCATTTAAGATCATCGAGTCCAACTGTAAACAATAGATGAGAATATAAGATGAGAATTAAAGTAAGGTGTAAAGTTTAAAGCATCTTTGATTGTATTCAGTCTTAAAAACTTCAGGATTAGCGTGACTTTATCTTTTAAATACCTCTCTCTGTCCAGACAACATGCACATCAGTGTAATGCTTGGGCTGACAGCGATCATGGGACAGTGTGCCTTTCATCTAAACTGCATGTTGAGCTTGTTTCCCACACCAAGAACTGTCGCTGTGTTTCTTCAGGTGGGGTTAGCTCCCAGCACCCCCCTCTGGCAAGTGTCCACACTAAGTTGCAGGGCAGGACAGCGAGTCCTGTGTTAGCAGAGACCGAGCAAACACCAGAACTGTGTAGTGCTGGCTCTGCACTCCAGACCATCATCTTCACTGGCAAGAAGGGCCAGCTGGCACGGACACAGCTTTCCGACTGAAATCTATCTGACTGCACAGTGCCACGTGGATGTGGATGTGTTGAGCTGGGCTGGTGCTGGCTGAGGTGTTTCTGAATAGATGCTCCTGGGTTTAGGAGGTGGTCCAAGAAGGAGCAGCTGCTCGGTTTGGAGTGCTCTTGACAAGTGGAAGTGTAAGTTGCTACAAGTAATCCATTATCATCCTTGACTTGTTTGGCTTCTTTCTGTATCTTCCTTGGGAGCACTGCAAAAGCCAAAGTTGTGTTTACATAGCTCTGTTCCTCCTTGGCAATCTCCTTATCCTTTTGGGAACTAGCTGAGGCACAAAAAATGCATGCCGCAGACGCATTTCTAGTAACCCTAACTTTGCCTATCTGTAAAACAAGCAGTGTAACAGGTGGCAGTTTTGCTTTCGGCCTCTCTTTTTGAAAATAGTACTGGAAAAGCACACACATTCTGTATCAATTAAACAACATGTAGATGCCATGAACCAACCCAGAAAAAGACAGCACTAGATCTGTGCTAGCATCAGAAAAACCTACAGCCTATTTCTAATCAGGGCTTATTGGGCAGTGCCTGGAAAAGGACGGATGGGACAGGGTTAGTAGGGAGCCTCATGGACCACAGAAAAGACCAGGAAGAGTTTTCCCTTCTGAACCCCTCTCCTCTGTTCAAAGGTTTGGGTTCATCACCCTGAGCCTCTTTCAGACCCAGATGCCTATGGCAGTTTTCCCACAAGACATGCCAAAGGCAAACACACAATCTTTTAATGGCTGGAGCAGCTTAACAAGGAGTAGAGAAGAAGTTCAAATCTTTCCTTTGGCCTGAGAGGCAGGGATTGAAAGTCATATCTCATACTTCCCAGGCCAATGTCCTAGTTGTTGTCTAA
This sequence comes from Gymnogyps californianus, assembly GCF_018139145.2. NCBI lineage: Eukaryota > Metazoa > Chordata > Aves > Accipitriformes > Cathartidae > Gymnogyps > Gymnogyps californianus. The sequence goes on from NC_059471.1 coordinate 183,952,741, forward strand.
CTGTTCTCTCTTCCTTTCATTTAATAAAGCTTCAATTAGTCTGTTCGAAATGGGATGCAGTTAACAAAAGAGACTAGGAGCCTCTTTCTCTGCCTGGTTTGTCAGGGTGGCTCATAGTTTAGTGATCAGGTGAGACATGGAGACTGAATTTCCTCAGAGAAAAGAGGGAGTAGTCTAGAGATTTCACGTGCTGGGTGACTCCTCTTATTACAGAGCTATTGAATAAAAAAAAGATAAGGTGCATTTTTGCATAGTTCCCAACCTGCTTGGAGCATTTCTCCAGTCAGATGTTCCACTACATCCTGACCAGAAGTGAACACTGAATACATTTGCTCAAGTCTTCTTCACAAGAGCAAATTTCTCACTAAACCATCTCCATAAGGTTAGTGCTGTAATATAATACTGACCAAAAAATCTCACTAAAGGAAAATCATTCATGAGAGTATTTTCAAAAAAACATCCTGTTATCCTCATGTTATCCTCAATTATTTTAGGTCTGATGTTTGTGAGAAAGGCTGAGGATCCTCTGCTTTCTGGCAGAACAGCTCTGCTTAATTAAAATAATATAATTTGGAACAGCAGACACAGATGAAGCAATAAATGGTGTAAAAATAAACCAGATCACAAAACAAGATAAAAGGCTCCTATTTGTCACCAAATCTGATTCTTACCTCTTTCCCTTCACCAATGACATGTAGTTTACCCATTTTAAGTGTTTTTGCATTGGTGTTATATATGATGATATCTAGATCACTTCATGAGCAATTTTCACATTGCACAGTGGAATAAACAGCTCCCAAAACATATCAGAGAGACACCTCCTCTGTATAATATTTTGATGACAAAATTAATTCTTGCAAAAATAAATTGTGAAGGGAACCTTACAGAAATTATTCTCAGGCGGAACAGGTTTGCTCTCAAGTAATGTATAGCTGTGCCAACACAAAATATATTTGGATATCACTCCTGTAAAGTGTGAGAAATGAGACCAGAAAACTTTATATGCGATACCAAACTTCTTCAGTTGGATCATCAGACCTGTCAAACTACTAAACTCCTGGTTCAAATGAATGCAGACAACGTTTGTGATACCTTTGTGACTATCAATAATGATAGCATGAAGAACTTATTTCTGAAGGCCTTCAGATAATGGGAAGCTTGAATCTGTCCAGAAGCTATTAGACTAAGTTTTCTTGCAGCAGAAGAGTTTCATCATACACGAAGCAGATCCTGAACCTCTTCAGCCTACAGCATGGCGTGTTCATACAGCCTAGGAGAAGCTTTGATTTAGTTGTGTGGGCTGACAGTCAGGAGCTACATACACGGTTCACTTGTTGCCACAGAGGGGGTGGCATGACCGTGAGAGGGGGTGGTGGGTAAACAGGCACAGTACGCAGCCATCTTGGTTTAATCTGCTTATGTGTGTGCAAATCGCCACCCACAGCCACATAGTGAAGGGAAAAAGAAGAAGAAAAATTGCACTTCTAGAGTGAGATCCTTAGTTATTTCCCATCTGGTAGGACATGCCGAGCACCATGCAAGACCTGATGGCAACAGAGGAGGAAGCCCTCTGTATTGGGTTTGCGTGGCAAGGTTTTGGTAGTGGGGGCACTACAAGGGTTGCTTCTGTGAGAAGCTGCTAGAAGCTTCCCCTATGTCTGATAAAGCCAATGCCAGCCGGCTCCAAGTCGGACCCACCGATGGCCAAGGCCGAGCCAATCAGCAACAGTGGTAGCACCTCTGTGATAACATATTTAAGAAAGGGAAAAAGTTACTGCGCAGCAGCAACTGCAGCCGGAGAAAGGAGTGAGAAGATGTGAGAGGAACAACTCTGCAGACACCAAGGTCAGTGAAGAAGGAGGGGGAGGAGGTGCTCCAGGCGCCGGAGCAGAGATTCCCCTGCAGCCCGTGGTGAAGACCATGGTGAGGCAGGCTGTCCCCCTGCAGCCCATGGAGGTTAACAGTGGAGCAGATATCCACCTGCAGCCCATGGAGGACCCCACGCTGGAGCAGGTGGATGCCCAAAGGATGCTGTGGCCCCGTGGGAAGCCCGCGCTGGAGCAGGCTCCTGGCAGGACCTGTGGACCCATGGAGAGAGGAGCCCACGCTGGAGCAGGTTTTCTGGCAGGACTTGTGACCCCGTGGGGGACCCACGCTGGAGCAGATCGTGAAGAACTGTAGCCTGTGGGAAGGACTGCCGTTGGAGAAGCTCATGGAGGGCTGTCTCCCATGGGAGGGACCCCATGCTGGAGCAGGGGAAGAGTGTGAGGAGTCCTCCCCTTGAGGAGGAAGGAGCAGCAGAAACAACGTGTGATGAACTGACCGCAACCCCCATTCCCGTCCTCCTCCACCGCTTGGGCAGAGGAGGTAGAGAAAATCGAGAGTAAAGGAGGAAGAAGGGAGGGGTGGAGGGAAGGTTTTTTTTGAGATTTGGTTTTATTTCTCATTATCCTACTCTGACTTGACTGGTAATAAATTAATTTTTTTTTCCCCCAGTCGAGTCTGTTTTGCCCGTGACGGTAATTGCGGAGTGATCTCCCTGTCCTTATCTCGACTCACAAGCCTGTCGTTATATCTTCTCTCCCCTGTCCAGCTGAGGAGGGGAGTGATAGAGTGGCTTTGGTGGGCACCTGGCGTCCAGCCAGGGTCAACCCACCACACCCTCCATCACTCCTGTGCAACTTGCTGGTTGCTCTTACAGTGAGTTAAATCAGTATGTGGGCTAGATTGCATCTATTCTGGTATGTCATGACATAAACTCACTGAAAAAAGCAATCAAAAGCCATTATTTAATAGAGGGATTGACCTAATGGAAGACTTTTTGTCTAAAATTGTGGTTATTCATTCTTGTACTCCCACCACATGTATCAGCTCTGCAAGATGTGTCTTCATTCAAAATCCCAGCCCTGTCCAGCCAGAGATACGCTCATCTTTTCTGCTGTGATTTATTTTTACTGCTTTGTGTCAATATTAAACAAGCTCCTTAACACTTTTGGAGCAAGTGAAGATGTGATAAAGAGAATGGCAGTTTTTCCCTAATAAGCTGTCATTACCTATATAACTGTAAATGTTGTGCTATTGCTTTCATACAATTTAAGATACTGCAATATAGACATTATTTTGCTATGTGATTTTTAAATCTTCCTCTAGCTTTTATAAGGGCATCTGTCAGGTTACAATTTACAAATTCTGTTTACTGTGAAGAAAGCCAATTCATTACACTTCACTGAAATCTTTAAATTAATGGAGTTACTTTTCTGAAACTTTGCTAATTTACAAGTTATTTGTCTTTATTCATGAAGCCTGTGGATACCTAGGTAATTTTATTTTTTAAACCTTCAAACTCTGAAAATGAGTCTTTTCATACACCATCTTCTGTCTCATGTAACATCTATTAGCTTCTTAAGAGAATCATCCTGATAAGAATATCTCATTATAACACCCAGAATACATTTCCTGCATTTGTTTATGCCAATGTTGGGGGAATTAAATTTTTAACGTATGAATATGTCTAGTCTAAACACGACTAAGAAATGGCACACATTTACACAGCCACAAGATACATAAGGCATTTCCTCTTTGACACAAGCAATATGCCTGAGAAAAGAATGCCATGAAATACTAAATACAAACTTATGGACCCAAAAATTAGATGGCTACATTACTGTTTTGAAAGAGTAAGTTAAGTTAGCCAGCAATGAAAAGTTACCCTTGTGCTGACAGCTGCAAGTCAGTACAAAACTAACATTATTTTCCTTTTTTCTTTTTTTTTTTTTTAAGAGACAAAGCTAAGCTCTCTCTTTTGCTCTCTGGACCCTTAGAAATCGCAGCTGTTACATGAGCTGGCTTCACAATAATACTTCTGTTGTTAGAGCTCCCATCAGGGACTTCTAGCACTCAAAGGGAAAGCAACCTACCTTCCATCTACCTTCCTGCATGTCCAGGGAAGGTAATCAAGTACAGCATTTCCAAAGTGGTTTTTTTTTTTCCTTTACAGATTTTGCTTTGTCCTTTGAGAACAGGATACCTCTTCAGGTGAAAATAAAACAAAATTCACTTTGCTGTGCCTGAGGGGTGGTGAAGTATAGGAAAAGTCTGTTTATGTTGAGTAGGATTCAGAAGCCTGAACGGGAGCTGGGCAGACCCTATCGGTTTAAAACTCCAGGCACGTGCCAGAGGTGAAAGTTACACCTATGTTACTAAATAATATAGGCTGGAGACTGTCCTGTGCAACGCAGCCAGATGATACTGGAATTTGACAGCTAAATTCCCTTCCTCTCCCTAATAGCCTGGCTACATGCAGGCTGCCATTGCCAGCTCTATTCGGTGCTGTCTTGGGACAATGTAAGTTACCATGTCTGCACCAGAACCATGCTAGGAGCAATGCTTGCTGTCTAACAGCGCCTGCTCCATGCTGCTGTTTTACTAAAGCAGATAGATTGATAGATGTAGTCCTACAGACCCAAGCTACGGGACAGGGCCTAAGCTCTTCTCATGGTAATGTAAATCCCACTGCTACAAATGAACGTAACATCTTACTGGGAATTTTACTAGGTGATAGGATGGGTAAATGTCAAGTAACCAGGGTGGTTGTCAGACATTTTTGTTTTATTTTCTCTTAATTTCTCTTTCAACTAAAATTCTTATCTCTTGACAAAAAATCACCTATCCTGCCTAATATGCGTAAGAATCACTCAGCAAAAGAAGGATGGAGTGTGTCTGGAAAAGTTATTTCTGTCTTTGAACGGTTAGGATTTGGAGAGGGCCGGCTTATTCAGAAGCTTAGTTTTTTCCTCTTTTTTTGTGTCCTATCTCAGTCCATAATTCCAGTTGCTAGGAAAAGCTGCATCAATGATACTGCACCAAAAAAAGAAGATTGACTTTCATTTTCTATTTCTTTTGTGGCTTACAGACAATGTGTTTCTTTTAAAGGAAGCTTATTTTCACTTGAGTTTCTTGAATTACATAAACTGCTTTCTTATAAAGGAAACCACAGCACTATTGATCATGAAAGGTGGTTATTTGTGTGAAGAACTATATAAACTCAAAGGTTACATTTTGAGATGTCCAGGTTATGACCATTGTTGGGATTCTGCTGTAAGCAATTTGGGTAAGTGCAGAAACTGTTTCTACATGCCTACTGGAGAGGTGATGCTGCGTGGCGTTCTAAAGGGGCACTGCTAGGAGAATGACAGACATGAGAATTAGCTATTCTGAAAAGTGTTGCAGATATGAACTGGCAATATGCACCAGACAAACAGCTTGCTTGGTACAATACAGTCCACACCAAAATTTCACAGAATTGAGTTGTGTTCTATTAAAGGGTAGGAAAAAAAGTGATTTTTTTTTTAAGTCAAAGTATTTTGTTCAATATTTTTGATGCTGCATTTCAAAAATGTGTTAAAATGAATCTAATTAAATACAACTATGAAATTTTCAAAAGATATTTCAATTATTCCACTGTGGACAATTCATTTTCAACCTGATCATTATTTTCCAGGGGGCAGGGAGAAGAGAGAAGATGTTTTATAAGAAAAAGAGAAGAAAACTTTTTATGTTAGAGGAGTTTTCTTTCTTCTGTTTTGCCATTGATTAAAAAAAAATATATTTTCACAATACTAGCACTGATAATGAGCCTAAATCTGTCACCCATAGTCACGCTATTTACCAGATTAATGAAGGAGAGCAACATCTGATCCTTAACCAAGACATATCTTGTTTTGTTCTTGCAAATCTGTATTGAGTTTTGCTCTGATCTGTGACAAAAATAATTAAAAATCACATCCTGGGATATATTTTTAATATCACTTATTTTAAAGTGAGTGTAAACAAACCTTTAGTTTTTATTTATGTATGTATTTAGTATATGCATGTACTTACTTATTTAAATCATACAGTCATTCTTAGAGTCTCTTAAAAATGAAAGAATTAGGATCTTCTGATCGTGAATGGAAGCTGCAAAATAAACCAAGAGGGTATCAGTAAATAAATTAGTATATCTGGATAAACTTCTCTATTAAATGAATCCTGCTAAAAGCACCAGATGTGAAAAAGACAAAAGACTAATTGTCAGCATCAGTGGTGCTAAGTAAATGTTTGACTTACTGATTATAATGAACCACTGCTGTTAGTGGGAGTTTTGTGAAACTTGTTTGTTCTTGAATTATTCTTCCATGGTGAAAATGCTCTTTCGATGGCATATTTTATATGCAATTGTTTTGTCTATTGATATACAGCTCATTTGCCCCAGGAAAACATCTCTTATTGTAAGCTGGGGTTTTTGTAGTACGCAAGTCATTTTTCTATAAACAATATTGATTAGACTAATATTGGTGGGTTTTAATTTTAAAGCTCTACACAATGTCTAATTTGCCTCCATTAGTCATAATTTTTGATACATGAACTTTCTCTTAATTGCCACTGAATGTCATTTGCAACCTCATAGGGCTTTATAAATAATATGTCTGAAAAATCAGAAGCTCTTCAGCTAGTGGAAGTCATGAAATGTTCAAGACATAGCAGAGATTCACAAAACGGCATATGACTAAATACTCATAACAAAAAAACCCCTCTAATAAGACCTAGCTGAGCTGTGTGAATATAATCAACAATCTCCCATTGCTAACAATATTGAGTTCAAAATATATATCTTTGGCACGTCATGCATTTTAATTCATGTAATTGGAACAGAAAAGAAAATATAAATAACTATCAAGAGACTTGCTGGATGTCGCTGTTGTTTTCTTAATGGTACTAAAAAAATTAAAATTAAAAGCCATGAATATTTTCAATATTTAGAAAACAGCATGACTTTGGTTGCAGATTTCTGCTTGTCATATGTGTTAGTGCTGTGCAAATACCTAGGAGTACTCCTGAAGAGAGAGTGGAAGATTGCTCTTTTAGTGGCTCTGTGCTTCTGATATACCCATTTTGTCACATCTTAGTATATAAGGACTTTCGTTCTCATACTGCCAGGTGTCTCCTGGGTAAGGACTAGCTGCATGATCAGCAGGAGACTAAACTCTCTACAGACCCTGTCAAAGTGGTAGCAGACTCATACCTGACACTTTGGCCTGGAGTATTTTTACACATGAACCACAGTCACAAGAGGTTCTAGTTCTCCAACTTAAATTACCCCATTACTGACTGTCATAGCTTAACTCCTCTTTATGGACCTCTGGGGTGAGAAAAAGGTTTGACCCAAGCTTTTGTGGGGGGCAGTTGATGAAAAGGGGTGAATCATGATAAAGAAGAGGCAAGGATTAATGGCAGAAAACTGAAGAAATCTATTCTTCCAGAAATGTTTGCCTCCTTTTCCTATATATCCTTCCTAGTGATGAGCTAGCTTTGGTGGACTTATCTCAAGGTTTCACTTTGCACCTCTGCAACCCTCTCTTGGGTCACTTCGCCCAGGCTCAAAGGAGCCTGAAGGAGCCAGCTGAAGAGCTGTGTACAAAGAATTCTGCAAGCAAGATATGCACAAATTTATAGTGTAAAGCAATCGTTGGCTATCACTTCCAAATGCTACAAGTCTAAGCTTTAGTGTGCTCACCACCCTGAAGAGACACTTGAAGAGGCTTTGCTGGTCGGAAGGTGCCAGTCAGAAAGGAAAGAGCTGGTCCCTGCCCCTGGATGGGATCCTCCATGTTGATGAGTTGTCATCTGCTGACTCCACATTTCTCCCTTTAGGGTTTTATTCCTTTCTATGTTGGTATTTTTCCTTTTGAATCTGTCAGCTGCCAACTAACACCATCTACCCTATCTCTATCTGCAATTTTACCATCCTTATTTTGCATGGTTCTCTCTACAGGCTTTCCTATGGCCTTTTTCAGAGCTTAGTTACTGGCTCAGAAGTCTGGGACAAGTTTATACAATGAAGACATGTCAGAAATAGGCCTGAGCCATAGGAGACAGGCAGCTGTCACAGATGATCACGGAGCAAGGGGGTTATGTTTCTTTTTCAGTGTGTCAAGCGCATAGAGGATTCAGAAGCTCTTCCCCTGCTGAACAAGATATCTTGCTTTATTAGCAAGTGTTTTGCAGGAAGATTACATCTGTGCTGTTTTTGTTTCTGAGTGTAACTGAGAATAAGTATTTATGTGTAAAATTCATGGTGCAGTTTGGCCCTAACTGTACAGCAGATATCTAGATAGATGCGCTTCTGCTATCACCCTGACCCTAGAATTTAGGAAACTGTCTCACACTTGTACTATGCTCTTGACTGGTTCCCCGTTTTCCAGTTCCTGACATATTTCAAGACAGCACCCCAATCTTTTTGTTCCAAACTGACACTGTGACTCTCTCATGTGACAGCTTTTACAGAGGCTTCCCTGCAAATACATTAAAACACATGTTGTTGAAATCTCTAGGGGGAAAAAAAATGACCCTGGAGAAGTAGTGGCTGCTAGTTTTATAACCATACAGGTGCTTGGGGTGACATATGCAGAGTCTAATCACAGCACTTTGTGTTAGTCATGGAAGACTGCTTGGGGTGGATTCAAAATGCCACCTGCCCACCTACTCAACATGTAAGTTTACTGTGTGCTGTGCATGGGAGTACAAAATAAACAGGTATTAAGTTAGCATTTTAATGACTCTGGGATCGCTAACAAGCCCAGAAAGCAAAGGAATTCCTCACTGCCTTTGCATGTGCTGTCACGTATATGTTGAGCAGAAACACTCTGGAGGGCGTGTGATGAGGGTCACCAAAATGTTCTTTCCTTTTTGTGCAACAGAGTGTGCTGGGGTAATTTCCTCAGAAGTATTCTTTAGAAGTTCTTCATCGTTATGTGGAAAAGTAAAAGCTGCAACATTATGCAAAAATGTTGATTTAACATCCACGGTATTCATCACTCACAAAGGGGTCTGATGAAGAGTTTACTGACATGAATAGAAAGATTCCCATTGTCTTCAAGCGCTAAGCATCAATGTTGCTAAGCTAATGACTACTTTGAGGCAAGTGCTACCAATGACAACTGGAGGATTTCTGAAGCTGATGTCTGCTCTTGGCAGAAATAAATCACTTGTATATCAATTATGGTAAATAAAAAATACTGAGTTCAGAAAATGGAGATATTGTTAGCCTGACGTGGCCCACACAACTGGAACATTTGATCTGAGGAAGTAATACACAATAAAAGAAATTACCCTTCTGTGAATAAATTGTTATTATGTGTACAGTTTCTACAATGCTAATCAATTGTTAAGAAATTAAATGGAAAACATTACGCTTTTTACAAAGTGACACCTTCATTAGCATTCAAACAGAGACTTTCTGGAAATAATTAGTTATTTCTAGGTGGGTCTGAATCAAAGCCTAACTCTGAATATTACCAAAGTTTGGCTGAAGACATTGTGAATATTATCTTTCCTCCTCTGGGAACAATCATGTCTGTCTTTGCATTTTGGAGCTGTCTTCTCTGTCTTCAAATCAGTTTAATTAGCTCCTGCAAACTGAAGATAAAATGGCTTGCAGAGCTGTCTCATCAAGAAGGAACTTTGGTCAATTTAGGTCATTAAGACCCTATCAAACTCTCACATTACTGCTGTTCTCAGAGGAAAGGATTTTTTTCCCGCCAGCAAAATCTTACAGTGAATAAACAGTCTAGATATTAAGGGGGCAGGAGGAATTGTTTCAACTTTAACTTAAAGACAAAAAGATACGGCTGTAAATCAAGGAAATGAGTCCACATGAACTGGAATATAACAACATCACTATATCGCTCATCATGATATCACTATTTTATTGAAAGGGTGTATGTGCAAACCAAAGAATATTAAATTAATTCCAGAGAAGCTTTGGATACTAACTGCTGGTCTTTCATCATCTGGAACCTGAAGTGAGGTTCCTAGGCTCCCTGAGCTATCATATAGAGAAAATCAGGGGCCTAAGAATGGATGTCAACATATTCTTTACAAAGCATTGGAAGAGCCCTATCCAGTTTGTATGTGAGGCTTTTCAGGATATTTTTTGATGTTAGCTTGATCTTCCTCTGCAGAGCATTTTTATTCCAGATTGTGCAGGATCTTCAATAAAAATCTTTAGTCAGATCTTTAGTCAGACTGTTATTTCACAGGACCTGGACGCACAGAAATAACAGCCAGACAGATGTAGAAAAATTTAGATCTAGAAGTAGCAGAGCTGCCATGGTAGGGTGCTGTAGCTGAGCAGTTAAACTGCATTACATAGCGTGCGCCATGCATGAAGAACGAGGACTAGTAAAAGTGAGTCTTAAGAAATATTAGACTAGACAGCTAACTTTTAGATGGCTAAAGTTCAGGTAGAATTCATCCCAACTTTGATATCAACTCCAAAATTACAGTCCTAACTTAGATACTAGATCCAAAATTACATTCCTCAGTGTCAGCATGTACCTAAAGGCACTGGGAACCTCCCCTTGCACCCAGAAGTCCCCTCAGCATCTCGAGGCTATGACTGCTCCCACCAAGGAAATGAGGCACACAGTTGCCATCCAGCTGTACACATCACCTGAAACTGAGCCACATGAAAGGTCCAGGACAGTGGGTAAGAGTAAGTGCCAGGCACCATACCTCATGTTACAGGGTCTCTGCTTCAGAAATAGTGCAGTTCCATCAATAATCACAACAAAAATTATGGCACTTTGAAAGAAAAATAGCTAATTGTGGAAAGCATGCCATGGTTTCGCAGTCTGCTTACAGCTGTGTGAGAGTGTTTATTATGGGAAATAAATGTTCGGTTTGCCTTTGCCAATTGAAGGCTGAAAAGCACTTAGTGACAGAATATGCTCTGTATTATTTTATGTTCTCAGTATAATCAAAAAGTCGAAAGGGAAAGTTAATGCAGGAAGTGTGTGCTGGCAGCTAGATGTATTCATGGGATAGAGGAAAGATGCAGATGCAACCTCTTTCTAGAAGTCATCTACCTGGCAGTGCTACATCAGTGAAGCATGAGGAGGTTTTAAAATTTGAAACCCCTATAGTGGAGAATGCTTGGACTTTACCACAGTGTTTCAGAACATGGCCTACATTTTGTTTCACAAGCTAATACAACTGCTGTATTACTGCAATTTCCCCTCCCCTGTCCGCAGTGCAGCTGCATCCAGCTCCTGCTTCAAAGGGATTTGGCCATCAGCCAGTTCCTCTGATCCTGGGAGGGGATGGAGGAATGATCTTTGCACTGTTTGGGTTTAATTTTGGAGCAGAGGGGATCCTGCTAAACACATCATGTCACCAAGTCAGCGAGGCAACACAGGTGAATCGTCTGAGGGGGATTTGCTCTGAGCATTGTCAAAGCATGGGATTAGCCTTGCAGGCTCGTGGGACTCTGCTTACTTTGAATTTTGGTTGTGTTTCATGTTCAGACGAAACATTGGAACAAAGGCAACTAATCTGAAAGAGTTGAAGGCTCATCTGCCTGTTTTGATCTCAGATTACACCACTGGGCTCACTTGGTTTTCCCTCGCAACAAAAAACAGCCAAGTTCTGCTCAGTTGCAACCCTTGGTCAGGATGAAAGTTGTGGGCCTGTCCTGAGTTTCAATTTCTTTCTATCCTAGGTATTTTGATACCTTTGGCAGCCTTGTCTTCTTAATGCCCGCATCTCTTCATTCATCTTGGTAAAAAGTGCATTTGCTCACTCCCTCTCCCTCCCACCAGTGCGTAGGGTAGCCCACCCACCTCATTCACCACTGTAGGGGCCTCCTGTGCATCCCCCTGTCCTGGGTGCCCTGCCACAGGGCAGCCCCTGCCCACCCAGCCCCAGTTCTCCAGACCTTCTCCTCAGCCCACTGCCCCAGCATGGCCCCCAGCTGCTCATGCATGCCCCCCAAACTGTCAGTGTCACTTAGAGCCCACCTACCCCAAAACTGGGCTCCACAATCACCTCTACATGTCTGTCCTCCAGTCGCTCCATTTTCTCACCCTTATATCCTACCAGATACCAAGAGATGGGACATCTTGTCATCTGGGGAGGAAGGGAGAGTAGTGGTGTGTGTGAAGAACCCCTCAGAGCCAGCCTCCACTTGAACCTCTGGCAGTGGGTGGCACATGGATGAATTTCCTTCACAGGTTGGTGGGCATGGGCACATCCCCCTCACCATGGGTACCCTGGCTCATGACCTTTCTGTGGCAAAAGGTAGACGCTGCCACACATGTACCCCAAGTGCTTCAGGTCATTGTCACACTGCCAGCTCCTCCAGATCCTCTTGCGGAGGCTTTGGCTGCACGTCTCCTTACCTCTTCCTCTGTCTGAGGCCCAACCAACTCACTCCACCTTCTCATCCTGGCCCTGTCCATGCTGTCCATTCCCACCACCTGGAGGAGGAAACTCAATGGGGAAGGGGGGTTCCTAATGACTTCTGCTCCCTCATCAGTCATGCCTTCAAGCAGTACTGTGTCCCCAGCTCCAGGGATGCCTCCTAGGACAAGTGGGTACTCTCAGAAGTGTTCTGCTGAGTGTCACTCACCAGCTCCTCTGCCACCCATGTCTGAGCCCCCGACCCTCACACTCCTCCTATTTTTTCATTCATTGTTCCTCATCACCAGCTATCTGTCCTCCTTGTGTTTCATTTTTCATTGTTCTCTCCCTCTCAAGCACAAGGCACAGCATCACCTACAGGACTGACACAGCTCTTTGTCCGCTAGTGTTCACCGTGTTCCGAGTGCCCCTTTACTTTTCCTACTAATACAAACACCCCTTTGTTGGCATTTCTGCTTGTCTTCAACAGAAAAGGCTATGACAGTGCATTCAGGAAAAATATGAGAAATAATTTAATCCCAGAGTGAAATTCTGTAACTGCAATAATAGACACTTTCTTCCAAAACAAGGCAAAACCCTCCACAAACAAATATGCAGGGAAGTCCTTTGTCTGTGCATGCCTTTGATTTGAACAACAACATACACCTCTGTGTTTTGGATGACTGTTTCTTTTCATTTAATTTCATAAAGAAACATAACTGTTTCTAATGTAACACAACGTTGCATAAGTGGTGTTAAACATAGTGACTTTACTGAGGTTACTTTAATCTGTAGTTTCTTAATAACTACAAAAAAAAAGCTCTAAAGTCACATTATTATTTTAAAATGGATGCTTCACACAGTTCAGATAAAAATGTATCAGTCCTATGTCTCCTTTTCTTTCTTCTTCCTTTTATCAGTTTGATAGTCAAATATTTCCATTAGTCACGAGGCAGAATACCTAAAATTTATAATATAATTTAGGAACATATTATGAAATAAAAGAAAAGAATTACACCTATTATTACTTTGTCTTTTAAAAAATATTATCCCGTATTTCTTATCTAGTAAGTTCTTAAGTTCACAGTACCTTATAAACACTTCAAAGTTAAGATTAAACTGTTGCTTTGTGCTTTAGTAATACCTCACGTCTGATAGCACTAGAACTTTCTATAGTGCTACACTTAAACAGCTAGGAAAGTAAGAAAGTAAAACCCAAGAATTTCTGATCTTTTCGCCTATTCACTTTGTGTTATAATTTTCATTTTGATGCATTAGAATTGCAATTGAATTGTGTCTTGTTCTTCATGAAAATCTCATCTGTTCTGAGTTCCTGCATTCATGCACGTCTGCCATCTCCCATTTTTGAACTTCCCATCATGATATTTTGCACAAATACGAGCTACAAAAATTTGACACGAAGCTTTAGTTTGAAAGTTGCTTTTAAAGAATTCTGAAAGTAAAGTTGCAAAAACACAAGGCTTGAATGCTAACACTGGCTTGATTTTTACTTTTTAATTTCATTTTGCATGAATTAAGCACAAGATGAGAATTTCACACAGATTATAGAGACAAGCTTAGCATAAGTTTGGAAACCTATAGGTTTGCAGATGGTCCTGTCCCACATGTGAGCTCTTCTGTATTCCTGAAAGGTGCTCCATTAAAAATGACAGTCCATCCAGATGGGAGGTAGATGCCAAGAGCAGACAGCAGATCGCTGCAGGAAAAGAATATGCACTGAAGTATGAAAACACAAAAAAATTGTCTGTGCGAGAGAGTACCTGGATTTGTGAGTCTGAGAAGAGGAGAGTTTGGAGAAAGCAGGGAAGAAAAGGAAGTATCTTAATGAGAAAAGGCCATCCGCGAGGCAGACCAGGCAGATCTCTGGTAATGAGGACCGCAGGCGGAGCTGCTGCAGGCAGACAACGATGTTTGTCGGGACAGGGTGGAAGCCAATCTCAGGTCCAACTCACACAGCAGCAGCAATGAACATAGATGCACCAGGTAGCTTTTCACAAAGCCAAACACTAAAGCCCACAATCCCTAAGCTGATGAGCCAGACACTCCAGAGGGAGAAGACAGCAAACCTCAGGCAGGAGATGTTAATGTTTCTATTGTTTTATTACAAAAGGAAGTTCATCAGATGAAATTATATTGACAAGAATAGTTTAACCAAGGTTAAATTACATTCCTAATCTTTCCTTTCTTCCCTTTTTCCAACAACCTTTTATTAAAATCAAACACTGAGAAGCTAATTCGTATGTGATTCATGCAGCTCCTTTCTTCTTTGCCTCTGATTTTTATTCCCACACAGACAGACAGAATACTGCTCATATTGATATAATTGGAAACACTGCCATTGATTTCGGTAGGAGCAGCATCCAGCATAGCGTATGTGGGTTACTGAGTTTCCATGGGATATCCATTGTCACTATTCACTTCCAGTATCATGCAGGCCTATTACAGGAGCACGTACCGTATGACAATTATAGCATTAAAGATCAGTACATTGCAATCACATCCAAATTGTCAGCCTTAGTGTAGAGCAGTGCTTAAAGGGAAAATGGATCTGTTGCAGACAAATGCTTAAAGAATAGAAGTAGCTGGATGATTTTATTGTACAATAAAGTATGCAATGTCTGATTTTCTATAGGAGACCATCAGGAATTATCTAAATCATCGTGTTCACTCTAGTTAGGGCTTCATGTAGTTCAAATTCATATAATTCTTCTTTGAAGAAGCCATGTGAGTTCCATAAACTCACATGGCAACAATGCTTGGCTTTCAAAACACTTTCTTAAAACAGCTGTACAGAGTCCATTTCAAGCCACGGAAATGAATAGTTATTTTGACAGCCAAGGCAGTGATGCTGAGATACTAAGAACTACTTTCCACATCATTAACCACAGCCTTTCCCCCTTGCTAGAGTAGCTGGTAAAAAAGGGCAGGCTACTTTTTGTCATGACAGCTTCTCAACAGCTCATTTTGTAGGGTATTAATCATGAATGTCTTTTCACCTTTTAAAAAAATGACTTTTGTTTGCATAATGGGCCAGGTATAATATTCGCCAAATTGGCATACTATGATAGACAACTGGATTACTGAAGTTTGTTGAATTTGAGATTAGGTATTCTAACCTTCCAAAAACTTCAGCCAGTCCAAAATGTAACCACCTTCTCAAACACAACCTCAGTGTAACACTACCCAGCAGTCAGTGTGGACTCCCCAGCATACCTCTTCTTAATAGGAAAGGTCAGTTTAACAGTCCTCGTGGACTATTTACCTTCAGTGGGTTCACTGAAATTATCATGAGAGCTCATGAGAGCTTTCCAAGCAGCTAAATCAAACCTGGAGTGCTTTATGGAGAATGACAGTCAATCTCTGAATCTAACGACTGAAGAGCAAAATTCCCTTCTTTGGCCCTGTCGCAATAGAGGGAAGAGTGTTAAATGTGAAGAGCTTTATATTCAGACATGTTTTGAAGCACTGACTGCACTCACAAATTGGCTTTTCCTGCACAAAATTAAAGCAGACATGAGAGTGGACCACTATCTTCCAGTCATTTTCCACCCGTATTATTACCTGTTTGCTTGAATTGATTTTCAGCTCAAAAGATGTATATTGGGCTTAGGAAAACCCCAGGACAGGATAGGTGGGTGCTCCAGGATAAATCTGTGCATGCTTTGCCCCATTTGTGCATGACCTGATCAGAACGACCTGCTCCATGAACAAGCACTTGGACCTACACTGGGACTCCAAGGGCAATACAGAGCTAAGACTGAATCCACACCTTGTACATCTATAATAAGAATGGAGCATGAGGAAAAAATATTTTGACAGCAGACTTTGGCTTGCCATTCAAGTCCTTAGAGCTCTTTTTCTTTGGAGGAAGGGGCACACTTGTCTGTGGAGCTCAGCACTGGATAACAATAAAGACAGACAAGGAATGCAATAGGAACCAAAGGTCCGGTGTGCAAGCTGCACAACATGCTCAGCAAAACAATGGTATTATGAAAGCACTGACATGAAACAAATGCATTTTGCTATATTTATTAATATAAGAACTTGGTTGCCAGAAAGAGATCTCAGGGGATGATAAATAGGTTGTCTTCATTTTTTATTGAGTAAGGTAAAGTTAGGATTGTAGGCTTAGAAGATGAACATAGGAGATCTGAATTCCATTAATTTCCTGGCTATTGTAATGGTACAAATAAACAGAATTTTCTACAGCAGGGAACCAACTTGACAGAAGGGTTGAATTCACTGGGATATGAGGGTACTGATTAAGAAGATACTGCAAACACTGTTTATCTACACCCTAGCTGAAAAAGAAATTGATAGAAAAGAACATTTGGTACCATTTGAAACATTAACTTTTAAACATCCCACAAAATGCTGCTGTTCTTAAGGTATATAAAATAAAGACTTACTGTTATAAGGAGTTTAGGATTTATTTCAGTGAAACATTTTACATCTGCAGAAATTCACAATTTTCTCGTTGGGAAGATTTTTTTTTTCTTTTTAACGAAGATTTGGAAATGGGTGAAATTTAAACTGACAATCTTGCACTTCAGAATTTTCATTAAGAACTTTCTATTTAGAATTGCATGATGTAAGACTGTAGGAGCATAACTATAAGTTAATTATGATAACATATTTTTAAAATATAGAAAAAATATGAATTCTCAAATATGAAACAAAATATCTAAGTTAAATTAAATTCTATTTCCCCAGGATTTTGAGTTATAAAAAATGGCAAAATTAATTTACATACTTTTTGGAGAGGTCAAATAAATACGAATTATCAAAAATATACAGGCTGGAAAAGCGTTTTCCACCCAGGTACACTCCTAGCAGTATCTCCCAGAGCTCCTAAATGTCAGATCTCAACTCCAACATTCATTTCTATTTAAAGACAAATCACTTATTTATACTATTTTTAATGATGATAAGTATGCAGAAACAAAACAAAAATACTGAAATGCTTACTTACATCATCAGTATTTGGATATCCAGGACAGAAACCTCATCCAGCCATGTGCTGATCCTCTGAATTCTGGAGCACAAACTGCTATTGTCATCTGGTACAACTACTACGGCATTATCTGACTAAGCACCACTTACTGACAGGGTTATCATCTGAGACAATGCCTCAATGCTGTGCTGCGTCCATGTCCGTTCTTGGCCTGCTGGTAGAAAACAGTAACTTGTGATCTTTGCATGGACGACTGACTGCAGGGGTGCTGGGGCTGGTGACTTCACCTTGGAGTGGCGGCACAAAATTCAAGTTGGCAGAGTGCAACTGGATATATTTGAAAACAAATTATTTAGGTTATTCTTCAGAATTTTTATGCAAGTGAAAACCCATCAAGATTTAAGGAATCATCTAAATGTAAAAAAAAAAACTAATGTTTTCAATCTGGAGTTGTAAGCCTCAACATGTTGGGAACAGTTTTGAGAGCTGTTAACCATCCCTCTGTCAATAAAAGATGAAGGGTGGGGATGCAAATATGTTCCTGTTTCCTGACACTGTAATCCATTCACAAGCACAATACTAGCAAGGTCATAGCTCCCTCAGCCCAACCACAAATCTGTCCTGCCTTTTTCCATGATATAACTAGACAAAGAATGGTCCCATTCCATCTGTCTACTGCAAAGTGGGGCAAGAAGACCAAAGCGTTTGAGACATAGGGAGAGGCACAAAATATTCCTTTCCTTTTGTTTCCTGAGTACATGGATAGGTAAAACATTTGAGGCAGATGGGAACCCTCCTGACTGGCAACTTTTTAAACTGCTGTTCATATAAACAGCAGGATAAACAGTTGCCTGATTATGTATGGTACACATTGCAAGGCTTCTTATTCAAAGGAAATAGATTAATATCATGAAGCATCTACCACTCAAATACAGATTATGATGCATGCTGCATATGCATTATGCATATCAATGGTATGTCAGTGAAATACAGAAATCTGAACAGAAGTGTTTATTCATTCAACTCTGAGAAAAAATAAAAACCACTTTATTAGTAATTACAAAGAGACCACATGACAAAACAAAATTGTATGCATCTTTTTCACTTATATCTTAAGTGATAGAGGAGCACAGTCTCAGTATATATTGGGTATCTTTGAATACATGGTTTATCCAGACAAGCAATAATAAAGGATAATATGTTGTGATTTTTACACAGTAGCATGCCTGGATCAACCTGGAATGTATTTCATTTGTCACTGAAGATTATGAAAATATCCTATACAGCTTTACACCAGAAAATAGTTTTTGAGCTATACCTTCAAATTCAACAAAAACGATGTCTTTCTAATGGAATCCCATAAGGAGGTAAAATATCCCATAACAGTCTTGGTTTAATTCCATAATTTTAGAGCAATTTTAATGTACCCCAACTGTAGTTTTGCAAGTGCAAATCAATTTGTCCATCTAGTTCTATAGCCTTCTCTAACACCAGTACCAATAACTAAATACTGATTGCCTTCAGACACAGAAAGTAGCTGTGGCATAGAAAATGTTGTGCCATGAACAACCAGAAAACATTCTGAAAGATCCTTCAGAGTTTTCTCCCATGTTCATTAATCAAGAGAGAAGCATCCCACCTTTCGGGATATGGGGGATGGTGGGATTTGCTTAACACAGTTGGTGTGGGACAAATCTTGTGGAAAAGGGCCAAATCTAGGAACGAAACTTCACCTCTCCATAAAGACATTTGATTAGGAACAGAAAATTTCATGTCAGTGCAGCTGAAATAATTCAGTTCTGGACAGAAAACTTTCTGCAGTGTGAAGAGTAGGAAAGCAGATGCTTTGCAGGATTGATAAGGTACCAGTGTACATTCAATTTTAGGTTTAAGAGGGTGAAAGAATAAAATTAATGGTGTATTTCTTTGACTTTTATCCATCTCTTACCTTCTTCTTGTAGTTGTTTTTTTTTTCTTCTTGAGTCCTCTTTTTGACTTTCAGTGCATCATTTGTGATCACCCAAGGTCTCCTGAGAGACCCTTGCACCTACATGTATCTCATTCTATGTCTTCATTCAGAGTAGCCTAATATGTGACTCTTGCAGTCAGGATTTTCCAATAATATTAGTCAAACTCTGCAGACAGTAGAGACTAAAACAAATTGCTTTCAAATTATCCTTGATTCTCATTAAATTGTAAGCTGCATATTCTCTACCAGAAGTATTTGGGAACCCCTTCTCCTTTCTCCCAGTATTTTGATTTTATTATTATGGCCAGCAAATGTCAACTTCCTTTCATTGACTATATCCTCTAGGTTTATTTTCTTTAAAAAGTATGTTGATACCAGAGCTAGTTTGGACCTAGTGAACTATAACAGATGATAGCAGGTTCCTATTGCAGCATTCTCTAAAGTGGTTATAAATCCCACACAAAGAAAATGTTCTCTCCACAAGTCCTTGTGTTTCAGAGTAATTTCTAATAGAACCTTATTTCTTTTCCACAGAAGCTGAGAAGCCTTTTCTAGCCAATGCTACTGGGCTTCTCTACCTCTAATGCTCTCTAAATAAGATACAATATTCAGTGCATTCTTAATATGGAAAGCTTGGCTCGAGTTCCTTTATGGCAGAAACAAATGCCAGATAACATTGAATAGATGAGTTGTCTGGGTGGGTCTAAATAGAAGCCAAAGCAGGAAGAAGAAAGATGAGGTTTAAAACAGCCCCAGTGAGGCTCCCCCTTGCAACAACCGCAACTGCTCCCACCAGGGACTCCCCTTCTCCTTCCAACTCCCTGCCCTGAGATATGCTAAGAGCATGGGGCACCTCAGGTGGCCAGGTGCACTCCTTCCCATTCCTGCACTGGCACCCGTTCTCCTGCACCCCGCAGCTTGTGCAGAGAACTTGGTGGTCTTTCTTCACTGCTAGGAGATATGAGCGTATCAGTCCAGGAATGGATGATCTGCCAACTGTCCTTTTCTTGGAGGTGTCCTCCTTCCATAATCCTACCTTTGGGGATAAAGTAGGGACAAGCATGTTTATTGAAAAAACAGAATGAAATACATTTTTCCATCTAACAGGGTAAAACAAATATTTTAAAGATATTTCTTATTAGGCTCCATGCCACCTGAACTCTTCTTGTCTTGAAACGATAGTCAGTTTAAATGCCGCTTTGATAAATTCATCCAACACACCTTGTACATTCAGATAACAGCTATGCTTCCACTAATGAGGAATATGCATATTTCAAGGTTGAGGATCAAGTTACTCTAAATTCATGCTTGTTTGAAAATAGTTAACAATTAATTAGGGCTTAAGGAAATGGCTCAGATCTATTCCTGTCCCTTGCTTCCAAATTTTACCAGGACACACCTATCAAAGCTAGGTGCAGCCTGAGCCTGTTAGCCTCACAGGTCAGACAGTGTAAATAATGACTGTTGTAAGAGAATGACCCTCGTAGTTTTCTGTCACTGCTTTCTCTGGCCCTGTCTCCTGCTGTCCTGACATGCTGACTGGACTTCCTAGATGGACGTGGACCTGACTTGTTACCTCACCTTGTCTGATGATCACTGAATTGTTGATGGACTGCGTCCCTACCACCGCCCTGGTCCTGCCTGGGTGCTGTGGGACTGCCATCTCAGAGTGTCTCTGCCTGCCTGTGCTGGGATCACCCTCTCCTCCTGGCTCATCCTCCTTCCTGGAGCAGCCTTGCTTCCGCTGCCCCCTGACATATGCATCTACTGTAAGCACCTGCCCCAAAAGTACCTATTTCTTTCCACTGACTATTAATGGATTATGAGATACATGCTTCGAATGTAGCTAGTCCTCTGTAGACATGGGAAGAAATCCCACCTAATGTAATAATTTACTGCCCAACACCTCCTAGAAATTACTGTGTTTGGTTTACTTAATACTAATTATCTGCAAATCTTTTCTATTTTTCAGTAATTTTCTTAAAATGCTGCTGTATATCCTTATATTCTCAGCTAGACAACTGTAAGATTCCTAAGGTCAATCACTTGGTTTTTAAATTGATGGTCTTTGATACGATACATTGATTAACTCCTCTCTTTTCTTGCAGTATTCTGTGGTTGTAGCCATAGCCCTACCCAAAGGGCCTTGAGTGATATTGTGAGACACTCGCTCATGCTTTCCTGTAAAACCACGCTTCAATGATCTCCCCATACTATCCCAGGATTTGTTAGTGCCACAATAGAAAATCTGGCCTTTCCTAGTTTTCCTTTAAACACAGATTCTCTTTTCTATACCCCATTTTGTAGGAATAAATCTCCAAGTATTTTGGTTTTTTTCCTCTTTGTCTTCTGCTGATATCTCTAAACTTCTAATGCAGCTCTTGACCTTGAATACAGTTTACTATGAATCAGGTGGGAGTAAAATTTCCTTCCTGCTGGAATTCTACTGGAGGAATTAATCAGAAATTCTTTCAAGGTTTTCAACAGAGAAACTCAAAATGTTAAAACTTCAAAAGTTGAAGTTTTTACTGGCAAATTCCACTTCAGCACAATCAGTTACATTGACAAAAAGAGAAGGAGGAAATACGGAAACCATGCACAAGCTTATATATTTTTTTAAAAATGGAGTACAACAAGCTCCATAGCTATAGAGACTGAGAGGAAGTGGGGAATGGTCCGTAAGTGATAGTGTAATTTATTCCCCCACTGAATCTTTCTACTCATTTATCAGGAGTACTGTTCATTCCAAGGTTTATTCATACTCACTGACTATTCAGTTCTGCCCAGTTTTATCACTCTTGTTTATATAGCACATTGTGTAAGAACTACAGATACTGCATGGTCACACAGTTTATATCACAGGTGTTAGCATGGCTGACTTAATAGTTTCCTGTGCTTGAAATGTGATGTTCATTTTGAAATATAATAGTCAAAAAGAAGCATATCTGTAAGATCTGTATCAATAAGAATGTCTCAAGCCCATTGTTGTTGTCACTGGTATTGCTCCTATTTATGGGTTAACAGGATTTGATTCTTTCAGTATTTTAGATTCTACTATGAATTGTACAAATGAAAGTAAGTATATGTTTATTTTATGTACATAAAGCGTAAGACAAGATCAAATAATTGGATGGTGTATATATATAAATATATGTCAGTATCACTGCAACTGAACATCTGCTTGAAGATCTGAAACACATATGCCATGCTTAAAACACCTTGAGATGCTACTGGATAGATCATTTGCTAATAACAAATCAAGTTCCGCTACCCTTTCTCATACTAACCCTCATTCTCTGTATATAGGTCTCTTGCACTGTCTCATGGATCTTTCTACCTGTAACATGCCTACAGTTAGCAAAATCTTCCCAGAAGGAGATTAGGCTATATAACACATCAAAACTCACACAGCAAGAAACAGTGGGAGTAAAGATAATTTTATGTAGTTACATTTAGTCGTAAATTGTAATGAGAGTTTAAGTTGTAACAAAAGACTTGGATTAATAGGAATGAGTTGTGTGAAAGAAGCTCTGATGATTTTATTACTAATGAAATCATTTGCAAACATGGGAATCATGCAGCATACAGCAGAAGGAAGATAATCAAAATTCCGTGATAACCCGAAATGCACTTCCTTTCAATGAGTTTACATAGCATCACACTTCAAAATGTTTCTTTTCTGTTTACAACAAATCACTGCTAGGTTGCAAATTTGAGGAAGCAATAAATATTTATTTTATATTATGTAAGAGGGTATTTAGCAGACGGGACTTTATAGGATGATAAGGATGTAGGTAGCCATACCCAAGGAAAAAAAAAGCCACAAATGAATTGCTGATTTTTTTTTTATTTATTAATTTTTGTGTGTTGATTTTTGGCTGTCAAATGTTATAGTATCATTCCAGGAAGATAGCACTTTTTAACTACACAAGATGAGAATAAGATGTTCTTTTAACTGCCAGATGATAAATTTGACTGAAAACATTCTCATAGAAACCAAAGACACTTAACTTTTCATTACATTCAAATCACTAATCTGCAATGTTCACATGATTGCCAAGATAACAGAGACTACAGCAAGAAAGTAATTGGTATCTTTGCAGACAGACAAGGAATACCAAAATTATGAGGAAGACAGGTGAGATCAGCACCAGCACTGATGCTCATTAGCTATGTTATAATCCAGCATGCATGTAAAATGTGTATTCTTTTAGAAGATCAAACCAAATAATGTAGAAGACAGATTTGTCTTGTAAAAGATCTTAGGATCAGTTTAACACAAACGGCTTCTTTGTTTAAGCTCGTGCTTAGATATACTATAGAAATAAGCTGATGACACCTACTTTGAACTCTTTAAGATTTGTTACAACTGAACTGCAAGTCCCCATCATTGGGGGAAGGTAAAAATGCGGTTACACATGGACATCAGCTCATATCTACCAGTACTACAGTATGGCAGTCCAGAACATCATCTGCTAAGGAATAACACTTGTCACCTTCTCAAAGTTTATTTGTGAAACTTTCTGACATTCAAAAAGAATGTGATGATCTCCAGAGAAGAGAGAGATTTTTTGTGCAGACAGAAGGCAATAAATCATTTTACAATACTCATTCAGAGCTGTTTAAAATGATTTTGTACACTCAAAATAACCAGTAGGCAATGTTAAACTTTAAGTTTCTCAAAGCAGATGCCAAATCCCCTCCTATATTCTTCAGCATACAATGGGAGAACTGGTACAATCAATCCTTCTATCTTTCTAATACAGAAAAATACTTCCATCTAACATCTTAGAGATATTCAGCTGCTGTTGTTATCTTCCAGGCAAACCAGCACAAGCGCCTTATAATCCCGGAAGGTGTATTGGGTTTGTGTGTCCAGGTGTTGGGGGGGAGGAAGGGGGGCGGTGCTGCAGGAGTGGCTTCTGTGAGAAGAGCCTAGCTGCCCCCATGTTGGACAGTACTGGTTCCAGGCATCTCCAAGACGGACCTGCTGCTGGTCAAAGCTGAGCCCATCAACAATGCTGGTGGCACCTCTGTGATAACATATTTAAGAAAGGGTAAAAATGATATGCAGCAGCTGTGAGAGAGAAGAGTGAGAAAATGTGAGAGAAACAACCCTGCAGACACCAAGGTCAGAGAAGAAGGAGAGGGAAGAGGTGCTCCAGGTGCCAGAGCAGAGAGTCCCCTGCAGCCCGTGGAGAAGACTATGGTGACGCAGGTTGTCTCCCTGCAGCCTGTGAAGGAACACAGTGGAGCAGATATCCAAACTGCAGCCCATGGAGGACCCTATGCTGCAGCAGGTGGATATGCCCTGAAGGAAGTTGCAGCAGTGTTTTGGCTACTGCTAGGCACTGCTCGCACAGCATCAAGGCTGTCTCTCCAACATTCCCCCCGCCTCACCTAGTAGGCTGGGAGTGGGCAAGATCTTGGGAGGAACATAGCCAGGACAGCTGACCCAAGCTGACCAAAGGGATATTCCATACCATATGACATCTGCTCAGCAATAAAAGCTAAGAGAAATGAGGCGGGGAGGGGGGGAATTCATTATTACAACGTTTGTCTTCCGGAGCAACAGCTACATGTATTGAAGCCCTACTTCCTGGGAAGTGGCTGGACACCGCCTGCTGATGGGAAGTAGAGAATAAATCTTTTGTTTTCCTTTGTTTCCACATGCAGCCTTTGCTTTTGCTTTATTAAACTGTCTTTATCTTGACCCACGATTTTTTTTCCATCTTATTTTCTTCCCTCCTTGTCCTGCTGAGAAGGGGAGTGATAGAGTGGCTTGGTGGACACCTGGCATCAAGCCAAGGTCAACTCACCACACTATCATATATAATTTTAATGATTTTGGCAGGCAGTATTAAATTACAGTGAATTAATAAAATAGTGTATAAATCAAATGAACAATATATTCAATTCATGCATTGTATTCTTGCTGTTACTAATGGCAATTACACATACATACCAAAAGAAACAAAGAGTGCAACCAACCTGCTCAAATTCAGTAACTAAAGTTCAAATCCTGTCATATGTACCTCTAGGGATTTATTCAGTCTACCATCCCAAAAGTGATTCAACATCATAAGGAAGGCCTTGCCCATTAGAAGGAGTCTAGACAACAAGTGTAAGATAGGTACTGAACTTAAAGATGAACAAAGATAGGTGTGATGAACCCTGAACTTAGTTTTAAATCTTGAACCTGTTCATATCCTACTGCTAAAAGCAATATAAATGAAATGTGAGAATTTTTTCTACCTTCAAATTACCACTATGTACCAATATGCTCTGCTTTAGCTTAGCCCTTTGAGTACAAAGCAGCATAACTGAAGTTTTGCTATAACTGGCCAGAGAAGCAGCAAATTGGAACTCAAAAATACAAGGGGGGTTTAGTGGTTTTTAAATCATATTGAAATTGCTAAATCACTTCTGTTTCCTTCATTTGCCTCTGACTGCAGATTGCAACAGAATGCAACTAGAGTCTTGTAGGCAGAGGAGAAAAATAGCCTTCTTTTGAAAAACCTCAGCCAAAAATATAATTTGAGAAAGACGTAGTTTTCACAGGGAAACAATGGGAGCAAGCGTATATTAAAGATAAGCAGATCCTAAAGGACAGATTTAATATATTACCACTTCCTGAACAAGAATAGGCTCATATGCATTTTTTTTTCAAACTTGACTAAACTTCTTTTAGAGAACTCTGTCTTAGCGTTAATAAATGGCAATGAATCATGTTCATTTGTTTCCAAGCAGCTCTGGTGCCCAGGAGTACTCTGATACAGATTTATTACATTCTGTGTAAATGGGAACCCTGCTTTTCAGAATGTTTATTCTGGCTTTTCCTAGAAGAGAAAGCTAATGATACTAGTATAAGCAGCTGATTATACTGATTCAGTAGTCTAAAATCTATTTTGCTATTGAACACCTCTTTCATCTTTCTGAAAAATAAACACGGGCTTTTAATGCAGCATACTAGAAAAGAAGAAGTAAGATCCTTCATCTGAGCTGGCTGTGTAATTTAACTTAGTTGCTGAGTTTAGGTAGATGTTTCCTGAAGCGCACACTTTCCAAAAGATAAGCAGTTCACATAAGAATCCTTTTTATTCAGTTTGATATCAACAAGAAAAATGAAGCCATTTTAAAATGAAAAAAATGGAAAAATGGCAGAACTGAAATGAACTCTTCCCAATGATTGCCAAATAGAAAATCAGGCTTTCATTAATTACTGAATTCATATAACTGAAAGAATTATTCTCAAGGAATGGTCACCTGCTCAAGCAGCTTCAGAGAAGGGCCACGAAGATAATCAGGGGCTGGAGCACCTTCCATATGAGGGCAGGCTGAGAGAGTTGGCGTTGTTTAGCCTAGAGAAGAGAAGGCTCTGAGGAGACCTTATAGTGGCCTTCCAGTACTTAAAGGGGGCCTACAGGAAAGATGGGGAGGGACTCTTTATCGGCGAGTGTAGTGATAGGACAAGGGGTAACGGTTTTAAACTGAAAGAGGGTAGATTTAGATTAGATATGAGGAAGAAATTCTTTACTGTGAGGGTGGTGAGACACTGGAACCAGTTGCCCAGAGAAGTTGTGGATGTCCCCTCCCTGGAAGTGTTCAAGGCCAGGTTGGATGGTCTTTTGAGCAACCTGATCTAGTGGAAAGTATTCCTGCCCATGGCAGGGAGGTTGGAACTAGATGATCTTTAAGATCCTTTCCAAACCAAACCATTCTATGATTCTATGATTCTATTATTCTAAGTCACTATCATGATAACAAAGTATGATTAGGTCTACTGATCTTCTAACCTGTTCAAAAACCCATTGAAAGTGATGGGAACTTTTAAATCAGATTCAGAAATCAAAAGACTAAGCAGATGCTCTGGGTCTGAGGAGTATTGCTCAGCACCCCAATGGACAGGACCCCTCACCATGGGAATTACACTATTTTGGAATGTGTTGGATGTTCCGGTGGGGGACCAATGGACTAGAGCAGGAGAAGCTGAAACACCATAATCCCTACACTTCTCCGCAGTCTTCCTACTGAAAAGGTTCCTAGAACCTGTGACAATCTTGCAAGGGAGACTGGCTGCACAGAAGCGACCTGACTCCCCACCCTTCCAGGCTTATATCCTAAAGATTATAACTGTATGAAATTTTTCTTCAGCACCAGGATGGGGAAAAGGAGAGCTGAGGAGAGATGTGCTTGTTCACATCCAGCCTGGCATAACTCATATGCAGAGATTTTAGCACTAAGCATCACAGTTAGCTTTGCTGTGAAGAGATAACCCAACCATAAAGCTGTTTTGCTGACTTTGCTTCCATGGCAAGGATGCCTTGGCTTCTATTCCGGCAATGGCCAACATGCTGATAAAGGCACCTTTTCAGTGGCTGCCCAGCAATGTTGCAGTGACTCCTCTGGTGTGGGTGTCTACTCTAGACAGATTTAGCTCAGATAGCTGTAAAAATGCCTTTACCTGCAGGTGGAATACTTCTGTTCATCTTGCTTTTTCCTACTACAAAAATAATCCAAAATGAACCCCAAAAAGCTGTTGTGAGAGCCCTTAGATTAAGATCTTCCCAACAGATCAAAAGGGAAGCTAATCCAAAGGATTTTAGGGCTCTTCATGAATACTCAACGATACATGGCTACAGAGGAAATTAAGTTAAATTATCTGTGGCAAGACTGGAATCAATCAGATTATTTCTCTGTTTCAAAATGATTTCTTAGCATTTTGACTGTGTGGTGCACACAAAAGAAGAAAACGTATACTTCAAATGGAAAATAGAGGTAAATCAGTAAGTAGTTCTTTGGGAATAGCTAGCAATTCAAAACAAGCTGGAGCTGTTTGGCTCCATGTCGTGGTTTAACCCCAGCCAGCAACTAAGCACCACACAGCTGCTCGCTCACTCCCTCCTGGCTGGAATGGGGGAGAGAATCGGAACAGTAAAAGTGAGAAAACTCGTGGGTTGAGATAAAGAGAGTTTAATAAGTAAAGCAAAAGCCACGCGCACAAGCAAAGCAAAACAAGGAATGCATTCACCACTTCCCATCAGCAGGCAGGTGTTCAGCCATCTCCAGGAAAGCAGGGCTCCATCACGTGTAACGGTTACCTGGGAAGACAAAACGCCATCACTCTGAACATCCCCCCCTTCCTTCTTCTTCCCCCAGCTTTATATGCTGAGCATGACATCATATGGTATGGAATATCCCTTTGGTCAGTTGGGGTCAGCTATCCCGGCTGTGTCCCCTCCCAACTTCTTGTGCACCCCCAGCCTACTCGCTGGTGGGGTGGTGAGAGGCAGAAAGGGCCTTGACTCTGTGTAAGCACTGCTCAGCAGTAATGAAAACATCCCTGTATTATCATCAACACTGTTTTCAGCACAAATCCAAAACATAGCCCCATACTAGCTACTATGAAGAAAATTAACTCTATCCCAGCCAAAACCAGCACACTCCATCTCTAAGTAGATAGTTCTTTCAAATATGAAGCCTCATTTGTCTCATTATACGTTGAAAGACCGTAACATTAGACTGAAAAATCACATGAAAAACAAACCTCAGTTTTAATGAGACTCCATATTAACCTCATTGTCTTGATGATAGTAACTAGATAAGAAGCACTGTGACAATCAATCCTTACCTTAACTCATTTTTTCCTAAACTATCACTAAAAAGCTAGTTATTTCTGATACTTTTCCATCTAGAGTTTTAGGTATCTGTGAACACACTCATGCATGCGCAGGAAAACAGTTAGCAATGAGTTAAATAACCAGAAAGGTTACTTAGATTCTTCTGCATTCCAGGTAAATAAATGTCTTCTCTATCAGACTAGGAAATACTGTAATTACATGTATCTGCCAAAGGAGTATTTAAATCTTGTGACAAAATGACTTAGTATTTTTCAAGTGGTAAGACAAGCACCATCGTTATTTTGAGAATTGCTCAGGGCGAAACCAAAAATTGCATGAAATTTGCAGTATTTTGAGACATTTTTTCTCATTTAAAAAATCTCACACTTACTGAGTAATTAAATCAATACTTTCCAACATTTTTCCAATGCTTGTAATTGTTCTTTCAGATTTATAAGATCACCTGTTATTCATTCTGATACAATGGGCTGATTTGGGGAAACTAGTTATCTATAATGAATGAATGTTTGTTTTATGAAATTGCAATATCATTAATGGACTCAATATGCAGTGAGTCAGCCCCAGGCTGAAAAAATTTGAGAAAAAAAGAAAAGAAATCAGTATCATTGGCAGCAGAGCTGTGCCAGGCCTTTTGGAACATTGGATAGGAATACCTGATCTAACAAAAAATAAAACAATTTTACAAACTTCATCTGTAAAGACAAGTCAATATAATCTAAGAAAAATACAAAATGGAAAAGTCTGGATCAAGATGACAATAAAAAAGGGAGCTTGAGAAAAAAGTGGGAAAAAAGTGCGCAAACTTTTTGAAACAGAGAAACTCTGTTGGATCATGGGACAAAGGCCAAAGCAAGCTGGTTGAAAAATAAGGTGATAACACCTCAACTTTCAGAGGAGTTGCCATGAGGGAAGAGACACAAAAGAAATGGTTTAGAAACCTGAATGGACACTAACCCATGCCAGGAGGAGCAGTCCACAACAGTAAAGAAAGGAGTAGGTGCGGACATGTGAATTTGCTTGTATCTCTTTATTTAACCATATATACCCCATAACACTGAAGCTCAGAGAAAAGCTGGATTTAAGCTATGAGGAAGACTGAAGGAAATAGTTTGAAGTTTAGTGCCTCAGCAGTTCTAGTGATCCCCTTTTCAGTCTGTTGACTTTCATGCAAATCATGGATCTGGAAACAAGTAGGATGATCCTGCATAATGCTATACTTCTAAAATTGAGTGTTCTAGGCTAAGACAGTCATATAGGTTCTGGACAGTCACCAACAGAGAGAGACAGGCATCTCTTGAATGAAACTCAGCCCCTATACATTGGCCCCCTGGGTTAGGATGTGATGAGTTGCCTTCTGGAAGTGTCTGTCTCTCCCCATTAACTACAGAAGGCAAGCAACTAGATAAGGTTAGATACCTACCCATTAAACAAGTTAATTTAGGTAAGGTGAATCCTGGACTGAAAGGCAGTATTTGGAAGTGCTGAGACTTGAAAAATTTGAAAAAGCAGTGGTTCCCCACATGTGACCCAAAGCACTCTGTGACCAACAGTCTAGTGAGCAACCAATGCATCACCTAAACTATAAACTATAAAAAGTTATCACAATGGTAGTAATGTTTTCTTACTTGTCTTCTGATTGTATTTCTCACACATGATTCTGCTTGTCCCTCTCTTCTCATTACTGAAAAATGTATCTGAACACAGGCAAAGTTTCTGCCCTCTTCCAATCTTTCAAAATTGATTTCACACAGAGAAACTCCCTACACAAGAATGGGGAAAATTACCTGAAGTATCTATTCAGATTTGGAGTGGCAGAAAGAGAGAAGAGTCCTGGCATGGGTCCATCACATAATTAAGTAATGGTCCTGCCAAAACCACATAGAAAGTAACTTGAATATCAGAGGCACAGACACTTTTTACATGTTTGCATATCACGTTTTACAGATGTCTATTATCAGCCTTAAACGACACACTAAATCATTCTTTTACACACTCATCAGTTTTAAAGAATGCAGAATTACTAAATTTTCTACACTGTGGCCTCAGATTGCTATTATTCTATGAAACTTTGGATCATTAATTACATGTTAGCTTTAAAAAGCTGCTTTCTGATTGTCATAGAGTGAATCAGATGTCAAAATGGTTTAAATTTGACTCAGATTCAGAAGAACTAAGCCAGTAGGCACGTGGAAAAAATTATTGCATCCAGTGTGCCCATATGTACCTCAAAGTCCCTGAAACTGAATCTCCCCCGTCAGCTTCTTTTTTCTTCAAACTCTCAAGAATGTTTATGGAACTGAACCTTTTTGATCTTTACAGTTCTTCTCTTTCCTTGAAGTTGGTTCAGGGGAAGGACATCATCCCCCATTAATAATTAGTCTCTGGTGTACCAAAGTCTGAATCAGCCTGTTCCAGCTCAAGGGAAAGAAAATGTAGGAGCAAAATATCTTAGTTGTTAGATAGTCTTTATGTAAGAAAGTCAGCAAGTCGCATTTGATGTTTCTTTCTGGACTGCTGCCTTTTCCCTGGGGAGACATGAAACAGGACATTGACTTAAACAGATGGTTGTTGCCTCTGAATTATTTAACAGCTAAATAAATGAGAAGCTTCTGCTGCCATGAGAGGAAAGAGTGTGCTGGAAGCTTTCCTCCTCCTCCTCCTTCTCCTCCTCCTTCTCCTGTTAGATGTGGCCAGGAACAGTCTGCTATTGGCAGCATCAAAGCCTGCAGGGGTGGAAGTGGAGGATACAAAAGTGAAACCTGAATTCTAGAGCCACCAAAGGAGAGCTGCCCTTACATAAGAAATATGTTTATCCTCTTCAAATGGTATTGCATCCAGTTTGGTACACATCTATGGTTACTAGGTAGGGTTAATGGGATAGAAGGGTTTAAAAAAAAAAAAGCAAATGGCTAGATAGCCTGTATAGCCTGTAGCTTTGCAGTCTACATAAGATATGCTGAGATCTCATTTTCAAAATGCTGTGAGACCACAGGCTAATTACTTTGAGCCATGAAATCTGCACTGGGATAGCTTACAGATAATATCTCAGGAGAAACACTGGAAGGCCGAATTTCTCCATTTACTCCCTGTTATTTTGAGATACAAGTGTATAACCTATTGCAATGCCTAAGTATCTTCCTGCTGTCACAAGAAGGAACACTCCTTGCTGTCAGTGTCATCAGACTTGCAAAAGCCTGGTCTTTCCTTGACAAATACAATCTTCATGCAAACTTCATGCTCAGCAGGTCCAATGTCCCTCAACCCCAAATTTCCAAGCTTCCAATTTTGAAAACAAAAGTGAAGCTTTGGTCAAACAGAGTCGGAGAGATGGGAGCTTCTCCTCAGTCCTCCCAACGTGTTTTATCGGTCGAAGCCGTGAATTAGAGCTGATAGTGACGATCACAGCTGGTAGCGGAGGAAAAAAAAATACCTCTTCAAGATAAGATCCCATCTGCCACAGCTGGCCAGCTGCAGCCCGGCTGGGCGGGGTCGGGCAGTGGCGCGGGGCGGGGCGGGGCGGGGCGGGGCGAGCCGCAGGAATGGGGCGCTGTCCGTGGTGCTGAACGGCCTCGGCCCTCCCCGCGGGACTCTGCCCGGAACACCACCGGCTCCAGTGGCCCCCCAAATCCAACCCCCCCGTCAAACTCCCCCCGTCAGCGCCGAGCAATTTACACCGGAGGGCGAGCCTCTGGAAGGAACTGCACAGTGTGAGGCAAGCAGGTTAGTTTTGCTTAGCTTGTCATCAGTCCTCATTCCTGGTTTTGTTTTAACCAAACAACCCGAGCGTCCGTCGGCCGTTGGACTGACTGCTGAGCTAAGCAGGCTGTGCACAATGGCGTATACGTAATAGGCCACAGGGGAAATAAATAAATAAATAAATAAATAGAGTCAAAAACAACTGTACTGCCACCCACTGGGAGGGGAAAAAAAAAAAAAAAGGAAAATATGTATGCAGCTGTTTGTGCCTATGAACTCAAAAGTAGCCTGGACAGATACCTCACACAGAGATAAATTATGACCAGTTCAGCAGTATCATGCTTCTGCAAAGGTCGAAACACATTTTAATATAAAGAACTGGCACTCTATGTATTCATGTTCACAAATAAGACCACGTTTACATGTTTGAAGTTAAAACTATTTTATAATCTTTTAGTACCACTAGGTCTAGGATAGGAAGAATCTTAAGGCACCTCTGTGCATATGTGAGAAAAACTCAGCCTGTATTGTTATGTTATCATACAGCTAAAAAACTTGAATTGTTGTGCAAAACTGATCTTCTGAATCAATCATGTCTGGTGTAACCTTCTAGTTAGTGCCCAGATAAAACAAAACAGAGGTCAAAACTTTTACCTGGCTAGACAGTGGCAACTTTTCCTTGTGGAATTTGTTGCATTTATATCAAACACACATATAGGAATCTTCTTATTTGCTGACATTCTGCAATCTTTTAGACTTTAAATCCTAACACAAAATGTGACTTTAAAGTTGTGGGAAGAGCTTGTGTCAAATACTAGAATGAAAGCTGCTCAGAAGTAGAAATGAACAGACTAGAGACACTCAGTTTCTGAGTATGGAAAGCACAAAGACAAAAATCTGAGTGTCATTCTATTACTAATTCACCTGCCTGCAAATTAAGCCAGCCTACACAGTTATTCTTTTCTAGTTGTAGAAAAATGAGGCTGTTTACCTTCTCACAGTAATGATTTATTATTTGCAATGAACAAATCGCTAACAACAGAAATCTGGTGTTAAGGAAAGGAAGCACCATAAACATAGATGACCTTTTGGTACCCAATTCCTTAATGCAATGAAAAATTTGCATAGTTTTAAACATTGCCACAAGGTACAACCCTTGCTATACACCAAAGTAATTAAGTACATTCTGAGTCTCACTAAACTGGCACACGCTTACATTGTTTGGAGAATAAGGACGTATTGATGTAGCTGCTTATAATAGTCAAGTCAGTACACTGTGCAAAGGAATAAATCAGTAAATGGCAGAGAACTCATAGGTTCTCTGAAAAAAACCTTCAGTTAGACAACATACGGAAATAATGCATGTGCAAATATGATCCACCAATTTTCTTAGCTATACATTTCCTTGTTAATTTGTTTTCATGTTATTTGTTAAAACAAGCTGACCATAAATCCAGATGATCTGTCTTTCCAATTCACTCTAAAATTTATCATTAATGAAAGCACTTTGCTTCTCTCTATTATTCTTTCATTATTGTAATGGTATGTAAATGACATTCATGACATTGTAATGCTTTTTCCTGCAAATCTGCCTGGGGCAGAGAATTCTTTGCTTCATTTTGCCCTAGATTATTCCATCAGCTTTACAGGACTTCAGCATATTTCATTGTCTCTGAAAGGAAACAGTGAAACACACTAGTAGAAGTTCTATACTTTTTTTCTGTATCGTATGAGCAAAGATAAATCAAGCTGCTCTTGAAGTGCAGTAGCCTGCAACCCACTAGAAATATGGACTGTCTTGAGGTTACCTAGATATTGCAAACAGAAGCCAATGAGCCATGGGCATGTATCTGGTAAACAGCATTCTGCAGAAATAGAGAGTCTCAAGAGTTCTTTTTGGGGTATTGAGACTACAAACGTAGCTGCTATATAGGAGGTACTAACTTCTTGTTGTACAGGCACTAGGAAAGCTACTTACTTTATTCCCCAGTTTTGTTTAAAATTCACTTACAAGACCAAATTTAATTATCTAGATTTAGGCCTTAATTGTGCAAGACTGTAGGCAGCTCTATTGCTGTCTAGCTGGAATCTCCACCAACTCAGAAAGAGGTAGGCTTGCATATATCTGTAGGTGTGGGTGTATGCACATGCATCTAATGATGGGCTTGAAGTTCTTGCAAATAGGAAGTTTTCCCTTAGAAGTAAAGTCAAGGCAAATGGAAACTAATGTGATCTTTCCTTTTTTTTCACCCATCTTAAATATAATCATTTTTAAGCCTGATCCATGAGTTTTGAGCAGGGATAGTCTCTGCAGATTAGTAGAGAATATACAGACCAAGAAACAGACATTTTTCATGTTCCAAACAGTCTGAAAACAGCAAGGTCTGCAGTTACTGGAAGAAGCAATACTTTCAATTTGAAGGTATCTTTTTCAGGTAGAAGAATGGCAAACATAAGCCCAGGAGTACAGATGAGGTAATTCCCTCCAAGGGTCTGACATGAATCACTCTGTTGTACCACTGATGGACTGACAGCCATCCTCCCTCACAACCTTAATTCTGTTTTAAGTAAAAGTCACTAAATACAGAAGCAAAATTTCAGAGTTCATTGAGGGCAATGCATTTTTTGTGCTAATATAGTAGACATCCTTAAATTTATTCAAAAATAGAAGTATTTGCCTAGTAACATCTATGAAAGTGAAAAAATAGTGGACTGGTGATTGTCCACCCCACCAAAGAAAATATGTTCAGCAGCCTGCAAAACTGTGGCGGTTATATGATACATGTACAAGCTTTGTGTGGCTGGGACTGTTGCAAACAAAAGTAGGACAATTACATATAGAGAGAACTAATTTTAGACTATGGTCTGCTAGATTTACTCCTATCGCCACTAGGACAGCTGCCAATACTTTGACATTGTGACAAACATAATCAAGGACAAAGCATATATACATTCCATCGTCCTTTCTCCCACAGGCATGGGTGGGTACAGTCAGGCTAAGGGCTTAGGAGGTGAACTTCTAGGGTGTGTTCACATGCACATATATGAATGAATCTGAGGATGATTATTTTTATATATTCTGCATACATGTGCACACATACATGCGAAAATACACCAATGTACTATATTGACATCGAAGATATATACTGGCTCTTTTCCAAAGAGGAAATGGATGAAAACCAGCCTGCATCAGGGCTTCTACATTTCTATTTTAATCGCCAAATATGCGTGTCACCTTCGCATACATAGACATATATGCGCATCATATATATATACATATGTATGTATTTATGTAAAGTGATCAAAGTTATAAGGGGAAAGACATGCATACACTTGATTCTGAAGATAGTATCACTTTCCAGCAGCAAATTATCTCATGACTCTGTAATGAAAAATGTAACCTGCTATCAGTTAATAATATTGCCATGCTCATAGTCCAATATAAAATATGAAGCTCTTACCATCATTGCCTTTTTTAAAAACATTTTAAATGCTCTCATTCTGTCAAATACATTTCTTTCAGATATATAGCTGAAGCTAGTTTTCATGAAAATAGCCTGGTGCTTTATGCTATTTCATGTGACAGCACCAGCTCATCATGTTCCATTTCATTTTCTTAGCTAGGTGGCTGTGGCAGAGAAGGGCACTGTCCCCAGGGGGTGTCCAAAAGAGCCTCTTTCTCATCCTTGCCACAGCAATTTGCAGAGCCTTGGGGAGGACAACCACTCTGCTGCCCTTTGCAAAGGTTTTCAGTGTGTTCTCCCACCTGTAGAGAGAGAGTTCTCTGCAGTGCTCCAAGCCTAGGTCATGAGGGAGGCCACTCTTGGAAGCTCCTAATGGATGTTTGTCACTCAAAGACAGAAGAACAATTTGTAACAGAGGCATAAAGGAGAGAAATGGCTCTTTGTACCATCTGCCTTTGTTACACAACTAGAGCACAAGCCTTAATGTTTAAGTGGCTTTTATTAGAATTTCAGCTAATAAAAAGGGAGATTTCATAACAATATTGCTAAGCTGCTAGAAAAATGTATTGCACTCTAAAACACTCTGTGAGATTCTGTTTTTGTGCAATATTGACAGTTTGACATTCAGAGATTGATGGTATGACACTCAGACAATATAACACTCTGCTGTCTCTGAGTCAGGCAACGACATCTGCGCAGAAGGTTTGGTTTGTGTTTGTCATCTGGATCCATTCTTCAGTCCCTTCTATATCACATAGCTAACCACCTCATTAACGATAGGCTGTCCTCACAAAAAATAGGGAAGCATTATTATCATTGTTTTACAGATAGGAAACAGAAGTAAAGAAAATTGTGATATGCCCAAGTTAGCACAGAAAATTGAGGCAGGGCTATGTACAGAAACCAGAGGAGCTGAGCTCTAGCTGTGTGTCTCACCTGCCAGCCACTCATTCTCCATCTTAGAGTGATGTCCCACTCTTTGGAAAGCTGAACATCTCAGCTTCCAAGGGTCTGTAACCAGACGCTGGAACTCACAGCCAAGGGAAAGAAAAAGTCCACAAACAAAAAAGGCAAAGCAGGACCTGCACAACAACACTGCTCAAACTCAGAAAATAATTCTTCAATTCATTGTCCCATGTTATTTCATCCTTTGGGCAATAAAATTGAAGTAATGTTGTTAAGCTTGCCAATTATCACCAATAAAAGTTGGTTCCCTCAGTTTCAGCAGTGAGAGGAAAGAATCATTTGCAGTCTTAGCTTAATTATTCATTTGGAAGGGACACTATTAATGGCCCTTTTCCTCCTTGTGAAATGCATGTGGTAAGTCATACTCTTGGACTCATCCTAAGCATAATAAAGAAAAATATATTCATTTTTCTGAAGTGAGGCACATACAGATGCAAAGATTTTATTTCTTTGAAAAACACTGAGCAGATAGTTCTGGCAGAGCAGAATAGAAGCTGGCTTCTAGTCTCATTACATAGAAAAGGATTCAAAAAATTCCCTAGTTTCTCTCTAATTATTTCTAGATAAGACAATATAGGAGAAAAGAAATCTTTCTCTAAATATTAATTCACATTTTGCTTTCGCATGATTGCTATCCGCTTATATTTCTATTGTTCAAATATTTGTATGATCAAATCACACTGGCACAAGTGTTTGTGGAAAACAGATCTCAAAGTCACATGCACAAGCAGTCACAGACACTGAATATTCTGTCCTCCAACATGACAATTTGTTTTAGAAAGGTTCATTTATCAATAAAATCAGAGCAAGTAAATAGCATCACATGATTTATCTGGCCTATCACTACCAGGCAATACCACTAGAATATCAAATATTCTGAGAACCAGTCACAGGCAAGCCACAGATTAAAAATTCTAATCACAAATGCATTGATTTAGTAATTTCAAATAACAAAGAAATCCCGAAAAACATGATCTGCTTGCAAATAGCCTTTCAGTAGCAAAGCAGTACATTGGTTCTGTGAATTATTCATCCAAACCTCATAAATATGTATTTTATAACAGCAGGGTATACTAATCCATAACTTCTCCTAATAACCTGAATTAAATGTGAACTGTAAATAAAAATTTTAAGAGGTTTCGTGTGCTTTTTATGCTTTTGTGATCCGCAAAATTGCAAAGGGCCGCCTTCTGCATTTTAAATTTAGAAGTACCATCAAGCCCAGGCTTGATTTCGTTCAAAGGCTTGATGAGGCTCTCAAAAGTGTGGTTGAAATGTTTCCTTACATTGATTGAAGGGGAATGAGAAAAGATGCTAAATCTTCAAACACTTCCCTTTGGGTGTTTATTTGCTGGAGTTCAGTAAGAGAGAAATACTAAAGCAAGATACATGGCAGCAAAGCTGTATGGCGTATGAGAGAAACACTCAAACCGTATTGTCTACCTCCTTTTCTCATCTCTTCACTGAATGTGAACCAACTACATGAACATTATGAACTGAGCACCGGCGTGTGACCTGAAACGCCTGCACTTGCTTGATGGGGTGCACGTGTGTATCAGGCTGTGTCACCCAGTGGCTATGTGATTTCCACCTAGAGCTGCATACACGTGCACATGCTGGAGCTTTGGTTGCGATGTCTTCTTGTATGACCTGTTGTGTGCATGTGTGCATGCATATGCATGTATGTGTGTATGTACATGTGTGCAGGACCAGGGTCGTGCATCCGTATAGAGAATGCTTGCATTTTGCTGGTGTGTTGTCCAGTAATGTCCAGTAAGGTAGCAGCAATGTGAGGTCCTTGGGAAAAACTGGCACCAGAAATTTGTCTGCCAGGTTTGTAAGGCTTGTAGTCTGACTGTCCCCAAGAGATCTCTGAGAGATAAAGCACAGAATGAACTGAATTTCGTTTTTCTGCTGGCAGTCTCCTGTTTGCAGTGTGTAGACTGTTCTTGGTAACCTTGGACAAGGAGGAGGGAAATTATGGTTTTGGCAGGTAACTACATTATATACTTCACCATAAAACCCTTTGTCTCCACAATAATTATTATAAATTGTTCTGAAAAAAAATTGCCTGAGTGTTATAGACCTCCCCATCTCAGTACCTTTCTGGACAGTTTATTTCAATCCGTTATGTAAAACCTTGTACTTTAGCTTAATTGTTTCTTTCCCTTTTCTAGTGTTTACCCATATATGTTCATTTCAGAGAGCAATTAAATTCCCTCTCAGCCAGGAAACTCCACAACTGAGAGAGAGTGTAAGGTTTTGGATCAAGATGAATCTCTGATAATATGGGACACTTACACACTGTGTTTAGCCATTAGAAAGTTACTATGGTGACAAAGTAATTTCAAGGTAGGGTTTGAGAACTACCTAGAAGATATGCAGCTTTGGCTTATCTTTTCAGGTAAGAGCCTGCTGACAGCTGTTCACTCTGATTCTTCCTAAAACATAAAAAACCCCAATCCTCATTGGTAAAGTGCCAAACACAATTATGTGAGATTCCAAATTGCTACTGAAAGCTCTCGAAAATCACCATATCCTTTCTTTTTGCAATCTTCTTTTAAAACCAAACAAGAAATTTCTAATTCCCCCCATCTCCTCATCCACAGAAAGTGGTTTGCACATGAGAATTGAAATCTTTATGCCTAGTTTGTGTTTTAATCTGTTACAGTTTTTAGAACACTTTGGGATCTTTTTCAAAACGAAGGTGCTTTGTTAATGCAAAAAAAAATAATTATAAAATCAAAGCTGAAATTACAGGGAATCATTATAGTGCTGCTGTAAAAAGGATCTGGCAGCAATTTAATACAATATTCTCTGCCTGTGAGGGGGAGAAGACAGTACTTCATGTCAAAATATCATATTCGGGTATCTTTCACAGACAGAAAGCACAACAAAAATACTCAGAGGTAGCCTAAATCATGCATCCTTATTTGTATACATACGCATTATAATAACAATTTTAGTGTAAAAAGATAGCCACTATTTATTTATGACATATTTGGTTCCATTTTCAGGACACAGTATGCCAGCCAGAAGAGGGAATGCAGTTCATCAGTCTTGATGTGCAGTGTTGTGCTGACAATGCTGAGGGCACTGGTGATAAATTGAGGCAAAGGAGATGCCTCCAAATTAGATCCATATTAGAATTTTTTCTTCATAAAGAGGAGAAACCTTGCCATTTATCAGAGGGGAAAAAAAGGATTCATGCAGCAAGGAGGTAAATTTTACTCTGGCTTTTGAATTGGTTTTCACTAACCGTGGAAGGTACTAAAATTCAGCATTTTGGAATCCCCTTCTTAATAATACTGCTAGTTTGATATACCTTTTCACTGTAATTGGTGTAACTCTGGAGGCAATTAAACAGCTGTTCTTCTTTTGAAGATCTATCGTTAAAATTAATGGGAAAGAGCTGTGGAACATAAGGCCATTGGCTGAAATGAATGTTACCTGCGGAAAGGCAGAATGTGACACTTCTGTAACTCCTTGAGTCATTCCCATTCCAAGATCCTAGAAGAAAGGAACAGTTTTATTGTGTGTGTGAAAATAGCTGGCTCTCTGTTGCACTTCCCATAGGGCTAATGTTTGTTTGTTTCAAGATTTTGGGGCACAATGTCATTTCTAAAAGTTCTGCCAGGGAATGTGAGGAGGAGAAAGAATTTTCGCTAAGTACGGTGAATCCCATTCCATCAGCCACCTGGGTGCACAAGAACTGCTATATTGTGTCAGATAAAGGAACCGTCTAGGCCCACATCCTTTTCCTGACATCAGCTAGGCACAGATGCTTAGGAAAAGGCACTAAGAAAAGAGAGTCTTTCCCCAGTCTGCCCTTACTGTTCTTAGAAACCAGACTCTTAATCTGAAGCTAATTTGGACTGTTTTTGAATGTCCTAAAATGGATCTATCCTTCAGAAATATGATTAAAACTATTTGTAGCTCTTCACAATATCACATGATAACTATCTATAGGAACTCTTTCCCCAGCTCCACAAAGTGAAATATGAAGTAGTGTTGATTTTCTTCTTAACCTCAATTTAGCCCTGGCTCTTTCTAGTCAGCTCTTACAAGTAAAAGAGGTTTCAAGCAGATAAACACTGTGAATTCAGACCCCTCAGCTGAATAAGATCCTGATGTATGAGACTCGCTTGCCACAAGGTGATGGGATGGGCATCTCATCAGCTGTTGGATGGCACCTGAACATAGCACGATACACTCCAAATCATGGGATGGGCTTGAGCCCCAGCGGTATCGCAGCATGGGGCAGGGAATGGTTCTGCAGCACTTCTGGTGGGTAGGTGCTTTCTCCCAGTACCTTGTCCTGGTTATAGCACAGCCCTGTTCAATCACTCTCATTTGGGGCTCTCAGCACCAGGGTCTGGCAGACAGGGATGTGCTGAGTATGCTCATCTGGTCTGTGGGGTCCTGAGGAGAGCCAGAGACTGGGGACCTGCATGGAAAACATGCTCAATCTATGCATTGCTACCGGGGAGTGTGAAAGGGGGTAAATCATACTGAGTCTCACACTCAGCATGCAAGACTTGACAGCTCTGGGAATCTGGTGACAGAAGTGCTCTGTAAGAACACAGATAGGGTGTAACCCTTACAGCTGCATGGAACCAGGGGTAGTTGTCAAAATTTTAATGGTCATATAGAAAAAAAATATATGGATGCTAAGCAAAAACATTTCTACTTACCTTTAAAATAAAGGAGGGTTTCTGAATAAAGTTGCTTTCTATTCAGTTTGTTCTCTTCTCTCAGATCCCCTACAAAATCCCAGTACCTGGGTTTTCTCCAGAATGCCCTTTTCTCAAACTATTTCTGCATATAGAAAGAGCTTTTGAATAGATCCATATTATAGTGATAATGTAACTAAATATATCATCCACCCATACACTTGCAATTGACTTTCCTCTAAAGCTGGTCTTTTCTCCATAGTTCCTGCATCTAATTATCATCAGTTTCAGCTCAGGAAGGAAATGATCTAACAATGAAGAGATCAATTATCTTAGCAGCAAAAGAAAAAAAATCAAATTAGTAAACTGGGAATTTTAGATGGCAATTTGATCTTTGGGACATGTGGTGCTTAGAGGAACAATGCACAAAACAGAAATTATCTTGTGGAAAGCTGATTGAATTCAGTATAACAAAGTATCAGAG
The DNA here is from genome assembly GCF_018139145.2 of Gymnogyps californianus. Lineage (NCBI taxonomy): Eukaryota > Metazoa > Chordata > Aves > Accipitriformes > Cathartidae > Gymnogyps > Gymnogyps californianus. The sequence goes on from NC_059471.1 coordinate 183,994,825, forward strand.
GCTTCTGTCACTGAACTGGCAGAGTAATTAATTTCCATCCAATACCTGACAATAGCAAAGTGTCCTGTATAAAATAGGTTTAAGACAAAACAAGGAAAGTGATAATACACTGATCTGAAAGAGAATGACGTCATTCTCTGAGGATATGGTCTGTTTCATTCTACAGCAATACTTCACCAGAGTCAAACATAATGATTTATTAACACACAAGAAGTACCCCTGGCAGGCATAGTTAATATTTTAGTACTGCAAGTGATGGAATGTGACAGTTTCACTTGTTGATCTGACCTTTATTTTTCTTGTACCATAATTTCCTAGAACTTCCATTTATCTGGAGAACATGCAATTAGAGAGATCCTTTTAGATAAGCCACAATCATTTCTCACATAATTTTAACACTCAGTTTTTCTAAATGAAGCTTGTTCTTCACAGTGCACACTTCAAAACAGTTCAGAGTGGTTCACTGAGAACAATAAAGACCTTAGACAAGACGCATTAAAAGATACCAATTAGTAAGCTGAGAATTTCAGACTAAAATTTTATTTTTTAACAGTTCAGTATGTCAGGGAAGACTGCATACTAAAAAGCATAGATATAACCATGATGAGAGCAAGTATTCATTTATATCTTTAAGTGAAAGAAGAAGAAGCACCTGAGTGACAACTTCATTAAATTTGAATACCTTGTCTCTAACTTCTGCTGTAAAAGCTTCAGGAGCGATTAATTTCCTTGGTGCCGGTAGTAATAATATATCATGGAACAAGAAACAAGAGAACTGAAAACAAAACAGGCAGGGCATGCTAATTAAGGAATCTGAAGAGCTAAATCTTATTTTGATAATGTGTAGGGTTGTTTTTACCTTCTTTCTCAATATTATTTTATCATCTTCCTTCAAAATTATAACTTATTGGAAAACAGAGGCATTTTTTCTTGTCAGGTCCGGATAATAATTTAGTTTCTTGTAGAGCTGGGTATGACAGTTTCATTGCCTCCACACAGTGATCTTCACTTTTTCGTTTGCATCCCCAAGTCTGAGAGGTGACTGCTGAGTTTTCTGCAATAGAAGGCGAGCACCACATAACTGAATTTACCAGAAATACATGACTTTAATTTTCTCACATGGCTTTTCTGGAATTTTATTTTGTGGGGACATTAACTGGAAAAGCCCAGCATGTTCAGGTTCACTGCTGAATAATCCAATGACATCTGCATGTACCTATGTGCTGGGACTACAGAGCAGGCAAAGTTTTGAGCAAGATCTGCCTAAGCGTTTGCATTACACTAAGGACATGCTTCCCTTCTTCTCCCCTTAGACCCAGCTCGCTCTTCCCTACACATGTCAGGAGCCCTGTGCAAGCTTCCTGCTTCTCGCCATGACTCTTCTCTCCCCTCCTTTCCTTGCAGTCCTTGAGAGGGGAACTTTCTCCCTCAGCTGGCGAGAAGCTCCCAAGGGCAGCAGTAAACCTCTCCTCTCCAAGAGGTTCCCACCATCCCAGCAAGCCACATCACAAACATCACTTACAAACATGACAACAACTGAATCAAACACACCACACCAATGGCTACACCATGTTAGAGCTATTTCTAAAGCTATAATGAAAAGATAACATCATTTATTTGCCTCCCCAGAGAAGCTCCAATCTGAAGTGGTGATGACCCCTATTTATCAAAACTGCACCCCAAAAATCTCAAGTGCAAAACTCAGTTTGACTAGCAAAAACCTGGCAGTGGTGGGCAGTGATGAAATTATCTCATCAGTATTGAATATTTTATGAAGCCAGAAGAACTGAACTCACAAGAAATATATGCAGGTAAGATCCACACAGGCTAACTTTAGACTGGGGAGGCAGGTTGGTAAATTCCATCTGGAGTCACCAGAGAGAGATGCACTCCTCCGGCAGATGAATCAGAGCGCTTACAGTTAGGCTGCTGCTCTGAATCACTCTCTGCAGGTATTTTTCTTTATTCACAGGGAAGAGAAGCCTCAGAAAACCACCTTGCCTAAGTTAAAGCAAGTACCAGTGTATTGAAGTCTGTTCAGGTCTTTCAAAGCTGATAAATGGTATGCATAAACACAGAATTAAGGTAAGATTTATCAAATCACAAAAATTAACCAGAAACTTCACTCTTATTTTCAAAAGTGTAGTTAAAGGCAATGGGCATTTAATTCCTAAATCTCTGCTGGCCTATTTAAAAATGTTGCTATATTGATGTTCCTCTGAAAAAACCTGTCTGTTAAAACTTTGCTCCATTACACAAACCAATTTGAAAGAAAGTTGAGTAACTTCATTGTAGCCTAAAACCATAACTAGTGTGTTTCCACTGGCCTTCCTAAGTGTCTGGTATTCACATTAAAAAAGATATACATTGTAAAATACTGAAGAGCTGAAGTCAGTGTCGCATATTTTAGAAATAAAATATCAACACAGTTCATTGGGGAGAAAAATAGGGATGTTAGATGCTGCGAGGAGTTCTACGCCAATAATACTCAAGACTTGCAGTGTTCACTTGTCTGATTTTCTATTAAAACTAATGGTCTCTGCTCTCAGAAGTGTGCTTAATGGCAGTTCTGGAGAAGTAGGTAAAATTACTGTGTTAATTTCTCACCCTGTTAGAAACACCCAGGCAAACTTGGCTTCGAGATCACACTATATTGTAATGCAATTCCCTCCTGCAGTTGTGCGCTGTGGGCACTGCACCCGCAGTTGTGCGCTGTGGGCACTGCACCAGTTTCCAGCACAGGAACAGGGGAGGAATAGGATCTGGCAGAGAAAGCTGATAGAACTGGTGGCAAAAGGACCCCTGAAGTGGCAGTGTGGAAATTAAGGTACTACTACCTCATTGTTAAGATTCAGGCTGAATCCCTTTAACAAGATCAGACTTATTTCCCGGCTCCATTTACCACATATGCTCATATGCACCTAGTCTTACTTTAAACACCTAAACCCAAGCTGTGGCATCACTCTCCAGCTGCCACCCAGCCTTCACTGACCACAGGAGAGTCTCTCAGGCTTTTTGAGAGAAGCAAATTCATTCCAGCGCATCCTGAATGGAGGGACAGAGCCTGTTACAGCAGAGAAAAGGCACAGTCCTTTGTGAGCACAGCAAAACATCAGTTTTGGGGGTCTATGTGTTGGTTTTTTTTTTAAACTAACCATAATAGATTTCATAGGGGTGCATCTAGCAGATCTCAAGGTAGGCAGATGCCTGCTCCTCACCATCACATGGGCTTTCCCAGCCTCCAGGCCTCAGCTGCAGTTTTGTGGGAGCGGCTGTTGGCACATTCCAGTGTAATCTCTATTTCAAAGGTATTTTTTGAACTGAAAATCAGGGTCTTGAGAGATAAATAATGGATTACACAGACAAAGAAACCACATATATTTTAGGATGTCCGTCTAGAGTCGTCACCTCATTCCTACCAAAGCCAGGGGAATTTTGTTTCACTTGAGTAAATCCCTCCATTTGGGGGTTTCATGTTAGCAGTCATGTATGCTGTTCAGACTTCATCTGTACAAAACAAATAGACATACCAGTGAGTATTGGAAGCAGCATAGCTCCATACTTTGACTAAACAAAAAATAATCAGGAATCCTTCATTCTAGAGAACTTAGTGAATTAATTACATTTTTCCACTTCCTATCTATTAAGTTGCGAAGTTGAATCTACCTATCACACATCCATTAGACCAAAAGATGATTTATTTGCCATCTGAATGCTGCTGTTGCTCTTTGCTGAAGCAATACAGGCAGGACTGAAGAAAGCAACATATTTTCTTAGACTTCTGTATGTCTTATTTCTTTATAAATGTAGACTGGCATTATACCTCCCTGAACATAAAAACCAAAGCACTTCTCTGGAAACACTGTCAACGACAATTTTCTTATCATTACAGATTATAATTAAAAACCTCACCCTATGGAAATGAATACAGAGATCAGATATCAGTGCCAAGCCTTGGCAAAGGACCAGCTGAGCTAATATGACATATGTCGTTATACTGTCCTAGTCACAGGTATGGGAATTAATTGAGAGCAAATTTTCATTTATGAACACCTGCACCTAGATAGTTATCGTCTATTACAGCCTTGTGAGGGCTTTTATTGATCTACAGTGCACCTTATCTACGTACTGCAGGTTAGAGATTTTAACACTAGCTATTTTAAGAGTTAAATAGCACTTAAAAAATGCTATTGACTTATGATAATTGAGTTGAATTTACTGGGGGGTTACGTACTATGTTCTTTACTGTGAAAGCTTAGGAAGTATCCAGTGAGCCATATTTTTCCATGGTAGAAATGGGAACTTTTAATTTTAAGGAAGGCCATTTATTTCCACTGGCTAACTGGATTCAACTAAGCATTTTGTGGTCAAACGAAGCCCAATGTTTTCACTTCATTCACTATGAAATATGTGTTATTATAGCTCCTTAAGTATTGAATACATTTTTTTTCACCCTGAGTGTTCATGTTTTGGAGTTACTGCATCACTTGTCTTTCTAAATGTCACAGGGGACCTTGAAAACATGTAGATAATTGAGGATTTGAATATCTGAAGGGCATTACAATGTAATGTGTCTATTCTGGATGACATGACCTTCTTGTAGAAAACAGAATTCTGAATGTTTATAATATCCATACCCTAGTGCTTTTCCAAATGATTTTCTACTGTAGAATAACTACTTTGTGAAAACTTTCCCCCAAGCGAAATAGATTTTGTTTTTTTATTCCCTGCCCATAGTCCAAATTAGTCTGCGCATGTGAGAAGACCAGTGATTTGTCTTGGATATTTTCCTATCATCTCCAACACACAGATGGAAGCCTCCAGGGTGAGTATGAAAAACTCCAGTGTGAACAATAATGGAGAAAACTTCCCCTGGAGGAAAGTTCATTCTAAAGTAACTGGTCAGTGTCCCGAAACTTTTGGACAGTTCCCTGGCTCCATTCTTCCTGAAATCTTGGAAATTCTCCAATGTCTTATAGCAGTGACTTGTGTATGTACCACTAGACAGTTTTATCGACATGACAGCCCCTGTAAGGTTGATATAATTTATGGAGTAATTGACTCCGCCAGATCACTTACAAAAAAGTTTAAATGAACCCAGGCATAGCCCAATCTCTTTCACATATCCCTCCACACCTCAAAGTGCCGATCTTTACCTACCATTTATATTTCAAAAGAAACTTCTCTGCCTGTGTGTCAATGTTTCTATCAAAACCGGTTCAAATTAATTCTTCAGTGAAGATTTTTCTGGTGTACAGACATGCCGCAGATTCCGCTTTCTTTACAGACACTGTATACTGCTTCATAACGTAAAACATTTTTAGTAATACCTCTCTTTCTCAGCCTCTGGAGAATTAGTAGGTTTTCTAGATAGAAAACTGCTGACTTAGGATATCTGTTTTTCATATAGTGGCTCACATGGAAGCAATGAAAACCAGCCAAGCAAAGAGCAAGGCTGATGTGATCTGTGTGTCACGTAGAGGTGGGAGATAATTTTAAGTTCCTTAGTAGAGCAGCCTATTTTGTGCCAGACTTTATACAGTTTCTGAGCATCTTCCAAACAAAATTATATTTACCAGAATCTAATGGTTACTTGGGTTATTGATGTATCTGCATCAGTAACAGTTATTGATACATTCTCTTTATAAATGACACTAAGAAATGAGTGAAAATCTCCCATGAAAGATTTCAGTCCCACGATTACCCAAATATATTCAATTCATAATGTACAACTACATTTTTCACTTGCATTAGACCATAGCAAGGGGAGCGGAGTATTTGTTCTTTAACATGGGAATGCAGTCGGGCCAGGTCAGCCACAGTACATTTTGAAGACCCATTTTACCTCTGGTTTGAAAAAAATGCCTATTAAAAAAGTGGATGATTTATGGTCCTCTCCAGCCACTGATTATTACCCCTTAAATCTTCCAGCCAGAGACAAATGAAGCATGGAATGTCCAGCATTGACATTATAATATAGTAAAGACAATCTGTTAAATCATACATATATTGTAGTTAATTCTAATTTAGAATATAAATCTTTGTGACTGATGATTGTGACATCATCCTCCCCTGAGTTTCGTTGCAAGGAGCTGGAGCTTAAAGATAATGAAATGCTTTATGTCCCAGCAACCCTGTTAAGGTCAACTGGGAGAAGTACTGGTACACTGCTGTGTGAGGACACTATGAGCAAGTTCATCCTGGCTCAGCACTCAGTGCTAGTAAGCCTATTTTTCTCCATCTATTTGGGAGATTCCCAGAAGACTGCCTGATCTTTTGACTTCCCCAGATTTTCCCTCTTTCATTCTTTCTGGCTGGAAGAATCTAAGTTGCAAATAGTTCAGTGTTTGAGAGCTTTTGAGATATGTTACTTTTTCTCCATTTGATTGCAATACTGTAAATTCATTATGCCTGTGGTACCATGCAATAAGTACTCAAATTGCAATGTCAATGTTAACTTCTGTGAACATCTTCGAAATAAATAAAATGAGCATTACAGGGTATAGGTGTACTTTGACTAGTTAGTGAAAGAAGAGAAATAGTGTAAAACTCCGTATTATTTTTCTGATGAATGTAGCTAGGTAGAAAGTGTATGCATTTGTTGCCTGTTGGGGAACTGCCTCTGTACACTCTGTACTTAATTTACATCATTGTGGAAGGCATCTAAAGAATCAGACCTATACTCATTTATGACTGCCACGGAGTCAATTTACTTTTTGTCAATTTAACACCAGTATGTGATTTTACAGGATCTCTTTAAAAATATTTTTTCCCCTTATAGTATGAATATAATTCTAATCAAGATCAAATGTTAAAAAATATTTATTTCAGACTTATAATGGAAAATATAGTGAAATACAATATCAAGATTGCACTTAGACCAATTTAATACTACAAACACAAACTATTAGTGCTTGTCAATGAAAAGAAAAAAGTCAGAGCAAGTGAGACAAAAAGAAATGCAGAACTTTCCTCTATCAGAAGACGCAGCTTATTCAAAATCAGATGACATCCAGAAATCATGGCAATATTCTTGCTTGTGAAAAACAAAGCAAAAAACAATTTTTTCAGCCTGCTTCAACTTCTCAGCTAGAAATAACTTCTCACTCTGCTGCTTTAAAAGTATGTCTGCTTAAGAACTGCCAGTGTCAACACTGCAATGGAATGCTTATATTTTGTTGAAATGTTCTGACATCTCGGACACAAAACATTTGGATTTTTTCTCCTTGAGAAGCAAGTGAGAGTATCTGAGAGCACACAGACATGAGAAGTTGCTGGGGGGGATTGACCATGTCCCTCACCCTATTCCAGTCATCTTCGCCTGTAAGAAAGGTTGTGGTGGAGGAGAGGTAATTCCATCATGTTAGCCATAAATTGACACAAAGAAAATTACCATGGAATAACAGATAACACAAAAAATGGTCTTTTTTTTTTTCATTTGCCTCCTGCATATCAAATAAGATAGCAGGAGAGACAACCATCACTTTTGAAGGCCTTGTGCAGGTAACAGGCATATTTTGAATTTTATCCTTCCATCAAACTGATTTAAGTCGAGAGTAACCCAGTGAAAGCCAAGGGATTTGCACTAGTGCAAGACTGACATAAATGAGAAAGTAGGCCCAGAAATCCATTCACATTCACAAAACATCATACAGACACGTTGATAATAGGGCAAATTATCAGGAAACAATTCGTTCATTACAAGACTTATTTTCAGTATGCTGAGAACCAATCACTTTCCACTGACATCACCTGGACTTCCAAATGCTCATCATTTCTGAAAAATCAGCCTTAAAACTTTTTGTTATATCTGCCCAATTTTTGCAAACCTACTGCAAATGCAGTGGAAAGTGCTAGATGGGTCTAGATGGTTCGTAGGTGCTCGGACTTGGATGCACACATTCTGCAATCTCCCTCTTTCTTCAGGAGGGAAGGAATTTATGTACCCTGTATGGTTTATTTTATTACACTGTTATTTGTTAACCTCAGATAACCACTTTCTTATCTAAAGAAACCAAAAGTGAATGCTTTTGCAGTTGGATGAGAAATGTTTCTAAAGAATAATCCTCTTGCAGGAAATCTGCAGTAACAGTCTGTTTCCCAGAGATCTGAAGGCTGGCAAACCAACTGACCCCAACTCTCTTGAAACGAGCGTTTCTGCCTTCTCTCCCATTAGGCTTCGGACAAAAATGTGACAGTCTTTATACGAGTTGAGGTAATTTGCTTCAGCAGAAAGTAGTCAAGGAAAGGCACGACTTTATGAAGAAAACCCTTGTACCTCTGTAGCACTGGATAGAAGGAAGCCAGTGGAAATCAATATAAATGCTCCTGACTGCAACCCCAATTTCACAAGGTGATAAATTAAACGTGTCAGTGTTTAATCCTATTAAAGCCAATGAGATCAAGCATATGCCAAAACATATACACATGACAAAAGATCTTATGAAAGGAGGCCAAGAATGTTAAGGCCAGATTGGAAATCCTGACCCCCAAATCTCAGGTTTTCCTTTTACTTATGATGGTATAAAACCTCTGAGGACTATGGATGAGGCAGATATAAGCCCCACAGATGTGGTTAGACATCAGCACCTCAAATTCGGTGCTGCCAAACACAAACAGGGTTCCTGATCTGTTCTTAAAGACACGTTGCAAATAACCTGTCAGATCTGGACCTTCTCAAGTTGAATTTGAGGGAGAAAAAGGAATTTAAAATCTTCAGTAGCACAAGCATGGCTGGTTGCTCATGCATGAAAGCCAAGGACAGGCACTTTAGCTTTTCTGCATCAGCTCTGTCTTTCCTGAAATACTTGACTTAGTACTTAAGTCCAGAATATATTTATGCATTTACGTCTATACCCAGAAAGCAGACATGGGTCACTAGCTTTTTCTAGTGATGGGCACATGGTGTCCTCCATCATCCAGTTGCTGTTATAAATCCCTTTCTGAGGGATCTAATGTTCAGGGAATTTCAGCTCTCAGCAGGGCAGGATCTGTTGCACTCCTTGAGGTCAAGTATATCAAATGACACTTTCAGAGGTGTCCCCAAGGCATTCAGGCTGGGGCAGCATGTGAGAAGTGGGATGCTCAGCACATAACGTGCCCAGATGTTTCCCTCATAAGACTGCAGCTGAAAGGAAGGCTGGAGTGTGTTTGGCTTCCAGCTCAGGATTTAGGTGCCTACAGTTTACCTACACCTTGCTTTACATGCCAAAGTCCTCTCATAAATCTAGCCAGTAGCCATAAGAGGATGGTATGCACTGTTACTCTGCACAAGGTCTTCAAATGCCTGTGCCAACTCTTTTAGACTCAGGATTGTAGGATGCATAGGCAGTGGAGAGCTTGCCAATTTTCACCCCGGATATCTTTACCTTTATGTCAATCGGTAGAGTTTGCTTTATGGGATTTTATCATCCTCTGGGGTATCATCCTGGTTCTCTGAATCTCTCTATAGCTCTAAGTTATGTGCATCGCTCTTCTGAAGGAAAACCTCTGAACCCCATCCCACAAGAAGGATTACCCAGGCACTCAAATACGTAGGAGAAAAGTAATGAGTCCATGGATAACCGCAGTATGTGTATGCAAATTTCTAATCTACTGCATTACGGTGAACTGTGCAGGTGGCCAGGGACCTCTGAATCAGCCAACAGCAGAAAGTCTAAACTGATTAAACTTTTACAGCAGATTTATGTGATTAACTATCATAAAGGGCTTCGTTATATTATTGAAAATGATCCTATTAAAGTGTATCTTTATAATCAACCATGTCGGTGTGTTTTATTAAATCCACTTGAATGGTAAATGACTTTTTTAAACAGGGATAGAAGAAACCTAGAAAGTGCAATTGTCCCTCCAGTCCTGAGACCAGCCTTGCCAACTGCTCACAATTCAGAGAAAGTCAAAAGAATTTCCAGAGCATATAAATATAAAATAACCTGCTGCTAGTTCAGAGACTTGAGAGCAGAAGAAAGTACCAGACTTTAACAAGCTGCCTTTCAGAACTTGTGCTCCTGCAGTTTTTGTGGGTTTTTTTGAAACAGAATAATGAGAACTGAACGTCCTTGATGCCTTATACAGTCACTTCAGCGAAGTCTATAAAGATACCAGAAGATTTTTTTCATATTTTGTTGCATCCTTTTATTTACATAGGTCCACAAGCAAACAGAATTAAAATTTATGTATATTGTAAAGTCAGGCATTCAGAAGTTAGGGTAAGCCGAAGTTATATATAACATGTAGGAGCGACATTGATTTGACTCCAGCTTGTGCGCACCTTGCTTTGTGAATCGGTTCAAGTCACTTGGAAAAAAACCCCAGGTAATCCTGCAGCTGAAGTCTGTACCATAATATGTAGGCACAATGGGGGCAGGAACAAGGAGGGAAGCTGTGGTTCATTGAGTGGGCCAAGGGTATACACTCAATAACAGGGCTGACTCCTTTCCTTTGCTACAGCTGATCTCACACTTTTGAGAGGTTCTTAGTACAGGCTGTTCTACAGGGGCCAGTGATTTGGTTTAACAGGTGATAGCTCCACTAAATTGAAACAGAATTTCCTGGGACAAAGAAAAGCCTTTTCTTTTTTTTCCTTTCTGCAAAATTTCAAAGCCTTGCTGCAAACAGTGAAGATGTTAGAGCTTCTCAGAAAGAAGAATAAAAAAAGGTTATCTGTATCTGCTACAAGGGAACATTAGAAAATCGAAGAGTTTTGCTTTTGTCAGTAAAGCAGAGATTTTCAGAATGATTTCAAGGCTTTTTACCTGATAGGTTACATTTAGCACAGGATCAAGCACAAACAGTGGCTCACGGATATTCCTTCCAATCTGCATTACCTGTTTTATTTGTTTATCACTTAGTTTTACCTACTTCCAGGCCACTCAGTTTCTTGGCTTTGCGAACGTTATCAGTACGCCCTTTGGGCACTGACACTTCAGATACTCCTTCCTTAAATGAACCAGTTTACATGTTTAAAATTCCCCATGTACATATATATATATATGTATATACATACATGAGCATGTATGTGCATATATGCAAATATATGCATACACGTTAAATGTATACGCATAGATATGTATGCATTAACACCATGAATAGTTCTATTAACTTTCTTTTCCCGGCCAGCAGAAAATAAAACATTGAGCTGTAAAGTTCTGAAGACTTAATTTGTAAGTAATTTTGCAATTTATTTGTGTTTAGCACAAAGGAATGTACAAAAAATTCCCTATACTTACCAATTTGACATATTTTTGCCAGGTTTACTGCTCTCACTTTACAAACATGGCAGAAAATAGCAACTGTCTGCTGTGCGTGATTAAACTTTGCAAAGATTAATCCATAAAACCTTGTTACTGCACGCACTTCTCTCGTGGTTTGTGGCTGGGAAAGCTCCTGTGAAGAACGGTGAATGGATTACCCGAGGGCATGGCTACAGGGTACACAGTGGAATATAGTCAAGTCAGCTTTCAGGGTACAGCTTCAAAGCAGCACCCTGCAAAGACGGTAGGATGGGTTCAGGGAGAAGGTGAGATCTGCAGGTGGCACAACATCAAGCTTATTAGCTTCTGCCTGCCAAGGCTCTCAGGAGGACTGATGAGGAATGGTGTAGTGATGCTCTTAGGGGTGAGACCAGAGATTTCTACATTGCACTCTGTCCAGGTGCCACAAGTGCTCTTCTTTGAGGAATTTGACTTTTCAGGCAGGTTCAGAAATAATGCCTGGATTGTCCTTTTAGTTACACCAGTAATCTTAAAGGGCCTATGCATGGTCTTTGCCAGTTGGAGGGTTTCTCTACACACAGAATTTTGCATTGGTACGACAGGCTAGACCTGTATTTACATGTCTTGCTGGCATGCCAATATCAGTTAGGTATTAAAAAACCCACACAACACAAGCCCCCAAAAGACATGTACAAGCAAAAAGTGTCTCGTAGACAAAGTTTACTAGCAAAACATTATTTCACCTTACATAATTACTCCAGTGTACTATCTAATTTTACTAGGAGAATTGCTCTAAACTATAAAGTACCGTATTGACATCCAGTCGTACTTTTCCAACCAACACTGGAATGATTCTGTGATACTATAAACTACATCTCTGCTAGGATATACCAATGCCAGCAAGCTCTCTTAGGTGCAGAGAGATAAATATCACTTAGAAAAAAAATAGAGCGCTACCTTTATAGCTCCTTAGTGAGGATGCTCTTCTGGTTGTGAAAAGAACCGCTATCATTATAAAGCTCTTCATATCCATATCTCCTACCTAGAGAGAAAGTTGCAACAACTGAAATCACTAAAGAAAGATGTAGATCATCAAGCCTACATTCTTATTGCAAGGTAGGAACAACAGTACCCTTACCATTTCTAACAGACATCTGCCTGGACTGTTCTTCAGGTCTCCTGTGATGGTGTTCTGTTGTTTTTGCAATCAACCTACTGTCAGTGCTTCACAGTCTCCCCTGGTAGAAAACTTTTCCTAATATCTAACCAAAAGGTCTCTGATTAAAGTCCATTACTACTCAATCTAATGACATTGGAGAAGATAAGTAGCTTTTTCTTCCTTTAGAGCAGCTTTGGAATATTGAAGTCTTTATCAGATCTGTCATCAATTGCAATTTATTAAAATCTGTTTCTAAGTCAGTGTTGTTGCATTTGTAGAAAAAATGAAACCATATATATGTGCAGCCCAGAGCTCACTATTTAAAGAAGTGAAAATTAGCCCTGCCACAACCAGTGATTTGAAAACTGTAATCCATGAGCAATGGAAAATCTGTGGATGTTCAGTAAAAGACATCTAGAAAACGGAAACCTGTTGTCAGTAGGCTAAATGCACTACAAAGGGGTCAGTGCCTCAGCCCAAGACCTGAAAAGATTCTAAAAATCAGAAAGTATTGGGAACCACTGATGTTCTGTTATTCATGCTCAAATTAGGCAATTTACATCTAGTTTGGGTGTGCTTACTAAACACTGAAGTAATAGAACATGATTGAAGATATACAAGAATATTGTTTTGCCCAAAGCAAGAAATGAGTATCTTTCTTTGCTGGTTAAGGTTTGTTGTCTGTCGTTTTAACCTATATACAGAGATTGACCTAGGGGTGAATTCATCCAGCTGTGTTTTGGACCGAAAAAGAGATTATAAAATAGGAAACATGAGTACATGAGTAGAATGGAAGAGAAGTATTAAAGGCTAAGAGACAATACAAAGTCTTAAAAGTGTCAAGATTCTTAAAGGAGGAAAGAAAATTTAAAATAAGAAATAAGTGATTGGAAATAAAGATCCAGAAAGATCATGGACATTCAAATCAAGGAAAACCTTCTTCAATTAACAAGATAAGAAATTACATAAAAAAGAATTATGACTGTTTAGGAAATAACTTAGAAAAGGCTTGCAGCTGTTTCAAACAAAAGTCATCAGTACAATTGAATTTTTGTAGATCATACATAGTAAGTAAATTATTAGAGCCTGCAGAAAACAATTTTTGTAATGGGGGAAATCTTAAAAAATCACATAATTGAAATTTCTATAGAAATTATTTTTTTCTTTCAGGTTCTGATAAAAGCATTGGTTTATGAAGGACTGACTGAAAAATCCGTTTTGCTGAAAAAATAACACCTGCTGTAAAAGTGAAAAAGCTATTTTTTAATTTCAGAAATTCCTTCTGTAACTACTTACTGCAATATTCTCTGTGTCTGGCTATCATTAAACATTTCTTAGACTTCACTATCTTTTCTTCAGGCCTCTTGTGGTTAGTGTAAAGCATACTGTAGTTAAAAGTCAGAATGTTAGTAAAGTGAATACAAAAAGGATTGAACTGTATAATTTAGTAGGATATCCACAGAATTTATAACTAGGACCCTAGAAATACTGAATTCTATAAAAAGATCCTCCTCCCTCATTAGATAGGATGCACTGGGTGTTTGAGGAAAAGATATGGACTACAGGAAGTCTGCCTAGTTCAGGGAGAAAGGCAGAAAGGGAGGGAGGGAGGGAAGCAGGGAGGGAATCCCTAAGGCTTTATATCAAGAAGGGAAATTTTATTTCTTTCCTAAATACTCAAAACCAAAACTGAAACTTTTCCCACTGAAATCAGTAGGACTTAACTTCTTTGGTAATCTGATTAGACTCGTGTTGGCATGCACCAGAAAATATTCCAGGAAACCAAAGAGAAGATAAAGCACATTTTAAAGATCCTGCTTTTTACAAAGAAACTAATTGTCGTTCCTGTTTATCCATCCCTAGCAGAGACAGTATTGGCCAGATTGTGATACTTTATATTTTAAAGAAAGGAATAACTCTGAGAGGACGTGAAAAAAACTCTTGAAAGGCCCTGGAATTTGGAAATAATTATTTAATTTGACTCCTGCAACTTCATGAAACTATAGTTCATTTTTCTGTTAACCTCTCTAAGAGGAAATATTTGCTCTGCTTGCAGTGAAGCAGGTAGAATCACTGGAAGCCTCCTCCCCAATGCCAAAATGTCAGGAAATTAATGTAATGTATTCAAGGGGTTGGTACAAGTATATACAGCAATTTAAAGCAGGGTTGTCAACTCAAGTTAAAGCTGCTTACGCTGTGCTATAGCCCGAGCAAAAATGCAGATCTCTTTTGAAATGAAATATTGTGGTTACTGTTTGGTACAAAAAGGCTCATAGCGAAAGTACCACATTTTCCATGTAATGTTTCTGTCCGCTAATTTGATAAGCAAGCCTCATCTGTTGCTGTGGTAGACTTTGGGAGTGTCTATAGCAGTGTTAGAAATTGCTTTTCAGGGCACCCTCCATTTGTCCCCACTTACTGTGCTTGGATTCACGGCGCAGGGTTCTCTGGGAGCGCAGGAGCGGGACTCCTCCTGGACAAGAGGCAGGGACATGCACCAGGAGTTATCACCCTCTGTGCTCCAGCTGCTGATGGGAGCATAGTACATGGGGCCAGAGTGGGGCTAATCTGAAGGAGAAGCCCTGTGACCCTGCAAGGTGGTCCCCAGCGGTACAGCCCCAGCTGTCTCCCCAGCACCTCTGCTCCTCCAGCGCTGCGTAGCTCATTCGTATAGACACAGCCTTTACTTTGCTCAGTGTTTCACATTTTGTCTTTGCTTAATATTGAGTAATTTTTTACATTAAGTAATGAAAGTGTGTAAATGTGTGTGTATTCAGATACGTCTTAAAGCAGTTTTTCCTCTTTGGGTTACATTCGTGGGACAACGAAGAGAAGAGTCCACCGAACTCACTTTCTTGAGCGTCCTCTAGGTAGGTATGAGAGGTGAGTCTGTTGAAATACATTTCCTGACAAGGAGTACATGGAAAACTCCTTATATCTAAGGATCCTATTAGTACTATACAGAGAGTAGTTAAAATCCTGGGTACTTCAGCACTCAACACAGGTGAGCGGAAATCTCTTGACACAGGATACAGCCTTCACAATGACAAAATGCAGACAGAGGATACCTTCAGGTTTCTGTTAAGAGTTTCTGTTATGGAGGCAATCCAATTTTCTACAACACAAAACCTCTGTTTAGAGAATATGTTTTAAAGAAACGATTACTGTATTCACTTGATTTTTTTCCACATGATTATCTTCCCATTTTCTTGGGTTAAACCTTTTCACGATGAGGATAATGTGAATATAACCAATGACAGCATAGAACTACTGCTGGACATATTTGGTCAAACCTCAGCTTAACAAGACTTTGCCTGATGAGGGAGAGAGGGAGAGGACCGAAGGGGCCACGATCTAAGACAGTGTCTCCAGTCTCTGTTAGTCTAAAACGTATTTTTCCATCCGTGGTTCTGTACACGCATATTACAGGCACTTCTGGGGATGAAATGAGGAGGTCTAACTGGCTGAATCAAGTTTGCTTCTGAAGCTGGCAGTTTACGTTCATCTCAGCCTTACTAGTGTGTTTTGTAAGAAGTGATTTTCTTTTATCAAAAACCAAGAACTTTGTTAATCTTCATTTTACATGGTAGGTCTCCAGAAAAAAAGGAAAAAAATAAATAAAAATCACATGCTGTGCATGAGAGTTATTGCAACTTCCCTGCAAATGTTTTGCTTTTACATTAACTCATTTCAGTTTTCAATCTTGTTCATCTTTTCTTTTGAAGTAGAGCATGACTTTCACTCCATGTGAATATTATTTAAACATTATATTCAGACAGGAACAGGATAAGCTCTTATGAATGCGAGTCAGGAAGAAAAAAAATTGTTTTATTGAAGAAATTCTAATAAAAAAGAACATATTTCATATTAGATAATAGTCTAAAAGTTGCAACAGCTTTTCAACTGTGAAATTGAGATTTTGTAAGTGTATCAGAATTCTGATCATGAGAAGTTTTGAAAATGAATTTTTCTTTCTGTTTTGAAACAGAAGACATTCAAATGGTTGCAGTTTTCCACTCCACTGGGGACTCACCATGTGTCCGGTTCTCTATGTGTCTTGGGAAGGTGTTAAATCAAAATGTAAACAAAATAATAAAACAGATAAAACCTACACCCTACAGCCTCATCTGTGCAGTCATATCCCCACAAGGGATTACTTTAACAGACAAGTTAGCTGCTCTTATTTAGAATGATCCTCACAACAAATAGCATCAACTGCTGAAATGCAATCTTATATGAAAGCTAAAAGAGTAAAGAAAAACTGCTTTAGTTTTCACAAAAAATATTGAGTTTGTATCTTAAATATTCTGAGGCCATTTTATACCACTTGGAAAATACCCAGGGGATTTGAATTGTTAATTACATTCACTCCTTTTACAAAAGGTCACTTTTAAATACAATACAGCTGCAGAAAGCTAGAGCGTACAAAAAAAATTGAAGACGTCTGTGTGACATACATTTTTCATATTCTGAGAGTGTATTTAGGTTACAATTTTACAAAATATGAAGCTCTTACAGAAGACTTCTGAAAAGCGAGACAGCTTTTGCAATAAAACCGGATGCAAACTATTCATCTTTACTAAATTTTGATATTACAGCTCAGACATTTTCTGTTGTCAGAGAAGTGATTTCCGGATGAGACACATTTACAACAGTTCCTACTAAGTAGTCAAGCTGCCTTTGATTAAGTTGGTGAAGCTGCAGGATAAGTAGACAGGACTGTAGTAAAACAGAGGCAAAATGAGGTATACAGTCACTGTCATGTAGATACTGATAGGTCTAGGAATCAGAATAACACATGGGCAGCCCAGAACCTAATAGGCAATTAATCTTGTGGAAAGACGCACAAATCAATAAAACAAAAATAAAATTATTTCTTCTTAAAGTTATTTCTCAAATATCTGTCATTCATGGATAGGGGTGGAGCATGCAAAGAAGATACAGTATTTAGGCATTACTTGCATGAGTATAGAACTGCTATAATAAAGGCAGTTCTTAATATCTGGTGGGAACAGACATAAAAACCGACCACTATGAGCACAATAAACATAATGAATATGTAAGAAATTATAAGTTAGAGTTGAATAAATGATTGAAAGGGAGACTGGGCTTTTGGTAGATATTTGAATAACCTTAAGTTTAAGTCCAGAATTAGTAAGATGCCTTCTTGTCTAAGAATTTTGCAGAAGACTTACGGTGGAAAAAATGAACAGAAGCTTGAATGAAAGTTGTACAGACAAAACCAGAGAACCGATGCAGCTGGCTCCATGCCACCCCTCCTCATTTTGTAGCATAAAGAGGCATACATGTAAAGCCCTTTTTTAACTTTTGAACAAAACCGAAAGCATCTTCTCCATTCTCAGGAATTTTTGACAAATTCTGGGACTGGTAAAATGGTAAACTGAAAAAAATAATAGTTTTTTCTGCTCTTCCTTACATCTCTCCTAACTGTGGCTCAGGAGTTTTATTGTAGTGGCTTTGAGGTAAAGCAATGAAGATACGTGTAAGGTGACTTAAAGGAATGATATGAGCAAGAGAGCTATGAAGCTTGAAAATAAAGCTATGCACTGTGCCAGTAAAACACCAGGTCTGTAAAGTGATTTGCTTCTTGAGGAGTGTTATTGACTTTGTACAGGAAAGACATAAGAGAGAAATAGTTATTTGATTCATTAGGATGACTTTTCTTCTTGCTTTTTTTTCTTTTGCTTGTTCTTTTGCTTATAACCAGGCATGATGAGAACTGGTTTTGCCTTGTAAGGAAATATATGGCAAGCAGTGTGTCTTCAGATTACAAACATTGTTCTTTCTCCTTTCCCATTAAACTTCTTAATAGAAAAGCTCTACACACTGGGCAAATTTCCAGTGTCACTTCTTTCTTAAGATATTCAAGTGTAAGGCAGCTGACAGGCACAGGGTTTGCTGGTGATCTCTTCAACCAGAAAAATGGGGAGATTAAGCAAAAAACAAAGAAGCTAAGCTGATGCTGAATAAAGCAACCCAAAAATCAAAGAGATGCCATACAGACTGTCTAGCTGGAACTGAAGATAGTAGTTTGCCTGCATCCAAATGACCTGCTGAGGCTTTCACAAGAGCCTTCTCAAGGTGAAATACATTGCATGATGACAACTTGACTGTCCAGCTGGTATCATTCAGAGCAATAACCCTTTCTCTAATAGGATATGGAAGGGTAAGAAACATGTTTGTGCTGATTATATTTGATTTATGGTCACAGAGGAAGGATACAAATGATATGACTAAGACTTCTATTATTCATACAGTATCTTATATGAGCATAACATGTAATAGGCTGTCAAATAAATGTTGATTTTTATAGAACTTGTTAATCACAAAGGTCCAGAACTTCAGAAGTTATTGATTTCAACAGGAGTGAGCCATTTAAACACCTCTGAACATCTGGATTTAAATTAATGTAGGATGATGTCTTTAATTCATACTTAAGTAGAGCACCCATTCATTGATTTGAAAATATAAAACCAGGTGTGTTAACAGAAAACTAAGGTGACTTCCTGTTCTTGTATCAAATCATCAGTAGTGTGAGTTATTTTTAATGGCATAATAATTATACATTATAGCTAAAAACTTCTATTTCAAAAAGACCTTGTCCCCTGAATTTACAAAGTTCTGTGTTAGTTAGGCTGAATCACCTTCAGAAAATCTCTGTCTCTCTCCATTGACTTTGCAGAAAACCTAGGATGACTAAACTCCTGCCTGGGTTAAATGGAGTGGGATTAATTAGGTGGGATAAATTGGGGACTGAATAAATCAGCTATCTTTGA